>NW_017306209.1:0-600000 GCF_001642055.1 Alternaria alternata
AGGAATGGTGGGACTGACCAGCCAGCAGCGTTGATCGCAGCGATCAACGTTACCCACTCGCGATTACCAGGCTGGATAGCCTTTGGCCTACCTCTCCTCTCTGACGCTGTCACGACAAGCTAAGTCGTGATCTTGCCCATCATAAAGCCAGCTTCGTCAAAGTTGTAGACGTCATTATCGCAGATGCCGTACTTGGCCTTTGTCTGCTCTACGAGCTCAAACCAGGCGCTGATTAGGACTGGATCTTCGCACAGAGCTCTCTGCCTATCGTACGCTCGGTTGAAACACGTCGTGAGACTGTCTGTACGCTTGACGAAGTTGGCTGGCCACTTCTGTCCAACCTGGCCTGCGCCGCGCGCAGCGAGCAGCTTATCAGCCATATCACGTACAGCTGTGTACGTAGGTGAAAATCCACGTAGATCTAGATCAAGTATATAGCTAACAATTACCTGCTCCTCTAGCTGGGTGAGCTTCTTTGAGTTGGGCTGGCAATCGCGTCGGGCGGGTTTACCAGCGCGTCGGCGGTGGAGGGTAGCGCGAGAGACTTCAAACGTCGCTGCAGCGCGTCTCTCAGTCTGAATTTGACTTGTACTAAGAGCTAAGATTGCAAGGTTTATATCAGCCTCACGAGAGGCGTTTTGAGTTGGGGTAGGTAGAGCCATAAGTGATTTGAGGTCGTAGGTTGCGCAAAGTTGGTGGGGTGGCTCACTCGCTTGCCTGGCTCACTCGCTTGCCAACCATGTTAGCGATATCAGACACACCTGACCGCACGATATCTTCGGGCGACTCAGTCTTGACACGAGAACGTTCCTCAATAATGTGCTGAATCGAGGTTTTCTACCTTTGGTAGGTCCGAATGAAATTATACAAAACTTAGTCAAGTAGGCTCATACATCAATCTTAAGGTATTCCGGGTTAACGCCGCAGAACTTGTGCGGTTGAAGTCACATACCAGCCTGTGTTCCTCTAAATAAAAAGCTGCAGTAATGTCTGGAGCCAGCTATCGTATGTACTCGAAGACTACCATCCATCCTTCCGTGGACCCAACTTATACACGCTACATTGCCGTCGAAGTACATTACCTTGGGAAGTCGTTGAAGAAGCCGCGTTCTTGCGTAAAATCTGCACATTCCTCAACCACTTCAGCGATGTTGACAGTGTGACGAGGCTGTTCGGTTCATCTAGAAGCTCAAGCCATTCTGTCGACCATGAGTGATCAGAGTAGGGAGGTTGCCTCAAGAATCTATTTGACGTCAGTAAAACCCGCTATATCATTGGAGAATCTTACTCTCGGAACCCTTGAAGGTCTGCAGTAGATTCCGGGAAGAGCGTCGGGGTTCCAGTCCAGAAAAGTCCACCGGCAGGAAACCGCTCGTTTACAAATTGATTGAGGAGCCAGAGCGCATCGATCTTTTGGGGCGGGGAGTTCTGAGTCCTGGAACCGAGCTGGTTTTGTCTCAAAGGCGGCTTGCCAGACTTTTTTACTTGACCAAGGTTCCGTTCAAAGTTTATAACATCAGGTTCTCTCGAAGATTCCTTATCGTGGCTACCAGCCTGTTGAGCTACCACGATCCCCGAAGACACGGTAGCATGATCAAGTCCAAGCATAAAATCCCAGAGAGCACACAGATCTTTAGACTTGCACGAGTTTCTGCTGACTGTGTGCAACTTGTCTCCGTGGCCGTCTAATACGTCGATACGTTTTGCCTTGACATCAATCGTTCTTTTGTCAAGCCAAGTCTTCACAGCTATCGCTTTGTGCTTGATCCGGGCCTGCTTCTGGATACCATGAACTTCGCCACATATCGTGAGAGTGCCCGATAGACTGACGTATACACAGATACCGCGGACTTGCTGGTGTTCGATAGCTGGCGAGAACTTTTCTGGTCCGCGACGTTGTTGCATTTTGATCCATTCCAGCTGACGAGCTGAGAAATCTGCACAGATTGAGGACAGAGCAGTACGTCGGCTGGAAAACTGGTCGAGATCTCTGCATTCGTAGAGCCTGAGCAGATTAGCCTTGGCTAGAGGCATTGATTGCCGTTCTTCAAGGGCCTCAACACATGCCACCAGAGGACAACCCTCTGGCTGATGCATCAGGAAATCAGTCCAACCCGTTTGATTTGCTGGGTCTAGATATGTTGTTAGGCTTTCGATACGCGGTCGGTAGAGTGACTTGATTTGTCGTTGACGCTCTCGAGAGAAAGGGTTGCCTTGAGCGGTTCGTAATCCATCTGCAATGCCCTCAAAAAATGATCTCATGTGCACGCCGCCTAATGGTATTATTAGATATGAATATTGAGCCCGAGCATGAGTTTGTGCACGGATTTTGTGGGTATCTTACAATCAGAGAAAAAGCATTCGGCTTTATCTGAAGCGACCGTGTTGGAATGGAATGGACGAAGTATTGGTGAACGAACGTCATGAGCTGGCTCAGAATTGATCCTGTGAGATATGGGATGTGCTTTAGCTTGCTCTACCAGAAAATGCTCCGAAACGCTGTTTAACGCATCGTAAAAGCCCGACTGTTGCAGCTTCCTTTGAGCGATCGCGTTGATGGACTGACAGAGTTCCTGACGAGACCATGGGCGACTTCGTTCCTCCTGCAAGGCCTTCAATGTAGAGTCGAGGTATACCCATACGGCTATGTTTGGTAGGAAAAACATCCTACGCTGTAGAGAACTTTGCTGTGACCTTCTATCGAAGCCAGGATGCAAAAGAAGTATAAGAATCGCTTCTTCCTCCTTGTCTCTGTTCACCACACGTGCTCTTCCAGCTGCGCGTACGAGGCTGTTCAGATTTAGTGAGGAGCTTGTTCAGGACAATCTTTTGATCTTACTTCTCAATGGGCGTATAGCCTGACTTCTTGTTGATAACCTTTGCGACCTCTTTGCCCAATGTTACAATGATGAGTGGCTTTATGAGCGAAAGCCACTGATAAAATACGTCCTACTTATGTAAGCTATGCATGATTACTTACAGGATGTTAGCAAATGACTTACATTGCTAACATTCCCGGACTGAATCTCATTTCCAACCCATTGGTAAAGATTGTTGAAGCAGAGGATGGGGCGGACACTTCCGAAGCAGCTTCCAAAGCCTGGACTCTCGCTTGTTGCTAGGATCTCTATGATTGTCCTGCTAAACCGGGCTGATAAGGTGGAGCCATCAAAGAATCCTTTCCCTTCCTCTATTGACGCTTTCGTAGTCTGTAGGCCACAGAAGACTAGCATAGTTCGCCCATCGACCTGTAGAGGTGTGGCTTGTCGCGATGCTGCATTCAGATGGTTGACAATCGAACGATGATCGCGGGTCATTGTCTGAATAGAGCTTTCCAGTGGTCGATACAAATCGCGCACTTTTGCTGTCAGGCCATTGTCTTTCTTAGCATGCAAAGCGGCGATCTTAGCCATGAGGGACGTCTCGCACCTGAGCAAGATGCAGAAGTCTTCATGAGACGGGAGAAAAGAAGAGTTAATGCCTCCGCGTTGTCGATTCAGCAATGTGCGCGGATCGAAGAAGGATATCATCCACCCCTCATACAAGTCGCTTTGTACTGCTAGCCGGGCATTTGCATAGAACAGGGAACTGTTCTCTACAAGATTCAACATTCCTCTAGATGGTACTGCTGGTAAAAGCTCGCATATCTTGGCTTCAAACTTTTCTACAAAGCTTGTAGCCCCTCGGCGGTTTTGGTGTTTGGCACGCCTCACTGGGTCTTCTCGTGAAGTGCTTCCTACGTATCGTGCAGTCACAACACTGTGACTCGCAGTCGTATGAAGAGCATCTTTCCAGTTTGAGAAGGCCTCAAACGCATAACCGTCTGCCTCTATCGCGTGCATGATCAACTCCAGTTGCCATTTCTGCATTGGCCAAGATCGGAAGTAGCAGTAGGTCTGACGCGGTTGCATTGGGTCATATTCCAATTGATCGGCTGCGCGAAATGGTAATATCTGCTTCAAATCCTGGTCGCTGACCAAAAGCGGCGCAACTAACCACCTGTTGAACAGTGTTACAACTTCCAGATCGTCAGACTCTTTGGGTAGAAAAGGGGAAAACCGTTCCGCCGTGATTTGATTGGCGAATGCGTAATCCCGGAGGTGGCGCCGAGCATTGTTCAGCAGTAGGCGAGTAAGCGTCTTGGCCGGGATTGTAGCATTTGCGAGCTCCGAGTCCGATCTGCTTCTCCGGTGAGGGTACGTCAGTCGCAAAGACGACCCTGCTAAGCTATGTCGACGGCGTCGTTGCCCCATCGATGCCGTTAGATTGCCCTACATGTGTGTGTGTGTGTCTTTGGCGGGGCCGGTACCTGGCGCATCGGATCGTGCATGTAGGCAGAATCCGTGCGCTTCCATCACTCAAGAGCTTGGCAGATCTAACGGTGTCTGGATTACCTGGGTACCTTTCACTTTCACTGCATTGCGAAACGCTTATCGAAAAAGACCATCCAGGCACTCTAATACCCGTACCTATACCTAGGTAGTTCAGAAGATCTACTAACAGATACTGTGTACACGGTGCGATGCAAGAGCAAGATGATCTCCGTTCCATGCGAATTCGCACATGCATGCATTGAATTCAACTAGTTGAAGACCGAATACGGTGAGTGGTTGATGAGTCGCAGGTTGTCGCTTGCAATGTGGAATAAGACAGGGCAAAAGATCAGGACTGTCAAACACGAAGAAGCGACTCTACGATCCGGTCAGATTTGGGTATCAGGATTTATTGGGACTCGTTAGTGCGATAGATAGAGGCGGATGGTGCCTCTTAAAGAGAGATAGCTCCATGTGTAGGTTTGCGAAGTAGCTCTGGATATTCGCATATGGCAAGCGCTGCGCGCTATTGCGCTCCCAAAGCCTTAGAAGGCTCAATGATGTAAGTTAATGATTGAAGGTAGAGAAAGCACCAAAGTTGTTCATTTCATCTTCTTAGTCTTTAAAGATCCCATGTCGACATTGAGATGTGATGGATGCATCACTGGTTCCAGTCTCGAAAGATTACACCATTCAGCAAGCTGTGTGACAAATTCGCGTTTCAGGCGAAGTCTACCGAATTAAGGCTCCGCAGCGAGTAAGCATGTTGATCCTCCGTGTCAGCGTTCTTTACCTAAGGCGATTTTGCAGTAACAGCTAAGCCGTGTCGCACACTCATAGGTTATGCTTAAATTCTCTTAATAGCGGAAATTAGTCTGACTCATGCTATGTTGCATTCATTGCTGAGCTTACGATTTTGCAGGCAAGGTGATGATTAGCCAAACTTGCCGCTGCGATCCAGATAGCAATAATTGCAATATATATTTTCAAAACGGAAAATTTTTCATCAAATCAGTCAGCGTGGCCGAGGTAAGTATTTCTCTCAACGCTCGACAACTTCCCATCTAACATCTAATAGTGGTTATGGCGTGTGACTCAAGCGAAAGCTTGTCTTCTTCGGAAGACGCACTCTCAAGAGGTTTCTCATAGGGCAACCTGCGTGGGTTCGAATCCCACCGCTGACATTATCTTTTTACCTTTTTTTGCTTCGGTCTTCTTTTTCTCTTTTTGCTTTTCTTCTTTTTGCATCGTTGTGATAACGTTTTGCCCCACCTATCCCAGAGGATTATAGCGGGCAACGCCACCTCACGACCGACAGTGCTGTCAAAGTTCCTTCCTGCCTATTCCTAGTTGTGCAGCCTCGTGCTCTCTTGCATCCCATCCAGCCAATTGACGGCGACTGTCGAGGCGATGACCGCTGCATCGTCTTGTTTGGCGGCGGCTGCAGCAGATACGTATGAGGCAGCGAATGGCAGGGTATAACACGGGAAAGCTAACCCGCAAGGCGTTGACGAGGCTGCAATCATGTATTGCTTGCTTGCCTGAATACCTAGGCGACAAAGGTGTTGTTGCTGAGGTCTTTCTACATAGATATTCAACACAGCCGACCCTACCCGGACTATCTTACCAGGATGCCCAAGTCGACAGTGTCGTTCGCAGATGTAATCAGCCATTCCCGACGCTTCCTACCATGGCACGCGAACGTGGCGTCACTGCAGGAAACGACGGGCGCCGAGTGGATAGAAGAGAAAAAGGCCGAGTTGATCTCGGTGAATGTCACTGTAAGATATCTGGTAACTCACGTTGGATCGGTCTTGAGGCTGACATGATCGCGTAGGGTGTTCTACTCGCCGGCGTTGGAAGCAGTGCCTTCTCGTGGCCAGTCATTGAATCGGCCCCATGGACGACTCAAGCTGCACTATACGCATCTCTAATCACAGCCATGATTGCTGTTAGCAGCGGAACACAGCAATACGTAACTTTGTCTCGTATCCGCGGAGAGCGTCTGCGAGTCTTCCAAGCCTTGCTTAGGGGAGACAAGGCTATCCAAAGCCATCATCTTTACGTTTGGCAAATGCCAATCATGCTACTCTCATTCAGTATATGGTACCTGCTGATCGGTCTCTTGATCTTGATATACGCTCGTGCTGCCGCGTCATCCCCATGGGGCCCCGATGTGAAGGTAACTCAGATACGTGAGAAGAGATATCGTCTTGTTCCGTTCGCTGATTCCAGTTCAGATTGCTGTCGTGAGTGGCCTTGCTACCATCTTCGCTTTTGGGAACTACCTGATCGGGGCAGCCACGGTCTATCGCCTCAATGCGCATCTGTACTCAGGCAAACACAACATTTCGGTAGATCCCCCAGTAGTTCAGACCAGTGCTAGCTGGCCGTAGATTCGGAGTCGTATGTGCGCGCTGCAAGACATCCAGAGACGGCGACAACTATTTCACCCAGGCATGGTCTGGTCGGCAGGAGCGAATGTAGCGCGCTGCCATAACGCAGCAATTGTGCGGCACGGACGCTAGCAAGGCCACTCTTCACAGGGCAAATGGACGGCTCTATCTTGAGAAGCGCACAACGCGGCTGAATCTAAGTAAAAATCAAACAAAGAAACAAAGAGACCTCTAACGCGCATCCTTCCTGTCAGCGACAGCTTAACGACATCCTCCTCCTTGGCGGCAGTTGCATCGATCGGTAGGAGCGTCCGACTAGCTCGTTAATTGCGTAAGGCTGGGCATTCTAACCTACCCAGCCTCTTTCGTATCCTGCATTCTGTCGCACGCTCCCTCAAACTTCACGCTTTGAGATAAACGCAAACGGTCTGCCGTTGAAGGGAGCCCTTGCATAGCTACGCGTGTCTTGACACCGTCGATATCGTACCAATTTGACAAGATCGTACGAATCAAAACTCGCACAATAAATACGCATGGCTTGCATGGCTTGCATCCCTTACGGAGGATATGTCCTTGGCGGAGTAAGCTGGTGCACTCACACCATCGAATATCCAGACCTCTGCTCACAACTAGTGTGAACAACTCATCGCTGCTATTTGCAGACCCCACACATACAACCGGTGACTTCACCAAGCAGCTTATACGACCACCGCGCTGTGGAAGTTTCGCTACAGTGCATCTTGGGGTTTAGCCTTCACCAAAATCTAACTTAGTGGCCCCAGCTTTTCCGTTTTCGTCAGCCGCAGGACGTTTCATAGGTTCGATTTGCGCGCTGTTCCCTCTTCACTCACGCAGGGCGTATAAACAGATTTCCTCAAGCTTCTCACCCAACACCACCCTCGCAGCCACGGCGGCCACTACCCCAATTCGGGTCCCATTGCCGGCCTTTTGGGGGCCCTTCGCTGGAATCGATAAAGGCATTCTTCACCACGACCATCACGGGATCCCTTACAACAACAACGGAATTATGTTATCTTGGGCCGCAAGCACTTGGCTTTCTTGGAGCTGCAATCATAAGCTGTTAAGTATGCTGGGTGTCTGAGATGCATTTCGCATTTCTACATTCCTCAGCCTAATTCCATGTTCCATTGTTCTCCGTATTCTTGACTTCCTTAAGGTTGTCAGTCTTTCATTTTAGAAAGTAATTTCCGCCATGGCGAATCCCAACTATACAGCAGCTAAGCCAGGAGACTTCTTTTGTCCCAGTGGAGGTACTTGGTACGTCGAAAAACTCACCAGAACGGAATGGTTTTAAGGAATAAAGCGAATTTCGACAGTGTTACGAGATATAATTCTAACCATCATCAGGTATGCGTGCGAGACGGGAACGAAGTTTCTTGGGTGCTGTATGTCGGATCCGTGCGTGCATGGCTGCTTCGGTGACATGCTACGGCCGGCAGGTCGCTCTTCATCACTATATAACCTATCACCCGGCGGATCGTGTGGTGGTAACACACCCATGTGGACTTGTAACATGGCGCCAACGTTCTGGGGATGCTGCAACGAGGATCCGTGTATGAACAATTCGACATGTCCGGAAGGAGAACTTGAACCGTCGTTCTGGGATCGACCTGATCAGTATCACTACTTTCATGATCTTAACATTGCACTCTCATCCTCTTTCCCTGCACCTACGGCACTTTCGACCGCCAGCAGTATATCTCCAGCGCCTAGTGACACGTCTACGATCACAGCTGCCGCCAGTCCCAGTGGAACCTCTAGTGCGGTCATCGGAGGTGCTGTAGGAGGCTCACTCGCTTTGCTGATTATCATCGCAGCGATCATATTCTTCTTGTGGCGTCGGCGGCGTAACCAAAAGAAAAAGAGTACCGAGACAGAGGCGGCAAACACCTTGGTGATACCAAAGGCAGAACTGGCATCGCCCACTACACCTTCAGGTTTCTCACGTATGTTCTTTGTACAACCGGCCTTGATTTTCTCTTCACTGACTATACGTAGCACCTCCGACATACTCTTGGGACCATTCTGGCCAAAACTCACAACAGAAATGGGCTCATTACCACACGGGCCGTCAGGAACTGGGAGGAGACACGACAAGAGCTGAGCTTTACTCGCCATCTACCAACAAGCCTGCTGAGCTTCCTGGAAGTCCAGAGACACGGGAACTTGAGTCACCACAGAACACTCCAGAAGTAGTACAGGGTGCATTCGCTCACGACACGACGAAGCAGCAAGCACATGGCTTGGGTGTCAGTATAGCAGAGACTGCACGGTTGAATGCGCAAACGTAGAGGGCTTTGGCGAAGCTTTGATGTATATTAATGTTAATGTAATTGTTCTTGAGACATCCTCTGGGTAGTAATCACATGCTGCGCAGCGCAATGTTGGCCTCTGATACCCCAGATACAGTAAACCAGCACTCAACTACCTTCGCCTACCGCTCTAACGACCCCTGAGGCCAAAGCCGATTCATCAAAATGAAAGCAAGATACAGTAATACGCTTGAGTCTATGTAGCTATCTTACAGCTATATACAGGCCTAATGAGGTAGACGAAGATGTCGCACGAAGTCAATAATCCTAACTGCCGTTGGATTTACCTGACAGGATTCTTCGGAGCCGACCTACATCTTTTTGTTGCTGCCCCAAATCCTGACGTAGTTCTTTAAGAGCATTCATCGCGTATCTCTTCATGTATTTGTGATCATCGCAGAAACTCTTAGTGACTTCCAGTTTGCTCTTATGAGGCTTAAAAAGCGTCAAGGCCTTTTCGTCCCCAGGCTCTTCACATGCTTCCTCCAATGCAGTACGATCTCCACAACCGGAGCAGCGAATGTTTAGATCATCGGAATCGGCGATGCGAAGTAACTCTTTGAGAGCTTCATATGATTTGTTCCGTATTGCCACATGGATAGGATGGCTATAGCACTTAGGTAGAGGACAAGGTCTTCTCACTTGGCTAGGGTCTCTCCTGAGCTCGTTTCGGATTTCCTCCAAAAGCCTAGGCTGTTCTCCCAGACTAACAGCACTTATCTGCGTGATCGCTGAACATAGCATGGAATGATCTAGAGCAACTGGCTGTGGTTCTTCAACGATAGGAGAAGGCACAGGGCTTCCGCCCTGATTGTCCGAACCATGTGGAGGTGTAGTGATGCCATTATCGTCATTAGGTTCCGGATCATGCAGGCTCCTGGATTTTAGGTGGTCGTTTTGGGGTTCGCTGGGGGCCTCTATCTTTTTCCAACGGTCTCTCACATCGGCAAGACGCTTGCTCAAGGAAAATGCTCCAATCCTTTCGCTCTTTTCGATCAAGAGAACGCGCTTAAACACAATACCCAGTGCTTCCTTCAATACCGGCTGCTCTGGTCTATCTGCACAGTAGGAAAATAACTCGTTAGACCATTCCACGACCCCGGGGTGCACCGCTGCTTGCATCTGTGGGACTCCAGGAACGTCCCCGATCACCGGCTTATAGCTATCCAGATACTCGTAGTGGTAGTCCACCCACAACGTTACTTTTCTCCACTGATATGTATCATTTGTAACATAGAACAATCTATCAGTCACCCCGCCTTTCTGGATCAGTAAGCGCAGGCTTCCCAATAGCTCTGATACTCTAGATGGACCGTCAACCACGAAACCTAACACCATGAGAATAACACATCCCATGGACCAAACATCGCTGGCCCCACTTGCTTTGCTGGATGCACGTTGCTGAACCTCTGGAGCCTGAAATCTTCCTGCAGGTCTTGTTGCAGGAAGCGAGGCAGATTGAGATGCTGAACGATTCCTGTCGTATAGAGGTCCTGTCCTCTCCTTTGCCTTGCGTTTACGAGCCAGACCGAAGTCGCTGATCTTCCACTCGAATTTGGCCTCTTCTAGATTTCCATCTTCCGATTGACTAGGAGGCCTATCAAAGACGAGTATGTTGTCGGGTTTTATATCGAGATGGAGAGTATCGAAATGGTCATGTAAACATGCTAGCGCCTGCACAATGTCAACCAGATTTGTAAGTAATCGACCGCCGGTCCAGGGCGCCTGCGCTTTCTTCTCGAGGGTGAGAAAGTCTTCGAGGGTGTAAGTCGCGCGTTCGAAAATCAAACAGTGCTGTATAACACGAGTTTCATCTTGAATGACAAAGCTCCCTGAATCCAGCAAGATCATCTTATGCGTATAATTGCTTTTGCGGAGGTCCTTGAGCATGCTGCGCTCGATTTCAAAATTCGTCTCAGCCTCTTGCCCAATATGCCCACCACTGAAGACCTTAAAAGCCAACACTGTCGGCTTTATCGTATCCGCCGATGCATGAAGACCATTCTTGCGCTTCTCTTCCCAGTGACCTGGTGCGACCTCTCTTGTGAAGACAGTTCCCGACGATCCGTCTGTAACAGCCAAAGGTACGCCAATGTAGGGCAACCGTTCTTTGGATTGGAATGTGTCGTGCATGCCTTCTTTGATCGTGGATGGAATAAAGATGTATTGGTAATCCTTAATGTATTCATGATATTGCGTTGGAATCGTATTCGTCAAGCGGTTCTGGTCGAAGGGCAGCCATCTGTCCGACGGAAAATCGTTCTGTGATAGCAGCCAGTTCCTGAAATGATGGAGTAATCCGGAACGCTGGTGATAAAGAAAAAGCGCAAGCAGGGCCCTTCTCGGAGGTTCATTATGTTCTGGATCACCAGTTATTCTAGAGAGTGCATTGTCGATAAATTCATCGGTGCTTTCGCTGAGTAGTTCTTTCAGGTAGATCCTCAGCGCTTGTTCGCTCAGTATGGTTGTTAGATCACCTTTTGGTAAAAATCGACGTATCTGAGCTTCATTGTGTGGAACTCCTACTATGGTGGATTCGATGCTTGCGCTAATTTGTCCAGAGAGGTACTGTTGTTGGGTAGTGTCGCGAGGCCGTGAGGACGATGTGCTCGAGCGCGGTGATGAAGGCCTCCGCTGAGCGTTCATTGGAACTAGGCGATCTCCAGCTAAATCGACGGCCTAATCATGCAGCCGTGATACACGATAGCGCGCGCTCGAGGGTCAGGCTTCGGCATGTGTTAGGTCGATCCTGCAACGCGCGAAGGTACACCTCTAACGCGTGGAGGAACGTGGGGCCCTTTATTGTTCGCTTCGCGGCTGTCATTCGGGTGATGTCAATGGCGATGGGGGAACGCGGGGACGGGATAAACCCGCGAGGCAACCACGGCCCATGTGACAAGACCAATTGCAGAGCCGGGCTGTGCATATTCGCAGGACGTGCTGCCACCTCCAGCTTCGCGCCGCAGCTGCACGGCTGTGTGGTCGGTTTTCCAGTTGCAGCAGCGCTCCGCGCATCATGTGGACGCGCCAGCCTTCACAAAGTGGCAATCCTGTGGCAGTTTGCTCCCGAGCAGTTTCGCCAGCACATACCCTAGCCCCCAGACTCTTTGTCATCTGCATCACATCCTCGTGCAACGTGTTTATAGTGGTATATTATGCTGTGTAGCTTCGCGGAATCGAGATACTACATACCATCTTTCTCCAGCCTACTCCCGCTATGGTTCGACTACAGGCAAACGATCGCTACTACAGTCGAACAGGATTGCTTAGTTTCCTCCAGAAGACATTTCCCGACTGCAAGAACTTCAGGATAAACGAGGTCAAAGATGGATTCTTCACCTTTGAGGCTCCCAGAGAACTTACTGACGTAAGTGGCTTACTCGTGCATCAGGCTCGAAGGTCCCACTAACGCCTACAGGACGAGTGGATGTGAGCAGACACGACTGATGACATAGCGGTTGAATATGTGCTAACGGCATGGATTTGCAGCGAAGCACAAGACTGAGGCATCTTGTCAGCCTAGTGAGGCAGATCGGCGGCTCACATTCACAGCCTGACAGCGTTTCGGCTGTGCATACGGAACTACATAAGCACGTAGTCGAGCGAAACTCACTATAGAATACATTTTGAATTTTGAGAGTTTATGCGCCTCTCCACAGCTTGCATAGCCAGCCCGTTTCTATCACAATGTTTGCCGATGGTCTTCCCGGTCACGAACCAAGTGATGTACGTTCACTTGCGTTGTCGACAACGCAGATACGATCAAAAATCTTGGAAAATACTCGACTGTTTTCCAAACGGAAGGAAAAACATCTGATTGAGATATTGGAACTGGGCGTTGATTCATCACGCGACCCGGATACTTTTACCTTCACAGATGAGGCGCAGTTGTCCAGTCATCTTCGCAGCGCTAGACGAGAAACTCTCGGTAACGGGATAGACATATAGTAGGCATATTCTGAGCGAGCATCTCTCGGGACTAACAATGAGATCCAGTCTTCTCCATCAGCAGCACACATGGGCTTCTCTCAATGCAAGCCGAGACATGGTCTCTACTCTCATGGATCATTGCAAAGTTGGTTGTGGTTTCTCGAAGATTCTCAGGTGCTTCCATGCACGTCATTTGCCCACTGAGGAAGCATATTCCGGCACCTCTCATACGGTGTTTACCACCGACCGATCCGGTCAGTAGATCTTCCTGGTGCTTCCTGTCTGGGCTGACAGAAGATGACAGAGTTCGGCTGGGTCTATAAATATCCTGAGAAGAAAGACGTCAAGTCTGGAAATCCGTGGGTCATCCGGCATACTGGTATCTATCAAATCCACAACAAAAAGGGCTCTAGGTCCACATTGTTGATAGTGAACCCAAGTCCGAACGCACTTTTTGATGACTACCTCCGCAAGAGACTGCAACAAGTATCGGGCAGATCTACAATAATATCGACTCCGACAATCATTCACACAATGTTGATATCAAGTCATCTCCAATCCTGGCGAGATTATCTGGAAGATCATGAGACTTTGCTCTTGAAGCTGGTAAAGTTGCTGCAAAGTTACCAAAGACTGTACTAACAAATGGATAGGATTTGAAGCCCGCCTGTACAGCTCTAGAAGAGCCCTTGGTGACTTTCGATACACTCAAAGAAGTCCGTGCGATCGAAAAACGAATATTACCAGCAGAGCCTTTGTTGACAGCACTGGACGAACTGATTCGCGACCTTGAACAAGCTGGCGATCATTTGCTGGAAGCAAACGATGGGAATAAAGATGCACGCGTAGCCGTTCACCAGAGCCTGGAAGAGCTTCGAAAGGAGGCTCTTTCATATATAAACCAGGGCGCATATCTCCAAAAACGAGTTCAGCTCACTGCGCAATCAGTATTGGACTCACTAAATTTGGGCTTCCAGCAGCTCGCCAAGGGGCAGAGTCAGAATACGTTCCAGATGGCAAGATCAGCTCGCGAAGATTCTGTCGCGATTAGAGCTATTACACTTGTGACTTCGTTCTATCTGCCGTTCTCATTCGTGGCGGTAAGTTTATCATGTTAGAAGCTAGGACTAAGGCTAAACTATTCACAGACGATGTTCGGAATGAACCTTGTAGACTTTGACTCCGAGTCTCGCAACCTCTTAGTGTCGAAACAGTTGTGGCTTTACTTCGTCATCTCAATCCCTCTCACCATCTTGACCTTGGCTTGCTGGAGATGGAGAATGCAGACATACAGGAAAGGCTACCTGAAACAGGAAAACAGCTCACTAGAGTATAACAAGTCGATAGACAATACTTCGGATATGGAGATGGTATAGAAGTACTTCAGACCGATTGCCTTCGTTCATTTCGAGGAAAAATTCCCTCCGGCCGACCGGCATTTGCTGCAGTCCACTCAAGCATCTCGTGTCGCTCGGGTTGCGACGCAGTCTCTTCGTCAAAATGTTGAGCGCCAAACTTCGATTCGTCAAACTCATCCCTGGGCGATCCAGGCTTCTGCCAAAAACCAGCATTCGACCATGTTGTGGTTTTGAAGTTGAGACACCAATGTAAAGGCTTCGTAACCCTCCGCAGAATTTTCAATACTGTGTACTTCAACATAAACAATGTGGTGATGTCAAGTCGGTCAAAAACGTCTTCCAGAGCTTCGATGCCGGTATCCGGAATGAGCCAGGAGCAGAGGAACCATGCCAGCAGATTGGTACCAGAGAAAAGAAAGAGCACACCCTTTTGACCGAGCTCCCTCAAGAGCCACGGTGCAATCACAGCCAGGATACCCGCGCCCATGAAGTTCCAGAACACAGCAAGGCTCATCCCAAGCTCCCTATTCACAAGCGGGAAAACTTCTGCTGATATGACAAAAGCTGCGGGACCCTCCCCGGCTGAATATGCAATCATGAAGAAAGTAAGGAAGATGAAGTGACCCGCAATCACGCCAGCAGTGCGCTCACCCGGCTTCGTGAGTACCAAGGCAGATCCTAACAGAGACACTGCCATACCAGGGAAAGACCAATTCAGGAGCGTGCGCCTTCCGTTGGGTTTGTCGATCTGGAATAGTGCAATCATGGTCGCTGAGAAGTTGAGAAACATGAAGGCGAAAGAAATGCCTAGCAGTTGCATGTTCTCAGCTGGCGTAGTCTTTTCCGTGTGATGAATAATGGAATCTCGGAAGAATCTGTCAGCTAGGAAGGCCAGCAAGTTGATACCACACAGCTGTTGCGATATCATGACGGCAGCTGCAGCTAGATGGGCTCTTCGTGTGAAGCCGGGGTAGAGAAACATGAGTTTGACTCTTGGCCACCATCCAATGTGTTCTATCTCGTCTACAAGTCTGCTTTCAGACCTGGGTCCTGCGTCTGGGAGTGCTGTTGGACCCGTCTTCGCTAGCTCGTCCTTGAGTCGATGTTGCTCATCAATGAGACGCGTGTGCATTAAGTATAGCTCACCAGCAGCTAGTATTGGGCTGGGTTCGCCGCGCAGATCGACCAACGATAGGTAAGCGTTTCGTACAAGCTTTTGGCTCTGCGTCATGACGCCATGTTGCCCTCTGAATGCTCCACTCTCTTTCAGAAGCCAGCGTGGTGATTCTATACTCGTCAGCATCAGGTACGCCATGATCTAGTCTTGTTTCAAACTTACCGGGCGAGAACAGAATCAACGAGAGTAGAAGAAGTGCCGGCAGGAACGCTGCAATGAACATATACCGCCAGCTTGAGTCGACATCGAGGCGATACACGCTCAAGTTAGCAACAGATCCAGCAGCCAATCCAAAAGCGACAAACAGCTGCCAGAAGACAAGGAGTATACCGCGCACATTCTTAGGAGATGTCTCGGACAGTAGTATAGGAACGATAGAGGCTTTGCCCGCCATGCCTGCACCGAGCAGTATTCTGAATCCGAGGAGATGTTCCCATTTGTGAACAGACGCGGAACCAACAACGGAGATGAGACTGAAGATACCTGCAACGCAGATTGCACCTCGTCGACCAAACCCTAAGAACCTGGTGATAGGGTCGGTAATTATCAAGCCCAACACAGCACCAGCGAAGAATGGAACTCCCACGGTGACACCGAGAAGCCATGTATTCTCGTCGAGGTGCACATTGGGATCCGTCGCTCGTTTCGCGATACCGGAGGAGAGTCCTGTATCGGTAGTTTTGCCCAGATTGTTCATAACTTCAATTGCAGCACCTAAAACAAAATCAGCTGTGAATTTCAGCGCGCAAAGTTGCAACTTTACCGGCCATAGCTGCTTGATCCCAACCCCTAATGTCATGTTAGTATTCTTTTATGAGAAGGAGAACACAGGCACTCACTGTGTCATCGCAGCGTATATGCAAGCCACTATCAGAAGTCGGTGCAATCTTGACAAGTTTTTCAAAGTTTCTATCTTCCCTCTCATCCAAGCATTATATAAAACCTCAGTCTCGATCTTGGAGTACTCGTGTTCGCCGAGTTTAAGTCTCTTGTTCTCCATCCATGATTCATTGTTGCGCAAGCTTCGGAACTTGCTTTCGATAGCATCTTGTGATCGAAGTGCGAGTACGCCACGGATAAAAACATTTTCTTCGATCGGTAGGTAATGTCGTCCATAGAATGTGGCAGCGTGCCGTTCTGTAACTCGATTCAAGGGAAACTTGGAGACATGGCCAGGACTTATGTTGTTAGCTGATCCACTATTTGCAGGCACTGGCGTTTTATTACCTTTCGTTATTTCGGACTTCCGCCCAGGGTACCTGCGGGTCTCCTGTCGCCGCTACGCCTGTCATAGCTTATGGACACAGGAGAAAGTTCTTAGGGTAAATACTATCAAGAGAAGTTGGCACAGGATGTAGGTAGGTAGATTTTGCTAAGCAGTGCCGGGACAAAGCGATGCCTACAACCCATGCGGCTCTGCGGTTGACAATGGCCGTACCCAAAATGGCTTCGCGTACACTTGCATGCCCTTGATAAAGTTTCCTCGACCATGTCTCCTATGACGCATTCAAGCATATCGAAGCCGCGTCACCATCTGTCAATATCGCATGGACAACTAACCCCAGCAGCCAGCCACAGCCAGGCGCAGCTAGGAAATAGACCTTTATCTGCACACCAACCCTCGTCCTTTCGAGCTAGTTCTCGGCTGCAATTGGCGGCAGGCCCAGCCTAGAGCACATGTGAGGAGTTAAACAGGAATGTAAGGTCTTGGCAGAGGTCCTCCAGCAGCGGGTATGTTACCGAAGATCTACGTCGTCCAACCAGCAGATAGGCTGCGCCCTCGAGAGGCGTTGATTTTTGGGGGCTAACAGCAGGCGGAAATTAAAGGCCGCATGTTGAAGTTCGGCAACGTTTGCCTAATTACATAGCCACTCAGCCCGCATACTTGGTGGGAGATCGACCATAATCAGCCAGACGAAGGGCATGTGGCTTATGCCAAGCCCGTCCCGCCCCCACAGTTATGTATACTGAGATTCTTGTATTTAGTAATGGTATGTGCAGCCTTGTTGCCAGACTCTCACACCATTCCTCCTGGGTTTGTTATAATTGACGCTGTCATATCCAAGCGGTCCACGAGCCTGGTCGTAGAGCACGACATGGAACTTTCATCAGTGTAGCAGAACCAGCTAGCTGCTCTAGCTAGGTAGGGGATCTCTGCGATTGAATGGCCCCAAGGCTGGGTAGGAACTTGGTCTAGTAAGTGATAATAAGAAGTGAGAGAAGCGTGTAGACTTCATCGAAAAGCAGCGCTGTCGAAGCAGTAGACGTAACGATGTGGTTGAACAGGAAAAGCGCAATATGAGTTAATTGAGCCAATAGAATCAGCACATACGACCATAGGATCTTGAGAATTAGGCTTCCCGTCCGCTCAGCCATATACAAGCAGGATACCGGCGGATTAGTAGTTAGGTGGGTGACCACTAGCGAATCCCCGCTGTTGTATGTTTTTGTTCGTTTTTGCTCAATGGCATGGCTGGCTGCCATGTATATGTTTTTGTTACTCCTCGCCAGAATCTCGTCGTAGAGGAATACCGCCTCGCCGAATCGCCCCTTGTTTCCAATTGTCGTACTCAGGTACTGCTTCTGCATTCATAATGAGTCATTCTGCTTCATATTGCGTAACCAGAGAGCCTCCCTGTTGCTTTTAAAGGTCTCCAGCATGATTTCATAAATTACCTAGTCTTCTTTCCTTTCTAATCCTTGGGCTACCTTGTCGTACTCGAATAGGTATGCTTCTAGAGATCCTCTTCAGTGTCCATACGTGGACGTTTGCGATCATTTTGACTAGCGCATACGTTCTTCGCTCAAGACGTCGACCGGTCTTCCCCATCGTCAATAGCCACCTCATCGATTCCTTCAGTCGTAAGGCAAATCGCGAATACAGCACAAATGCCGCTACGTTGATCACCGAAGGCCTCGCCAAACACCATGGCCCCGTCACCCTTGCCATTCCCAATGGCCGCAAGATCGTACTTCCGTCGTCACTCACCAGCTGGGTGAAATCCAACAAAGACCTCGACCACAGAGAGCTTGTGCGGCAAGACTTTTACTCAGACTTTCCTGGTTTCGAAGGACTGACTCTTCTACACTCTGGCGACATGCTCATGGACGTGATCAAGACCAAATTAGGCCAAAACGATAGTCTGATGCCTACCATGAATAAGAGTGCGGTAAAAGCTCTTGAAGTTCATTGGGGAAACGACAAAGTCTGGCATGCGATCGATTGGCAAATGGACACCACTGGTATCATCGCCCGCGTCGCGTCTTCAGTCTTCGTTGGTCCGGAAAAGAGCGATGATGCGCAGTGGTTGGACGTCGTACAGGGCTACGTCGCCGCTTACTTCTCTGCTGTGAACGAGCTCCATGGATATCCCGCTTGGTCAAGACCCATGGTGCAAAAATTCCTTCCCAACGCGACTGCTTGTCGCAAGTATGTCGTTCAAGCCCGCGATATCATGAACAAGGTACTTGTAAAAAGGCGACAAGAAGTTGAGAAGGCGAATTTGGAAGGTAAATCACCGCCACGATATAACGACGCACTTGCATGGACACAAACTGCATCGGGTGGGAAAATGGAAGCAGGCGATGTGCAGTTGTCCCTCGCAATGGCTGCACTGTTCACAACGAGTGAGCTTTTCCGCCAGGTCTTGATCGATCTAGCCGAGCATCCTGAGCTCATCGAGCCATTGAGAGAAGAGATATCGCAACAAATCTCCACACACGGGGTATCAGTCGCTGCCACATCTGCCATGGTCCTTCTAGACAGCATCCTGAAAGAGTCGCAACGACGATCCGCTCCCTTGGGTACGTTCTCCATCGTCTTCATTTATGTTTCATGTCAAAGCTAACATATACTCCGACCCAGTGGGCCTCGAGCGCGTAGTCCTGAAAGACGTAATACTCCCGAGCGGCCAAAGGATACCTGCTGGCTCGCACGTTATGGTCGACTCTACAAATCTATGGGATCCCGCCGTTTATCCCGACCCGGACGAATTTGACGGCTACCGCTTTTTGCGCAAGCGTGAAGCAGGCGATAAAACTAGTCAATTTGTCCAGTCCGGCTCAGAGTTCAGTGTCTTTGGCGGTGGTCGCCACCTATGCCCAGGACGATTTTTTGCGGCTAATGAGTTGAAACTCGCCGTGGCTCACATACTGCTCAAGTACGACATCCAGCTTGCAGAGGGGTATGAGGTAGGGTCACTACAATTGGGTGTATACAAGGTCGTCGATCCGATGGTGAAACTCGAGGTAAAGAGACGGGAGGCGGTGGATGTAGATATGCTATTGTAAGGAAGCGAGGTCTTCGGCGGAAGTAATCCTAGCGACACTGTAGAACTTCTTTGCGCGCGCAGACAAAATGATGCCGGGGCTATGCGTGATTGAACTGTACTTAGTAACCTGGACTTCTTGATTTGGAACGAAAACTCCTGAGTGGTATTCAAACAATATTATACAGGCTGCCAGATGTTGTACGGATAATCGAATATGCCGCTAGGTGTATGCGTCTATCTCGGATGCGTAACGTTTAGTCTTGCGAGGGCTTCGATGGATCGGGCTGCTCGGCGAGGCGGTTGTCGCCCTTAGGTTTCGATTCGGCGTGGAATTGTGCAGAGCGGGGAGTGGTGCTGCCGTCGTCCCAGAATTCAACGTCGCCTTCTGCACTCAGAGAGCCTCTCTTGACTAGGCTGCCTTTCTCCCGCATAAGGTCTTCGATTGTGACGGATTTATCTGAGAATACCTGGTGACTGTTAGACTGCACCGCCAGTTCGTGTATTCTTTCATCATACCTTGAGATGATCTGCAATCAGATGCCTGTTCTTGCAGCCCGGACATTGGATCAAGACAGTTCCATGATGGTATCCTTGTTTAGACAAGCGATGCGACGACCGTGTCTTGCAGACGTTGCATGTGAAGGTGAGTTCGTATGACGGGACTTGTTCGCGTTCTAGTCGTGAGTCCGGCGCAGTGGTCGATGTTGGAGAAGCTTCATTTGACTCAAAGCGGACTGTGGGGGGTACACGCGCTCGTGATAGTATCGGCGAAGGGCGTATGGCAGCTGACGTTCGCGGTGTGTGAAAGAGGCGCTTTGCGGGCGCTGGGATTCGCTCGGCGTGGGAAAGTCGTGCAGTCGAAGGCGCAGTGCTTCGGACAATGCCGCGCAACAAAGAAGAAGAGGAGCGCATGGCGGGTATTTCTGATGAGAACGACTCAAAAGACAGCGATATACAAAGATGGTGGGTATGACGAGGTATCAAGTATGACGAACGGCAGTGCGACGGGCAAAGAATAATTGACCGAGTGCCAAGCCATGACGACGGCGTGCTTCCGTTCAGCGGGGACCAGCCGCCCGCAACAAGTCCGAGACCTGAACCTCACCATCACTCGCGTCGGCCGCCACATGTGCCATTCCTTTGTCGTCACCTTCGCTGTACTGTGTTTTAGCGCTCGGATGTCTCACTGATATACCCTTGTTTTGACTGCGTCTATACCGTACCAGGCCTCACCATCAGCCTCCCTCAACTCAACCCACACCGAGCCTTGAAGCTCTGATTCACACCAACAAGAGGAGGCAGGAGCAACCATGATCGCAGGGCGAGGCAGACAGCGGATACGGCCGCCGAGGAGGGTATGTATTGCCATTCACCTTCACTTTCATCGCGCCTTAAGTCTTCGCCGCTCAACCTCACTGTCCCAAATGTACCATCCACTTTGTAGACTCAACTGACAATGTCATTCTCGCAGGGCCTACACGGTGACGAGATCGATTTCGAGAACACCTGGGCTACCATCGAAGCCGCTTTTCGAGAAATCCACACAAAGAATGCGTCCAAGCTATCGTACGAGGAACTTTACCGCCACGCCTACCGCATCGTCTTGAAGAAGAAGGGTGAGGCCCTCTACGAAAAGGTCCACGAATTCGAGCGAAACTGGCTGAGCACCGAGGTTCGAGCCCAAATCTCGCAACTGCTCTCGCCGAATCTGCTTGTCGACGCGCAGAGTGTTGGGGGAACTACACCGAATGAGCGACGTGTGGCTGGCGAGAAGTTCTTGAAAGGATTGAAGGGGGCATGGAGCGACCACCAGATCTGCACGAGCATGCTAGCAGATGTGCTCATGTACATGGTAAGATGACACGCCTTCGAGTATTGAAGCAGAGGACAATGGCTAACGTGGACCCGTTCAAGGATCGTGTCTATTGTGCAGACCATAGGCGGCCGTCCATCTACAACGCCGCCATGGTCCTGTTCCGCGACGAAATCCTCAACTCTCGAATCTCCCCGACCGACGCTCGAGCGATACTCAGCCTGCTGAACCACATCATCCTCGACCAGATACAGATGGAACGCGATGGCGACGTCATCGACAAGCAGCTCATCAAGTCTTGTGTGTGGATGTTGGAGGGTCTACATGAGGGCGAGGTCGAGGCAGAAGAGCAGCGACTATACAACACGTCTTTTGAGAAAGAGTATTTGGAGACCAGTAGGGTGTTTTACCATGGAGAGTCGGAGCTCCTGCTCCGCGATTCACATGCTGGCGCATATTGTAAACACGCCCGACGCAGGATCTACGAAGAAGACGAGCGTTGCAAACAGACACTTTTGGAAAGTACCGGGCCCAAGATTCAGAAAGTCGTAGAGGATGAGCTGATCAAGAACCGGATACACGAGCTTGTGGAGATGGAAAGCGGCGTATGCTTCATGATCGATAACCACAGGCTAGAAGAGCTGAACCTCATCTATGATCTGAACAAGCGAGTAGACGAGAAGAAGCTCGAGACTACCCGAGCCATCCAACAGCGCATTGTCGAAATGGGTTCAGACATCAACAAGGACGCAATCGCGGCATCGCAAGCACCTGCTGTTGCACCGGTCGCCGATTCCGCCGACAAGAGCAAGGGTCCGGCGCAAGAGAAGAGTCTGAACCAGCAGACCGTAGCTGCGATCAAATGGGTCGAGGATGTTCTTGCCCTCAAAGACCGTTTTGACAAGATTTGGCGCGAGTCGTTCGAGTGCGATCCGTTGCTGCAACAAGCCCAGACCGCGAGTTTCTCCGAGTTCATCAACTCGGTCACATTCCCGCGATCATCTGAATACATTTCCCTCTTCATCGACGAAAACATGAAGAAGGGTATCAAGGGCAAGACTGAGGCTGAGATTGACGCTGTCCTAGAGAAGGCCATTATCCTCCTACGATACGTACAGGACAAAGACCTCTTCGAGCGTTATTACAAGAAGCATTTGTGTCGACGTCTGTTGATGAACAAGTCCATCAGCAATGAAGTCGAAAAGCAGATGATTTCGAAGATGAAGATCGAGCTCGGCAACAACTTCACCCTAAAGCTAGAGGCCATGTTCAAGGACATGACTATTTCCGAGGAACTTACTGCTGGCTTCAAGAAGCACGTGGAAGGTCTTGGCGAGAAGGATCCTAAGCGCATCGAGCTGTCAATCAACGTGTTGACCAGCATGACATGGCCTCTCGAGACCATGGGTGGTGCAGCTGCCGACGAAGAGGACAAGCGACCGCGGTGCAACTACCCCGTTGTCGTAGACAAGCTCAAGCGCGGTTTCGAGAAGTTCTATAGTCAAAAGCACTCCGGACGACAACTTACTTGGCTACCCAATATGGGATCGGCGGACATCAAGGCTGTCTTTCCCAAAGTTGCTCAGAAGGATGGATCCTTCAAGGAGCGTCGCCATGACCTAAACGTATCGACATACGGCATGATCATCCTACTCTTATTCAACGAGCTTGGTGCCGACGAACGCCTGACTTTCGAAGAGATCCAAGCTCAGACCAACATTCCTCCGAGTGACCTGATTCGGAACTTGCAGTCGCTAGCTGTAGCGCCCAAGACGCGAATCTTGATCAAGGAGCCCATGTCCAAGGATGTCAAACCTACCGATCGATTTTCTTTCAACGAAGGATTCCAGGGCAAGTTCGTCAAGATCAAGGTTGGTGTTGTCAGCGGCGGCAACAAGGTCGAAAGCGATCGCGAGCGACGCGAGACAGAGAAGAAGAATGACGATTCGCGAGGCTTCTGTATCGAGGCTGCAGTTGTCCGAATCATGAAGTAAGTATTCTTAGAATATTTCAAGAAAGATCATGCTAACAACGAAACAGGCAACGTAAAGAGCTGTCGCATCAACAGCTCATGTCTGAAACACTCGGCCAATTAAATGGTCAATTCAAGCCCGAAGTCAACATGGTCAAGAAGCGCATTGAATCGCTCATTGAGCGCGAGTACCTTGAGCGTGTAGACGGAGCACAGATCGATTCGTATAGGTATCTGGCCTAGAGGAGAGGAGGCTATTTAAAGAGCTATTCAGCATATATCTGCAGGCGTTTCAGGTTTGATCGCTGGATTTGGCACGGACTACCACAGTGAAATGCATAGCATGGGCGTCGACGGAACAAGGTCATGGGCGTCGTACAGGCGTCGTACAGGCGTCAATTCTAGATGCCATTGAGAATCAAAATAGGCGTTTTAGCGATTCTCCAATGTAATGACATATGAATGAAAACATTCGCCACAGTGTATACATGGCAGATGACGATTGTGTAGGCTATCTCTCTTGGACTTTGTTGCAGGATCAAAGTAATCAAACTCCTCACTTGTACCTTCCTACGACCTTCCTCCTCTTCTCAAACGCATCTCCAGCAGCAGATCCAGAACCCCTCGGACCATCTCCAACAGGCCTCTTCCTGCTCTTCTCCAAACTCCCCAGGTTGCCACCCTTCTTCTGCGTCAAACGCTCAATACGATCAATACCAGCGCCCAAAGTCCTCCATTCCTCACCGCCAAACCCACCATCACGCTGCTGTCTTGCCTTCTTCTTCGCAGCCTCCTTCTTACTATCAGGAGCCAGACGTGTGAAGTTGGCTTCTTCGTACTCGCGCCTCTCGTTCTCTTCACGACGCTCACGCTCAGACTTCGTGTGTCGACCTCCGTTCGTGATGGTGCTTCCGATACTAGGCTCGGCGATTGGCGCGCCAGAGAGCTCAGTGGCGATGAATTCATCCAGGGTGGCAGACTTTCCTGGACGGCGTTCCCGGCGCGCTTCGCGACCTTCGGGCGTTGGCATGGCCATTGGGGTGATCTTGGGTGGGCGGTAAATGCCATCCTTTGCTGATTCGCGCGCACGCTCTTGCGCCGCTTCAGTCTTTTGGCGGGTAACTTGGGCACGGCGAGGGCCATAGGCCATCTCGTCTTCATCTTCTTCGGTTTGTGCGGAGCCGTTGGATTCGGCGTCGCTGACGTCTGAATCGGATCCAGTATCGGCCTTGCTCTTTCTTGGTTTTTGTGCAGGCTTTGCTGTGGCTTGGGTGGTGCGTCGTGTGGCATCATCCGCGGTCCTCAAAATCTTATCGATCTGGTATTTCAGGCGGCTTTCGAGCGGTCGCACACCCTTCTCGAGGTAGACCCTCAACTCCACAAGCTTTTGAACGACCTCATCTTGAGGATGAAGATCCGTCTCTTTCTGGTTGCCCTTGCGCGACCGCAGCTTCAGCAGGATCAGAAAAACGAGGTTCTGTAGATAGGACAGAAGCAGCTCATTCTTCACGTCCAGTAGTGAAATGCCCTCTTTTGGTGGCAAGATATCATCATTTGAAAGTGCCTCCGTGGCGGATTGAATAGACGTAGTCAGAGTCGCGAGTAGCGATTCTAGCGAGTTGTCGACGGCCATGATGTTTGAGATGGAGACGTGATCGTGGTTGCCGCGCGTTGAAGATGTCGAAGTTGCAAAGAAATTTTAGTGGGGCTTAAACGCGCTAACACACGGCCCGGTGTCTGGCCTCCATCTGGGCACCAGCTCTTCCAACCCCACCTTCATGTCATCCTAGTATCTGTCGTCAACACATCCTTTGAGCCAGTTCAGAATCTTTCTCGGCTTTCTTTTGCGCTGTGCAACTTTCTTTCGGGACGAGGACCGGCCATGCTACCTGCAATATGACGTCATACCAATATTCAGCTCTTTCTCCTGGTTCCATCAGAGTGCTGGCCGTCTCAGGCACCAAAGACGCGCCGTCGTATAAGATAGAAGTATTGAATCTCACAGACAAACCGCGGTTCGAGGCCTTGTCCTACACGTGGAACGATTACGACAACGAGGAACCTAGAGCCATTGACGGAAATGCTAACACTTATGCGTCCATTCCTATAGCCGGTGCTGGGTCTCTCAAGATCACGCTGCACCTCGTGCATATTCTAAACCATATTCACGGATTATTGGTACAACCTGGTTCGAGCGGAAGAATTTGGATAGATCAGATTGCTGTGAATCAACGCGATTTGGATGAGCGGAGTCACCAGGTTGCCCTTATGCAGCAAATCTACGGACAGGCGGAGCGCACACTGATGTGGATTGGGAAATCTGTTAACCATACGCCCGTGCTACTTGATTTGATACAAAATCTACGTGGTATATCGCTCGATGTTGATTGGGATCGCCCTGCGATGAAGAGATTGGAAAGTAGACTACTTGCTATCTTTCGTCAAGAGGATGAGCTACGATACTCATATACAAAAGTACAATACATGGAAGCTGTTGATTGGGTCCTCGGTCTCCCGTACTTCGAGCGAGCTTGGATCGTCCAAGAGATCGTTTTGTCGACTCAGCCTACACTTGTTCTTGGATCGACACCATTTCATCTATACATCCTTCACCATACAATCTTCATCATCAGATATTCCGCAGACCCGTACCTTCAAGACGTGTACTCAGAGTTAAAACACACTATTGGAGTTGATCGCTTTCTAAGCATCGATACGGCACGCAGGTGGCTGCGGGGCGATCCTAAGTACAAAGCTTTATACGGAGATTTTTTGGATGTACTGTTCTGGCTCTCGTCTCTACGTGAGGCAAGCGATCCAAGAGACTCCATCTATGCATTTTTGGCTCTACAAAAGGACGATTCTGGCTCCCGTGCTGTTGCGAACTACAACCTGTCTATTGCACAAGCATATCGGAAGTTCTGCATAGACATAGCAAGTCAAACTGGCTCCCTCCCATTTTTAGGGCTTGTTCGTGGCAGCGCAGACGCCGAGATACCTTCCTGGGTGATAGACTGGCGGATGGGCCCCTTTTCTGCGAAGGACAAATGGCAAGGTTACAGAATTGGCGACCCTCAAAAATTCCCATATGCCGCCGCCAAAGAAAGATTGTACCAAGCGGCTAGAAATACACACGAAGACGATATGCGCTTGGTCGTTCGAGGGCGTGTTATCGACTCGGTCCAATTTGTGTCATGTGTTACGCGTGAGGAGCTTGCAAATAGTGGATTGGAAAATGTGCGATTGGCCGAGGAGATGTCCAATATAAGGGCGTCCATGCCTACAGTGGATATCGATACTCCCGCCAAAGCACAGCTTGCTAAAGCACGCGTCTTCGCTGTACTTGTTGGCCTCGATCCGGGCCAGCAGCCTCTTGGAGAGTCACTACAATATACTCCAGAAGAATTGACTTCAATGTACGAGCACTACATTGATACACATTCGGCTGATGACATTGGCGAAGAGCTCTACAAGCAGCGATTCAATCATACGAACCTGAGACTTGAGCATAAGCGACTGTTTCTCGGCCGCAAGCAGTTATTTGGTATTGGTCCAAACGCCATCCTCCCAGGCGATTGCATATGTATCGTACATGGATCTACGGTTCCTTTAATCCTAAGACGATGCGAAAACGAGACGGAGTACACAGTAGTGGGACAGTGTTATTACGAGAACTGGATGCATGGCGAGCTAGTTGACTGGGGAGAGGATGAGGCTGATGAGTTCGTGTTGATATAAGATACGTTCAGCTTAAACGATCACCGAATCTAAAGACATGTCCATGTCTCGATTCATGCGCTCCGTTCAGGCCTCAGGAACAATGGCACACCCTTGTTCCAATATACAAGTTTGGCCCTTGTAAAGGAAAGGACTCAGA
Organism: Alternaria alternata; assembly: GCF_001642055.1. Classification (NCBI taxonomy): domain Eukaryota; kingdom Fungi; phylum Ascomycota; class Dothideomycetes; order Pleosporales; family Pleosporaceae; genus Alternaria; species Alternaria alternata. The sequence continues at coordinate 27,441 of NW_017306209.1, forward strand.
CGTCATTGCCACATATTTTATGCTCCGCGTTCGCGTTGTACTGTCTTGAAGCAGCACAACTATCCAATAATGTTACCGGAGCGCACTCCCGTCATTCCGTCTGTGGCGTCGTGTGAGGACCAACGTACCAATCACAACTTAAGACGCCAGGCACTATTGAACGCCCTGGCGCACGCGAACCAACCAGCGATCAGAGCCGTGCATAAAGCTCAGCGCTAGTCTGGTGATTTCTGGAATGATGCCGTGTACATTCCAACTCTCATCATCAGATAATCCAAGCCATGGCTCTTGCTGACTGGTCAAAACATCGTATCACATAGTCGGCGACTCGAGATCGTGGCTGCAGTACGTGATTTCAACGGCGTTGAGTTGGGTTTGAGCTTCTAGAAGACATGTACGTATAACGCACCCAAAGGTCGGTGAAGACGAGGCTATGAGGCATGGCTTGCTACTAAGCTCCTACAAAAGAGCCATGCACACCATACCCGGGATGACAAGACAGAAGTGGTTTGACTCAGATGACTATTAGCATCATCATCAACCACCAACACGACATCGTCCCTGACATGGTCCCCCGTTGTCCCATTCACCCTTGTCCGTATCGCACACCTCCGCATCTGAACTTCTCGAAGGCGTCCAAAAGTTCCACTGCTTTTCCAGAAGGCCCGAAAGATGGGTGTACGGATAAAGTCTCAAACCCAAACATGTGGGGTAACAGGCCACCCTACCCCTGGTCTCCGTTGCAGGATCTATATTGCGTTTCTCCGGGGTTGTGCATTAGTCAACGTGAGAGAGCGCGCGGCACGCGCTATGTGTACCATTGTGATATGCGCTTCACATGAGCAGATGCACTAAGACTGGATATGGTGTGGAGTCTCTTGATGTCTGGGCTGCATAAGTGCTATCCGATGTCGTAGCCTCATGCACGACGCCTCACGCTGACTATGTACCAAGTCACGGTCATCATCCAAGTGGCGGTAGAAGCCACCGCGCCGTACCGAGTCCGAACTCATTTGGGGTACACCGTAGTACCCACAGATCATCCCTCAGACTCATTACTTCCACCCACACATCATCTTCCAAGCTGCACCTTGCCACCACTCGTTCAGTCTTGCATTGTCTGGTGATGTACGTACAGTATTCCTCCTGTAGCCTCAGTCGTGAAAGATCGTCTAAGACGGTGATGTGTCAAATCTTTGAAAGAGCTGCCTATGCTCAAATGTCTTCATAGACACTATGGCATGTCGAGACAACGTATATTAGGTGTTGACTCGCCAAATGCCTTCGGCATATACCCTCGGGGTACGGCAGATATGAGAACCTGGTTGATGGAGACCTAGTACATGTTTGTCTTAACGTCCGATTCGAGGTGTTGAAGATGACGGTCTGTGCTTGGACCCAGTAGTGGGTTGGTCGAGGTACGCCTTCTGTGTCGTGTAGATGATAACCGCTTTCGCATGTGATCTTCCCTTGTCCTGTTGGTCCACATGTATACGGAGGCCTCCGAATATGGAAGGTAGATCTTGCCACGCAACGTAGAACAAGCAGCTCCATTAGCGGTATAGCTTTTCCGCTCGGGAATAACCACAGTCTTTGTCGTGTTGTACATGGCATTCTGGGTGTCTCACACATCGAATTTGAGTCCTGCCGTTCGTAGCCACATCTGCCGCTTTCCTTCTGCTTCGCGAATGATCTCAGCCGAGAGTTGGAGGCTGGGTGCCAGATGAGCATATCGTTCCATTTCCAGAACAACGTTATTTATGATATCGTCCATGGTCGCTGGCGGAGGTAGTAGCTGAGATAGCGAAGGGGTCATAGTTGCGCCCATGATGAGTAGTGTCTGCGAGATAATTCTAGAAAGTGTCAGTTCACGTTGTTTTGACAAACTGCCAGACTTACGAGAGAGCACCCTGGAACAAATAGGGTAGATGTCCAGCGTGGTGTGCCGTGATATATTCCAGTTGGCGAACGCATGCCTCCAGACATTTATGGCAATTGTCCTGCACGCTTGAATCCATCGCCAAAGTCTCGTCCTGCAAGACCAAAAGCACATACGGTCGAAAGATAATGGTACGGCACGCGAAATAGCGCAGCCTCAGAACGGTCTGAACTGGGTTCTGCAAAGGCACTCTATCGAGCGGGAATTGCATAGCTGGCGGTAGACCAGCATACCACTGATTCAGCTGGTAATCTAGTTCCACAACTAGTGGGTCCAGTTGGGCGATGGATGTCGCAGCTGGGCCTTTGGAATATGGTGTTGTCCTTATGTATAGCATGGAGCTCACGCGGTTGAGAAGTCTTCGAAGGGCGATTTCTGCAAGAAAGTACCACAATTCATCCCGACCAACTGCTTCTGTTCCCAGATCTTCAAAGCCAGTTGGTAGTGAAAAGCCCTCTTCGAATTGTGCGATGCCAGAATGGGGAAGATCAAGTTCTGCTAGCAGATCACTCTCAATCATTACAGCATTCCAGTAAACTCTTCTGCCTAATTCTTCTTCTGCCGGAGACACTCGACCGGGCGCACTCAAAAGAAGTTGCAGTTTCATACTGGCACCCGAGAGTACATTCCAGGCTTCGACCGGACGTACAAGATATACCAAGTATGCTGCAGCGAGAATTTGACATTGCGCGGCTACCATGTTGTTCCTTGTCATGACCGTCGGCAGCAAGCTCCAGGCTGCAGTAAAGTATGCCAAGCCTGGGGGATCCTTTTCTGGATTTTGTTGTGTAATACTGCCGGTGCTTGCAGCATGACCCAAAGCAAGAACCAGAAGAACTATGCAGCTTTCAGGACCGTCCCGAAAACCATGGCTTAGAGCAGTTTGGTAGTGGCTACTCCATGTGTAAGGGTTGACGACTGCGTAGAAGACATTTACTCTCTCAAAGTACGCTTGCACGTATGCGCCAGTGTTTGAAAGGTCCAGCCCGCGACTCGTTCCAAGGCTCACAGACTCCCGGGTCATCTCCAACTGAAGCAGAAGCTTGGCGTCGTACTGGCGAGATACGAGCTCTCTTATCATTGGAGATGACAACAGATTCAGTGCTGCTGTGTTGTGAGTTTTCGGCATAGTGGAGATATTCGAAGGATGGTTGGTCCATGTTCCTATGCCGTTGATCGGCTGGACCATGCCGAGATGGGGTATATTGCCGGTGCTACGGGCGAGGAAGTCTTCGCTTGTAGAATTACTCGCAGCTGGCGAATGTGACGATAATGAGAAATTACTGGTAAGGCCAGATTGAAGGAGGCCTTCAATGCGATTGAGATGTTCCAAGATCAGCTTGTCGCCTGCGTCTAGCTTGATACCTGGCTCCCGGTAGATGCACTCTGCATTCAGCTCTGTACAAAGTCTGCACTTCGGTCTCGTTCCATCGCATCGACTCTTCCGCGACCGGCATATTTCACACTGTTCATAGTTAGTTTCATGGAGTTGACAGATCGACATGAGTCTGCTGTACCGCAATGGTTGCACGGCGTCTCGGGTAGTCTATTGTGTCGGTACTTGGACGCTTTTTGGTGCTTGGTCGTGATTCCGTGTTCGTGCCATTCGTGCCATTGCTGGTAGGCGCAACTCCATTTGTTTGGGCGGGTGGGGTGTTGTCGTTTGACATTTCCCTGTCTGTACCAGATGACTGAGACATGTTGCGGGGCCGCTTCTTGAAGGAATTACTCAGACCACCGCTTCCTGAGAACAGTCCATTCGGTGAGTCGAGCAGATGAGGAGACGTCAGGGCAGATTTTAGGATAAAGCTGTTTGCTTCGGGCAAAGTGGAGAGATTGAGGCAGAAGGCGTCCCGAGGGAATCCTCCATTAGTGGTCGCCGCTGACACGGGACTAACATCTGGAGAAGGAGTAATTCCCGCCATGATTGGTGGACGGTTAGAAAGCGGCTGGGGCACGCTGCACAACTTCTGCGGCGTGCAGCCACGATATCGAGACAAAGTCCTGGATTCGTAGGCGGAAAGGGGGGTAAGCTAGGTGTAGCTGATGGAAGCAAGATACAACAATCCGGTATGAGCATGAGACGGCAGGACCAGCGACGATTATAACCACACCAAATCTCGCGTCTTCTTAGCTCCTACACCTACACATGTCACAAAACCGCCTTCGCGAGATGAGCGACGCAAATGCGGGGACGACCAGGGCATCAAGCACTCCACATTACGCTCAGACAATCAGAAAATGGCGCCAAAATGATCCTTCAAGGGTCCCGAGTCGCAAGCCGTGGCCTGCACTGCACCATGGTCTTTCTACCCACCAACGAGGCCGCAGCTTCGCCCGATTGGCGATACATTGCCTGCAACTTGCCGCACGCTTGGGTAGACACACAAACAGCGTAGTGGTGGTGGCAGCCATGATAGTGTGGTGGCAGCCTGCTTACAGAGGGGTCCGCAGGAAGCACGGAGCATGGGAAAGCCATGCGGTGTGTCTGGAGAGGGCCGCGAAGCGAGCGACCTCCCCCCAGCCCTTCAACGTGCTAACCGCGTACAACAGGCTAATACATGAGGAAAACGGCCGACTAAGATCGCACTGCGCATACTATTCCCTTGGCATAGAGGGTCCAGCAGGACTGTGATCAGCAAACGGCGGCAGTGGACCTGCATCAGCAGCATCTCCTGATCAGCCCCGCTACGCCATCACAGCTTTCGCAGCATCTCATATTGCTACCAAGCCACACGAGCTCCACTCGAAGATTCACAAGCCTTCCCATAGGCGGGACGAACCTTCCATGCAGTCTTTCATATTAATTTGCTGCCCGAATGCAATCACAGGGTGCCTGGATATACCCTGGCGTCTACCAAGGTACCTGTAGGAGCCGTAGAACAAGTGGACACTGGCACACAGCGGCTGGGATTCCAACCAGTCAAATCAGCTGCTGTCTCCGGCACTGCTTCCTTGGACTTGACTGCCTTCGATTATGCTAGGTGCCGGCGATCCAACACCGTGTATAGAAACGCTCTTATCGACTAACTCAACGCTGAGTTGAGGCGGCGTAGTGATTGTCATGGCGCGAATCCAAGACACGGAGATGTCTATTCTCGTATAGCTGGTCCTACGAGCTGGATGACCTGTGAACACGCGACCAATAAGAAAAAGCTTCTAGAAGATGAGGAAGATGTGTACTAGAAACATGTTATTGATCTGCGCTTCAAGCGGTTGAACCCCAGTCATGCGCCACATGATGGGGCAGACGTTCGGTAGGTCAATACGACCAGGATGCTCTCTGCTGACGATTGTGTCTCATGCTATCTACGTCTGCCTTTTGCGTGCAAAATGAATAGCCGGTGGGTTCCTGAATCTGACTACCGTTCGATGGCGTGCAGTGGGGTTCAGACAGCCACTAGTGGATCGGCCGACAGGAGGTCGTCTTCGTTGCCTCTAGCAAGGTAAGAGTTGCAAGATGCAAGGCGCAGGAGGGTTCAAGATGGGTGTTGCCAACAGTCAGGGCAAGGCTTATTACCTGCGTCATGCAGCGGCAGATGTCAAATGACCCAAGCAAAGCCATGTTGTACGCTCTGACTATTCTATTATAGCCTCTCATTACAAGGCTGTTGATGCACCAAGCTCTGCAACTAAGAGATGCAAACACTAAACATGACGACTATAGCCTAGGGTCAGATACTAACATACTTACTGTATATGGCAAGTTGGAAGGAACTCCGATACTGTGGAACTTAACCACTGTACGTCATTCTTTGGTTTCATAATAACAACAAGACCATGAAGAAATAATGCAGGTTCCGTCAGTGACAACGGTACTCGGTCCAGAGTTCGCCTGGAAATGAAGGAATGACAGGTCAGCAGTAATTACGTTACAGATACCGATGAAGAGACGTGATCGCACCGTCCTTCTGCACTGACAACGCGCTGTCTCGCGCTGCCTTCGCCATGACGTCGCTTCTAGTTACACAAACTCAAGGGCCTACCTTGGTAGCCATACAATATATGAGAGAGCGGCACAGCCAGTCTCACCAACAAACAAATAAACAAACAGATAATGAGCCGTCTTGAGAGAACGTGGAAAGATCGCTGCCTGATCTGTCACTCAATCACACAAACAATCTAAACTTTGGGAAGATCGCGCGATTAATGCAGCAGCAAGTTCAAGGACACCAATCGAGACGATTGACATTGTTGGTTGACAGCGAAAATGAAATCAGAGGCACTTGACGCACTCACCACACAAACAATGAGACCGAAAGCGCTGGACGCTGTTGCAGCTCAGAAGGAAGGGGAAACGTCATCAGACACGAGATCACCCGCTCGGCAGCAGGTATGCTCTCAGATTACTGCTACTCGAATTCCAGGTTAAACCATACCAGACACAGGTCACTGAGGAGCCAGACACCGCAAGTAAGACCTTCGAATCCTCAGCATCAGCATCGGATGGCTCCACCGAAGACAACCCGACTACTCCGATCCCTACAGCCACCACCATCGTTTCAGAGGTCGCCCAAAGCGTCAAGTCAGCAGTCGACACCGCCATCGCATGGGCCGAAACGAAAGTCGAGAGCCTAAGCGCAGAGCACGATAGCACAGGCCCGTATACCTCACCAGCGACTTGCATGCCCTCGGACCTCGATGCCATTGCCAGTGGGATTCTGCCTGCTATGCCGATTGCGAGACAATACGATGGAGGGATTGATGATGATAAGAAGGAAGCAAAGGGTACTGAGAAGAGCACCAAGACTGGAGACGGACAGAGCGAGAAGAATGGAGAGAAGCAGGATGACGAAGCAGAGCCTAAGTTGTAAGCTTCTGCGAAGAGTTGGAAAGACAAGAAGGAATGAGGATTGCGTTATGGATTTGCATATGATACCCCAGCATGACTTTGGTTAATCAGGGACGGTTCAAGATGTTCGTGATAGCGAATGAAACATTAGCACATGCCAAAAGAGTTGTTTGTCTTCAGGTGTCTATGCAGGCGCATTGACAGATGTTGCTAGATTTTAATAGCGTAGGGAGACGACAGCATGTTGACACGCTCATTGCTTGCCCTCATAGTCCCTCTTCCACACCTCCCTGAAGCTCTCCTTGTCCACGGCGAACTCCTCAAGGAAATCTCTCTCGAGGTCATGTGTTCGCCGACCCAGCAGTACCAAGCTATGCAGTGGCTTTCCCAGATCTGCCTCACATAGCTGTGCCAAGGTGCCTGCGACAATCTGCTGGTCCTCAGCGCCCACCCGCGCGACACCCACAGCCAGACTGTCCTTTGTGTAGGCACCTTCCTGCTTGACATCCTCCTCAATCTCCAACATCTGTTGTGCACACTGCGCCACTGTCATGTACCGCGGCGGCTCGTAGATCAGGCGTCCGCGCGCCATGTTCTCTATACTTTGTTCCTTGACTTTGATGTCGAGGAGGACGAGTGTGTGTAGGCCGATGGAGACGTTCTCCTTGATGCGATCGTAGAACGAGGCAGGCTTCCAGTTGTCAAGGAAGAAAACCATGGAGACTGTTTGTCCGAAGTTGTAGAGTTGCAGACCCGTTGTGCCAATTGAGGTCAAGATGCTGGCGTTGGGGATGGAGCGGGTGGGAATGGAGAGTTCGCGGGCGCGGAGGACGAGGTCGGTGTGAGTGGTCGCTCTACAGAACAATCAGCTAGGCGTGAGATGTAGTGATGAAGGATCATACCCGAATGGGTCTCCCACTACGAGGAACGCGACGTCGACTTTGTCGGCATCTTTGAGGATGTCGTCGCTGGACGACTCGACCATTTCACGGTCGGCTATAATGACTTCCCGGCCATAGAAAGCTTCCTACTGCCGTGGTAATTAGTCTCCTAATGCCTCACTCATCTTCTCCATCTTCAACTCACAAGCACATCTTTCTCTACCAGCAGAACCGCCGTGTACGCCTCGAGGTAGACGCGTTCTGCCTTCTTCACAATCTCCAAGCCCTTGACTGTGATGTCCTTCTCATCCGCCAAGCCGAGACCCACGAGATAGAGCATGATGGGCGAATGTGGCGCGTGTGGTGAATGTTGGGTGGTGGGGTTGACTCCAAATTCACAAAAAGTTGGGCGGGGCTGATTTGCATGTGGTAGGGCCGAGCGTGCGCGGGCCATCGGGACTGTCGCATCAGGCATCGTCTGAAATCGCGCTAGTAGACCGCAAACCGCGTGCCAGCCTCGGACTCCATTCACATCCATCGCAACATCCAACGCCTCTTGTGTTTAAGTCTCGGTATTTTGTAGTTGGAAGAGGTCGGCGACGCGCTTTGTATGATTGTAGGAGTTGTAAGAGTACGGAATAGGACACCATGTCGGACAAGGATAAGATGGCCAAATACCGGACGGAGATCCAACAGGTTAGTCAATCGCCTTTCCTTATAAGTACTTTCTTATACTCTCTTCGTGTTTTTGTTTCGGTGCTTTCATCAAGCAAGAAATGAGGTTTCGGTCAGTCCAACTTGGGGCTGCGCTGTCCTCTACTATAACCTACCTACACATCCCTTTTTGTTCAGCCGACCACTTCTCTGCGCTCAAGTCAATGTTCGAATGATCATCCCTTCCGGGTCGCTTCTGTTCTTCTATTCTTTGAAGAAGTCTATGCTGCGGGATGTGGTGTGCAAGGCTCGTTGTTCTCGTCTAAGATTCGTCTTCTAAGGACAGAGCCAACATGGCCCGTTCTCTACTTCACCCACAATCATCCCATCTACCATCACAAATAGTAGAACTACAACCGAGCTCGCCAAAAAGCTCATCCACAAGATGCCCATGGCTCTTGTGTCACCCGCACGTTTCCTTGACTCAAACTCCTGCCCCTACCCATACTGCGAGAAGCCATCGTCGTGTTCTTTCTCACATCCTCGCCCACCATGTCTCGGCCTCAATCGCCGGAGGATCTACTTCCGTTCGAAGTTGGCCTAAATCTAACGATCCCACAGATGATGTTCGTCTCCGGCGAAACTGGCGAACCATCTCCCGAAACGACTACTCTGATTGAATCCATCGTGCAGGATCAAGTGCAGCATATGCTGCGAGAGTGCACGGCTTTAGCTACACGCCGCGGTAGCAAATCTATATCCACAGACGACCTCTTCATGCTCATTCGCCACGATCGCGCAAAGATTTCCCGGTTACGACACTTCCTTCAATGGAAAGACGTTCGTCGTTCCGTCAAAGACTCAGATGACAAAGGAGGCGATGCCGGTGCTGACGTGGGAGCTGGAGATGCAGACATAGCTGCAGGCGTAGTAGGCGCAGGTGGTCCTGGCGCCGCCCCCGTCGATGCGTCAAAGAAAGCCAAACGCGCCAAGGTCGACTTAGTCTGGGACGTACAATCTTTCTTCACCGAATTCCCACCCCAAAAAGACGATGTTGAAGACGAGGAAGAAGAGGAGATGAACTATGCCACCCTGCAGCGCTTGAAGAATGCAGACGAACGTACCAAGAACATGACGCGTGAAGAATATGTCCATTGGTCCGACTGTCGTCAAGCATCCTTCACCTACCGCAAAGGCAAGCGTTTCAAGGAGTGGGCAGGCTTCGGCCTTATCACCGATTCTAAACCTTCCGACGACATCATCGATATCCTGGGTTTCTTGACATTTGAGATTGTGCAAACGCTTACAGAAGAGGCACTCAAAGTCAAGGATGCAGAAGACTTGTACAAGAAGAACCATGGTGGCGAGCAGAACCGACTCAAGAGAAAGAGGGAGAGGGGTCTGTTTGATCCGCCTGAGGAGGCCAGGGAGCCAGTGCAGCCAAGTCATGTGCAAGAGGGCTACAGAAGGCTGCAGAGGGGTAACAACAAGGCCAAGGCCATGCTCAACTTCACGAGGAATGTGCACAGGGCGGCGCTGAAGCTGGTAAGTAACGCAGTACAGCAGGCGAGGAAGTGTGCTAACATGACATAGATCTAATGGCAAAGCAACCCGACCTAGGTTGGATCTGCACATGGTGTTTGGACAAGGCGCTTCTGGTTATTTGATACCCTGAGCAGGTAAAAGGGTGTATGGCGTCTATGGCAAGGATATTTGGAAATTCGCGAGCTTTTAGAATGCGTGCTGTAATTGGTTTGAGAGACGAGAACCGTTGGAGCAGGTATCATCACGATTGTCGTAAACGCAAACAATGCATGAAAGCAGACCAACTCCAAGTTTGACTACTGGTTTCTAATTCCGATGCTCATTTCCCTTTTTGGTACACTCATAGCATCGGTGATCAGAGCGGGGGCAGCCTTGTCGGTCGAGTATGCATGGAGAGAAGAGTCCTTCACAGACGTAACATGAAACATGACCGCATATGCCCAGATAAAAAGGAGAATGACGCCCTCCTTTAACCTTGAAAAGACCCACGCCAGGTGTTCATCATGATATCCCGTGCTTACTCCTCGTCGCCCAGCTGAGCTTGACGCTTCTGCTGGACACGCTCCTGCCTCCTCTCCCTCGCCGCCTTGGTCTTCGCACGCTTGGCGTCCATCTCTTCCTGGATAGCCCTCTCGCGGGCCTTCTCAGCCTTGGCCTTGTGGATCTGTGGTGCATGTTAGTTGCCGAACTCTGAGCGGGGTTGACATAGTCATGATGTCATGGTCAACGTACGTGTTCAACGAGAGCACGCTTGTGCTTGAAGGTGTTACCCTTGGACAGGTGGTACAGCTCGTGGTAAAGGTGCTTGTCGATCTTTCCGGCGGCACGGTACTTGACGAGGAGACGGCGGAGGACACGGAGACGGCGCATCCAGACGATTTGGCTATAGACATCCGCGTCAGCAAACAGTCTCCATCATCATCCTTGATCTCCCACAAGGAGACTCCCCCGAGTCCACTGTGGTCGTGGTATCGTGATTGCGTACCTTGGCATACGAGCGTCCTTGGTACCCTTCCTCTTACCGAAACCACGGTGGCGACCAATTCGTCGAGCGGCGGTCAGCTCCCGGGCGCGGGCACGCGAGTGCATGGTGACGGGCTTGCGGATGATGAGGCCATCCTGGACGAGCTTGCGGACGGTCTGACGGGAGTTGGCGTTGGCGATTTCGCTGGTCTCGTTGGGGTCGAGCCAGATCTTGCGCTTTCCGCAACCGACCACGGAGGCCGCGAGGCGCTTCTGAGTGCGGAGGTTGACCCTGTGAAACACGCTGGGTCAGTATTTTGATCAATTGTACGGTGATATGCGATGGAAGGTGCTGTCGTGGGAAGAGGGGTTCGCCACGTCTCGAGCGCCTATTGAGCACAGCGGCGAGTCGGGAAGGCTGTTGCGGGTGCGGGAGAGCTCTTCGAAGCCATGCTGGAGGGTATGCAATCGGAATTCCTTACATTTTGGCGGGTTGGTTGTCCTGGTGGTTAGTATCGAGAGTCGCGGCACCCTTTGACGTTGGAAGGACTGAGAATATTCGCTGGCGCGTGTGATCGCTTAGAGTGCCAAGACGGTCACGTGCGCTTCACTAGTCGTTTTGCGATGCCCACCGAAACACGACCAGCTTCAATGCACCATCCAAAACAAAGTTCGCAGCTGATGGAACACGATGACCATAGATACGGCTACGGAATTTTTCCCATTGTTCCAACATGGCTGTGGCTCTCGCATCTGCGAACATCCATCGCCAAGGCTTACAGAATTTAGGTTATTCCCGTGGCAGCTTTCTGCTGCTACCGCTAAATGTGCTGAACACGTCTGGCACAACGACTTCACAGTTGAAGCATTCGTTTTCAGCCGCCCTCTATTTCTGTTGCGAGTACATATCTCAAAGATGCAGCGGCTTATTGCCAGACAGTCTTCAAGGAGTTTGTAGATTCATCGCGCGACAGCACGTATACCGTAATTCCCGGCATCGACGATGGATGACGCACCGAACTATTGGTGCCTACGCCTAGGTCGATGCGTTGCAAGAAGTGTCGCGTGTCTCATCATGACTCATTTGCGATCATCCCAAGCCCAGTCCTGTACTTGTAGCAGTGCCGCGGAGACTATATGAGAAGTTTGCTTCACCGTCACGACAACGAGTCTGGTCATCGAGCGGACCGCGCATACGTTGCCCACATGTGCTCCTAAAGATGCCTTAGAAACCTCTAGCATGTCGAACATGGGAAACATAGTCAACTTGAAACAGAACGTTCGATATTTGAGCCATGTACGACGCAATCTCTCTTCGTACAAACACGACGGTCAGATCTTCTTTACCTATACATTGATGGGCAAACGACATGTTGTCATTCACAACAGTAGGTAACTTGTGTATGCGCGAACCAGCTGCGCATACGGAGGCAGTGAAGTGGATGTTGATACTGCTGACTTTGGCGTTATCAACTGAGGGTATTAGATAAGTAGGTTGTAAGCAGATGTTAATATCAGTCTTGTTGATGGAAGAGAGGTTGAGAGAAGAGTACCTGTATGTTTACGTCTCTATTACCATCTCTGTTCCCAACTCCATGATTCAGGTCTCGGTCACTACGCCACCCTCTCGCTACCTTTATCTTATGTATGTACTCGACTACTACACAAATATCTGACCGTACACACGTGTCTGTGATGGTTACTCTAACCATGCGGTGGTCTGGTTCTTTCCCTGAACGGCCCTTTCCCTCGCATTCATCCTCCGGCCTCTTTGGCTGCGCTCCAGCCTTGCCATCTTTCCCAGCACTAAGTCTTCATTATGAAATATACCTGGAGAGACAGCGTACAGCCCTTGCCTGAAGAGTATGTTCGGACAGCCCCAGGACCCAATTACTACTTCACTGTTGACCAAGGCGCCCGTGTAAATGGTCGACACCAATTGGAAGGCTTGCTTGGTAATTTAGACCCTTTGATAGGCACCTGAGAAACATACGTATTTCGGAGTCTCCTGGGGATAGTCGTGATAGCGGTATGCTGGTACCCTCAAGGATGTCATTGGGACAGGCGCACATATTGAGGAGTTGCTTATCGGATGGCGGAATAAACAAAGTAGCCGTCTCTTTTTGAACGCCATTTCCTGCCCACTTATATGTCCCACGTAGACAATTCCATCATCTTCGCTTCCGGCAATTGATACAAGGAAGAAAGCTGTGCGGCAGCTTCTTGACAGCCTGCTAAAGAAGGTGCGAATCCTTAATTCATTTCGCAAATTGTGAGATGACCAGTACCTTTGACCTGACCAACTTGTTCAAACGAGCTTCGTTGAGAGCATTTGCTTTTAGTACAATCATCTAGATATTCACGTGCTTAGCGAATGCATGTCCAGGTGAGACGCAACAGGGAAGACGGGAAGTTCCCCTGGACCCTCGTGGCAATGACACTTCGCACGTGCCACAACATACCACGAAAACACCAGGCGTTGGACATCAAAGCAGCAACATGGACATAGAAGGCAGTGAAAGAGCGCAATGACTTTAGTAAACAATTGACTGGCGTGCGGCAAATCAAAGGGGATGTGGTTTCCCGGCCTACAGCAAGTCGTGTGATGGCGGGTGGACTTGGCACTAATGCAGGGAAGGACAAGGTAGCGGAGATTATGGGCCAACTTTAACGGCGGGACCCCGACTGGATTGATATAACGCTGCTCGACTCCTGACTTGACGTTTTGCACCCGTAAACGTTGCGAGTCGCAGAACAAGCTTCACAGTCACAGCTGAACGTTTCCGCTCCACACGTCAATCAGCGCCACACAGCCCCATTGATCAGCACACGTTACGGCGCATACCGGTGGTTGATCGCGCTATAATTGGACCTCCTTGTGCAACCCGCCCTTGTTTGAGCGACGTTGCCAACTCCGAGTCTCTGGGACTCGCTTTACCTTGGACAAAGAAAAGACAAACAACATGTCGGCCGCAGCAGCAACCAAGCCACCAGGCACGCCTCGTCGCGAAGCCAATACTAGAACCACCTCGTCGTCCCCTGCAGCTGCGAACCGCACGCCAGCCCGCTCCTCGACGCCCACTACAAATGGCACCAGTGGGGTTTCAAGGACACGATCTGTCCGTGGCGGCGCCAATGGCACTCCCGTTTCAGCGCGTGCGGCCGTCAAGAAGCCCGCCGCATCTTCAAATCTGAGCAACGCCTCGCAGCCCGACGCTGCTGACGACGACGCCAGGGAGGAGCAAGCCGCGCTGCTACAGGAGCTCAAGGACCGCCTACAGAAGGCAGAGAACGAGGCGGCAGAGCGACAGAAGCAGGTCGAGATCCTCAATTCTCGCCTTGACGATGCCCTTGCCGAGCAGGCCAAGCTCGAGGAACGTGCGCACGAAGAAGAGGAGAAGGTTGAGTCGCTGGAGAATGTGAAGCGGGAGCTTACGCGCCAACACCGCGAGCTCGAAGGCATCTACGAGGCCGAGAGGGCACAGGTGATGAAGGAGAAGGAGGAGACGCAGTCGAGGGAGGAAGAAATGCAGAGCACCATCCAGCGCCTCAAGGAGACTATGGCCACAAAGAACATGCCCACTGGAGAATTCGAAGAGGAGCAGCACTTGTCGCGGGCCTGTAAGCTACAACTCCCGCCAGATCAACGTGGTAGCCATGCACATACTAACACATTTCGCAGCAAGCTTCCGCAATAACCCATCCCGCTCCAATTCCTCGCAGAACCTCGAGAACGTCGCATCCTTTGCACCTCCCAACTCGGTCCAACGCAGCAACTCGCGAAACAACTCAAAGCTCATCCACCAGAAGGACAAGATCATTGAAGATCTGCGCCTCGAGCTCGCCGAATATCAGGTCAAGGTGCTGGAAGTTGAGAACGCTGGAGGCGGACGTATGCGTGAACTAGAGAAGCAACTGCTCGAGACACGCATGACCAATGCTAGGCTTATGGAAGACAACGAGAGCTTCCAGCTTCTACTGGGAGAGAAGACGCTCAACGGAGACTTGAGCCGCGGCGACTTCCTTCGCGAGACGTCCAACGCCGACGACCGCGTACCGAGCAGGAGCGGCCCTTCAACCAGCTTAGCTGATGAGCTTCAGTCGGCCGAGGAAGGCGATGCTGAAGTCGTTCGCAAGCTCGAGGCTGAAGTCAACAGCATGAAGGCGCAGAACCAAGCCCTTACCCTCTACATCAACAAGATCATCGGTCGCTTGCTCACACATCAGGGCTTTGAGTCAGTCCTGGGTAACGACGGTGAGAACGATCGCGGCTCTGGTCCAGACAAGAACAAAGATCTGCCACCGCCTCCTCCCCAGGAGAGCGACCAGCCACAAGGATTCCTCCAGCGCGCTAAATCTGTCGCCATGGGCGGAAACAAAAAGCCCAGACCTCTGAGTGTGATGGGCCCCCCTCCGGTCACCAACCAGCAGAGCGCGCACGAGGACCCCAATACGGCTCCACGTATCCCCCTCACGCGCTCTACATCTGGTCGCCACCCCAGCGGTTCTCACCACCACCGCCGTTCCACTTCCGACGTACCGGGAGCCGCAGGCGTGGTCAACAACATGTACCGCCCTTCACCCGCATCGCCTGGGATGGTATCGCCTCGCAACAGTTTCTTCGGTCTGCCTGTCAGCACTGGCCCTGGATCTAGCAATCCGGTTTCAAGGGTACCTTCCGGCCAAGGTCCCACCATACCTGAAGACAAGGAAGTCGACGCTAGGACAGAGTCATCTTCTGCGAGCCACGTCGATACACCCAGCCCACCTCGCCAGTTGACGCGCAGCGACACTAGCACTGGTGTTATGACTGGCAAAGGTATGAGGCCACTACGCTTGGTCCAGAACGAAGAAGAAGCCAGCAAGGCGCGCAAGGCAGCCAACCGCGCAAGTTGGTTCGGTGGTCTATTCGGTCAAAACCCACCGCAGAACCAGGAAAACACGCAGTAGAACTGGCGCCGTCCTCCCTGTTAAACAGACGTTTCATGTAAGTACTTCTCCGGTGGATGCCCTTTGGATATGACGATAGACGGATGTACGACTTAATGGAAAGCAAATGAAGGAACGAGGAATGGATATCAGACAAGACAGGGAATGAGCATACACATATACACATATTGTGGGTGAGGAGCGTCAGTCATGGGCTTTTTGTCTCGCTCCTTGCTCGCACCATTCTAGTATACCCCGCTTCTCCCCTGCTTTTGGATCTTATGTACTTGCATTCGGGTTTTTGGGTTAGTAGTTGGTGTAATGGTATTTTCTCTTCAACTTTGAAGTTCTGTGTGCTCTGGTGCTTCGATGAGCCTTCCTCGTGGCTTTGTGATTGCGCGTGTCTTTCTTGTTCTTTTCCTCGGCTGTAACCGCTGCTGCTTCAGGATCTCGAAATCGAGTATCTTCTCTCTCTCCACGTAGATGAGCAGCGTTGAACTCCTTCGCTCGAATTTGGGAGTCACAGATATCGTCATCGCATCTGCACTCCCCTCAGTTCCTCCGCCTTCATCCCCATCTCGTTCCACCACCGCACTGCTCGTCCTCCGCTTCAAGCTCTCAAGCTTCGCGAAACTGTCTACCAAGCTCTTCCTCGGTAGCACGCTCAAGCTACTCCGTCTTTCCTGGCACATCCTACACTCTCCTTGGTCGCTAACCCGGCGTCTCTTCATCCGATTTGGGCATCTTGTTGGGTCTAGACTATGTATGATTGCATGACTGCATTGTGTGTATCGCATACGCAGGACGTTTGTGCATCTGTGAGGTGGGTAGCATGAGTGAGCAGAACAAGTCGAAAGGAGGATGTAACACATCTTCAGTGCTGGTCGATGATGCGCTGGGCAGCGTTGATAGTCGGGTAGATGCGTATGTTGTGATCTAGGATAGCGAACCTAGCGAGACAGATCTGCAGCAGATAGCAGCTGTTACGATGAGCACAATCGTTCTAGTAGACATGTTATACATATTAGGTACTGCTTGACGCGAGTTGGTTTGTGGTTACAATTGTGCAGGTGCGCGAGACATTTCCCAGTATCATTTCATTCATGTAATCAGATTGTCCAAACATTAGAGTACCTTTGTGTTGACTCTGGTATCATTGGGTTCAGTTGTTCTTTATATCTTACCTGGATGTCTTACTTTGCAAACTAAGAAACTCAAGCGATTGGCAAACATGTAGAAGAAGACGTTAGAGATTGTTCAAGTAAATTACATACACCTTAGACATGGACATACATCGCGCTCGCTGCCAGGCTTCACTTACACTGGATCTGACGCAGTCAGAATGTCGTAGAGTGTGGCGTCTATCTCGTAGGCCCCTGTTCCGACGTCATCAAGATTCTCGCGGCGTCTGATTTCGCGAAGATAACGTGCTCGACCGCCAACAATATTCCCGAGTCGTGGCTTTGTTCTGTCTTTTAGCTGATCCAAACTCATCTTCTCGATGTCTTTGTTTGAAGTAGCGTGCTTGAACAATATTTCGTTGTGAGAGCGTGAAACGTCCTGGTGCGTCTCAACAGTGCATATGTGGAAATGGGCAGACCTGATTGAGTCGTTCTCCGCAAACACATCATTGGCCCATATGATGTTGACAGAGAATCGAGGTTGGCCGTGGATCCTTTGGCTTTCGCGCTCCTTGAGAAAGCACCGCGCTATCTTGAACGAAGACCTGAAACACCATCGCAAGCCGCGTGCGATCCAAAGATACAGAGCTTCTGTCCCAAGGTGAGGATGGCGAGTAACATGTAAGTAGATTGTCAAACTGATAGGTTTGGTGAATGCGGTTAGTTCCTTTGCGATATCGCGTGGGAACGGCTCGTGACTCCATGGTATAATCATGTCCAAGCGCAGATCTTGTAGATTAGGGCATATGGCACGAACTCTGGCGATATCTTCAGCTTGAGGTACATCCGTTACGTCCTGGTCGCGATGAGAAGAACGAGACAAATCTAGGGACGTAAGGTGTTCTGGTGACAGTCGGTTGATCAGATACCAGGGGATAACACGGTCATTCTGTTGTGACAGGGCGATATCTCTCCAGGGAGATCGAGCCTTGAGTTGGCGAAGTGCTGGGAACGGGTAGGAGTCTTTGAATCCAGCTAGATGCGAATCTAAACCTGTGGTATCCTCCCCCTCTAGAGGAAGAAGCCACAACTCCTCTAGATTCGGTGTTCGCCCTACGAAAGGGATGAAAGACTGAGTATGATACAGTCCGAGAAACGTAAGACTCTCCCAGCCTGCTTGGTCGCCCCAAAATAGTAGCTCGTCTTGTGTAAAGATGGGCGAGTTCCCTACGAACAAGCCTAAAACTCTTAACTTGGGCAGAACATGCCCTTTCATGAGATCCACCGTCGAGTTAGAGTGGTTGTCGATCACTTCGTTCGCCTCAAGTTGAAGGAATTCAAGAACAGGATCTCTGATCATCGTACGAACCAGCCCTCTCTTGAAGCCGGGCCAGATTGGGGACTTTTCATCCAGAGTGATGCGCAGGTGAGTGATCATGGAGGCTGCGGGGTGCTTGGTCCAGAGATCCATACCCCATAGCGGCGAAATGCCAGTTTCACTGCTCTTGTAAGCCACTCGACTCGACTCTATAGAGAATCGAGCCCTTGGAAAGCGCGAGTAAAGCGCATCGAGCAAGTGGACCGGCACGTTGAATGGCCCTTCCCACTCCAATTCTTCCAGGTTAGTCAATCCAGCGAACACTTTCTCGATCCTGGATATATGCTCGGCATGCTTTCCCTCCAGACACAAATGAAGATGTCTAATCATGTGTGGTACATGAGATCCCGGTCGTTCAAGCCTTTGGAGTAAGCGGAGGTGTGAGGCTCGATCTAAGTCTAGGGTAATCTTTCGGTAGAGGTGGGGAACAGCGAGAATGTAGAATTGGCGTGAAGCCAAAGAGAGATTTGCGACGTCCTGGATACTCTGGCAACGTATTTTGGAGATTATTAGACTGAGAATCTCATTGACTTGTTGCTCCAAACGATGGGCCTGCGTCGGCTGTGGGGGCTTCTCCGAGCGTCTGAGCTTCATGGTTGGCTGTCGCTGATGTCGGACTTGATCGCAGAAGCTAGTTCAAATGATAGTTTTGTTGTTGTTAAGTAAGGCGAAGGCGTTCTAAGACTGTCTCGCTCGCGCCAAGGCTTGTTACCTAGGTGAAAGCTCACACAAACGCTTTGACTCTTTGACAAATTCACGACCAGAAGCTGAACTCGGCGATTTGTACGACAAGCGAAGATCTCGATTATGACAGTCCTTATGAGTACCAAGAAGAACGACACATGGCTTGAGCATCGTCACGCACTGTTCGTTTCCAATTCTCCATCCAGCCCCCAAAGATTGTGCAAGGTGAAATCTTCAGAAAAGCCAAACTTTGTACCAAGGCTCCGCTCCCGCCTTTTTAGTTCTTGCCTGTATCCTTTGCTATCCCGGTATCGTTCCAATCGGGATTGCTCCTTGCTCATCTCTTCAAGGTCAATAGTTGACATTCTGTCTAGCTTCTCTCTTTTGTTAACGTTGCATCCGCTCGAAGCTAGCCACCCAGCACTGTTGAGCCAGACGGTACACTCTGAGTTGACCCATGTTCCAGGCGACTCTTGATCTATCCGCAGAGCCTGGAAGCAGATTTGAAAAGGTTTTTCGCATGGAAGTTTTAGAAGTTTGCGCCGCAATACTATGAGTAGAAAAACTTTCTTGCATCTCATACAGTAGTTTTGATAGCTTTTCGAATGTTTGTACGGAAGCCGCAAGTGCAGTACCAGATCGATGGGTTCCTGAAATCGAGCAAGCTCTTCCACAACGAGCGCGAAACTTGAACGCTCCCCTGGTACGTCGATGGTGAGCCTGAGTCTCAATAGAATGGGACAAAGTGTCCGAATCCTACGCATATCGTCCGCAGTTGGCGCGTATAGCGATGTAATCCCACGTGGCCAATCCCATTCTCGAGTCAAGTACAGCTCCCTGATTTCAGGGTATATTGGCAATATGTCCCAGGGGGCGCAACGGATGAGAGGAGGAGGTACTAGATGTTGTCCATAAATGCCATAACTTATACGACGTAGCTCAGGTAGAGGGTTGCTCATTAATATCGTGACTAGCTGAGTTCCAGTCTCACTAGTATTCATTCTATGATCGAACTGAAAGCTGAGATGTTTCAGATGAGGAGTTTTCCCAATAAAGTGGTCTAACGGTTTGTATTAGCGCATGACCATAGAGAGTTTGTACATAAGTATAGAACCACTTACGAAGTAAAGAGGCGTGTTGTAGATGCAAAAAGGTAAGCCGGTCCCATTCTCCCCTCGAAGCCCACACTGACAACTCACGGCACGTGAAGATGGACGTATGTAGCACTAGCTTTTCGGTACAACGGAAGCTGCTGTTGCGAAAAAGATCCAACATTTCTGGAAATGCATTGACCTCAGATGAAGTGCAGTTGATGATAGTCAAACCCGATAGTGTGGCCTTGTCTTTCAAAGACATAAGAAGATTTTTCTTGAAGTCAGGGCTAAGTCTCTGTGCACCATCGTAGCGGTACACGAACTTGTTTAGCTGAAGACCCGCTGGATGGACCATGACATAACCATTTATACGAGCGAAGTTTGACCGAAATGTAGTGGTGGGTTTCCAGGCGGTAATGTTCAGACGTGCTTTTGGGTGTCGAGAAGCCAGTAACTCAAGGAGAAAGTACGGCATTCGTAGAGGGCCAATCCACGTAAACTCCTGTAGATACGTAAGCCTACTGAACATGACGCAGAGGTCGTCCCATTGTAGTATATCTTGTTTTGCGGTGTCGACAATGACGATAGTCCGGATTCTCTCTGCAAGTCGACACCTAGGTGCCGATAATCGCTGCAGTAGACGAGAATGGGATGCTCTCGAGAAATCGAGCGTGATGTTGCGGTACAGATAGAATACAGCAAAGATGTAAAGCCCGCGAGAGACTAGACACACATTAAGGATATGGTGTTTGCCGTCGCTACACAGAAGCTCGATGATGAGGTTCAGAATCTCAGGGCTGAGATTCGCAAACCGGTGCAGGCGTTTCCGTTTTGGTCTGAGTCTATCCAAGATTCGCAACATTCTCTAGGGTTAGCCTTCTGTTCACCCTATTGGATTTCTGGGATGGAAGAAAACATCCGTGAGGAATGGAGTTTGGAATCGTGCAGGATCCTAGATCATGTAAGTCTCGCCGACGAAGGAGCCACTCGGTATCTCCTACTTTTCTGTCCCCAGTTTGGAATGATAAGAAATGGTCAGAAAAAGATCGCGTAAGAGCAATAGTAGAGATTTTGAATGCGAAAAATGTTTGAATAAACGGGGTATTCGTGCGAAGCGAAAATCAAAAGTCCCTTGATACGCGCATTACCAGAATACACGAGGCATCTCTCCGTACCTATGGATGCAGTGGGTCGTACCGGTATAAGAATTCCGTCAATCCAATAGAAACATCTCAGTTGTAGACAGATAAGCCACATAGGGCGGGGGCTACGGAATACATGGAACATCTCAGACTGTGTGGATCAGAGTTTCCTTTGATGAGAAGGTCCAGGCGCATGGTATGCTGCGATGATTTCGGTGCTGTCGGTAAGATGTCTCGGACCCAAAAGATGTGAGAGGCCGCTTGCAGAGCTCGACAACTGCAATCCATGCACGGCCCAGGACCTAACCACTTCTATCACCAACACCACAGCTGCGAGAAAACGCATCTTTTTGTAAGGGGGTATGCTGGTGAAAGCGCTAAGTCTATCATGATTTGTGGAAACTAAGTACCAAGGCAAAGTAAGGCGCCCGGCGCCAGTTGTAAATTATGGATGGATGACCACCCCAAACGTTACTAGGATATCGTTCATGAAGACACATGCTAAGCTATAAAAATGTCAAGACATCGGAACCAACAGGTATCCCCGTTCAAAGTCCAGCAGTGGCTACCTTCGGTCCCGCGGCACGCTCCGTCCATGCTACCAAACCGTGATCTGCATGCGCCCAGTACTCGCGCGTCTTCTTATACATGGCCATACGCTCAGCAAGAGTTGGAGTTGCCATTATCTCCTTGAAAGGGATTGGCCGCTCCTGCACAGGCACGTCTTTGAAGTCTATTGCAGTACCCGAATCTGCGCGCTTCGATCTCGCGGGTAGTTGCGTATTCATGGTTGGGAGCTGATGTTCGAAGGGCGGAGGTCTTCGCTGAACAATGATAGGTTGTTGTCTGTGTGGGGTCCTTGTTTTCGGAGAATCGAGATCTGGGGTCGAGTAGATGGAAGAGGTCGTGGTGAGACGCGCCAGTGTCCTTGTTTCTTGCAGTGGCAAGTGATCTTTTCGCATCGGCTCTGGTATAGGTCTTGGTTCAGGAGTGGGCGTCTTTGATATTGGCGTTGTATCGTATAGTTCGCGATCTAGTCCAACCCTCTGCCGTAATTTCGACATGCTCGACTGCATCCGTAAGGGCCTGCCTGCATTGTTGGAATTCTCCATTTGACTATGCACCTGTTGCTCTCCGCCAGCTCCGCGCGCTACTTCAGTATGATGCGAAGATGAGCTGCGCCTCAATCTAGACAGGCCTCTGGTCAAGGAAACACTCGGTCGTCGTAGCGTGCCAGCAACGGTATCTGACCGCCTTGGTACTTCAGTCCTTCCAATAGCAACAAAGGTATGCGAGGGTCGCTCATCCGGCACTATCGCAGTGCTAGGAAAGTAGTTGTCGAGGTTCGAGCCGCTATCGCCCAGCACGTTCACGCCACCGATGTGTTTAGCATCCATCGGGCCTGAAATGATAAGCGTTTTTGTCTTGGCCATAACTTTGATGCAGCCACAGCGAGGTAGCAACGAAAAGGGTGAGCCACAGGGTGCCTGATGCCCGTGTGTTGACCGGTTGCATACAGTTCGTCTCGAGTGGGTGTGGGTCTTTTCGAGGAGGTTCGCGATGGAGCGGAGGATGCGACACTAGCAACAAGCAACAACAATGTCGAGAACCACAGAGGTCGGCCGTTTCTATTGTTTCTTACAAAGACGATTTATAGCCCAGGAGGAACGAAATCTTCGCTTGGATGCGTAGTAGCTTTGGCAACGATGGGACGCAATTCAGTACGTCTGGCAGGAATGTCTTGAGAACTTGATCTGAACCCCGTGAGTATACAGTCTCAATGATGTGGCTACAGTGCTTCGAAAGCGTTTTGAGACTCAAGCTGTGGCTGCACCCTGGAAGTAGATCATGTTGCCCAGGGTTGAGTCATCTGAGACGTTCGACGTTGCGAGCGCGTAATACGACCAGATGCTATCAGACTCGTCTCAGTACCAAAACACACGGGAGATTGCCCATGACGCAATAGAACGCAACAAGGCTAACCCTAACATACAAGGCAT
Organism: Alternaria alternata; assembly: GCF_001642055.1. NCBI lineage: Eukaryota > Fungi > Ascomycota > Dothideomycetes > Pleosporales > Pleosporaceae > Alternaria > Alternaria alternata. The sequence continues at coordinate 50,563 of NW_017306209.1, forward strand.
ATGGGCGTGGTATTGTTTTATACCCATAGGTTACCGGTCGCTTGTCGGAAACACGACATTCCGAATACCAACTGCATAGCATTCATGATAAACTGCCGGCTGCAGATGGACAATCTCGGCTATGAAGGCCTGCTTCCATGGTGAACCGTAGCTCTGATGATACACGTAGCGTATGCCGTGGCCCGTACTACAGTGAATCGTTTGCCATTGTTCGTCTGGAAGGCCCCTCTGCCCGCTTGAAGGTATCTATTAGTGCTCTGAATGCGATGGGCCGGTGCGGAGGTCGTAGAGGGGCCGAGGTAGGGGGCGGGACGGCATGTACAAAGAGGCTGTTCTATCACGACGGTCGCGAGCGCTCCTGTAGAAAAGCGATTCAGCTAGCTGGTGATCATGTCAATACCGTCGCGCTCAAAGGATTGATGCGCGTGTTCTGGAGGCAAGCGAGGGCGCGCCGCCGAGATGAAGCATGTTTGCGACGCGCAGAGTACGTTTTCGACTTGCGCGCGACGTCCTCACACAAATGTACCGTGATCTCCAGGCAGCGACGTGGTTGATGGGGTTGATGAAGCAGACGACGTTCCGAAGAGTCGCCAACGTCTCACCCAGGCACGCAAGGAATCCCAAAAGTCTTAGCGCGGATCCACTCATAGCGGCCCTCCGCGCCTCACAAGGTTAGCGAGCCATCGCCACCATCGCGAGGCTGCACGGCAGCGACTTCGAAGGGACTTCACCTTCCATCCAGGGGTAGCCTTCATGCAGTTCTGCTTCTATGCACGGTCAGCTCTGGCGGCTCCCGCTACGGCGGCTTGCTTGACAGGTGTCAGGCAACGCTTCAAAGCGCAGGACTCCATAGCATAGCTGGTAGGACTTAACCTGTATATAAGGCACAATGCCTTGCGCTGTATGAAAAAGCATCATCAGCATCCATCTACACGTCTTTCATTCATCGTCTTTCGAGTCGTTCACTTCGTTATCCTTCTTTTCATCGTTCCTGGAGAATCGATAGGCCGGCCCACTTTCGTTATATATCCTACTAAGACCCTATTCTTGTTTATTATTCACGATCACGACCGAAAGAAACGATACAAGAATTCATCATGAAGAACTCCGTCATCGCTCTTACCCTCATTGGTGTCGCGGCTGCCCGCCCGACCCTTATGACCAAGCGTGAGGTTCCTCAGGAACACGCTCACCGCAACGTTAACCTTGCTGTCAACGACCTGCTTCAGCAGAACAACCCGGACAACATTCAAGATAGTGTCTTTGCTCTCCTTGGAGCCAAGGCTGCTGCAGAGGGTGCCGGAGACATCACCGATACGGGTGAGTTGTTTGGAACGCAGCATACAAGCTTCATCAAACTAACTACCAATAGACTGTCTTCAGCAAGCCGTAGCTGACCAGGCGTTCACCAACGCCAAGGATGCTGGTGATGTCGCGGGCATGACTATGGCTCTCATCTACCGTACTTTGGAACGAAACACTGGCTCCGTCGGTCTGGCCTCTGCTCCTTGCCAATCCATCAAGGCCGTCAACCCTGAGATTGCTGCGCTCCAGCAGCATCAGGACCCTGCCAGTGATGGCGCCCAGGCACTCAACAAGCAGATTGCCGAAGAGCTCGCTCGCCAGATCGCCTCAGTCGGTGGTGATCCATCGATGGCCAACGAAGCTTCAACCTTCGCGCCTGGAGAGATTGGCGACCCGACCGGTGCCGGCAACACCTGCGACGTCGACACTGACGATGCAGGATGCATCAACACCCAGAACCTTCGTGTCGATGATCTCACCGAGGATGAGATTACTGCCGCGGTCGCTGGTGTCAGTGGAGCTGCTGGTAACGGCACTGCCGCAGCTGGTAATGCTGCTGCCGGTAACAACAACGCTGGTAACAACAACGCCAACTCTGGCAACAACAAGGGCAACGCTGGCAACAATGCTGCTGCTGGTAACAACAACGCAAATGCTGGCAACAACAACAATGCTGGTAACAACGCCAATGCCGGTAACAACGCCAACGCTGGTAACAACAACAATGCTGCCGCTGGCAACGCTGCCTCTGGAAACGCTGCCTCAGGTAACGCTGCTGCCTCTGGTGCCGCCGCCTTCGGCAACTGCGACCCCACCATCACCTTTGGTATTCCTTCGGATGGCCGTCAGGAGGAGGCTTTCGAGCCCACCGATCTGAGCACCTTCAACCACGGGTCTGCTCAGAAGATTGACATCATCTCACAGTTCATCTGCTCACAGATGTCCAACAAGTGCGACGTAGACGCTGCAGCTGTCAGCACCTGTGATGATGCTGCGTCTGCCGCTTCGGGACTGACAGGTCAGGCTGCTGCAGATGCGTTTAACTCGGCTCTTGGTCTTTAGATAGAGGCTTGATATGGGACGTGAACAGTAGGGGAGAATTGATGCAATGACATGGCTTACACGATGGCAGAAACCTGTATGAAACAGACATTATACCATTCTTGACTTTCAAAAATTCAAAATATATGAACCTCATGGGACTTCTCCATTTGACTCAATGTTCTCTTCACAGGTTAATGCAATTTAACACAGATATGCCATTTTAACGCGCGGCGTAAACGTCGCAGAGCGTGACCTCATTAGCCGATTCGCTGATTATGCTCGATGATCGCCTCATGTCTTTCGGCAGCGTGAGTGGGCTGCGATAATGTTCGCAAGCGCATGACACCCCCGCATTCTCGACTATTGAAGATGTCGGATGCACATAGTAAGCCCATGGTCTTCCTAGAACGGGCTGCATTTTAGGCCTCGTGCTGTGTTGAGCGGCTGGAGCCCACTTTGAGACCCTCAGGGCGCTCGGCAGTCTTTAATAAAGCAAAATCCAGCCAATGAAACATCAAAACCCAGAACTGTTGGTCGACAGTATTTCCGAATCGAGCAAGACACGTGCATATCGGGATAGCTAGATATTGGTGTGTGACGAGCTGCAGCCGATCCAGACCCTTCTCGCAGCCAAGCGCGGTATGCACATAACGTTGCGGCACACCAACTCCGGGCGGGCATAAAACGGGATCGAACTTGTCAGGGTCAATTCAACAGCGGCGCGGACAGCAAAGAACACAGTATTAGAGGGAAACAGGTTTTGATTGGGACGTGCCATATAGTGCGATGCACCAGAGGACTCGAAGCATTGGCTATGGACCAGCCATGTAGTAATGACTCGTGCATTTGTTGTGTTGTAAAGCAGAGGCCCACGCTCCACTGTGGAGAAGAGGGTTAGAGTCGTAGCGAATTGGGGTTCTCCAGTGTGGCATTGGCCGTGCGTAGTGTGTCGCGTAGCGCATAGGTGGCAGGTTTCTGCTGGTCGTCGCTCGTTCAAGTCGACGACGGTGCAGAAGAAGTGTATGTGGTGAAGTGGGGAGGAAAAGCAAAAGACAACGGGGAGTGGCCGTTATGCAAGCGGCGAGACCGCCCACAAGCTTGCAGCGAGTTGGCAGCGGGAGACTGGATGGAAAAGTCGTGACATGTGTTCGTGCTTGCAGAAAAACAAGGCCTCTATGCAGGGGCCGCCGTCGAAAAGAGCGCCACGGTCAAGGTATGACTGCACAGACCATGGCAGCTTGGATGCGGTTAGGCCGGGAGAGATGAGCGCGTCGAAACGCGTCAGTTTCGTTATCGAGAGTCTGCGGCAACAGCTTCACGTGGTGTGTGGAAGCACAAAGGGCAGAGTAGTGCGCAGACCAAGGCACAGAAGCGCATGCCGCCTCGTGTGGGCGACTTGAAAAAAAGTGTTGGACGAGAAGTGTTTGATTTTGTATGGGGCTCGGGGCACTTGGTGGGTTTGCAGAGGTTCTATCGACGATCTTGGTCTAAGCCCATCCGCTGTCTCGCACTAGCCGGGCAGCAACCGTCAGCCGACTTTTGCGAACCTCACCGCACATCACCTTCACCATCACGACTTTCACGACCATCCCGAGCCGACCTCGCCCGTCGCACTCCCGTGCGCGCCACGCGACTTCCTGACGACCGTTTCCTTTACGTCTTTCACGAATCTTGACTTTCGCTTGCGCATTCCATGGACGCGGAATAAGGCGCCCACTTCCCTTCCGCCCACGCACCCGGACCGTTCACCGCGACCCACGACTCCCATATTTTGCCAAAAACCCGCCATCATCCACCTTTACGATAATCCACGCGTCTTCGCACCCGTCTCTGGACCTTTGCGCGTCGTCTTCGACTTTTGCTAATCGCGTTTTCGCCAGTTGCAAGCTGTTGTCGCGACTTGGAGCTACGCGCCATCCTCACCACAAGGACCTCTTGTGCATTGTCCTCGGCTGTAGAGCTTCTGCAACACTGAAAACGCCCGTTGCCACTGCATCTAAGAGTGCGCGACGCCTTGCGATAGTACGCTCGCTTTATCAAGCCGCACTCGATCCTGATTGCACGTGTAACCTCCCTGCAGCCGCACTGTCGCGTTCGCAGAGTACCAAACAGCTGCTGGGACCCGCGCCATATCGAACCTACCGCCCTGCATAATCAAACCAACCCGACAACAATCGGACCACGCTCGAACTGGATGCATTAATCGTTTGTCGTGCCTGAACTGTCGTGCCTCCTTGCACTTTCTTTGAGATTGACCTCTTGGTGTGGTCAAAGACGACCGTATCCTGAAACACCCGACATCCCGGTCATCTCAATACGTTAGCAACATGGACGCCGAACGCCCCAACCTATCTACTACCTTACCAAGGAACTTCATGTTCCATTACCGTGACGGCCCGGCTCCACAAACACCCGAGCCAGAGCCACAACCCGAACAGCTGCAACCGCCGCCACCGCCTCGACAAGTGCTCAAGGTCCGTCGTCGCCGTGCCACCATGGCCTTGAACCACGACAGCATGGACGCAGTCATGAACCAGCAACCCATTCCAACCATTGAGGCCCCCGAGATCATGTCAGAAACTTCGAGCGATCTGCCACCATACTCACTGCCACAAAACGACGCGTTCCTGTCTCCAGGATTCGGCTTCAGCCGTATCCTCTCTCCTCCCAAGACTCCTGTTGCGCAGATGAGGACCATCAGCCACTACGAAGGACCTCAGGACTGGTCTGACGTCCCACATGTCAGTCAGAGTGAATCATCAAGCAGACCTACCTCTTCGTCGGGCTTCTCAGACTCGTCTGTCTCGTCCTGCGATAGCATTGGCTCATTCATGTCGCGAAGCGGCAGCTGCACCAGTCTAGAAGACGAATCATCAGACCCCTTCGCGTTCTGCCCACCCACGAACAAGTCTCAACGTCCGGCCTCACCTTCGATGGCTACCCCACAACCTCGCCCTGCTAAGAAGCTAAGATTGAGAGCATCCTTCAACCAAGAAATGGATCACCACTTGTGGATGACTTACATGAAGTATCTCCAAGATCCTACAGTGACGCCGTTCAAGGCTCTGCCGAGCACGACTCCCCCGAATGGAGTATGCCATCGTGTGGCGAGGATGGCCCGCAAGACCTGGAAGGGCCCAAAGCACACTCGCGCTGGCCCGCACGCGACCCCACAATCCCACCCCCTGACTGGTACACCAAGTGCCCTAAGGTCGATAAGGAGCGGCAACAACACACCTATCACTCTGTCAAGCAAGTCATCAACACGCTTCCCTAGCGAGAAGCAATGTCGAAAGCGACTACGAGACTTGGCTAAGCAGAAACCGACTCTGTCTGCACACTATCAGCGTATGCTTCGTCGATCGCCTTCGCCGCTACAATCCTCTCCCCCACCTGAGCCAGAGCCGCAACCGATGCAACCGATGCAACAGACGCAACAGACGCAACCACAGCAACAAGAACAGCAACCGTTGTCCTCGCCGTTCGGCTCTACTAGCTTTTCCACAAGGGACATGAATCTGTCGCTGGCTACAAGCACCGCAGCATCGATGCAGTTGGGTAACCCGTTGTCGCAACTTACCAAGGATATAACACCGAGACCGTCGCCGCGAACATGGTCAAGTGCGCGTTCTTCTGCTCACCAGAAGTCGCAATCGCTCCATATCGGCCTGGGATTGGGCAACGTGCTAGGCTCACCATTCCATGCGAGGTCTGAGTCTACCAACAGCAAGATGAACCAGAGCAACGCGCGAACGTGGCACGCGCAGTCATCCTCTTCCCAAACACCACGTCTCGGCTCGCCTTTTCAACTGCACGCGCCTCGACCCAAGTCGAGGGTGTTCAAGCGACGCGCACTTCACAACAGCTTCGAAGATAGAGCACGAAACCGCGGAGAGAGCTTCGTCAACGAGATATTTGGGGCACCAGCCGAGTCAAGCCATCGTCGTGTAAGGAGCCGTGGTTTCAGCTTGGGCGACATGATGGAAGGTGCCCGGCGACTACCTCTAGTCAACGACCCGTCAGGGTTCAACCCGTTCGCACATGCTGGATCTGCTATGCCTAGCCCAGCTCAGACCTCGCCTGCTGTGCCAGCAGATGTTCAAAGTAAAGGTACTGTTCGACTAGGCTCACCATTCGTTGGTCGATCAAGTAATACCTTTCCTCGAGCGGCACTCTCGCATAGCTTCGAGCCTCCAGCTTCATTCGAACAGCGTTTCGCCGGCATGCCTAGCGACTCGGCACACCTATATCGATCGTAGAGCTCGATTGTCTTCTCTTCCGCTTAATCTATGCACCTAAGCATGGTTGCATCATCGGCGTTACGACCGACAGCCTCAAGCGTTGTCATTGCATACACTTGCCTTTTGGCTCACAGCCTAAACCTGCTTTCTGTCAAAAGCATTTCCTTTGTCTTGTCTATACCAACTTCGACCTTCTTCAGCGGCAGATCTCTGCACGTTGGATTGCTTCTTGGTTCATGTTCTCGACTTTTACTTCTTGGACATGATCATGTGGCTACATGTGTCTTCGATGAACTTCAATAATTTGGGTGTGGGAGGCCGAGAGCGACGTTGGGTTCGGTATGGAAGGCCCTACAACAGACGACGTCCGACCAAACCTACGGCTTCGGCTTCCCCATCTCTTTTGCGTATCCAGGCATTCTTGCTCGGCTATAGCTTCCTCTCTTTATCAACCGACCATACAGATCGGTTTCTTATTTCCTAGTGTTCATGTCTTTCTCTTCTATCACGACGGACATGATGAACGTTACGAAGCGTGGGTGGGATATCGGCGCCAATCGGGTATGGAGTCTTCACGAATCTCAATGACTGTCTCGAAGCGTGAACGACTAATACCCAGTCTCTTGTCTTTCAGTGACATCTGCTTCGATATGGATTTGGTCCGAAGGAATGGATCGGCTGGATGGGTGATATAGCGGGGTTGACGGTTCGGAGAAGAGCCTAAACACTTTGACAGATCAGCTGGTCCTTTCTGAAGGAATACAGATGCTTCGAGCAGATGAACTAGTAATGAATGAAATGGATGATTCAAATGAAAAGAGTGTGAAGAAGAGACTGTGCGTTCCACCTAAGCCCCTCTCAGTGCACTGATCTCCGCACCGCCGTGCCGTAAAGTAGTTCCGTAACGTGAGCACAGGCGTCATCATGTCTGGTCTGTGCCTTCTGCCCATGATCCATGGTAGGCAGTTAGCCCTAAGCCACGACGCGATGGATCCCCCTGCTGCACCGCATTCATTCTCTTTGATGAAAAGCAACAGCTGTTTCAACACACGGTATAGAACAAGAAGCCAATAAGTCCTGAATCTCTATCTGTGTACAGATGAGCCTGACCGACGAGGACCATCTAACGATCTTCCGGCAGAAAAAATAAAACATGCAGCAAGCGGATGGAACCAGCCCACAACACCAACCCCGAAGTTGAAGTTTCGCGGCCGCATGCACAATTAGCCCAGGCATTACGCCGAGGCCTAACGTTTTCCTCGCTGCCGTAGCTGTCCGGCCAGTCAGACAGTGCGAGCATAAGCCGTAGTACCCACTTGGGCTTATTGTGTGGAGAGTTGTGATGGAATTGTGTCGCACGTCGCGTGCCAAGTTTCTCAGCCCGTGCCCTTGTGCTGGTGCGACGCGTCGGAAGTAGATCATGTGCTACCGCGAACGCGTGAGACGTGTCAAAGGACGTGTTGACTGCGTAATAGTTGGACCGGATGCGGTAAAGTCATGGTTTGGCATGGAGAGGGGCACCCTGAGAAGGATTCATCGCGTGCATTGGTGACCTATCTAGTGCAGCGGCTGAGTTGCTTTTGGCAACTAGGGATAAGCCCTTTGGCAATGGTATTGGGTGCGGATGCTTATGCGTCTGCCGGTGAGCATGTATAGTAGACGCAGGTTTTACTAAACGCGTATATGGAGAAGCGGACCTCGCTTGCTGAGTGAGCTCGAGATCATCGGTCGCCGATGTTTATTCCCCTCATCACACAGCCCAACCCTGATAATCTCCGTTCCAGGCCCTTGTTTGCTTTAGTGTTCTCACGACACCATAACACGATACTGACGACACGCGTTGAAAAACTTCAGCCGTGGCCGGTTTCACGTTGAGGGGGCGGGGTGTGTGTGGAGACGCTGCATGCGGAAGGTTCGACGGATGATGATATCGGGCTGAACACTGGCGTCATCTTCAGTATTACCACGGCAACTGAGGCAAGCCTAAGGCGACGGATCGCCTTTGCAATATTGGAGACTGAACTAGATCTCACCGTCTTACGATCTTCTATGCGGGTAGTTATCTACCTATGCTTGGTCAGGATATTTTCTCCGTCGCTCCACGCGTTCGCGTTTATCCGAGGCCATTCGGCGCAGCCTTCGGATCCTCCATCGACATGGCAACTTCCATCTTACAAGCATGTCGACTGGTGAACTAATTGTTTGTTGCTTAGGATATCGTATCTCGGAAGCACCTAGGCCTGGCTGCTGTCTCTTGACGCACGCGGAACTCTGCCCGAGGTTTCCATGTTGGATGACCAAACGTACTGGACTCACAACCTACATTCAAAGTATCACGCAGTACCTTCGAGTGCACCACCAGGATCCGAGTAGGTACTCTTATTCTCATACGGTGTGCAAAAGAAAGCGACTATTGATGAGTACTGAAATCTGGATTTGGCAAGCCATCGTGTTGCATGCGATGCCGGCTCCTCGGGACGTTGTCACGCCGTTCGATACCACCAATATGCTCGTCGCAAAAATCTAACCGCACAGGACAAGGGATGTCCTATATGTGTGTAGTCGAGTACTCTAGCTTTTAGTAGCGAGCACACTTCTCCCGTGGAATTTGCACTAGCTCAGGCCAGTGCTTGAGGACTTTAGGCGGTGAGTCGTGCTGAACAGTCAATCCATATAGCATGCGGGGGTGTCGTAGATTCGAGATGTCCGAAGGAATCTGGAGCTGGCGTGGGAAGCTGCCCCTCAATATACGCATCGTGCTAAGGTGAGAGGTTCTGATGTTTCGATTATGCTCCCGTAGAGGATGCGTATTCTTCACTTCCATCTTCCATTTATTGCCTCCAGATCGTACCTCGGTAGACTAATTTCTTAACGATTGTCGTGCAATGTGGCTTTATATAATAAAAGACTACACAACGCATTAGATATTCGAGATGTATCTATTATCAAGCTGGGTCTCTCTTTTGCATCACTGGGACTGTTCGCATCCAAGTATAGTAGTATGTTTTTATAGCATTGTACATTATGATAAGTATATATTATGGTAAAAGCAACGGATCTTGTTCTAAGAAAAAGCAAATAGTACAACAACGTATCCCGAACTCCTAGCCGTGGCCAAGCCGGGGTATAGCAACTAATGACGTAGAAAAAGACACTGACATCCACAGCCCACCTCTCGTTTGTGCAATTTGTCTCCGTTCATCAACAACGCCGGTCATACCACCTCTCTACGAGGATATATCACTACCGTTCCTCAGATGCATCTTGCTCAAATCACCGTTCTGCTGAGGCATCTGCGCTAACCAGGTAGGTGGCGCCATACCAGTCTGATCATGAATAGTGCTGAGAAGAGGTGGCAGGCTCTGGAACAGGTTGCGAATAGGTGCCGACGGATCCGCCATGCCCTCACTACCCTGGCTGCCAGTGTTCCAGACATTGATCTTTGGTTGAAGTCCCTTGATAGCGTTACCATTGGCTTGCGCAAGCTTCTCGTATGTGCCGTTGGTGAGCATGAGGTATTGCATGAGACCTTGAGGACCACCGAGAACATTTGCCATGTCGCCGTAGGCCTTGGCCATCGCGGAAAGACCTTCGGCCTCGCGCTGTTGGGTGATGAGGTGGGCTTGAGCTGCACGCTCCTGGGCGAAATATTCTGCTTCAGCTTGACGCTTGGAGACGATGAAGTTCGCCTCGGCTTCGCGCTCTTTCGCCTGGAAGTTTGCCTCAGCATCGCGGAGTCGACGGAAAGCAGCAGCTTCAGCTTCGGCTTGCTGGCCGTACTTGCTTGCATCTGCTGCCTTCTCTTGGGTGTACAGTTCTGCGTCAGCCTGCTGCTGGGAACTTTCCTTCTCAATCTTAGCCTGCACAACCTTGGTTGCTCGAAGACGTTCAAGCTCCATGAGTGCCCTCTTCTTCTCGACTTCCGTCTGCAGCTCCGCATCACGGCGTTCAGCTTCACGCTTAGCGTTGATTCGAGCAACATTGAGGTCGCGGCCAATCTCAATCTCCTTGTCGGTGAACTTTGCATCTGCCGTGGCCTTCTCGGCTTTACGTTCGGTTTCGAGGACGGCAGTCTGGGCGTGGATCTTGGCGACTTCTTGCTTTGTCTTTCCTTGCTTTTCAGCCTCTCCGACCTCACCTTGCATACGAGCATGGGCGACATCGACCTTAGCTTGGTTGAGAGCGCCCTCGTGCGCCTTGCGAGAAAGAAAAGCAAAGTACTCTGAACCTGGTGTGTCTTGTAGTTCCTTGACGTTGGCGTTGTAAATGCAAAGACCAAATTGGTCCAGCTCAGATTGCACTTGCTGAATTACTACTCGCAATTAGTGTCTGCCGTATAGGTAATCTGTAGATTTCGAGCTTACCTTTGTCCTTGAAGATCTTACGCTCACGGAAAAGTTCTTCCATAGTCATGGTGGAGACGATGCTTCGAGTCTCACCCTCAATAATACCTTTGACAATCTCTTGAACATGATTGCGACCCTCAGCAACTGAGACAACACCCTTAGCTGCTGTTTGAGTAGGACTGCCATCGCTTTCTCCAGTGAGCAATACGGCGTATTTCTCAAGAGCTTCAGGGCTATCTGCAGGGCCGATTGTGAAGACTGCTGGTAGAGCAAATTTAAGTTTCTCGATAGTCATAGCCTGGAGGGCCATGGAGAAGTCAAAGGGTGTAATCGAGATCTTCGAGACCTTTTGTAGGGGGTATACAAAAGCTTTCTTCTTAATTAAGACTTTCTCGATTCCTACACCCGTAATAACGAGGTAGGAATTCGGCTCTGCGACATGGTACCACATGCTGACGGCTGGTTTTTGAAAAACTCAGATGATGCTGATGGTAGTTTTGATGGAGTTGGTGTCCAATATCGAAGGATAGTCGATGAAGGTTGGAACAGGTGGTGTAGTAAAGAGGAGTGATGCAGCCCTTATAAAAGATAGGAACCTCTACTCAGTAATATATATGAAGGCTTTGCGTGAGTTACGCGGTGCTGATAGAACCACGGTACCTAATGTGCTCGTAAAGGACTCAAGGTTGTACCGTACCAGAATTGAGGCTCGGGATGATGATGAACAGGTGTACTGAGGTGTATCAGGCAAAACAGGGGCCATATTGACTATTTTATACATCTCGAAGTCTTTGAGATAATGTTTGCACATGCTGGCTTATCCGTGCAGCCGGCATGTAAAGGCGTTCTCGGTGACCATCTTCGTCTGGTGTTGGTGGAAACATATGCACAGACCATATGACTAATCCCAAAGAGGTTAATGCTTTCTGCCTTGCGCCACATAGCCTGCTACATGTGATCATCTCAGCCTTGGTCCTGAAGCGGCATTTTGACTTTTGAGAGGCATAATTCCAGCACGGTGAGCGAAATAGGTGCGTCTTTTTGCTGCGCAATGCATCGCTCAAAGAAAAGGGCCGGTGAGGCGATCTTCAGGCCGAAAGTCAGGAACGCGCTGTGCAAACTGGGCGTTCCCAAGCCTCCGTCCCGAACTTGCTGGTTGAAGTTACTGTCTTCTATCTTATCGCATCCAAGACATTGTCTTCACTGCGCCAAGCTTCCCGGGCCGAACGCCTCGCGACCGTGCAGATGCATGCTTGTGATTCGCTTACCATAGGCGGCGCAGCGTAACACTGCGTCCTTATTCCCATGGCTTATAATGTCACGAGACTATACAGGTACCCTTTAGGACTAGTTAAGGCATCAGTATACGGGATTGAGGCAGGGCTGACTTCTAGAAATCTGCTAACCAGAGTATAGGTTTGCCGAGATCCGTAGATATCGATGAATGACTCTTCTGACTACCGCCACTGGAGCGGAAAACAGAAGTTTGGTAAAGAGAGCAAGTAACTGACCAAGGAACTCGAATCGCCGCAGAGATTCTGATGTCACAGCATCTACACTTCCACACCTCTACACATAGCGATACCTAGATAACCTTCATCTCTCAATCTCAAATCTCGACAATGTCTCGAAACGAAAAACAAGCCTCTCCTCCACCGTACTCAGAGTACAGCTCACCAGGGTCCACACGAGGTCAGACCATCCTCGATCAGTTAAGCACAACCCGCACACACCACATTCAATCCGTGATCGAAAGGCACGTCATTCCTCTAATCGAAGAACGCGCTACCTACGGCATCGCCCAAACAACCATCGCCATGCTCCCCTCCGATATACCTTTGCCCGCAGTGGAAGAGAAGTCTGAATACAGCTTCGACACTTCCGACTCCAAACCGGTAGAAGTAGTTGGTTTCTCATCAGAAGACGAGCCGAAAGTCGTGCGGTTAGAAGGCCAAATGAATCGGACAGAGTTTTGGAGACCGCAAGTTGTGATTGTAGAGTTGGAGCGTATGCTAAGCGAAAACCTGAATGCGAGCCCGGTTCTCAGGAGTCCCAGAGGGCATGGAAGAAGTGAAGCGGATAGTGCACAAAGGCATTCGAGGAGAGGGTTTCTCAGTAGGGTTATGCCATCGTTAGGGCCAGAGCTGCGCTCACCGAGCGGAAATCCCGAGGTTGGCGTGAAACAATTGGATCAAGTAAGAATGGTCGTGGTAAAAGCTAGATTGGAGGAGATTTGTCTGAGGACTGTAAGCGAGTTTGGCTTGTACGATACAATGTCGAAGCAGTGCGTCATCATTCGGGTAGATGCACGGTGTTGATTATTTTTCAAAGCCTGTAGACGAGATATTGAGTATTTAGTAAGGGATGATATGCGATCTTCTTACCATTTACTCGTTGGAGATGCAACACATACGAGGCGAGTACGTATTTTACTTGGGCGCATCTAAGCAATACTCGTCACCTCGAACCTCATGCAATACTAAAGTAAGTGTCAATCATGCTGCATGTCAATGTATGTTTTTAGCAAATGCATTCAGCAGTTCTAAAGAGGAAAAAAATTGTAGCTTCGTGATGAATACGGATCATATGTCTACGTGCTGACTACACAACATAGGCAAAAAAACAATCCTCCTCCGGGAAGGCTCGAACTTCCAACCTCCTGATAGCCACTGGTGTAACAGTCAGACGCGCTAGCCAATTGCGCCACAGAGGATTTGTTGAGATTCAAAAAATTGTACCATTTATATAGGACGGCGATGATGGGCCCTTGACTACCCTGAAGATTGGGCCACGGTCGTCGCATGGTGAGGTGTGCGGAATGAAGTGGGGCAACCAGGTCCGGACCCCACCACCTCGAATTCCACATCCATATCATCATCGTGATTTCCCATGAATTGTGTCCTATTTGCTGTCGCTATGCCTCCTCTGCGTCATTCTTCAGTACTACTATGCCATAAGGATCTCGATCGACCTCGCTGACGCCAATCTCAAAGTCATCGTCCGCCAATGCCTCTTGTAATTCCTCGTTGTCCTTCTCCTCTTCTCTGACCTTTGTCCATTCTTCTTGCACTGCCTCTTCTAGTTGCTCCATCAACACCTCTGCCAGGAAGCCACGCTCAGAATTGCTGTGAAACAAGCTGATAACGACCCTGCCCTTCTCGATCGCCGCAAGCGCCGAGTGATGATCCATCTCGCCTGTGAACAGCAAATCCACATCGAGACCGTTCAGTAGGCCTGAGCCTGAGCCTGCACATATGCCTACGCTACGTATCTCAATATCAGAGATCGTCTTGTCCTGTGGTATGGCGATTGGGAAGCCCTTGGGGTTGTTGAGTCCCTTGCCTATGCGATCGAGTAGCGTAGGAAGCGGTTGTGGGTGGTCGAACCTTACGACGCGACCCATACCCGCTCCAGGGTGTGAGGCTAGTGCTGGCGATTGAGGTTTGATGGCTTCGCGCTTGTGAGGAGCTGTGAGTGGGACCGTGGTGGGGGCAGGTAGCTTGCCAAAGCTGAGCATTGGCTGGCTCGGATGATGTTGCAGGGTGAATGTAGGGCGCTTCTTCTTTTCGACGAAGGGGTCATCATCATCTGCGTTTGTGTTGCTTGTAGCTTCGGATTGACCGTCTGCATCTGAACCGTCACGAACCGTCTTCGTGCCTGTTACAATATCCGCTAGCCAGTCCCCAAGCCCTCCTGGAGCTGAGTCAAGCGCAGTGTGCGGGCTGTACACACTGATGCCATGGCTAGCAAGGCGTAGTAGCGATTGCTGTTGGGTATCCGCGAGAGTCAAGGACTTTAAGCCTCTGAATATGATAGGATGGTATGCGATGACAATGGAAGAGTTAAGGGCGATTGCTTCGTCGGCGACAGCTTTCGTAAGGTCGATAGTAAGGAGGACGGTGTTTGACTGGCGTCGCGACGGATCGAATGGCGCCTCAAGCAGCAGCCCAGTATTGTCCCAGGAGTTGTCTGCAAGTTCACGGGGGTACCTTTGAATCAGTCAGTACATGATGTTATTTGAATCGCGTAGGGGTCCTGGTCAATTGCTATGCATCGAAGAGGGAACGATGCATTCTATCTAATGTCACTTACAGCTTCTGCATAGCCCTCACCACCGCCTTGGAAAAGGGCGCTGAAGTAGTGGTCGCACTCATAGCGAATCGTCGTGCCGTAGATGCAAACATACAGCTCCCAGATGAACAATTGCAAAGCAAAACTACGCGTGCAGCAATCCCGCCTTAACGCGCCTGTGACCCCTGCAGCTATGCGTCATAGCCCCTCCCCTCTCCAAATCCCGGTCTTTCCCCGTTTGGAAGCCGCATCTTATCAGATCCGAAGATAGGAACACCAAGTCAATATCACATCATCGACCTATGGATCCACGACACAAACTTTACAAAACTCTTGATAATCTTGCCATCGAACCAGACGCTACGAACAATATGAGTGCAAGGACGGACGAGGAAGCGACGAACGTGCAGGCAACTTCTGGCGTGACCATGGAGGGACTGGAAAGGAAATTGAAGGAGGGTTTGGGCGCAACCTACGTTGAGATTGAAGATCTGAGTGGTACGTACTAGTTTTTGGTTTCCAATGTTCAAAAACAAGCCAGGAGGGTTTTGTCGTAAACATGGTGTTGAACTAGACAAGTACGGTTTGGCAACTGGTGTCCTCAGCACATACTAACGAACAAGAATAGGCGGATGCGGGCAAATGTATGAGGCCATCATCGTGTCTCCCCAGTTTGCCAAGAAGACCACTCTAGCACGGCATCGGCTAGTCAACTCGACGTTGAAAGAGGAAATTGCGGCGATACATGCGTGGACGCCAAAGTGCCATACGCCAGAAGAGTGGGAGAAGAAGAAACCTCAGTGAAGCGTGACCACATCGAGTTAGACATTCGAGAGAGCATGAGTACAGACTTGCGCGTCACAAATGATGGAAATGATGAATACGATGCATGAATGAGGTGGAATATCATGATCATTGTCTACTAGCTTGTACATACTTGTCACTGCAGACGTCTAGCTGAGTAGCACCCGTATCTCACCACTGGTACGAGGAAACAAGTCCCTCAACCCGGGCTCCTGCTCCTCGTCTTCCTTGTCTTCATCGTATGTCAGATCATCGGCCGCTATCATCTTGCCCTCCACAATTTCAAAGTCCTCGCAGAATTTGCTAGCCGCTTCTTCGGTGATATTCTGTATCATCTTCCTGTTACGCAGCCGCTTGATGTTTTCCGATGCGTCAATGATAGCTGACGGCAAAAACTCATCCAGCTGCTGACTGGCTGCGACAAGTGCATCTGGCTTGAAAGCTTCCAACTCAGGGATTGTCTTGAGACTTTCTGGCGAATCATCGATCTCCTCAAGAGCATTGAGAAGAGTGACAAGACCAGACTCGTGAATCAGGTGTTGATGTTGGTAGTCTGTCAACTTTGCAACGTTCTCGTCAATCGTATCATCAATCTCGCTGACTCGCTCGCTAGCGAAGGCATATGCAGAGAGCACCTCTTTTGCTGCATAGAGGCAATTAATGGCGAAAATGGCGCTGTCCGGCTCTTTCATCTCTTTCTGCAAATTTTCGCAGCCATTCAAGAAAGGATCTAGCGATTCCGCAAGTACAGTCTGGAACCCTTGACCGTTATCCTCCGTTGCGGCAACTGATGTATCGTAGCTCTTTGCGAGAGTTCGAAGCATCTGAAGCGCATCTTCTAGAAACTCGGGAGCAGACAAGTCGGCCGGTGCTACAGCAAGATCGCTTTGAACATTGGCCACGTAGTCCCTCATATTGGCACGGAATTGCCGCATCGCAGAAGCTTCCAATCCGTCAAATACATCCAAGACATCGGAATCTGGTCCAAGCAGCTTGGCAAAGGTTCCTTTGTAAAAGCCGATCAAGTTTGCGATCTTGTAAGCAAGGGTAGCATCGTCATGGCTTTGAACTACCTGCTCAGTACGCTGCCTTAGGAGACGAGCCACGCCTGTGAGATCGCGGCTGACGAGCTGGTTCAAAGCTTTTCGTCCGTCAAAGACTTCTGCATCTTCTTCACTTCTCAGCCAAGGTTCGCTTTCAAGACCTGCTTGAATGGAACGTTTGATTTCATCGCCATCTGAGATGAAGAGGTTCTCGAGTGCCTCCCTCTCCGATACAGTCGTTGAGTGAGCCCATGCAAGCATGTCTCCGACGTAGCGCAGTGGGTCGTGAGCATGGAATTCGATTGGTTTGGTGGCTATATGCTCTTCTGAAGTCGATCCAGTCAACGCAGCATGGAACGAGTCGGACAGAATGGCTTCTCGTGCCTCGGCGAAGGAGTCAAGACAACTTTGGAATAGTGTGGGACGTTCGGCTAGCACGCGCAAAGACCGGCGCACAGAAGCACTAATCTGCGGGTTTTCTAGATCCAGTGTCTTGAACTCGCGTTGGATCCACCGATATAGCTTCTGGAAGGCTGAGTTGAGTTGCTTGGAGCTCTGTTCTAGCACCTCCAAGCCCAATCGTTGGTCTTCGGTTCCGAGCAGCACTTGGCAATCGTGATGTATTTTCTTTACGCGGGTCAAGACTTGGAAGAAGTCTTCGTTGACAGGCTCAGCAGTGGATGTCAGAGTAGTGGCGTCTTCTTCAGATATCAGGAAGTGGGTGCTAAAGGCGTTCAAGATCTGCTGCTTAGATTCGACCTGCTTCCTTTGAGTGATGAGGCTTGTGGCTTCTTCCAAGACAGGTCCAGTCTCTCTGTTGGCAGCCTCAATATGACCGCGCATATCAGCGCAATAAGTGTTCAAGCTACTGATAGCACTTCCGATACGTTTGAGTTGCTAGTGGAGCTTAGTTGATGTTTTCAGCAGTTCGTGTTGCAACATACTTCGGCAACCTGACCAAAGTCCTTGATGATCTCGCCATTGCACTCGATGACCTCCTTCTGCACATCTAGACGCAACTGACGTCGTGTCTCGGCAGTGTTCTGCACTCGACGTGCATCCAGAGTTTCCAAGGCATCGCGGATCTCTAGATCTGCGTATGATGCAGAGAGCACACTGGTGATCCTGCTCGAGAGGGCATTTGTACCTCGCGACGCGGGGGCTACAGAGGGAGAAGACGGAGAGGTGCCATTCTGAGAAGCGGGAGTTGCCCGGTCCTGGAAATAGCTCACGGACATGACTGGATAGGTGTTGTGACTTTGGGCCCAGAAAGGTGGCATATCGGGCTGACAAGGGGCAAGTGCAGCCGAGCCTTATCGATATCGGTCGCGTCACCTGCGTGACTGCCATGTGCCCTAGGATAGCCGCAACCATCTCTCTTCCTAATCGCTATCACGCTGAAATGATCACTGACTAGGTTTACGTCAGTGCTCATGGAGGCTCGTCTTGACTCTTGGGGATCACGTCTTCGGTCCTCTGACCACTCTGCCATCCTCCAAACACGCTTGACCCAGCGCAGCACAGCACAGCACGGCCACGCGCCCCGCCGCTGCCTGAGCGCATCACTATACATCAGCCATGATGGCCTCCAACCTCCTGTCTAGGCTACTTCCTTCTGCTTCAGACGAAACATACGAACGCGAACCCCTCACCGCCCACGCCCGCCGCGACTCCACCTCGACCGAGGAGCGCCACGAGATGGACATTGACGAGGAGAACTTTGAGGCTCGCTTCGAGGAGCAAGACCTGGCACACCTGCTCGAGGAGGCCTCTTCAAGCCAGATGACGGCTGAGAGTCGCGCCGTCTCTCCCGAGGCCAAACGCAACGCTCCGCCGGGCATCAATACCGCGAGTCGCATGCCAGCTTGGAGACAGCCAGCTCCAGCTCGCACCGTACCGCTAGATGACGACGACGACGTACCACAGTCTTTGCTTCTCGAAGGAGGACACGAGCCTGGGCCAAGTTCGACCCAGCGCAATCAAGGCCTTCCCATGCCGGTGCCTGGCCCAGCCACGCGGCAGACACGGGCACAATGGGATGCCACCCGAACACAGCAGCGGCTGCACGATGAGGATAGGAGCGGCCCATCTTCGCGGCCGTGGGGACATACCAGTAGGCCCGGTCACTTTGTAGCCGACCGGAAGGAGAAGGCAATGTGGCTGTGGGTGAATCAGACGGACTTGGACAACTACATGACCGAGGTCTACGAATACTACGTCGGCTGCGGAATATACTCGATCCTTCTGAGACGAGCTCTAACGCTCGCGCAAACTGCTTTTGTAGTCGGATTCATGACATTCCTTGGCTGGTGTATTGACTACTCCAAGCTGTCAGAGAGCAACAAGATGAGCCAGGTCTTGGTACCCAAGTGCGCTGCGAGGTAGGTCATCCAATCCTGTGAACACGGTTCTAGACTGACATGATATAGAATCCATGGTTTTTGGATATTCGCCCTCTGGCTCTTCCTCATCTACTGGCTCTACTCATTCTACACCCTAGTCACAGACGTACCCCGACTTCGAGCCATGCACGACTTTTATCACTATCTTCTCGATATTCCCGACCGCGACATACAAACGATACAGTGGCAGCAGGTAGTGACACGCATCATGGCATTACGGGACTTGAACTTGGCGACTGCATCGAATCTGTCCCCACAGACGCGCAAGTTGCTCGATTCAAAAAGCAGGCAGCGACTAGATGCTATTGACATTGCAGGTCGTCTCATGCGTCGTGACAATTACCTGATCGCTTTATTCAACAAAGAGATATTGGATGTCACTGTTCCGCTTCCCTTTATTGGTGACCGGTACATCTTCTCGGAAACAACTAGGTGGCACGTCAACCTCGCCATCATGGACTTCGTCTTTAGTGGACCAAACGGCCAGTTCAACCCCGATTTCCTCAAGGAGCGCAACCGCCGAGAGCTGGTTAAGAGGTTAAAAACCCGCTTCTTCTGGACAGGTATCATTAGTATCCTATGCGCACCTGCCGCTGTAGTATTCGTGCTTGCATCATACATGTTCAAATACTTCACCGAGTACCACAAGGACCCTGGCCAACTCAGCAACCGCGATTTCACCACGTTTGCTCAGTGGAAGTTCCGCGAATTCAACGAGCTTCCTCATTATTTCGCCCGCCGCCGTAATATGGCCTATCCGTACGCAAATCTCTACCTCGCCCAATTCCCTAAAGACAAGACCGAACAGGTCTCCTCATTTGTAGCTTTCATCGCGGGAGCCTTTGCGTTTGTCCTCGTGGTGTTCACACTACTTGACTCAGAGTTGTTCCTCAACTTTGAGATCACACCTGGAAAGACTGCTATCTTCTGGATCGGTATCCTTAGTACAATCTACCGCGTTGCACGTGGGAGCAGCCCTCAGGATGATCAGGTCACAGATCCATCCTACTATCTCAACCATGTCATCTACCACACGCGCTACGAGCCAGAGTCGTGGCGTGATAGGTTACACACGGACGAGGTTCGCGCCGAATTCGCTCAACTATACCAGCCCAAGATTCTCATCTTTGCCGAAGAGATACTCAGCATGGTCATTACTCCTTTTCTCCTCATCTTCCGGTTGCCCAAATGTAGCGATCGTATTGTTGACTTCTTCCGTGAATTTTCGATTGTGGTCGACGGCCTGGGTGTAACATGTTCCTACTCCATGTTTCCGTCTACAAAGACCACACGCAACGCCAACAATATTCCCGCGAACGGAACTGCGGCCCCAAGAGAAGATCCGGATCTTCGAGAAGACTATTTCATGGCTAAAGACAACAAGATGATGGCATCATACTACGGCTTCTTGGACACGTACCAGAACTCTGGGCGTGGCTACAATGGTCGTCTTCAAGGACGGGGCCAGTTCAATCCTCCACCACAGTTCCCAAATAACTTTGGCTCCATGTCGCAGACCGCTCAGCCAGTAGAGATGGGCGCAAGAGGAACAAGTAGAGGTCCGACTGGACGCCAGAATCCCCAGCAGAGGACACCAAGACATAGAACAGGTACTAGGGATGAGCCCATGAATTCTGTTCTTCTCGATCCTCACCACCAACCCTCTTCTGCGTCGGTGCTGCGCGGTTCGCCACGTCAAGCGCCACATGGCAGGTACCGAACGCCTCTCCAAGCAGTTCCGGATGGACCTGGACCGTCGAATACACGTATTGAAGAGGAAAGCACACTGGGCGACTCTTGGCGAACAAGTCGCCTTGCGCAGGATGACGAGGAAGAAGAGGAGGAACCAGGCAATAACCGTGGAGGTGTACTACAGCTCTTGCAGCAGTTCTCTCGTGCACAAGCTGAAGGACGAGGTGCTGGTGTTGGTGTCTAGATTCTATTTTTGTATTGCATTTGCCTCTCGTCATGTTGAGGATGGAATGGCGTTTGGCAACGGGCGTTGTTGGGCTGGAAACTTATACCACAAGTCATACGCATATTACAAGTAGAAATCGACTACAATTGTTCAGTTACAAGAGTGACGTCACTACCAATCATAGATAGCAACTGCTGATCGCCGTTGAGACGTGCTTCGATTTGCAGGTGACGTACATGTCCGTTGTTATCACTTTTCTGATGAATGTGCAACCCTCAGACGTGAATGATGACCTACAGCTTTGAAGTATGTTTTCCACGTCCGGATATATCAAACATCAAAAACAGAGTTCTTTGTTTGTCAAGACAGCGTCAGATTATCTGTAAAAGATTCATAAACACGAGCATATTGAAAAAAGAGGTTGTTGTATCATTTGTCATTGTCCGGCTGTGTCTGGTTGTTCTCTACAGTTACACGCCGCAGATATTCATCCTCCAGCCTTCATCCACAACTGATGAAGAAAGCAAATCACGCCGTAACCGAATTCCCATTGGACCCATGATCGTCATGCACACAACTCATCTCTCAATCCTGAACCTAAGCAGAGGCCTCGAAAGCGGAAGGGAAGCGACGGATGTTGTCGGCAAGGTTACCCTTGTTGCGGAGGAACTGGACGTAGGCACCGTCAATCTTGACCTTGCCCTCCTGGCGGAGGTCAATGTACTCCTGGCGCTTGAGAGGAGTGAAACCCCAGTTCTTGGAGACAATGATCTTTTGGCGACCAGGGAACTGCCAGCTAGTTAGCCTCGTGTCTTTCTGCGATCGTGAATTCAACATACCTTGTACTGGCAACGCCTGAGAGCCTCGAGAGCGACGGCGCGGTTAGAGTCCCTAGTCCGGACGGACATGAGAATCTGGCCGATGTTGACACGAGCGACAAGACCGTTGGGCTTGCCGAAAGCACCACGCATACCGGTTTGCAATCTATCGGCACCAGCGCAAGACAACATCTTGTTGATACGGACGACGTGGTAGGGGTGGACGCGGACACGGAGATGGAAAGATTCCTTTCCACCGTTCTTGACGAAGTACTTGTTGGCGCAAATACGGGCGGCCTCGAGCGCCTCGGAGGACAGCTGCTCGTACTCGTTGGAGACCAAGTGAATGCAGAGAGGGAAGTCGTCTACATTGGCCTTCTTGCGACCAAGGTCGAAAATGCGGATCTTGGCATCGGGGACACCACGGTTGAACCTGCTCTTGGGGTACTACAGCCCAGTCAGTCTATTGTCCTCCTCTCGCGCATCTCCCATTCGGATTCTGACGTACGGGCTTGTTCTTGCAGTAGCGGTAGCAACGGGCGGGACGGCGGGCCATTGTGACGGTTGTTCCTGCTGTGAATCAATGAGCGGATGTCCGGAGTCGTCGAAAGAGAGGGCGAGCGCAAACTGGTGCAGCTGTCAGTAACTCGTCTACCGGCGGTGAGCGATGCGGCGGCCGTACGTACCTTACCCTATATATGACCTTGGTGTTAGTGGGAGGTGTCTGAGGCGAAGGCGAAAGGGAAGTCGTGATGGATTGCTAAGCGGAATATTGACGTACGCACGGACCCTGTGTGGGCAAGCACCCCCAGCCGGATTTCAAAGCACAGCAACGCCACAGCCCGCCCGAGCTGCGAATGTGCAATTCTGGGGACGCGTACAGCGATCTCTATAGCCGATACGGCGCATGTTTCAACAAGGTACGTGCAACATGGTACCAAAACATGTTCTTCGTAATCATAGTCGCAATCGCAATCCATGGATGAGTGTGAACAACACTCAGCACGTTGTGCACCTGGGAGTACAAGATGCACGCATCGTAATTGGGACCTGCTACAGTCCCTTCGCCAGATTTGCACCGCATTTTGATGCATCCATGGCTTCTTCACAGATGAGTCGATGCATAACGGTCCCAAGAGCTCGGTCCGTAAGCACTAGCAAGGCCGAGTGGAAAGCTGTCTTGGAAGAGTCACGTCACAAAGTGCAGATTTGGACAGTCATTATGGCTCATGAATCTTGTGGTATTCATTGGATATCATCATGGGTCGAGCTTGCGCTACGCCCTAGGTATCATGTCTAACTGTTTTCTTTCCATTGCCATGGCACTCTAGTTCTCGGTGTTCTGGCTCAAGATGTCGGAGTCACCTGTCAATTTGTCAGCGGGCTGTGTTTGATGTGACCAGAAGAGGAGATACATACCGGCATCGAGGATGGACATGACGGAGCAGCGGAAGAGCTTACCGCAAGCGGTGCCCAACTCAATCTAAACTGGTATTAGCTGATAGCTCTCCGAAGCCATGTTCAGACCTCTTCTCAGAGCCAGCCCTCGAAGTATACCCAGCACCAAAGAGCTCGTCGTCGTCACGTTCTGTGTACATTCTGATACATCCTGAATCCGTGGAATAACGAGCTCCATAGCGTACAAGGCAACTTGTCGTTAGGCAATGAGAGTGGACGGGGGTGTACGTACGTTGTTACCGGAGAAGTGGTGGACGGAGGTCTTGGACAACATGGCGTAGTCTGTCTGGAATTAGCGATTGCTCGTACAGAATAGATGACAGTGTTCCTTACACTCGAGCTCAGACTTCCTCAGGGGAGGGGTGTTTCCGGCGATGATGACGAGCTTGGCCTTGCCAGTTCGCAGGCTCTTAAGGGTGGACTTGTAGCCGAGGGTGACCTTACCGGACTTCATCACAAGCGCAAGGCGCGAGTTGATGGAGTCGGCGGTTCTCTTGTTCTTCTTGGGGGCCATCGTTGCTCGTAGGAAGTCGAATGTGGTATTCCTAAGGGTTGTTGAGCTCCGGTCGTTGTTGGTTGATCGTGAGAATTGGGGCAGTCGCGCGAAAATTGTGTGGGCAAATCTTGGCGCGCTAGCCATTAGCGCTACTCCAATGGGCGAACAATGGACACAACATCTTCATGACCTGTGATGTTACGGATCGACTTTGACTATTGATGTGGTGACTAGCAAATTACTCGTTAGGTGGGTTGGAATGAGTGGCCATAATGTATTCTCCCTAGGTCACCGCAACAGTGTATATGAGCATTCTGTACCACAGTGAAGACAGGACAGTCATATGTTTGATTCAGATGTTCTCTAGCTGAGAATGGCCATACAAACACCTAGCTCACAGTACTATGTAGAAAAATTCGAGCATAAAGACAACGCTATCCAACATGGTATCATTGCACTTTGACACGCCATCAATTAAGACGCATCCACCAAACTCCTTCTTTCAACACATCTACTAGGCTTCATCATAAGGGAACTCTGACGACAGGAAGCCCCGTTTATGCCGCTGCTCTTTGCGCCTGTCGTCCTCCTCGGGTCGGAGCCCCAACAGCGCCAGGTCGGTTCAAAGTGTACTTTGCGAAAGCCCTTGCCAGTGCCTTCTTTGCGCTGACCTTTTGCGACCCAACGAAAGAGTCGACAGCAACAGCAATGGCGCGATCAATGTCTACCGACGCAACGTAGTCGGAGAGACGCATCTTGCAGAAGGACTCTGCAATACGTAAGATGGCTTCGAGATGACGGACCTGTAATTGTGAGTAGGTGCTTTGTTAAAACGAGTTGTGTACTTACGGTGATAGGGTAGGCTCCAGTTGCCATAGACTCTCGGCGCATGTCTGCGAATAGACGTGCAATCTTATCTTGTTCAATCTGGTATAGCTTGGGCCTGCACTTCTCCCTCGCGTAGAGAATGTACTTCCTCAGAAGGTCTTGAGGGATTTCACCCTCTTTTATCGGAGCGTCACCATCAACTTCCATTTGGTCGTCGCCATTCTGCGTCGCTTTCGACTTGTCAGAGTACCCGTACGCTGAGTTAACAAGAGGATGAGCACGGCCGTGAGAGTTCACAACGAACTTGGCTAGGCGTTCATCCTCCGCTGGATCAACAGTATCGCGTACAACACATAGAATGTCGAATCGAGAGAGAATAGGCTCGGTAAGCTCGACGTTTTGCGAGAAAGGAATCGTAGAGTTGTATCGACCACCAATAGGGTTGGCAGCTGCTACAATCGAGCAGCGAGCTTGAAGGGTTGTGACAATACCAGCTTTCGAAATGGAGATAGTCTGTTGCTCCATGGCCTCGTGGATGGATGTTCGGTCCTGGTCGTTCATCTTGTCAAACTCGTCGATGAGGCAAGTACCTTTATCAGCAAGTACAAGCGCACCGCCCTCGAGAGTCCACTCGCTCGTCATAGGATCCCGACGGACGGAAGCGGTAAGACCGACAGCGGAAGCACCCTGACCTGTTGCGAAGACAGCACGATGGGCAGTCTTCTCGACATATTTGAGAATCTGAGACTTGGCAGTACCAGGATCTCCAAGCAGCAAAACGTTGATGTCGCCACGAATGGAGTGGCGACCAGGTGCTTCTTTGCTGACACCTCCGAAGAGGGAGAGTGCCACGGCAGTCTTGATATCAGTATGTCCGTAAATACTCGGAGCGATCGAGTTGATGACCTTGTCCACGATACGAGGATCCTTAGACAATCGTCGAATTTCCTTCTCATCATCTTCGGTCAACCGGAAGCCGGCCAGTTGGTCATGCGATTTGACTACGTAGTTTGCCTCAAGAATCGTCGCAAAGACGGGGAAACCGTTCTTGTTATTCAGGGCTGCATCGTAGTTGTTACGGTAGATACCGGTGACTTCGATCTCCTCACCGGGCTTTGCGGAGTCTATCAGATCCCAGAGAAGGATGACCTCGCGGTGACGAGGCAAACGTCCCGCTGGCACAGTCCCTGGAGACTCTTGCAGGGTAAGTTTCTGGTAGTTTCGGTAGACGGTACGCTCGGAATTGACCGTAAATGGACCACGTGATTGGCAGTTTTGGCAGAAGGAGATTTTCACTTCAACGTTGGAATCCTGGTGGAAAGGACCCAGGGTAACGCCACATTTGGTACAGTCAAACTTGACGTACTTCAATTGAGGGAAAACTCCGCTTCGGCGGGTGACAACTCCACTGACACGAACCAGACTGTTGAGATGTGATTGGCGGAGCTGGCGCAGAGTATACTGAACAGGCACGTCCGTGATGCGAACGTGAATCTCGGAATGAATGCGCTCGTAATCCGGGTAGTGGAGGAGGGCAACTTCCATAGCCACCTGATCGAAGATCTTCAACATCTCCGTCGGGGTGTTGGCTAGCCAATATGCCAGTGTCGCCTTCTGTTCGGCAAGGTGGTCGAATGACACCTCTAGAGACTCCGCGTTGACCTCACCCAAGGTCCGAATGCGGGCTCCGTATACTGAATGACCCTGCTCGTCGGTGTATTCTGTAAGGAAAGACTTGAACTCGCGCGCAATGGTCCTGGCGACTTGAGGTTGGGCCACCCAATCCGTCAATGTGTTGGCTTTTACATCGGTAAGCGCCTCAAGTGTCAACTCCTCGTTCATGATATCGTCAGTCATGTCCATATCGTCTTCTTCGTCGTAGCGGTTTCTTCGAACGCGGCGGCGCCCCGTTCCCATCAGACCTGCCAGGCCATCCTGTTCGTCTTCGTCTGGCAGGAAAGCAGCGGGCATGCGGCGTCTTGCCTCTCTATCACGAGCATTGAGTCGCGCATCAAGCTCCCGCCTCTGAGCAATACTGAGCTCTTCGTAATCGCCCTCATCGTCAATACCCTGGCCTTCGTAGGCATCGTTTTCTCGGGCTGCGTAGTCGTTTTCGAAATCGTCTGCGAACAGATCGATTCCTTCCGCCTCCTCTGCATCTTCGTCGAGGTCGTCTACATCGCGAATGATGTCGTCATCGTCGAGCATGTCTGCATCGTCATCTTGGGGGAGCATGGGAGGAGACGAGGCCATTGCTGTGCTTGTTTAGCCATTGTTGTGTCGCATATTTCGTCGCACTCACGGCTGGATGGCGGATGCGCCGCTGAAGAAGGTAGATCTTCGTCATCTCGTGCGCGTTTATTGTTTCTGCTGCTGGGGCCTAGTCCACGGTTTGCGGACGACATATTGGAGCGAAGTGGTGGTGAACTGATGTTTGTTAGTGTCTTGTTGTTGGTGGTAAAGAGGGGCTCGAGTCGTTGCTTGGCCTACGAGTATCGTGGAAATCTGAGACACTTACCTCATAGTCGCTTAAAGCACGGTTCTTTTCATATACCACCGAGACAGATCAAGGTGATATGGAATTGCAGAGCGGGGTTGAGGGTGGGAGAGAAGGGGTTGTAAGGGCCAGCAACACGCCCGCGTCGCGCTTTCCTTTTCCACGCGTAAAGTGGTTTCGCGGTGGCCAATCAGCGGCCACGCGCATCCAGCGCCTTCATCACCGCTCACCAGAGTTTACGGCCTGTAACCACTACAACCGATTTAATTTGGCGCAGAATCTCGTGTTTTGACAATTCGTTGGTTGTTCCTCGACTCCAAACAATACTTCCTCCCTGATAGGTTTATTACTCGTTGCATCGCAAACATGGCCGAGTCACAGTCAACAGCTATGTCCTCGAAGCCGCGCACGAGCAGCATATCACAAGCATCAGAAAGCTCGCAAACAGCAGCCGAGTACGTGTCTCCCGTAGCTCTGCTCTGTACGTGGCAACTAACAGTATACCAGCTTTATCAAAGAACAACTCAGCCTCGAAGCAGAAGCACGCGAGGCTCTTCCATACGTCAGTACATATGCCGCCTCGATTGCGCGTTGACTCACAAGATGTAGCAATTCGACACCTGCACACGCGATCTCGGCCCTCTCCGCCAGAGCCTCTACGCATGCCTTACGTGTAACCCGGCACCAGCATCGTCCGCTCAGCAGTACACCCCAGCAGGCGTCTGCTACTCGTGTTCGATCTCGTGCCATGGCGAACATACTCTTGTTGAGCTGTTCAACAAGCGAGACTTCATATGCGATTGCGGAACTACTAGAATACCGGACATGACGCCTTGCACGCTCCGCCTCAACGCGGAGACTGGACGGAAAGGCGACGTGACGGGTGAGGAGCCAGCAAAGACGAACAAGTACAACCAGAACTTCAGGAATAAGTTCTGTGGCTGCGGCGAGGACTATGACCCCAATCAAGAGAAGGGCACAATGTTCCAGTGCCTTGGGCTTGGAACTTGCGAAGAGGGCGGCTGTGGCGAAGACTGGTGGCACCCTGAGTGCCTGGTAGGCTTCACTCGGGCTGAGTATAGCAAGATGATAGAGAAGCCGAACATTGACGACACGGCTGGTACGAAAGATGCAATGGAGACCGACAAACCTGCGACAGATGGAAATAAGAACAATGAACACACAGATGAAAAGGCGCCTCCGAATTCAACGGATATTGCGGCTGCAGTGGCAAGTGGTGATGGAGTTGACGGAAACGACATTGCAGGAGATGCTGGTGCTCAAGAGGACGATGACCCACCACTACCTCCAGGTTTTCCTGAGGAGGACGACTTCGATCACTTCATCTGCTACAAGTGTGTTGCGGCAAACCCTTGGATCAAGCAGTACGCTGGTTCAACTGGATTCCTACCACCAGTCTTTCACGACAAGACTATATCGCTTTCTCATGCACAAAAGTCCACCGTCTCAACTTCAGAGCACATGAACGGCGATTCTAAGAAACGCAAAGCTTCCGACGAAGACGAAGAGGAACAGACAGCAAAGCATCTTACAGCACCCGCCCCGGCTAAGCGCCAAAAGTCTGAAGACCCAAATGGCACACTCTCCAGCATCCCCGAGGATACTAAGACACTTCCCATAACACCAAAGAAGCCGGAAACGCCAAAGCACGCTTCCCTCCCTCCTTTGCCCGAAGCTGCTCTCACAACACCCTTCTCTCTCTTCCTCAAGCCTGACTTCCGCGACCATCTATGCCACTGCGACGCCTGCTATCCCCAACTCAAAGCTCATCCTCAACTCCTAGAAGAAGAAGACACCTACGAGCCCCCCGTATCTGAAGAGGGCGAAGAAGGTGGACAGTCAGTTGGCACAGGCAGTATTCTCGATCGTGGTGAAGCAGCATTCAACAACATGGACCGTGTACGTGCTATTCAGGGTGCCATGGCATATGCGCACCTAAAAGACAAGGTTTCGGCGTTCTTGAAACCTTTTGCTGAGTCGGGTCAAGCTGTTGGCGCAGAAGATGTCAAAGCGTATTTTGAGAAGCTGAGGGGTGACGCGCAGGGTATTCAGGAGGCTGCTGGTGAAGCGAAAGCAAGCAGGGATGATGAAGATGATGGTGGAGCTGGAGGGGATGGGAGGAAGGAGCAAAGTGGGTATTGAGCGTATATTCGTCTCTTCGAACGGATACCGAAATTGGTTTCAGGGTTCGTAGGAACGCATATCTCACTAGGGAGTCATGTCAAGCCACAGTAGCACGAAATTGAATAACGACTTGTAGCACAACAAGAGATCAAGCTCTCTCGTATTCGAAAATCAACGACGAAATCATGAGCACAACTTTGCGAATCTGGGCGTAGTTGCTTTACAAAGCAGATGACATTATCGAATCTTGGGTATCAAATTAAAGCTACATTCTTTTTCTTGCAAACCAGCGCAATCAATCATTTTTACAAAACACATAAAAACATGCTAAACATCACTCCCTTGGCTGGCCGCTCAAGCCGTCACGGTTACAGTGGTCGTCTCCTTGACAGTCTCTTTTTCCGTTGCCGTCGCAGTAACAGTCACGGTAAATACCTGACTTGGTGGTATCGGTGTGATGATTAATGGGCCTTCCGAAGTTGTCGATGAGGGCACTGGCTCTGGCTCTGGTGACGCAGAAGATGGCATATCTGTAGGTGCCGGCGGTATTGGCACGGCGTCGGATGTCGATGCAGTTACCTCTGGAGGTGGCGCAGTAGAGGATGAGAGAGAGGGCTGCGAGGAAGCCTCTGGAAGTGATACCACGGATGAAGAAGATGTGGTTGTTTGCGCCGAACTTTCAGGGGCACTTGAAGTGGTCGGTGTGATGGAGGATGCCATCGCGGGTGGTGTAGGTGTAGGCGCAGGAATTTCGGACATCGAAGACGATAGCGCGGGCGCCGTGGGCGTTGGCTCCGCTACCTCCGAAGAGGAACTTGCGATTGAAGATGATGGGGCCATCGAACTGGAAAGAACTGGCTCTGGCATAGCGGAAGAGACAGGCGTCTCAGGTGCCTGGCTAGGTTGCGGTGTTGGCGTTGGCATGACCGTGGTGTATGATGTTACAATCACTACAGGCGGTACTTGAAGAGATGCTGACGGAGATACTTCAGCTGGAGCATTCGATGGAGACGGTGTAGGTGCACCAGCCACTTCTGATGATAATGAAGAAGAAGCTACAGAAACGGACTCTTGCGCTTCGGATGGCATAGCTGACTCCTGTGCAGGTGTTTGGGGTGGCTGAGATGTCGCATAAATTGTGGTGTATTGTGTGACGACGATGCGCGATGTTACATCTACGGCATCCGATGCAGTCTCGGAAGGTACAGCAGCTGTTGGCGAGCCGGACGATATGGGAAGTGGGAGTGCCAGAGAAGTTGAATTGACCAGAGGTGTGGAGGATGACGCCTGTACAACCGACTCGATCATGGAAGGAGTACTTGTAATCACCGAACTAGCAGTAGTATTGGCAACCGGCAAACTTGAAGGTGCTGCCGCGGGATGGGTGAAGCCAGACAAGCCTCCAGTGGTGGAAGCTAGGACCGCGCTTGTCGCCGATGCAGGAGGAGTAGCAAGCGAAGTAGACGTCTCTTCCTCTATGGGTGAGTAAGTGAACAATGGAATTTGCTGACTTGTCTGGCTAGCTGTCTTGTTATCGACCGCCCCTACTGAACTCGACAAAATTCCAGTTTCGATGGCGGACGAGATTGGCACACTGACGCTTTCTGTTGGCGTAGGTTCCAGACTTTGTGTCACTGAAGTAGTGGCTACTGCGCTTGAACTCTCCTCCGTACTTGGCAAAGCTGATGGCGTGATATATGAGGTAGAGAAGACTGTCTGTGGTTCTTGTGTTACAAGTGGTTTCCCGTCGGGGAGGACGAAAGTGATAGCTGGTGCTATCGAAGTCAAGATAGTTTGTTGGATTGGCTCCACTATAATAGCAGTTTCTGCTTCCGCAATTTGTTGTGTTGATGTTGAAAATGCGGCAGAGGTAGTGTTAGCATAACTCGTAAAGCTACACGAAGTCAGCTATTATTCTCGCAATATTTGAGTGAGCTTCTTACAGTTGCCTCCGTTGATGCTTGGGGACCGGCCCGGCGATTATTGATGTTGAATAAGCTGCCAGCAGCAGAATAGTGGAGAAGATAGCCATCGTCAAGACGACTCTTTATTAGGAGTGGATGAACGAAGGAAAGACGGCGCTTGCAGTCAAGATGGAAAAACGATGGACTGAAGGACAAGACTGAGATAGTGAACGATTAAGAGAAACGATCGGCAAGGAGAAACAGACGGCAAGGAAAGAGAACAAGGAAAAGAACGAGAATCGTTCGTCTCAAGCAAACTACAGTCTAGACGTTCAGATGGCTACGGTGAGGGCCTCACTGCTGAGCGGGCTGGCAGCGGGTTTTGAAGCTGCATTAGCCGCCATGAGCACGGTTTGAGTATACAATGGAACAAAGAGTAGTACTGGCCCAGCATTGTCGCAGTGGCCTGTAATTTGGACGTGTCACGGGGGGCTCAGAGGAAAGTAGCGCTGGTGAGTGGAGGAGTGGCTGTGGTGCTCTGGAGCCGTGACATGGTGTTTCATCCGTGGACCAATGAGACGGCGACATGGCATGATAGAGCCACGACCTCCAAGCGCCTGGCCGAGCGACTCTGCCTCCGGTGCAGAGCCTCCAGATCCCCATATGCCAGAAATAGCCTTTCGGAATGAGGCTCGATTACGCGACCCGAAGCCGTTGAGTGCTGCCGCTTGCCGCTTGTTCACGCAACACACTGCCGGCTCTCGGCTTTGCGATGCGTTGGAGACGTGGACCCTGCAGGATTTCTCCACAACACCGCATCTCAACATTCACGATAGACTGCCAGCTAGATGCCTGCAGGTAGCAGGTATAGCTATCGACGATTTTCATAGTGGATCGAGATGTGTTGGCGGGTTTGCACGTGCCTGATGTTCATTCGTCTGGGCGGTGGGTGGTTGCTCAGGTAACAGGCGAGTTTCGACAAGGAAGAACAACACAGACCGCCATTCCGCTAGGACCAGGCCCTTTGCATTGGCAGAATATCGCCAGAGCTTCGACGTCACGTACGGTAGGTCCAGCATTCTTTTCTCTGTAGACGTAGACTTTTGTTTCTCTTTTATCGTGCCGCCTTGCATCCTCGGTCTTCACCATGAGCGTACGCGTCGTCGCGAGGATACGTCCTCTTCTGAAACAGGAGCTCGACAAAGACACCATTGTCACCGCAGAGACATTGGACGGCGAGACTACCCCGGCCGTCGTACGGATACCGAGTCCCAAGAACGAGGCCGAGTCCTTCAGCTTCCAATTCAGCTCTGTGTACGAGCAGGACGCGACACAGCAGCAGCTTTTTGACGCCGAGAGTGAGTTCGCGATGGGACGCGTTTCGGGACGGAAGCTGACTCCAGGCTAGTCGCGCCGACGGTGAAGCATCTCTTCAATGGCTTTGATCTATCCATCTTTGCGCATGGCTGCACCGGCACCGGCAAGACACATACGATGCGAGGAGGGAAGTCGCTGGCAGACCGCGGTGTCATCCCAAGGCTGTTGAGCTCAATATACCGGCGATGCAAGAAGATCGAGAAAGACACGGCCGGTGCCACACAAGTCGAGGTTGCTCTGGAGTACTTCGAGATCTACTGCGATCGCGTCTACGATCTGTTCGAACCCCCGGAGAAGCGCACCCCGTCTGGTCTGCCCATCAGAGACAACCACGGCAAGACTGTCGTCGTTGGTCTTACCGAGAAGCCATGCACAACACTGAAGGAGTTTGAGCAGCTTTACGATCAAGCCAACATGAACAGGTCCACCTCTGCTACCAAGGTTAGAGTCCACACGCGTCTGAGATAAACACTCCTAACGATACTGCAGCTCAACGCACACTCCTCCCGGTCGCATGCCGTCCTCTGTGTAAAGATCACGCAAACCACCGAAGAAAGTGTTCGCGTCAGCCGAGTATCTTGCATTGATCTTGCAGGATCCGAAGACAACAGACGAACCGAAAACAACAAAGAGCGCCTCGTCGAGAGTTCGGCCATCAACAAGTCGCTGTTCGTGCTTGCACAATGCGTCGAAGCCATGAACAAGAAAGCCAGCCGGATTCCATACCGCGAGTCCAAGATGACGCGAATCTTGTCCCTAGGTCAGAATAAGGGCTTGACTGTCATGATTCTGAACCTTGCCCCAACCCGCGCATACCATCTCGACACAATCAGTTCTCTAAACTTCGCTAGCCGGACGAAGAAGATCGAGGTCGCAGAGGTGGAAAACGACCCAATGTACAAGACGGCAGTTAAGCCATTGGCGACAACCACGAGCCTTGGTGGAGCAACCATGGCACGGCAACCGCTCAGATCGCTCGCGGCCAAAGCCAATGCGAACATCCCAGAGGCAGAGAAGCAGAAGAAAGGGGAAAAGCCTATCAAGGCCTTCTCTGTATACTCTGATTCTCACAAAGCTGCTCCTCGTGTGACTAACCTTGCACAAAACCAAGGAGTACGGAGAACAGAGGGTTCCAAGCGAGCAGCTGAACCTAGCACCACCTTTGCGACCCGACCGACAAAGGCATTCCGAACTGGGGATAACACCTCACGGATACCGAGTAAAGAGCCTGCCCTGACAAAAGCCTCGATTGAAGCTCTCATCGCACAGAAGGTGGACGAGGCTCTAGCAGCCAAGGCGTTGCAAGATGCTGGCACAGCTGCGCCAGCGCTTTCTGCAGAGCTGCAGAAGCGTTTGGATGAGCTCGAGCACCGCATCGATGCACACGAAGAGGATGGAAAGTCGCAGGGCTTGCAGTTCCTGCTAATGGCCAAGCAACACCACATGCGTGGAGAAGATACCAGTGCACTGAGAATGTACCAACTGGCACAGCCGTTTTTCCCTGGCAACGCAAAGCTAGAGTCCAAGATGAAAACACTCGAAGACCGAATACGCGCCAAACGGGAGGAAAGCATCAAGCACGTCTCTGCTCCCGTTGAACTCCCGTCGCACACTGCAGCCCCCGTCACAAACGTTCTCATGGCCCCCCTGAAAGCTGAAAAGAAGACCCCAAAGCCTAGGATAGTCTACAGAGATGAGTCCGAAGATGACGATGGATTTGCTCCCCCGCCGCCCTCTGACCACGAAGAATCCTACGCCTCCGACACTAGCTTCCAACACACCAGCAAACCCAAAGTCACCCGCAAGCCAAAGAAGACTACCAAGAAACTGCCCATATTCCGTGACGACGCCGCTGCTACTGCTACCATCGATCTACCTGTCCATTCCGCCGCTCAACAAACACCTCGCACTTCGCACCTTCTTAAGATTATCAACTCACGAGACGTCAACCAGATCAAAGCGCTAAAGGGTGTGGGTGCAAAGAAAGCGGATAACATCGTAAACTGCCTGGTCGAAATGGATGATGCAGAAATTATGGATCTGGAATCGCTGGCTATGCTTAAAGGTGTTGGAGGCAAGACGGTGGATAACATGAGGATGGGGTTGAGCCTTAATACTAGTTACGATTTCTGAGCTTAGGCTCGCTTTTTGCTGTTCGTTCTTACCAAGCATGGTGTTCACGGCGTTTTTGGCAGCGCGCC
The DNA here is from genome assembly GCF_001642055.1 of Alternaria alternata. NCBI lineage: Eukaryota > Fungi > Ascomycota > Dothideomycetes > Pleosporales > Pleosporaceae > Alternaria > Alternaria alternata. The sequence goes on from NW_017306209.1 coordinate 85,461, forward strand.
TGTCGTGAGCGCATGTTTGCATTGCATAGAAATGGCGTTTTGGATTTGGTAGTAAAGACTGCCTTGCATAGTTTGGTCCTTGGAATTCCGACTCTTCATCACCGGTGCTTTCCGTAGAAGATGTATTATTCACTCAGGTTGTCATAGAGGTGAAGGGATAATAGCAAATCGTTCAAGATATCATTATCATACAGGATCATAGCCTCAATCTCAACCCAGAAGAAAGTAACCGCACTCGTTCAATCAAACTCGATCACCCATTAGGGAAGCGACTAAAACGGCCAAACCCAGTCCTCAGTCTCCTTAGGGTCCATGCCCTCGTGGTACGCATAGTTCTTGGCCTTGATCTGCTCATCAAGTAACTTCTCCCTCGTTGCCGCACCCTTGTTACCCAAGCTGGGGATGTTGTCGAGTGCGTCAATCGCCAAGCTGTAGCGGTCAGTACCATTCCTGATAGCCAGCTCGAGAGGAGTGTCAATGTTGCCCTTCTCCCTGTATCCGCGGACGATCAGGTTCTGCTGGCCCTTGCGTCCATATGTCAAGCGGTGGATCAGCCAGGGGTAGGAGTGGAAGTTGAAGATACATGGTACGTCATCGGTGAAGATGGCCTTGTACTCGTGTGCCTTGAGACCGTGAGGGTGCTGCTCCTCGTCGATGAGCTTGAAGAGATCGACAACGTTTACGAAGCGGATCTTGAGATCAGGCAGATGTGTGCGTAGCAATGCTGTCGCGGCAAGGGATTCGTGTGTGGAAACATCACCACACGATGCCATGACAATGTCAGGCTCTTGATCCTTGTCATTACTCGCCCATTCCCAGATACCAACGCCCTTTGTGCAATGGGCGATGGCTTGCTCCATTGTGAGATATTGGAGGTGCTCTTGCTTGTCGGCAACGATGACGTTGACGTAGTTTTCGCTACGAAGGCAGTGATTCATCGTTGAAAGTAGGCAGTTGGCGTCTGGCGGGAGGTAGATACGGACAACTTCAGGACTCTTGTTCGCCACTACGTCGAGGAATCCAGGGTCCTGGTGAGTGAATCCGTTGTGATCTTGTCGCCAAACAGTCGCAGTACTAAATGTAGGTGTACGAAGTCAGTCTATGTCCCATATGCTTTTCGTACAGAGACACTTACAGCAGAATGTTGAGTGAAGCAATCTTCTGTCTCCACTCGACTTCGAGGCACTTCTCAATCCATTTACAGTGCTGGTTGACCATGGAGTCAATAATGTGGATGAAAGGCTCGTAGCTGTTAAGCAGACCGTGTCGTCCAGAGAGGATGTAACCCTCCAACCAGCCCTGAGCAAAGTTAGTATTACGGTATTAAAGAGGTTTGTGTATCTTACCTCTACAGTGTGCTCAGACAGCATCTCCATAACGCGCCCTTCGTAAGCTAAGTTACCACCATCCTCGTCCTCCTCAAAGTACTCGCCCATCCAGACCTTTTTGCCTGCCTCGTAAACCTTGCCGAGCTTGTTGGATTCAGTCTCGTCAGGACCAAATAGACGAAAGTCTTTCTGGTTCTCTTTGATGATGTCGCGCAAGAAGGCCGCGCAGTTGGCCATACTACCGACCTTGGCGACACCACCCTTGGTCACCTCGATAGAGTAGTCACGGAAGTCGGGTACGTGAAGCTTGTGGCGGATAAGACCACCGTTTGTGACAGGGTTGGCGCTCATCCTCCTGTTGCCAGTGGGGGCCAACTCTCTAAGTTCAGGAACAAGCTTGCCGTTCTTGTCGAAATGCTTCTCAGGCTCGTATGAGCGCATCCACTCTTCCAATATTTTGAGCTGAGACTTATCCTTGAGAACATTCGTAAGAGGGACTTGATGCGCACGCCAGAAACCTTCCAAGAAGTGGTCTCCATCGAGCTTCCTGGGTGCTGTCCAGCCCTTGGGTGTACGGAGCACGATCATGGGCCAACGCGGCCTGAAAGCTTTGCCCGAGTCTCTAGCCTCTTTCTGATATTCGCGGATCTTTGTGACACATCGTTCCATCGTAGCGGCCATAGCTTGGTGCATCGATGGGATATCGCTGCCCTCGACGAAATAGGGTGTCCATCCGTAACCAACGAAGAGCGCTTCGAGCTCCTTGCGGCTCACGCGAGCGAGAACCGTGGGGTTGTTGATCTATGCAGTATTAGCCAAATCCTTCCACAATGTTAAGTGCCATACCTTGTAGCCATTCAGATGTAGTACGGGCAAGACCGCACCATCCGTGATCGGGTTCAGGAATTTGGTTGAATGCCAGCTCGTAGCAAGGGGACCAGTCTCAGACTCACCGTCTCCAACCATAGTCAGAGCGATGAGATCTGGGTGATCAAAGACCGTTCCGAAAGCGTGAGAGATAGAGTAACCTAGCTCACCACCCTCATGCAAGCTACCAGGTGTTTCGGGTGTGGCATGAGATCCAATTCCACCGGGGAACGAGAAAGATTTGAAAAAGCGCCTCATACCCTCCTCATCCTCGCTCTTGTCAGGGTAGACCTCGGAGTAGACTCCCTCGAGGAAACTGTTTGAGAGAACAGCGGGCGCGCCATGGCCAGGGCCAGAAATGAAGATAGCGTCCAAATCGTACTTCTTGATAAGACGGTTCTACAAAGTTACAAAGTTAGCTTGTTACGATTCGAGAACCGCATATAATTGTTCATACCATGTGAATCCATGTGAAGCTCTGTCCAGCATCCGATCCCCAATGTCCCAAAAGGCGTCGCTTGAGATGGTCCAGAGTGAGTGGGTCGCGGAGAAGAGGGTTCCTCCGAAGATAGATCATGCCCAAGCACATGTACAGAGAAGCATGGAAATAATCGGTCATCTTCCGCACCTCATCCTCGCTGAGCGGATGTTCGGTGACTGATGATCTTGCGGGCCCGTATGGGGAAATGCTGAGGTGCTCGACATCTTCAACTACTGTCTCTGGGTCTACTGGAGCTTTCGCTACCATGGCGTCCATGATCACAGGTTGTCTGAAAGGTCCGACCTTTCTTCCGTTCAGGTAAGGTCTCGAGTGCCGCTAGGTCTGGGAGAGGTGGCTGAATTGCGTGGGATATAGAGGCTCCAAAGAGCAATTGCAAGCAGAAAATACGTGTAGAGATTGAGGAGTAAGGGTTTCAGATAATGTTGGAGAGTAGAGGTAGAGGACCTTTAAGCAGTCGCGCGGCAGTAGTCGCGGTTGCAAGCTTGGAAGCTGGTCAGCGGCAGAGCCGGAGACGCTCTCCTGATCCATTGAGCTCTGTCATTGGTGCTCTGCACGTAATCATGCTACTGCAGCGCGATACCATCATAGCTACAAATTCCTTTTGGGTCTGTTTGTTGGTTGCGTCATGGCCTGATGGACCGAGGTGGGGTCAACCAACAGTCACGCTAGTGGCGACGCGTTCCTGTCAATCCTCGCCATCTGCCATACATGGCGTGATATATGTCTGAGCTGACTGAGCCGGCGACGAAGAGTACCTGGATACCGGATGCTTGTCTTTCCGCTTGTAAAATAAGAATTGTGCTCAAGTTGGCGTGGCAAAGTTGATGCGCCAGTTCTGAGTATACCTTTAGCATGCTCTCAACAGCGGAACGCGGCGGACAAGCAAGCCTCCACTTCCCATCCAACCCTGGTTTCGGTGTCGGAACCTTTATCCGAGCGGACAATGATCTACGCAGGCATCTATCGCAAGTTTGCGACTAAAGCATCTTTGTACAGCCTGGGCAGACTCGTGGCCTCAGGGAATGCTTCAAACCCCAATCATTGCTACAATAAACCCTGGATCAAGTGAACAGATAACGTATCTCATTGCTCTAAAATATCTATAGTATATCCTTCAATGCATTCCATAATCTCCTTCCGCAGCAATCGTCCTCTGGCATTCAGCAAAGATGGCAGCCTGTCTTGCTACATCAGCAAGTCGCCCAACGACCAGCTTATTGCCATCGAGGAAACCATATAGCGCATACGGAATGTCGACCTCGTTACAGAACTCCTGAACCAACTTCTGGGTTTGTCTTAGGTTATGACGGGGGATCCGTGGATACAGATGGTGGATGGCCTGGAACTGAAGGCCACCGTGGAAGAAATCCAACCACTGAGGGCAGTCAACATCCATCGTTGTGCGAAGCATCTTCTGAGCAAATGACTCGTGGATACCTAGATCCGCTGTACTCATAGCGAAATGGGACAACGTGATTTGCACATGGAGTGGAGACGTAAGTGCGTGGGCAATCATAACAAACCAGAACCGACTCCAGTTGTCAGGTATGGACTTGTATACCACTCCGTAGCCGAACCAGGTCCAAAAAAATGCCATGCCTATCAACTCAAAGTATCGGTGCCACCATGCAGGCCCTTTCTTGGGGCCCTTTCCAAGGAGCAGATACATCCAAGACAATCTATACAGATTGAAGCGTGCGAACAGCATGATCGGGTAGTAGGTGTAGTGTTGAATTCGGATCATGAACTTTGCGAAGGCATCGTATTCCATGACCCACTCGTAAAAGGTCGTGGTGAGACTCTCCATAAATCGATGCGTGATAGAGAAGAAGGGAATGTATTGAATATCGGGATCGTGTTCGGGGTGGTTCGTAACAAGATGGTGCACGTTATGGTTGTATTTCCACCAGCAAGCGCTCAACCCGCCTACGTACGAGGCAATGAACATTGCGATGGTGGAATCGGTCGTAAAATCGTGGGTGATGCCCATGTGTCCGGCATCATGGACCGTGAACGTAAGCTGGTGCCAAAGGCATGCAAGCGGGATGGCACTAGTAATATACCAGCCAGATGATAACAAAAACAGGAATCCGGCTAAGAAGGACCCATAACGTAGGCATTCGATACCGTAGGCGGTATAGTTGCAATCGTAGAGGCCTTCCTGCTTTATCCGCTCTTGTAGCTCGCGGTACTTTTGTGTGATGTGATCTTGGGTGGCTGGATCTAGAGACGGGTATTTGGCCTTGTCGAAATTGAGCTCTTCCTGAGTCCGTCTATCAAGTACTGACATCTTCGGAGCGACGACATCTTCTAGTTCGACCGATGAGACACTAGAGCTTGAGGAGGCTCTACCAATGTCGGCTCCGTTGCGCTTGCGAATTGAAGCGGAAGATCGGTCCACCGGTTCAAAAAGAGGGCTGCTGTTGGCAGAAGAAGCTGAGCTTGCAGTCTCCTGCTCTGAAACCGAACATGATTCCATGTATTCTTCCTCAGAAAGCTTGTCCAGCTCTTCCTGTGTCCTGAACTTTCCTCCTTGCATCGGCGGTAGGAAGTTGGTCCATCGTCCTTCGATGCGGCCGATTTGGTAGCGGTTCATGAGCTCGAGCGTTTGGGCAGAGTGGAATCTGAGTATAGGTCAGCAGACAGCCTTGTTGGGTGGTTAAAGCAAGCATACCGAGTGACCTCGTCTGTTGCATCGCGTCCCACCATGTGCCGAATGGCTTTATCACCGCCAGGGTGGTAGGGTAGCCATGCATCTACCTTCAAGACCTTGTTGTCTACGATGACAATTGAGCGGCCATTGGCAATCTGAGCTTCGATCTCTCGCCGACTAAAGACCTTGGACTTCCTGTCTGCCCGGGCGGCCATGATGCGATGCGGTGTGGTACGCGAAGGGTATACAGACGGGTGTCCAGCTGCGGCTTCAATTGACAAAGGAATTTCAAGATAGACGCGGCCAGACCATAACTCTGCGGTGTCTCAGAAGCAACTAGTTTCGCGGTGAGTTGCGCCGGAGCCAGCCAGTGGAACAGGAGAGGATGAGCTGATAAACTTCCGAAGCTTGCCTGGGCCCTGCACGCCAACGCCCCCACGTTGCCCTCGCCACACCCCCAGAGCCGCACCCAGAAGCGGCATCACATGCCATCGCAAGAACATCTCATGGCGTGAAGGCTCCGGATGCCTAAGCAGGAGCTCACCAAGTTCCACACGTGAGGCCAGAGAAATCTCAATGTCTTGGAAAGCATAAATCTGGCAGGTGCCCACTTGAGCCTGCTGTCGCCCGCTTTCTGTCGGCAAACTCCGACACTCCTTCACTCTGCCGCGCCTGCCACTACATGACCATTCTGTGCTGACTAACGTCCCTCGACTTCTAATCTTTCTGTTCGTTCCATAGTCCTTTTCGAACAACTTGCTCAACACAACCTTCATTCCGAATATCAAAAGCTCGACAATGACTCAAGACATCAAAGAATTGGCGAGGCAATGGCTGGAGCTCGACCAAGACAAAACGACTACAGATGAAATCTACAAGCTGCTAGTTGATGGCGATACCGACGAGCTCGAGAAGCGACTTCGACATCGCATCGCTTTCGGGACAGCTGGACTCAGAGGGCCTATGCAGGGCGGGTTCGCTTGCATGAACTCTCTGACGGTGATACAAGCTTCCCAAGGACTTGCAGCTTACCTGCTCAAAACTGAAGAGAATGTAAAGAGAAGGGGTGTGGTAATTGGCAGAGACGCGCGGCACAATTCAGAAAAGTTTGCCAAGCTCACCGCAGCCGCTTTTGTTGCAAAAGGCATCAAGGTGTGGTGGTATGAGGAACCCAGCCATACGCCCATGGTTCCCTTTGGCGTTCGCGAACTCGAAGCCGCTGCTGGAATTATGATTACAGCCAGTCACAACCCGGCCAAAGACAATGGATACAAGGTCTACTGGTCAAATGGCTGCCAGATCATCCCTCCACACGATAGTGGAATTGCTGATTCCATCATGGAAAACCTGAAGCCTGTCACTTGGGATACGACGCTGGTAGATTCTTCGCTCCTTGTGGAAGGAAGTCTAGGACTGGTACAAGACAACTACCATAGAGCCATCCTTTGCGCTGCGCAGCCCGAGCATGTCCAAGTCAAGATGGACCCAGAGCTCAGATTTGTGTATACCCCTATGCATGGTGTTGGCCTTCCCGCCATGCAGCGATGTGCAGAGACACTTGGTGTGGCCTCGCAAATGACTGTGGTGGAAGCTCAAGCAAAACCAGACCCTGACTTCCCCACCGTGAAGTTTCCAAACCCTGAAGAGAAGGGTGCGCTTGACCTGGCAATCGAAACGGCCGACAAGTCATCTACACGCCTCATCCTCGCTAGCGATCCTGATGCAGACCGACTCGCGGCAGCAGAGAAGGTAGGAGACAGATGGCATATCTTTAGCGGAAACCAACTTGGAGCGCTGCTCGGATCGTATCTCTTCGAACGTTACCCGGAGACAAAACCACGAGAGAAACTTGCGATGCTGGCTTCCACCGTCAGTTCCAGAATGCTCGCGGCTTTGGCGAAGAAGGAAGGCTTTAAGTTTACCGAGACTCTAACCGGATTCAAGTGGCTTGGAAACGTCACGCGACAACTCGATAGCGAAGGCTACGATGTCGTCTACGCGTTCGAAGAAGCCTTGGGATACATGATTCCACAAACCGTACATGACAAGGACTCCATCAGCGCAGCAGCAGTATTCCTCACTGCCGCGTCGCATTGGGCCACGCAAGGTCTTACTCCATACGCCAAGCTGCAGCAACTCTACGAGTACCTTGGCTACTTTGAGGACGCAAATACCTATCTCGTATCACCATCCCCATCCGTGACGACGTCCGTGTTCACAGCCATCCGCGCACTGGGCAGCCCGCACCCCACCACCATCGGATCCCGCAGGATTCTGCGTTGGCGAGATCTGACCCTAGGCTATGACTCAAAGAGCAAGGACCACAAGCCCGATCTGCCGGTAGATGTCACTAGCCAGATGATAACATGTGAGCTAGATGACGGGGCGGTATTCACAGTCAGAGGAAGCGGAACGGAACCGAAGATCAAGCTTTACATTGAGTGTCAAGGCAAGAGCAGCCAGGAGGCGAAAAAGGGTGCTAACGAGATATTGGATGATCTTCTGCGGGAATGGTTCAAGCCTGAGGAAAACGGCTTGAGACTTGCTTAGAGTAGGATCATATGAATTAGCTAGCTTCAATACTGTTAAGAATATTGTAGGTATGTCCATCTGCAAGATTGGAAGAGGGCGCCATTGTGAGTGCCAAAGTACTATTGATTGTCTCCAGAGCTCATCTCAGGTGATAGTGTCAAGCAAGCGCATGTTCTCATGTTTATAGAATAGACACCGTTCGTCTGCTCCTTTATCCTCTGATCCAACTGGATTGGGACATCGTTTTATATTGGCGAACCACTTACCTTCACCCGCATCTTCACCTGGAGTTCTCAAGCCACAAAATTTCCACACAACTGCGTGTATTTCCAATACACCATCCTACCTTCTACTTCCCTACCACCCAGTTACTCTCTGCACGTAAGACATCTCATTTACCTCACAAATACGTCTTGTCCAACTGCTTCCGACGTGCCTAACGCCTACTATGGCAACTACACTCATCGCTGACCTTCTGACCTCCTGGAACAACCCAAACGAGGCAGTCGACGTCGAAGTATCCACCGCACCGCAGACCTACCAATGGACCAAAGGACAAGTCAGGGCCCAGTTCCGATCCAACAATCAACCCCTCATATGCTGTCCTTTTCTCCCGGCCCCTGTCATCCCGACCACTGTCATGAACATTAACTATTCACATAATAACTTACCTGCTCTCCAATACTACATGGACCAAGATCCATTCTGGCTTGCCCATCGGATGCTCTTCCAATCCCAATTTGTGTCAGCCGCTCGCTTCACCACTAACGAGTGTTACTTTCTCGCGGAGGAGGGCGAGCCAACTGTCCAGTTAAATGGAAGGCCGTTGTCCGAGGCGGAACGCTGGCAGCTTCATCATGAGCCTGAAAAGATGGATATGAAAGACTTCCAGCCCACGGAACTAAAGATGAAGAAGGGGGTCGTGATGAGGATTCCGCCATACACGGTGTACTGTTTCTTGGTGGCGGACGATTCACTGATCACGGCGGGAGGTATCGTTTCGAGGGGTTTCCAGGCCGACAACGGGATGATGGAACGATGGGCTCGTTGGACTTTGAATAGGAAGATTGAATGACAGACGGTGTTGTTTGGTTTATTACACAAGCTGGAGACATTTTAACATGCAATAGTGAGCAATTCATGTATACTTGGGTAATGCTCAATGTGAAAGTTATAACCTCAGAACGCCAGTTAGTAGAGTGGTACATGGTTGCAGAATATTTGTTTCAGCATCCATAACAATACCAAAATGTGCACGCGACAAGAATCTTTGGTGTGATACGTAAGTGCTTCGCGGCCTGCAATGTAATGGTGTGTGGGTGCGCATCATGTATGCAACACAGAGAAGATCTGGGTCACAAGACGCGAGATGCGCCCTACTCATCATAAGATGGGACGAGCTCCGGCAGATTCTTGTATCGCAGAATGATGTATCATTTCATCGACTAGCGCCCGCCTTCCCGTTCGAGACCCTGTCAGATGCATGGTAAACGCAGCGCTGACGACAACTAGTCACATATAGTTTCTGCCTTGGACAGATTTGTCGGAAACCGAGGCTGATGTCTGGGTCCAAACTTGTCGCCATACGCAGCTATCATGGTCGGGCCTGCTGGACGTGCAGATGCAATGCAGATGCGCGACGGTCCTCATCGAGTATTGGCCAATGAGCGGCATCCCATGTGGATTAGAAAGATGCCAAGTATAGGGTCATTGCTGCCTTGACAAATGAGGAACCAGCATGCAAGGCTGGAGAGGCTGTGAGGAAATCGCTTTTTCGCATATGTATCAGGGTTGCTATGGAGGGTTTACTTTTTACTCTTCGCAAGCCGCGCATGGCGTTTATAGCCTCGCTGGATTCGATGGATGGGTAGCCAACGGCCAGGGTGTTCGGCCGGCCGTCAGCTAGACAAGGTAGCCGGAGGAATGCGGCGCCTCAACCTATCAAGTCGTCGATTTTGTATCGATAGCCCATCCCGCGCGTACCCAGACTCCGGGGAAGTGTTACAGATGCCCGTCACTAAGCCGTTGCTGGTTGCATGCATGCGTGCTAAAGAGTCACGGCCCAAAAGTATCCACGGCCTCTTTCCCCTCTGCATGCCCACCAGTTCTGTCGCGTCAGTCGCGCGTCCTTCAATCTCCGCCCTACCTGTGTATAAAGACCCTTTGCATCCCCCCGCAGTGACGAGCCGGTTTTCGCAAAGTGCTCGCAGAATCTTCGGTACGCGCTCGGCCCCACCAACATCTTTTCCTGAAATCGTGCTAACGGGAGAGAAGCCTCGACAGGAACAGCGACATGTCTCACTCTTAGACTTTTCGCGTCCTCTGCGGGATGCTCAGCCATCAACACCAATGGCGGGTTTCGTGGACCCAAATCCAAACATCACGCGACAAAGCAATTATACACCCTTACCACCACCAACACCTTCGAGACGATCGCTTCCAGACGGGCCATGCAACTATCGCGACGCGAATGTAGGACAATGTGGATGTGATCAATTCTGGGACAAGCTCAGTGCTGAGCTGCACGATGAGAGCGCTGAGCACAGGCCTAGCAGTGAGCGCTCAACGTGGTGTGTTTGTGGGCACCATGCCTGCTTCCATTTGAGGGCATCGCGTGCGCCAGAAAAACCTGCGCCTTTGACAAATGCGCCGTTTCAGTCGCTTCATGTGAGAGGTGAAGAGCGGGCCCAATCGCTGCCACGTGCGCCGTGCGACATGAATGCTGGTTTGCGACAATTGGAAGACAACCTTCTGTCCGAAGGGGGCCAGGCCAAATACAATGAGCGCATGCACCAGCTGCCTAGTCCCGGTCAGCGACTCTTGCAACAGTCTACTCACACCAACTCATTCAGTCGCTTGCTACAAAGTCAGGACACTCCTTCACAAACCAGCACGAGCGGCCTTCCTGGAATTCCTTCAGTCTGCTTGCTATCTCATGAACGGCGCCCAGTGGCTAACAACGAAGCTAGGAATGGCGCAAATCAGTCGCGCCAAACGGTGGCGGGTCTTGGTCTTTCTATGATGAACCTGCAGAGCATGGATCGGATTAATCGTCAGCAGTCGCCCACACCGACAATACCCGACGATATCAACATCGTTCATGCCCCGCGAAAGCCCTACAACGAGCCGAGTAACTCCCCAGACAGGGCTCACACGGTCCAAAATGAAGCAAACATTATCAGTCCATCGCGCGGCATTCTTGAGCAAGTCTTCGAGTTCAACCGCAACTTCCAGCCTGACGAGCCCGGCGACACCATACCGAATACCTACAATCCCGACGACTACATACAGAGCGCTACCGAGGTGGCTACTCCAAGTGTTGGGAACACACCAGATCTGAGTGCTGCGGATCGGGCCGTACAGGATGGGAAAGATATGATTGAAGCAATGAAGCGGATAACTTCGGAAATCCAACAGCAATCCGCTGGCTCATCAGAAGGACAGACATATGCCACGGTTCCCACTCAGCTCTTGCCAAAGAACACTCCTGCAACGCCACAGGAACAGCTGCAAACCCTCCTCCAATCGGCTCCTGCACAAGGCCTCCAGAAGCTCGTCTCCTACCTTGCTCCTCTTCACAACCTGTTAAACTCCATACCTAACGTAGCTAGCACTATGCAGGAACTCGGCAGCCGCCTGGATTTGCTGGAGAATGGATCCTTCAATTATGTCCAGCCCGAAGATCTGAATCAGACCTTGGAGATGTATGAGGGTAGGCTCATTGATGTGGAGCATCGTTTAGACGAACATGAACGGATGCATCAGGCATTGGATGACCAATCTAGCAACAGCTCTTTTGGCAGAAGGCGCGTAGATCATGTTACGACATCGTTCGGCTCCGTAGACTCGACCACTTCTTCAGCCCTTGTTCTCGCAGCCATGGATCGCAAGGATACTGAGATGGAACTTGACAACATCAAGGACAGATTGAATGTGTTGGAAGCTGCAGCGCCACCCACATCGCTGCAACCTTGGGAGGTGGAAGTCGTCCTGTTACCATGGGGCCCTGACCTGAAAGGCATCTGGTTCTCGCCTGAAGAACCAATGCATGATGTAACCAAGACAACACAGAATTCCGAAGAGTGGACTCAAGCCCGGACGTCCAAGGCTATTACCATACCATTTCTCGGACGAGACACAGATTCTAGCCCCCATTCTGTAACCCGAAACTCAAATAAAAACTCCGTGCCAGGTCAGACTGAGAACGGATGGAGTAGCCAAGACATCAGTAATTGGGCTTCAGGGTCTACCGACGACTGGTTATTCCCAAAAGCCTGTGGAAGTAACAATCTAGTCTACAAGCGACTCCAAAGCAGGGGTTTCGTGCGGGATGTCACATTCAGAGGCTCTAGTGCCAAAGACATCCAAGAGGCTTTGTCACACGCCTTTTCCGACGTGTTTGATTATCTGCAGTACGATGACAGCGACGAAAATCCTATGATTGCTGCGTACCCTGGTCTTCGGGCGCCGTACATACCTTTACGAAAATTAATCAAAGAGTCGCGGCTACGATTTCTTACGTCTGCTGAGATGTCCAGTAGCGCGCTCTGGAATGCTCAATTCCTTTCTGCGGGCGTCATGATGAGAGTCTCTGGCGGAAAGAAAAGGTTATACGTGACGGTTCGCGAAGCTTATACACAGCAAGTCGACCGCAACGAATTTGTCGTCATGGAACAGTCATGGCCGGAACTGCGACAGTTACCTCGTTGTCAACCTGACAAAGACTCACAGATGGAAGGCATCGACGAACATGGCCAGCCTCATGTTCCAGAGGCTGATGCAAAAGAAGCATGCTGGCAGTTCGTTGAGACATATGATGCGCCGCCTGCCAGTGTACATTCCTCTTTTGGAAGCAACCAGTCAGTTCAGTTATCGATGCGTCCTGCTGGACGAAATTGGCGGAGATCGATTACCCCCAACTCGATTTTGAAAAATAAGCAACCCCAGCCCATCTCTCCGTTGAGCGAGAACCACCCACAACGCCCACAATACTATCGCAATCGCACAGTCTCTGCTTCAGTCATCGACACCCACCCATCCCGCTTGTCAAAGCGCCGCCTCCATGCTTCTACCGCAGAACAATTTTCTGCCCCACAGCCAATTTCACATGCACCTAGCTTTTCAATGACGAGATTGAAGCGACGCCGTGTTGCGAATTCCTCCTCCCCACGGCCTGAGACAGCGCAGGTTCCAATATGGAATGCGACTCCTCGTCACTCGCGAGAACCACCCTCACCATTCTACTCATCGCAGCCTGCCCTACCGCGATCCAACTCAGATGTCATGAGCAGACCAAGTCAGCGCTCTGTTGCCGTTGCAGGAAAGTCAACGCCTTTCGCATACGCAACGCCGCACTCGGGACCCTTTGTGGGCGGTCCTGGCTTCAATGCTTACAACAACGGCGGCGATACTGAACCCGATGACGACAACGATGACGGCGAGCAAAGCTGGCCCGGTGTCACTGACGGCGACAATGATAGCGCCTCGGCGCCAGATTTTGAAATGAGTGCAAGTTCTGCAGACGAAAGCATTAAATGCTTCTCAAGCGACGACGGAGAGGATAGTGACGCGGAACTGCATGCGTTTGCACAACGCCAGTTAGCCGAGGATAGTGATGCCGAAGCACATGCGTATGCGCAAGCGCAACGTCAGCTAGCCGAAGAAAGCGAAGAAGACGATGTTTTTGACTCTTTGCTTAGTATCATTGAAGCTTAGACTCTCGTAAGCGTTACTCTTACAGGGTATATAAGGTCGATTTGGGTGTGGAGTAACACCACGCATCTCAAGCATAGGATTCTGGATATTTACGTCCAGCTAAGAGAATATGAAGAGCGATGAGGCACACATACACCAACTTGGGCGTTCTGGGTTAGACAATTTTGTACTATACCGCTTCCTTTGTATCTCAAGCGATGTTTTCATTTCGGACCCTAGCCGACAGGGTACTTCTGTATACTACTAAGATTGGCATCAGGGTATGGTTATACGGTTTAGCGTTCGGTGGTGTCAGCCCATCTTCTCTCTCCCCTTATGGTGGCTGAGTTAGGGAATACATATCTCATATGAAATAGTGAGAACCTCTTCTTATTTCCTGTCAGGTGATGCTTCGACACATACGTACACGTATGCCCACGCACTCACTCGTCTCCGACTACGCCCTCTTCACAAGAATCGCATGTTATGACCACCCTACACTGTCCTCCCTCTACATCCAAGCTCTACTCTTCTGACTACCTGTATCAACTCTGTACATTAACATCCCAGCACAAAACCCAGCTACAACAGACGATGTGCACAACTTACAAGATCCGTTACCTCCCTTGCAAACGCAAAGGCTACGACCTCTGCGTCGCCGCAGATTTTCAACAATGCAAAAAGGCTGAAGAGAGTCACGAGAGCTGTACCGTATCAACCACCAGAACCATATGGATCGATTACAAGTGTCCCCAACATGGAGGACCAACACCGCAGGAAAGAGAGAAGCTGATGAATGAGAGAGGGTTACATGGCAGGGATAGGCAGATTGTGATCAGGAAGGGGGACACGCCGAGCAAGTGGAAGGGCGCGCTCTGTGTGGTAATGTGAAGGGAACTAATTTGTAGATTGGCGTCAGAGTGCAAGACGAACCATAGCTTCGATGGTGGTTTCGAATGAAGGGACTCTTTTGAGAAGTTAAGGTGCGCAAAGTATCAGCCTCATTGTCGAACATCATTAGTTGGCCAATCTTATCAGCTTCAGGCCATAGACCTTTCTCGCAGCTTCAGGAACCGCATTCTACGATACTACATGGAGAGACAAGTATGCCTGAGACTGGGTATGCGCGTATGGTACACAAGCAAAGAGTAGCTTGGAGCGGACCCGCAAAAAGTGGGGAAGACTGTCCTAATTCATACTGACCTCGGCTGGTAACCAGCCTGAGCATCACAACGACGCGATCGTGACATGTGCGTCCCTGTAACAACAACAACATAGAGATTCCTCCTTCCCTGTCCTCAGTGCTCGTTTGCAATTCACTACTACAGACATCGTGTAGATTGGTCGTACAAGTATAGCGATTAACACGATGGCGTCGGCAACCTCCCAATCACACCCTCTCTTGCAGGCTTCCTCGGCTGCCTACGCCATCTTGGCAATTGGCCATACAGTAGGCGCAGAGCTCCCTATGAATAACAGTATGCTAACATTGACTGTAGATGAAAGGTCTCGATCAGTTCAAACACCCCACGATGAACACCCTCCCAGTCATGCTCCGCGGTGCCAGTAAGATCGGTTGGTACGAAGGTAGCGGTTTCTTCCTGATGATGAGTAAGTCCATATTTGACGTTTTGTTACGCTTCCTCGTTTAATAAAAGTCTCTATAGGCATCCTCAATTACAAATGGTCGGTTACTGGTATCTACGATGTGTACGACAAGAGCATCGCAGGCATCTTGACAGGTATGCTAGCTGCTGCTGGTGCGGCTTACTGGAAGAGCAACGATAAACCTACAGCCATTACACTGGCTGTTGTTGCAATTTTGCAGGGACTTGGTATGAGAAATGGTTCGTATTCCCGTTTTGCGTAGGTTCTGTGGCGCACACGCAGCAGGGTCAACTACCTCATAAAAGCAAAATACATTATCATTACTGCTATGCCAGGCCCCACTATTGAGCCTGCTATCGAAGAAACCATCATCGTAAACTTGTAAGTCATGAACGAAGGAAATGATGGGTATAAAGAACCATGGTCGCCGTTGCCGAGATACCGAATCGTTAAGACCGTGAAAGCCATCTAAAGCATTACCCGTACCGTGAACGCCGTCACCTTTTATGAGTCATGTTCATACTCATGAGAATCTCGTAAGCTGAAACTTTCCGACGGCCTACTCGCTTGCATCCTGGCTCTTCTTGATGCTGACAGGAACGACCCGCTTGTTGCTGCCGAGCAGGCGCTCGAGGCGAGCGACATAGTATTCGGCGAAGGTCTTACTGTTGTCCTTCTTCCACTCGTCATCAGCCAGCTGCTCAAGGCGGAGACAAGTGCGATCGACAGCCTCTTCGACCTCTTCAGCCCAGTTGCTCTTTTCAGTGACACCGTTGCTCTTTTCGCTAGCCTGGTCGCTTCCTTCGATGACAGTCTTGAGAGACCCAGTGCTCGTCTTCATGAGCGTAGAGGGAAAGCAAGGAGCGACCGAATTCGTGGGCAGGTCATCAGAGGTGAAAGTCAGGTACTCGACGATGCGCGGGTTCACGGCGGGGGAGCCTAGAGCAATAGGTACTGAGTCCTCATTCATATCGATGGGACCAAGATTCTTACGAATTTGCCCGGAACCTTGCTTGTCCCTACCACTGTCACTCAGCACCTCGGAGATGCTCGCAATATCGGCCTCTTCGTCCTCGGCGATGGATGCCTCGGGCGAGTAGTTGCTCGAGCCCACGTCTCCTTCGCGATTGCGGAGCTTGCGGTCATTGAGCTTCAGCTGCACGAGTCTATCGCCAATTAAACTGAAGCTGCGACCGCGCGTCAATGGGTAACGATACGCTACGGATGGAGCCGGAGAGCCGTATACAGGCGTGTTGATGGGTGGGGATGGGAAAGCTGCCTCCATGGCGGCCTCGTTGAGTGATTCCTGGATAGGAGCAAGGATTTTGGCGACAGCCGTGTAATCCATCTCCGGAGGAGGGTCGACAGGCTCGTAGGGACTACCTATAGGTTCAGTCGCCGGCGTCGGGTGTGGCACCGACGGGCCATCGGATTGCGAATCCAGGGAGGTGACTTTGGTAGTAGTGTTGGACGTCATGGTGGAACCAGAGTCAAGAACCGGAGATGGAGTACAACCCGATTTGACTGTTTGGTCTTGTTAGTATTACTGCGATATTCGTGCTCTGTAATAGGTCGAATAAGTAATCCGGGTTCGAGGTTGTGAAAAGATGTTGATGGTGAGAGTGCAAGCTAGCTTACTTATACGAGCAACTGACCCTTGATTATAATGTTAACGCGGTCGGTAATTATTGACGGTGGAATCAGACCGTGAGGAGTCGCGGATGGTTGTAGTAGATCCGAGTGTGGGGAGCGAGAGGAGCGTTTGTGGAGAAGGTGCGTGCGCCTACCCAAAGTTGGAGAACCGCGAAGCAACAAACGCGTGACTCTTCACGCAGACACGGAAGTAGCCGCACAGTTCAGAACTGTCTATGCAGTAGATGGTTAGCGGGTACAAACGGTGTATGGAGTGAAAGATGTAATCGAAGACCATGGATTGAATATAGCTGAATCGACACTTTACTTATACTCTTCGCGGCAAGTGTTCCAAGCCGGCGCTACGCACTGAGCTCACACTGCGTTGTCGAACAGCTTCAATTTCACCCGACGGCGTCCTGAATACAGAGGTGCTGGAGGGCAGGCCGTGGAGCGCAATGCCGGATGCGACTACCGCCCCTCCATCAGACTCACTCACGCCCGGGTTGCTTCTTTCCTCTTTTTTCTTTGCAGCGTACCAAGTCGGGAGGTTGTAGTAAGCTCCGCAAACGAAAATTCCGATCCAAAGCACCAGTTCGGTGCCATAGATGACCAGGCCCAGAATATCAAGCCTTGGCTGGAAGACGACTGACACCAAGGAGAAGAGATCGCCTAGGGCATCGATGCCTACGAATATGAAGGAGATACCTCTGACAGTACGGTGGACGTAGATGTCCCAGTAATGTCTCATGACACCAGCAGCAAGTAGAGTAGCTGAAGCAACTGCCATAAGGATACTGGGCCAGTGAAGACCCTCTGCCTTCGCATGTTCAATAGCAAAAATGAGGCCAGCTTGAATGCCCCCCATCAAACAAGCCACCGGGATGACAACAGCGAGGGAGCGGACAACTGACCAACTCTGTTACACGTTAGCCGCCATACTCGAGAATACTCTTCGAGAAGAACTTTTGACCTTCTCGTAGTAGTAGCACTGGATCCAAGTTACTAGGCTCAGGATGGTAAGGATCTGAGGCTGGATCCGTAGCGCAATGTTGTATCCTTCTGCAATGTTATAAACTCCAAGTGGGACTCCAGCCCATGCCCAAAGCATCATCATAGTTGGCTGGAGTCCAGTAGCATTATGTCTGCGATAGTTGATAACGATCTGGGGAATCAGCTACGTCGTGCTATTAGTTGAGCTCCTTTGACCATGTAGCCTGAGGCGTTTATCTACCTGAACGGACCAACACACCTGTTCTTGTTAACACAACCGCTTCAAAAGTCCAGGATATGCATACTGCGCCGAGTGTACCGAGTACGTTCGCGGCTACTGGTACATCCATGATAGACACGCGATAACCGATATGTTTGTTGAAGGGGTCCGTTTGTGATGTTCAGGAGCTGTCGTTCATTAACATCCTCCACTGCACGTCCACCATGTCCTTCTTAACAACGCGCCAAGAGCAATTGGAGAGCAACAACATGTCGCGAGACGCACTACGAAATCGCGGATGCACGAAATTCACCAACCCCGATGGCGATGAATTACCCACAGATGTATCGCTGTTACGGCGAAAGCGCGACAATACATGACATGGTTGACCCTGGGAAGCTGCCTACCTCCGAGGTCCGATCTTCGTGTAGCTTAGAAATCACCACTTGAGCAACGCAACATACCGCGACCACGATAGCGTTTTGGAGGCAGTAAAACATGGCGCAAGATTCGACGCAGACCGACGAAGGGCAGGACATAGCGGGAAGGCCCGGGTACAAGAAGCTGGCGAATGGCATTATACTCGGTCCAGATGGCAAGCCGTAAGTACCGTGGACTCTGGAATGCGCCGGAAGACATGCACACAGTACAACGGCCAATGTTGTAGAGAAAGCGTACGCTAACATCTGTGTTCACTTTATAGATGCCGAACCTGTAACGATGTAACCTCTCTCTTTGCCTTTGCAGGCAAGCTGCCCACAAAACGCACTCCTGCTGCTGTCACTCCGACCACCGCCGAGACCGCACCTTCCCTGCCCGCAGATTGCCCTCCCGACGTTGAGGCTCTCGGTCGCTCATCTTGGACTCTATTACACTCCATAACTGGCGCCTACCCAGCGAATCCATCACCACAACTACAGTCCGAAACCAAGTCCTTTCTTACCACGTTTGGCAAACTCTACCCGTGCTGGGTGTGCGCAGAAGATTTCCAGAAGTGGATGCAAAAGAACACGCCAAGAGTGAGCAGCCGAAACGAGTTCGGAGAGTGGATGTGCGAGGCACACAATGCTGTAAACGAGAAGCTGGGGAAAGAGCAGTTTGACTGCAAGAGGTGGGAAGAGCGATGGAGAACGGGATGGAAAGATGGGAGATGTGACTTCTAGACGTCAAGGACACATGGACACGTGTTGATGTATGATTATGTGTATATGAAGAGCATGGGTGGTGAGGTCATTCATAGTGAAGGACACCACTCTGTACGAACACGGACTAGATACTGGCATTGGGCGGCGTTCCAAGGTTACAACAACTCAACCATCTCTACATGGCCCGCAACAAGCTACCCTCATTATGTAGCCCGGGTCTTTCTTCGTGGCTTCCTATGCGACACATGCTTCCCCCACCTCCCGAGCTGGTTCGGTACCAAACCCCCAAAGTCTCGAACACAATGCGGTGTGGTACCATCACAGACTATGATCTCACAATGTGTAATGATGCACACGCGACTATCCGGAGTCTGTATTTTAGAAGCTGTGCATCTACTAATGTCCTTTGTGATACCCATGTGCGCATCCTCATCGCAACTCAATTCATATATATCAACCATCTCAGCCAAACACTACAACAGCAGCAACAGCGGGACATGGCCGTTACTGCCACCATCTTACTGATGGCGAGCAAGCACAAAGCCGACTCCTCGTCTTCTCCGGAAGACGCGAATACGCACATCGACCGCAACTCTGTCATCGCATTGTCAATTATCCTCTTCCTGGTCCTTGTAGCCATCGCATGGTACCTGCGCCTCCACTATACGCACAAGCGACAAGCAGACTTAGAGCAGCAGTCGCGATGCGGACAAGGTCGTTTCGATCCAACAATGGAGAGGGTTACATGGAACAGACGATGCGATTCTTGTGGTGAGGAGATTGGCAGAGTTAGATCAGGGAGCTTATTCAAGTTAAAATCAGTCTTACTGAGAAAAGATTCTGTTGCTACATCCTCATCGAGAAGTAGTTCAGGGACAGAGAACGTGCAGGGAAATAGGGAGAAGAGGAAATGGCCCGAGTTATCTCAATGGCGGATACAAGGTTCTAGGACTTCAATGTTAGGGCCAAATGCTTTTGCTCTTCATCAAAACACTTTCCCTCTGACGTCTACTGAAAGACCTTCTCCTACGCATTCTCGTCGGCAATCTCAACGCGGCTCCTTCGATCCTCTTCCTCTTCATAATCCTCTTTATCACACATCAGCTCGACGGCGCAGCTCCTCGCTCTCGCAAGATGCATACGATAAGCGATGGTGGAATGAGGTCGCTCGACGAGGATCCACAACGAGTCCTACACGGCGATCGTCTATTTTGGACACTGTGCTAGAGCCGGGAGTCAGGGGTCACACAGGCGATTCCCGAGCTGCCGGTGGATTCAGTACCGTGAGCAGGGATCATGGTGGAGGTAGTACGGGTAGTGCGCATGCATCCTGGAGAGGAAGTAGAAGTGAATCGGTCATGTATGATTGGACACGACCCACGGATGCTGAAGTGCACGCAAAGAACTTTGGAGATGTGATCTGGGACGGGCCTCATCGTGGAAGGGGTAGTAAAGAGGAAGAGAACATTCAAAGCATGGATTGGGCACTAAAGATGTAGCATATCCCATAGAGAGCGCTTACTTCGTCGCAGTTGAAAGGTCAATGTGAAAATTGCAAAGAAGCAATGCATTCCTGTCTTTTCCTATCATAAGTACTGTGGGTGTAGGAGATTTCTTTCTGTACGGAGCGCGATTTGAAGCGCATCTCCCCATATCTTCCATGCTGTCATTGCTAACATTATTTCTTCTGCTGAGAATCCAAATTACAGGATGATTGTAGACCTTCCTCGAATATGGTAGTGAGCTCAGACCAGCTAGCTGTGGACAAGTTCCAGAAATCGACTCGATGGTGGTATCTTGTGTATATCTCGCACTTTGGGGGGAAACGTGAAAGTTTACCGCATAATCTCCTGGTAGATGAGGACTTCTGAATGTTAGCAGAGATTCAACACAAGAGCAAGATGATGACGTACGTTTGAGCTGCTCCTTGGTCAGATTGTCCTTGTTCTTGTCAAAATCGAAGAACTCCTCTGGGATAGGGTCGGCCGTCGGCTCGTCATCTGGGTCATGGTACGGCTCAAGGTATGGGTGCTTGAGCGCTTCCTCGACTGTGATTCGCTTGACAGGGTTGAAAGCGAGTAACCGCTCGAGCAGGTCAAGCGCCAGATCGTTGGTCTTAGGGAACATGGCCTTCCACGGAATCTTCTTCTTGAATGGCAGCGACCGAATGTATTCGCGAGCTCGGCGGGACTTGATGCCGTAGTAATCCTCCATGGTAGGCGTACCGAGCACATCGAGAATCAGCGTGAGTTGGTGGTGGTCTGACTACAGTTAGCAAAGAGCTCCTGGCACATCCTATGTGCGCAATACTTACAGTCCTTTCCTGGGAACAGAGGCTTTCCGCTAAGCATCTCAGCCAGAATGCATCCTACACTCCATACATCAATGGCCTTTGTGTACTCCTTGAACGTAAGCATAATCTCGGGCGCACGGTACCAACGCGTCGCAACGTATTCCGTCATGAAACCTGAGTTGTCCTCGGTTGAGGCAGCTGAGCGGGCAAGACCGAAATCGCAGACCTTCAGATCGCAGTTGGCGTTGAGGAGCAGATTGGAGGGCTTAAGATCGCGATGGAGGACGTTTGCTGAGTGCATCGCCTTCAGCGCGCGCAGGGTCTGGTAGATGAAGTACTGGCAATGGTCGTCTGAAAGCTCTTGTGTACGAATGACGCGGTGCATGTCGGTCTCCATGAGTTCCTACGTGCTGTGTTAGCCACGGTTGAATGCTGTGAGATTCGCGGGCTACACACCTGGATTAGGTAAACTTCGGTGAAGGTCTCGTAGTTCCGAGGCTTCTGGATGTCGAGAATGGAGATGATGTTCTCGTGGTTGAAGTACCGGAGTAGCTTCATCTCTCGTAGTGTTCTCAGACAGAACATGGAGTGGTCAAAGGGCGTAATCTTCTTGATGGCGACCTTCTGGCCGGACGGCTTGTGCAATGCGGAGCTGGATTATGGTTAGCAGCAGTCTGGGTGGCACTGAGAAGTGGGACCTACCAGACAACACCATACGCGCCTTCTCCTACGACATCCTGAATATCGTATTGCTCTGAGACATTGAAAGAGATCTTTCTAGAGCTACCGCTCCCCGCTGGTGGCATGTTGGCGGTTGTGGTGGTGGTGGGTATGCGCTGATGCGCGGCGGACTAGGTCGATTGAGCTGGTGCTCAGTGATTGCGGGGTCGTGATTGTTTGACGGTGGACAATTGAAAAGCGAAGGAGGAAGCTGGATGAGGATGCGTATGCGGTGGTGAAGGTGGGATCTAAGAGCGTGCTTGTCAGCTCAAGCTCGGAAAGGCTATATGGCAAGCATTGTTCGCAGAACAGCAAGCGTGTCTTGCGCGCGTTGGTGAAACGGCACTGTGTCAGACACTGAGCCAGCCCCACGTGCTGGCCTTTGAGCCGCAGAAGGTGTTCATGGCGGCAGCGACCACGACAGAGCACAAAGAAGAGCTATTCTGTATTCGTCGCCGCCCGCGTATTCATCTATCTAATTTGACATACCAAAGGATTGGGGTCGTTTGAGGATCGAGGTCCGTCCGGTCACCAGAGCCGACAGGTCGTGCGTGCACTTTGGTGGTGCCTGGGAGATGTCGCTCGTCTTTAGCCGTTTAATGACGCTGGTTACCGAGAGATGTCGTTGACCAACCGATTGGAGCTGGTGCGGCTGCGCTTCGGAGCTTCTCGAGTATGCTGGGGTGATGCCCGCGCAAGGTGGAGAGGGAGTGAGGCGGTGACAGAAAGGAGACGGATAAGGTGGGGGCAGGGTCTGTTGTATTGCCAAGTCAGTCCCAGATGCGATCTCAGCGTGGTAGCAGGTAGCGGGTAGCGGGCAGGAGGAACGTGGCCATGTACCGTAGCGTGTGGCTTTCCGACCGCGTGTGCGTGAAGGATGCGTCTTCACACGGGAGGGGATCGTGTAAAACACTCGAGAGGGGCGATGGCGTGTTTGTTGCTGCTGCGGGCGGCCGTGTCGCGCTTTCCAAGTGGGATGGCGGGGTCAACCAGCTGGACTCAGGTACAATCGAATTCAACACTACACAAGGCAAAGAGAAAGTGCGCGTGAGATTCACAACTTGGAAAGACCAGCAGTACGCGCCGACTATAGAGTGCAAATATACCTCACGGGAGGTTGCAGCCCTCGTTTGGTGTCCGCGACGGCCGCCCGCCATACTTTGAGCTAACCGCCGACATGATCCAGCCATTGTGTGAGCTGCGCGAGTCACATCCTGTGATTTCTGCTATATGCACGAGAATCAGCTTAAACATTCCAGAATTGTTTCGCCAGTAGAAGCTACCATTCTTGCATCACCTCGTGCAATGTGCTAAGACGGCCTTCTGCATATTTGCTTTTTGCCAGCCCTGCATCTACCCAATGTCAGGCCTCCCTCACTACCTTTCCCATCACCGCAGTCACCTCTCTTGCTGCAGGGCGGCTGCCTGTCATCCTCCTCATCACTGAAGCTCAAGGCTCGGATGCTGTAGGGCCATGGCTGAAACCGGCTAGTTGCAGGGGCCTAGTTCCACATCTGCAACGGCTATACTTAGCAGACCCATTATGAGACCAGCCTCACCATGCGGGACCGTCCTCTCCGAACCTATTGGTTCCCGGCTGCTCCCCCAACTCGACCACCACCAACCGTCCTATTCTTACACTTTCAATCATCTGGGCCCAAGACTCTTGACTGTCTTATCGTTGCGCTTTACGCGCTACTCGTCGGCACCGGCATTTCTTGGGATCCGATGAGGAAGGAGATATCCGTAGTAGCTCGGCACGTCGACATCATAGCTGTTTGATGTCGAAGCATCTGAGACTTCCAGAAGCTGTTTCAGATAACCGCCAAGCCTAACAAGGAGGCCTCAGGATACCCGCTGCCGCCGATGATGATAGCGTCTGTCATCATCAAGGTCCAGATCTATCCACCGTGGGGTTCCCGTATTACACAACTGTGCTTGTGCCATGTTGCAGCTTCCAGCTCCATGCCTGTGGAATGAGCAACGGACACAACTGCAAGGTCCCGTCAGGCCGCAACCAGGACCTCGTTGCACAAGGCACAGTTGGTCACTTTCGTTCTCATCTTTGCCATGTCTCGCGCGCATCATAATTGCGTTACGTCCTGGTTGAATTGGCGATATGCTATCGGGTTGAGAAGTTGCTGAACAACACGGAACACCTACTACGTATGACAACATGGTTCGTTGCCGACCCCGCAATGTCCTTGAGATGTCGCAGGGCGAGTTGAGCACAAGTGGGATCGCGCTGGTCATGGTTCAAACGGCTGCGTTGCCTTGTAAAACAGGCCGAGGATGCCGGCAAAGCGAGCCTGATCTCAACATCATCTACAAAGCAGTCTTTAAAAAAGAAATTGGGTATGTATTGCAAATCGCTAATGCTCTTGGGAACCATGCCGATGCGTCGCTATCGTAAACCGTCACACCGGGACTCCGTATGTTTCCAAACTCCGAAAAACCACTCTTCCGTACAGTATCGCTCCATATTATGCTTTCGAGCCCCTCAACCAAGCTGGTAGTCACGCGGACGCTAGTGTGCCCATCGGTGGGTATTGGTTTCCTTGAGGTGCGCATGTGCACCATTGCTCCTTTGGTACGCTCTCCATAACGCCGGCAACGTGTTTACCGCAACCCCACCATGTGGTCTTGTCTAAAGAGATGTTAGCGATGCTTAGGCAAAGGACCTGTGGAATGTGACATACTGCAGGAGTCGCAGGAAGCCTTCTTGCACATTGTGAACGTTTGGTTGTAGGTGTTGAAGTGCTAAGTGGTGTAGCGTGGAGTAAGGAGACGATGCCGATGATGGTATGCCGAGGGCAAAGGAAGTATGCCGAAGCCTTTGGATAGAGCTCGAGAGCGTGGATTGTACTGTTGCAGTGGGTTTGAATGCGTATCTTGGTTGATGAAGATTTCGAAATCGGGTCCGTTCGACAAGCTCCCGGACCTTTATATATACGTCGCACCTCTCCACCTGCTCATACTTCTCGCCGAAGACCCTTCCAAACATGATACCTTACCTACGCGTCTTACAATGCCGCGGCGAGGCATAGACACTCGCCCGGGCTCTAGGGGACCAATCCTTCCCAGAATACTGGGCCTCTGCATCTCACTTCTGCTTTCTGATTGGCTGCCTAGTGATTTGTCCGAACCATAGTCGGCGACCACATTCGGCGAAGTGCCACTTGACGCTTTTTCTCGCTATGGGGGTTTAGACTGCGGGAGGGGCGTCTGACAGAACCTATAGCAGGGTCCGTTACCGAGCCATAGAGAGTAAGGGTTGTCGAGGGGTTTGTGTCGGTGTGCGGACTTGCGTACTTTGTGGAGTGGGATGTGGAGGTCCAGTCTGATTAGTGGCGAGCGTAGGATAGTGCATTGAGTAGGCGTGCTGCATGATGCTACGCCTTTGGGCTGACGCATGTGGATGCAGTCAGATTTGAGATTTCCCATGGTAGCTGGATAGAGACATGTACAATATGATGAGGTGGCTTCAGCCTTCTTGTTTGGACTTGGAGACGCGTAGTCTCAGGCATCGTACGATTGTTCAACGGCATGATAGTAGCATTCCGGAAGCTATGGGATTGGGCATCTCTTCAGCCCAAGATTGAATTCAAATAATCAATTACGAACAACAAGATAGCTTGCAAACTAGCCAGACTAAAGCTCGGGAAAACACATCGCGATCTGTACAATGTACACTACCGGAACTTTTGCTTTGCATGATCCGAAACGCCTCCGCTAGAGGAATGCTCCTGCGTCTAAAATCCGATCTTCGCTGCAGCTGCAGCCTGCGGCATCTACTTCGCCGACCAGCTTCATTACGAGATGCCGGAGTCCGCTTTTAACAACACATGCCCAGACCCATACAACTTAGTCAAAAGTAATCTTAGTAGCGGCCTTGACGTCTGAAGTGTCTTTGTAGAAGGCACCGTATGCACCATGTTCCTTCTTCTTGACAGTCGTACCGAACTTCATCAACTCTTCTGGTACGGGCTGGTTTGCTGCCTTGAGGACGTTGATCAACCTAAGAATAGAGTCAGCAGACTGAATTAGTGCAGGAAAATGCAAAGAATACTCACGATCCGGATAGTGCTTTGTCATGTTCCGTGAAAAGCGTGATCGCCAAACCCTCCTTTCCGGCACGACCCGTCCTACCGATCCTGTGAACATAGTCCTCAGCTGTCAATGGGAACGTGACATTGATGACAACCTTCACCGCGGGGATGTCAAGACCTCGTGCAGCAACATCTGTAGCGACAAGGAGCGGCACGTGGCCCTCCTTGAACGCTGCCAGTGAGGCGCTGCGCTTCTCTTGGCTTAGGTCGCCGTGAATGCCACCCACGCGGAAGCCTTGCCTGCGGATAAAGTTTTCAATGCGCATTGCTTCCTTCTTGTACAAGCAGAACACAAGGATACGATCGTCCTTGTTCTTGCCAGATTGATATTGCCTGAGCAACTGCAGCAGGCGCTGCTCCTTAGCATGGGGATCAAGTACCTCTACGAGCTGCTTGATGCGCACGTTGGCACGGAGTTCGCCAGATTGATTGTCACCAATCGTGATCCTGACTGGCGAGTTCATGAAGGTGGATGCAAGATCCCGAACGGAAGGTGGCCACGTAGCAGTAAACATGAGAGTCTGACGCTTCTTGGGCGTCTGCGAGATGATCTGCCGAATTGCTTCTTCGAATCCCTTGTCAAGCATACGGTCAGCTTCGTCAAGGACTACGTACTCAGCTTTGCTGAGGTCCGCAGAGCCATCACCAATCAAGTCGTTGAGACGACCCGGTGTAGCGACTACAATGTGCGCCTTACGGCAAGCAGCGACTTGAGGGTCTTTTGGCACGCCGCCGTATACGCAGACTACGGACAGTCCAGCTGGTGTAGCCAACGCCACCAATTGATCATAAATCTGAACAGCCAGCTCACGCGTGGGTGAAACAATGACAGCCTTAATACCCTTCCGCTTGTCCTTGGGTAGCGCTGCGATGTAACGCACACAGGGTACACCGAATGCCAGTGTCTTGCCTGAACCTGTCTCAGCGACACCAACCATGTCTCTTCCTGACAGCAAAAATGGCCAGGTCGCTGCTTGTATAGGTGTAGGGGCGCTGAACTTGGCAAAGAAGGCGCGTTGCGCATCGTCGACTGGGAGGTACTTGAAGTTGAGGATGGGTCGTAGGGCGCGAGCGGCGGGTTTGGGGTCTTGGATAGTCATGGTGTTTTTGGCAAGGAAGGCGTCGACTTCGGCCTGAGGAAGCTGCGTCAGCTCCTTGCTCTCCTCATAATCGCCCGATTCGGTCGCGGTTGCGCTCGTTGCTGTAGGCTCGGCGCTGGCTTGGACCGATGAAGGCTTCGATGAGGACGCAGACTCGGTAGCTTCGCCCTTTGCCAATGCCTTCAAGCGCTTCTTCTCTGCCTTCCGTGTTGCCTTCTCTGCTGCCTTGATGGCTTCTTCGCTCTCTTCCGCAGTCTGGCCAGCTGGCTCGTCTTCCGCCGCAGCCTTCAGCGCTTTTTTCGCCTCTTTAGCCTCCTTCTTTGCTTTCTTTGCCGCCTTGCGCTCGGCCTTCGAAAGCTTCTCGTCATCTTCAGAGCCCTCTACAGCTTCGACATTGCCGTTGGTCTCGGTCGCGTCGATTTCAGCGGTCTTGCTAAGCTTCTTGCTCTTGTCTTTCTTGCTCTTCTTCCTTGAGAGCTCGGGTATAGTGGTCGCGCCATCTTCGGCGACAACATCAGAGATTGGACGTTTCCCCATCTTGTTGGTGGGCAATGGTACTTGTGGAGAAGCTGCGAAGGATGGCGGAAAAATCACTTTTTTCGTCGGCAGTCGGACCAGGGCACTATCGATAAGACCGCGACTAGTCCCAAAGGGTCCAACGCGATCATAGACCAGCAAGTCTCGCGTCCTCGATGCTTTTCACCACCCTGCGCATGCACCGAGTGTGACGCGTACGAGTCTCTGTGTCTGCCTATAGCAGACTGTAGTTTTTTGATCTTCCGGACTGGTGATCGCAAGCAAGTTCCGCAATTCCGCGCTAGTCAAAACTTTTACGCACTCGCTCTCACTACCGCGAGCCATGACCAGAACCACTAAACAACAGGGACCGCTTTTTCCAAGACTTCATGAGCGATCATGGCGGACGTGACAGTGCTGAGATGTTGGCCAGCCTGCGTCGACGCAATCGATTGGTCTCCGGATGGCATCATTGCATTAGCGTCGGATGAGCGCGTGGAGCTGCTCGTGAGTTGTGATCTATTCGCGTGCATACATAAGGCATCTCTTACTAATCGCTGGGTAGTTCCCAAACACCATCGACTTTGAGCGAGATCAAGTTGCCCCTCAGTGGCAACACGTACCCCTCAAGGTGCCTTTGTTTTCCACCGACGAGCTACCACTCAAAGAGCCTGCGCCTATATCAAACTATTCCGTTGGAGAGGAAATCTCGAATAGTGCACCCATCAACATTGCGTGGTCGCCGCCTGGCCTTGCGAAACACCGAAAGTGTGCACTTGCAGCTCTTACTACGAATCTGACGCTTTCGATCTGGTCAGCCGAAGGCAAACTGCAAGAGGAAGGAAGCTGGGCTCGGCGGCTCATCATCAACGATGCGCTTGCTGATCACTTCGAAGATTGTGATGACGAGCTCAGCCACTTGACAGTATCAACTAAAGAACGACTGCGTTTGAGAAGCCGCATTCGAGCGTTCGCTTGGGCACCCGCTCTACCTGGTCCGGAACTGACTGGTGTCGTTGGAACTCACCTGTCATATGGTCAGCACATGATAACTGTCTCTAATGACGACAACTACCTAGTCTTCTTGAAAATCGAATCACCAACATCCACCTTGGGAGCTGAGCGAGACTGGAGGGCAGATGTTCTGATACATGAATCTTTCGCACCGCCCTCAGATACCATCTTTCTAAAACCCAACGTTTTTGAAGACATGGTTAAACAGCAAAGGTATATTTCACACATTGCATGGAGTCCTTGGATCATTCGTGACGACTCCCATCATTCCGTAATCGTATACGCTACGAATGAAGACGTACGGGCTCAGGCAATCACGTACACGAATGGGCGTATGACCTTGGACAATGAAGTCATCTACACAGGCTATGTACTCCGATACGATGGGCCAATGAAGTGGTTCGACAAGCCCGAGAGCGGAAGCAGACTAAAGCTTGCCCTTTTCACGAACACGGAGCTGGTATACTTGACGATATCAGCCCTCGACGCTTCTATTATCACAAAGAGCACGCATGATCTGGACAGCCGATGGGACCCCATCTCTGGTGTAGTCTGGGATACGACCGAAACAGTAACACCTCGCCTACACATAAGCTCACTGATATCGACCCTCCACAATCCGACCGCTGTTCTTGAGGAGACATACGATGGCCTGAAGAGTCTTGGTGTTCCAAATTGGCGGGAGAAGATTGAGAACAACTTGGCGCTTTTCAGTGTAAAGAATGGACTTAAAGGAAATAGCAAAGCGAAAGTGTGGGGTCTAACAAGGTCACCTCTAGGCGACTTCATCGCCGCATGCAACAGCGTACATCCTTCTGATATGATCGAGTATGGCATTCCGGCTGACCGAAGCGGCACCGTGGCGATCAGCTCCTTGCGACGTGGTAGCCAGCGGCGAGATATATTTCCAAACGAGGACGTCACCGCTGAGGGTATAACGTACAGTCTTAAGAAACTGGCAGAAGGGGCTGTCGAGGATCCCGATGATATGCCTGCATTCGCAGAAGAGATGGTTATGAAGCTCGTCAAGACTTATACAACTCCTTCTCGACCCGAGAACAGCGCAAAGACATCGACAGCGTACTCCGATGTCAACAATCTCGACTCGCTCATAAGGGAATTCAAACTGTCTGCCTTTCTCGATGCGCATACACTGAAGGACCGTTACACTTTACTCGTATCTGAAGCATACAAGACACAGATCCAGAAAGACCTGTTCAGGACACTTATCGCGTATCGTCTCGCTCTTGCCTTGCAACAGGTTCCTCTATCGCTCTCAAATACTCCCTTCAGTGCAGAAATCGTCATACATCACAAGCAACTCATTGCTCTCGTTAACATGGCCATGAGCCACAACGATACATCGGAAGACAACGATCTTCCAACAGTCACTACTGGTGTGATGGACAGCAGCAGTTCGACGGATCAAACATCAGCAACCTCAACAGCAGACACATGTGACTTTTGCTCGGCCCCTATACCCTTCACAGACCTTGCTTCAGCAGCTTGCACCAACGGACATCAGTTCCCCAGATGCGGATTGAGTTTTCTGGCCATCCAAGCACCAGGTATCACCAAGTATTGTGGCATATGTAACACTCCATTCTTGAGTGATGAGTGTGTCATGGCCCAGGAATATGTGGACAGCAAGAAGAGTCTAGATACTGGAGGCGATGTAGTTATGGCTGATGTGACAAGAGATGGAGAACTCTCAGAGGCGGATGGTAGAAAAGACAGGGACAGTGGTTCATTGAATGGAGCGGATCGAGAAAGTGTAGCTGAACAAGACATGGACGAGGACCAAGCAAGCGACGACCCAGAAGACGAGGACGGACTGTACGAAAGGAGGCAGATTCCTGTTACGTTGGCTCGAGTATTATTCCTTGCGTGCGATGCTTGCGTCTACTGCGGTGGCAAGTTTGTTGGTTGAAAGAACTCAAATGAGCTTACCCAGCTTGAGAGGTACGAAACAGCGCGTTTTGGTGGATTGAATCCATCCCCAGAAATGACTCTCATGATAAACACTATCGACTTTCATAGAGAGATATAGCGTAAGATTCTACTTATCCCTTCATGGTAGACTTTACCGAGGTATTGATTGGAACTTCACTACGCATCCTCTATTCGTTTGCATAGCTTGGCCAAATGTTAAAGGACAACATGGCCACAAAACCTGGAAGTTTAATCATCCCACTTGTTTCGCCCAGCATGTTCATGACGCTCATGTCCCTTGTCGCGGGACGGAAGAGGACATAAGGTCCGAATGCCGCTTGAATTACGGTCCGGATCCCTTGGCATCCATCCGCACAAACTACGCAACTCCACTTTTCACCGCGGCAAGCCCTGGCGCTTTCTAGAAGACCGGCCAGATCGCCGCACAAGTCCCTCACGCCCCACCCAATCAACCGCACAATGTACGCACACGAGTGGGAGCCAATAGTGGGCAGGAGGCGCATGGAGCCAAACGGAGATGTCAACCAGTGAGGCCAAAGCCTATAGTCAATCTTGCTACAAACACGGTGTGATGCGGGGCAAATTGTCTGAAGCCCACGGACGGGAGCCGCCGCTGACGGTGTTGCCCCAGGGAAGAGGTGGCACGAATTGCCCTGCGTTTGCCTTGCTGCCGCACAAGTCGCGCATGCTTTGGGTATATAAAGACTTCGTTGCTTACCTTCTGTTATGATCTTCTACACCACAACAATCAAGTTCATATCCCAGACCAATTCAATCTTCACTATAACAACCTTCTTCAACCAAACAACCACCTCCCAACAACCATCAATATGAAGGGTAACTGCGGCTGTGCTTCCGGTAGCTGCAACTGCGGCTCCACTTGCACCTGCGATGGCTGCCCCGTATGTCATACCTTCTTATCCACTATGGAAATCATACTGACGACTTGTAGGGTAAATAAGCCAGCTAATTGCGAGGAGAGTATGCGCAGAGAGCGTGACAAGGTGAGTGAAGTCGTCATATTACACACATACCAGTGCATTAATACTGTGCAGTTGGTTTCGAACAAACCGTGTCTACTTGATTTTTGAAGACATGCGATCACTAGGGGAAGGGGGGCGTTAGGACGCCCAAGTGATACCAGATGAGAAATTCAATTGTTCCAACACAATGTTCGCGTAGCGAGTGTTTCTTCCATCCAGTGAAGTCTTGATTCCTTCGCACATCTTCAAATTATGTGGTACAACAACCGTGCGATACTGAATCGACCATATCATGTCTTTTTATCCGCAACAGACCGTAGCGTTCTCCTGCATACGGTCATCGCCGCCACTGCTGAGGTTGAAGCTTTCCCACCCAAAGATGAAGTAGCCCAGATATGCACCAATGAAAATGCAAATGATGAAGTATCCGTTATAGTACATAGCCAACAACATAACGAAGTAGGCCACGGCAAATGCGCACATGTGCAGTGCCGCTCTGATCGCCTGCTGCATAACGCTCGGTCGGAATTTGCTTGTTGTGATGGGTGTAGGTGCTCTAGCAGCGGATGTAGTTGTAGCGGCGGGAGTCTTAGTCGTGCCGTCATTGCTTGATGAAGAAGAGGCAGAGGAACCGATTGTCGAGGGAGCGAACTTCTTGGAATACTGTGAGACGATGTAGCGATCGTACTCTTTGGCTGCGCGGCGCAGAAACTCGAGAAGGATGACGAGGAGGACGACACCGATACAGGAACCGGCAAACATGGCTTTGGAGCGAACGTGCCAGGACTCTGCGATGAAGCATGTGTCGATTACGTTCCAGTTCCATAACATCTGTGAGATACGTATGTTAGCTGGGGCTCTCGATAGCGCACGTACACGGAACAGGACTCACACTGATCTTGCATCCACCCATCATGTCCATCGCATCATCCATACCGCCCATACCGCCTGATGAGGTTGCCATAGGCATCATGTCACTGGCAGTCGGTGTCATAGTCATGCTCGGCATAGCCATGCCTGTGCTTGTCGGAGCCATCGACATACCCATATCCATTGACATGATTGCTTGCGCCTGCATGGAAGGAGGTGAGAAGAGGGTCCAAAGTTATATCGTAGGGATTGCAAAAGATTGGGAACCTACTGGGAGATTGAAACAGCGCAAGGAATGAATATACTTCAATAATGCGCCTCAAGTAAGGTTGAGCAAGTTATGAGCAAGTTTCCAAGCGCGATAGATGTTGAAAGGAAGCAGCAATCAACACAACGCGGTTTACGTTCAAGAGCTGGGGAAACTGAAGAGGGTTCACGGCAGAATGGGAATCACACAAGATAAGAATGTATCGGATATCAATGAAAGCACAGCGGTTATGCCTTTTTTTCGGGTGATGCAACCTTCTGCGCACTTCACAGGGCCAGAAAGCTTCTACGGCCATCATCACGAAGTGGCGTGGTGCTCACAGACCGTTCACCGAATACGGCCTTGCGCAAGTATCTCCCATAACCATCTCAGCCTACCATGTCGTAAGATAACGCAGTAAGAGACCCGCTTATCAGTGTGGTGGTGGTCGTTGAGACTTGACAAGCAGGGACGACCTGCAGAAAGCTATACCGGAATAGGTCTAGAGGTCGAATGAAGTGAGAAGGTTTCTGAGCACATTTCACGCCTTCCGAATCCTGCGTGAAGATAACAGTCGACACAGTCTGACAGGTCTTGAGATGCAGCGAGATGTTGGATCCATACAGGCGGTGGATGTTTGTTGGTGAAGCGAGGAGAACGGGCCGCTTGCGTGCATCTGTTGGGACTGCAGCTTACAGGCAGAATACTTCCAAGTCAACGTGGGATATATGGACTTATATTGCAAGCGCAGCAGAACATCGTGCGGCTGCATCCCGGTGATATGGGTGCCAGCCTGGCAAGGGTAAGAGAAGGACGGACTACTGCAGGGGTTGGGCCATATGAGCATGCGATTGTGCGTGTTGGATGCAACGACAAATTGGCTAAGCGACAAAACTCCGGTATGCTTGCGACGATATCAGTGGGTTGTAGCTCTCAACACTGAGAGATCTTTGTCTTAAAGAGCAGTCCTGCGTGGGCCAACGTGGCTTACATACATCACGTCACATAACGTCAAGGCAGATTGGCTGGGTAAAGACTCTTTGGCGGTGTTGGTACGACAGAAGACCAACTAAAAGCGTATCTCACTGTTGTCAGTAATGTTTCCGGTCATGATTTGTTGAACCACCAGACTAGTATGCCTGCTCAACCACAGTCTCGTTCCTGGCGAATGGATCAATGCTTGGATCTGTAATCCTCACATGCTCGATAAATCGCGCAATGTTTGTTGCGTTTTCCGCACTATACGTCTTCTCAACCCAATGCAGCATCATATCGATGCCAGCTGTGACTCCGGATGAGCTCCAGATAGGCGGTGAGCTTGAATAGTCCTCCACCCATCGAGCAGACGGAACCCATGTTGTATTCGGATTGGCTGCTACTGTCGTTGACCAGGAAGATTTGTTCGCAGTAGCTCTCTTGCCATTCAGTATACCAGCACGAGCCGCCAGAGCTGACCCTGTACATATCGTGAGGACTTGTCGGACTTTCGGTGTAGTTTCCCTGATGTACGCCATAGTAGCGTTCAAACTTGTCGGGTTGCGCCATCCCGGACCGCCAGGAATGATGAGAACGTCTAGGTCCAGTGCTGTCTCGAACACGTGTGTAGGCGTGAGAGATGGATACACGGAGGAGTTCAGTGGATTCATCGCAGCCATTACTGGGCGCGTGGTGACTGGTTCCAGGGTCTCGGCGATGTACACAATGTTTGTTGGGTACGATCCGCCGATGAATTGAAGGATCTCTGATGGACCGTATACATCAAGCATGTCGAACATGCGGAAGAGAACGATGCCATAGGTGCGCGGTACGGGCGTATTCGACACTGATGAAGTCAGCCTTTTTCTTAGCTTTCCAACCTAATTAGTGATCTTTTACAAACTGCTGAGACGAGGGGGGTAGAGAGAAGAGACACAATAGGCCAGATGAACTGTAAAAAGCCACCCATGGTGTATGTGAGAATTGTGAAACTTGTTGAGCAAAGTGCTAGACAATAGTCTTACCATGCAATTTGAAGCTATTTGAATCACATTGGTCACATACACAATTGTATGTTGAAGCTTCCACGATTGAGTCACGTAGACATATCAGGTGTTCGTCTCGTGCACTCTATCACAAACAATATGGAACTCTTGGCCAGTCCCAAAGCCTGCGATCACACGAAGCTTTTGATGAAATATGGGGAAAGGTGTCCAGCCACATTTCTATATCGGTGAATTCCCAATCTGCGATGAGAATACTCATAGGGTCGGCGAAGGTGTGGTGGGGAAGCTTCACAAAAGCGTGTTGGCAAAGAGCCGGATCGCGTTAGCATTGTCATACAATCTTGCTCAGGGGTCTAATATGTTCATCTCTTTCGCAGGTATGCGCGGTTGGTGTTGCGCTAGGTTGCGCAAGTTCCTGCATAGACAATGTCAGATGTACCATAGTAGTAGATAGGCGAAGAAAGACACCAGTGCAGACGGTCCGTGTGGGGTGTGGGGAGATGCCCGAGCCACGAACGCGATCGCGTCTTAATTGCCCGCTCATCCATGCACAGCAATCATGTCATCACCATGTGCTCAGCACTGAATACACTAAAAGCCACAAATTGTATACAATTATCGTGAATCGAAACCTGACTCGCTATGTCATGAATAGATGACCTAAGAGGCGCCCTTGCGCCCAAACGCCAAACGCATTGGAATCGAGGTATCAATATAGGTGACGATCTCACCATACTTCATAAATTACAACATGCTAATGAAAGCGCAGAAACAGACAATGCGAAAGCGCAACTTGCAGCGGAACCACTATGCGCACCCTAAGATTGCGACCGAATCGAACGAAGCATGGAGATGACTGGAATGAGCTTGCGCAACCTGTTCTTCTCCTTCGACTGAACAAAATGCGTATCCTGTCGCCTAAGAGGA
The DNA here is from genome assembly GCF_001642055.1 of Alternaria alternata. Taxonomy (NCBI): domain Eukaryota; kingdom Fungi; phylum Ascomycota; class Dothideomycetes; order Pleosporales; family Pleosporaceae; genus Alternaria; species Alternaria alternata. The sequence continues at coordinate 121,349 of NW_017306209.1, forward strand.
CTCGGGTCGATGGGTGAGACGGTGACGGTAGCACCCTTGCCTGCGGCGGGATCGCACGCGATAACGGATGTCTTCCTACGCACAATGGGGGAACCGACAGGAGAGCGCATCTTATCAGCGATCGGTGAGAACATGGCCTGCTTGCGACCAACGGGCGAGCAGATGACGATAGGTCTCTGTCCGTCTGCGGTGGGCGACGTGACCACAATTGGGCTGTTCTTGCCAACGACAGGCGAACAGATGATAATGGGTCGCTTCTTCTCGGTGATGGGTGTGACGAGCACGATCGTGCTCTTCTTGTTCTGATTGAAGACACTGATCTTCTCTGTGGGGGTAGATCCCGGGATGATAAGCTCGGGAAGCGTAACAGCATCCTTCGTTGCGGCCGATTTGCGCTTCAAGCTGAAGTACGATCCATCTGGACCGTCAACCCAAGAGCCATCAAAGTCTGGACTTTCCAGTGCTTTTCTGGCCACTTGAGCCTTAGCCAGATACATGAACTCGTCGCCCTCTACCTTAATCATGCAGTTGTGCCAGGGTGTCGGAAGCTGGTACTCGTAGACCGGATTTGGCTCGAGACGCGTCTCCAGAGAGTCGATTGCGCGAACCATGTTTGCTGGTAAAAGCCGGATCGCGAATTTGGGGCCTGCATTGTTGTGTGCGTGGATGGACAAACGAACGTAGTTGGGAAGCAGAAGCTCAGTCAGGTTTGAGTAGGCTTGGTTGCGAGACATCATTTCTTCAGCGACAAGAGCAGCAGTCTTCTTCTTTTGTTTGCCGCTCAGCGACTTGACTGAAGGGATGTCTGCAAGGTCCTCCAACATGAAGCGAGTCTGGCCGCGGTAGAGACCAAGAGCATCGGGCTCCTGCTTTTCGATCAACTGACGGATATACGCACGGTCAGGCCCTCCAATCCCCAACATCAGCTTGCGACAAAGCTCGGCATCACCAGTGAGCTTGGTCTTCACAGGGTGCGGCATCTGATGAGAGTTCAGGAGCAGCTTTTGGAGACCTTGGAAGCCCTCAGAGTCAGCAGAGAAGATATTCTTCAGGCCCTTGAACTTGATGCTCGGGACAGGGCCGACATCTTCCGGATAACGCTCCTTGTATATCGCAGCCATGCAAGCATCGTATGTGTCGATCATCTCATCGTCAACACCGACTGTCATCTATGCTTAGTACTGTTCCTAGAAGAGAGCGTCTAGGGAAGACTTACTGCAATCGGAGAACACGTGGCCATCGTTGATAACCCACATGGTCGCACCAGGCTCATAAACCGTATTGACCTCCTTGACGAATTCATGGAGTGCGTCCATGGCGATATGCTCAGCTAGATCTGGCATGATACCCCCAACTTTGTTCGGATTGGGCGATTTGCAAGGGAAGGCAGGTAAGGCAAGCTGGATGGGAAGGTTCTTGTCGACGTAGCCGTAGACGCGGTTCAAGAAAGCTTCTTTTCCACAGACATGCCATTGGTCGTCCCTGGACACGTTTTTGAGTCTACGTTCGAAGATGTCTGCTATCGTTGCACATGTTTCTCGGTGTTTTGCTGCCCATGGCGTCGTCGATGCTGAGATGTTCGCAAATGGCTGGAACTCGGTCTCTAGAAGAATGAAGCGCTCTGCCCATACCCCGAAGCCGTCGGCTTTGACAGACTTCGGCCTCGATGTCAGCATACCTAAGAAGAGACCATTCTCGTGTTCGATCTCGGATACTTGGGTACAGAGTTCTTCTTGTTGATATGAGGGAGGGTAATTCGAACGAATGTTAAGAAGAGCAGGGATATCGGCTGTAATCTGGAGAGTCTTGATGGACTTGCCAGAGGGAAGATTGAGCTGGGCCCATTGCCTCTCTGTGGAGCAAACGATATCCTTTAATTGTGTCCAGATTTCTGGCAAGGACTTGGAGTTACTGCCTTCGACCGCCAGGAGCTCACCAGAGGCATTCCTCCAGTACAGGCCCTGAATGCAGTGGTAGGTGTTGATGGACTTGTTTAGTGGTGCCATGGTAAATGATTGACGATAAGAGGCAGATTTTCGCTAAAGTAAAATGCTAAGAGTCGGAACAAAGGAGATGGAATGAAGAGGCGTGCGTTGAGCAATTGTAGGGGCTGTTTACTGGCCTGCAGAACCGCAAACAAGCCGGCTTCTAATATATGAAAGAGACTCAACACACATGTCTCAAACATCACAAAGGTGATGCTCCACTCGGTCAAAGCGCGCTCGCCCCAGCCAGCTGCGGATGGCATCAACGACAAGCCACAACTCGTGCACTCCGCACACCGACTGGTACGCTAATTACGGCACCGTTCAATCTCGCTACGCATCGGGTCAGCCCATTGAACTGGCCGTCGCGCTCAACATGCCTGGCGGCAGTGTGGATCCGCTTGATGCTTTGCTGTTGCAGTGGGACAAATGGCATGCTGTTGCCAGCCGGGATGCATAACTAGGGAACTTGGCATCCGCAGCTGCCTGGGGCTAGCTGAAGTAACTCTGCGAGTAGACGGCGAGTTATCTTGCACAGACGTCCGTCATACGGCAGGATTCAGCGAGCCATCATGCAACAACAAGTCTAGACAGGTGGTCGTGGCAGAGCTATCATGACCCCACGACAGGCGTATGCACTGCTTGGCAGCATAACCTAGGTGGAAGGATCTCCGCCCCTGCCAGCGCCACAACGAACGGTTGTTTCCACCCAGGTGTTACAACAGGATCCGAACGTTACCATCCAAAACTCCTTATTTTCTAAAAGTAGGTGCATGGAGCTGGCGTGCAGGGTATGCGCGCCAGCCTATCTCGCTTCAGCTTTCGCTTAGAGACACCGCCCCCAACTTACCGGGTTGGGGCTGAGATCCTTCTCGCATGGCGGCTAGTTCCATATATGCTTTGGCTAAACAGTCGTCGTCAGTACTATCAGATTTGTAGCAACTGAGCATCATGGTTTCGTCTCTTTCGCTGGTGTTTATCGCCGCTTTCGCTATCGTCTTCGGTGTGTTCTCATTCTTTGTCTACCTTTTCACACCACCTCGTAATTTTCCCAAGAACATACCAACGATACCATTCTATTATGGTCTTCTACCGCTTTTCAAGGATGTTGACCAAGCTGAGCTATACCGACAATATCTCAAGGAACCTCTGGCCAGATATGGTGCGGTCAAGTTATTCTTTGGTGGACAATGGTCAGTTCGCCAATGTACCTAACACATTTGCGGCACACACTGACTTCGCATGTCGAATTGTAGGAACATACTAGTAACCAAACCCGCGTACATTGCGGAGATGTTCAAGCATGAGGAAACCTATGCCAAGTCTGGAAATCAAGTCAAGATTCCGCATAGTGTGCTCGCCGAGTACACGGGCGAGAACATCATCAGCGCCCATGGCGAGAAATGGAGACTCTACCAACGAGTCATCAAACCCGCTCTGCAAGCTGACCAGGACTCGGAACAAATCTGGAAGAACTCCAGGATGCTCAGGAACATGTTTCTGGGCGAATCAAAGACTGCTGGCGGCAACGGCATCCCAATATACTCACTTCTTCACCGATATGCGCTCGCCAATCTCTCAGAAGTGTTGTATAGCTCAAGCTTTGAGACGTTGCAGCATGTGGACGCACCACTACATATGATTCAGATGAAGATCAAGCCGATCATCTTCCAGCCTATCTTCATGAACTTTCCATTCCTCGACTATTTACCATTGGAAGTTCGGAAGCTCGGTCGTGTGCTCAGCAAGCAGTTCCGCGGCACTCTCCGCACTGCCATATCCAAAGGACATTCCCAACACGTCTGTAATGAGAACGACAGCAGGAACGTTGCTTGTAGGCTGCTTGGCTCGCATCGCGAAGGTATACTCAGCGATAAGGATCTCGACGACAACCTCGTCAGCACCTTCTTAGCCGGCCATGAGAACCCTCAGCTCGCGCTCATGTCCCTTATGTACCTGCTTGGCACGCATACATCAGTCCAAGAAGCGGTTCGCAAAGAGATCTCAACCCTCTTCCCTGCCGATGCACACGTAGACTACGAGCCGTCCTATACCGATCTCCACGACCTGCCACTTCTCACCTCAGTCCTCTACGAATCTTTACGCATGTTTCCTCCGATCTCACAGCTTATCAATCGCCGTACAACAACACCTGTCGTACTTGGCAACAAGATACCTGTACCCTCCGGTGTCTACATGGGTTACAACGCATACTCCACGAATCGCGATACTGAGTTCTGGGGCGATGATGCCGATGACTTCAAGCCGCAGCGCTGGGGTACCACGAACGAGGAGATCAGCCACCTATACCGTCGCGCCAACTCCAAAGGCTCTTTCATCAGCTTCCATGGTGGAAGAAGAGCCTGTTTGGGGCAGAAATTTGCGATGCAGCAGCTAAGAATTACTCTGGCAGAATTGGTGAGGGAGTGCAGATGGAGGGTAGATGAGACTTGGGACGGTAGGATGACACCTGCTGGGCCGTTGTATCCCCGAGGCTTGAAATTGAAGTTTGAGAAGTTGTCAGAGAAGTGAGAATATTGGGTACAATAGGTTTGCATATGTGTGCATAGCGATCGGAGTTTCTGGATATGTGTCATGTGTTGGATGAAATGTATATTGATTCTGGCTCTTAATGTCCCAACTATCTGATTCCACTATTCAAACATTGAAAACCCGCCCATGGGGTCTGAATTGACTGTCGTGCATCCGCATCGATAAGTGCTTTACATGCTCAACCTGTACATTTCATCTTCAAAATTTGAGGATTTCGAGCGCCCGCACTGTATACTGACTTTACAGGTTATGCTTGCTCAATTGGATTGACCATGCCCTCTGCAGATCACCGTTTACCAAGCGCGTTTGACGTGGGGTCCAAAACGATGTGACTGTGCGAAGGATTGCAACCCTGTAGCGGGTAGCAAAGAGCAGGGGATGCACCAGGCGGCTATGGGACGCCTGGCGAAAGCTCATGCTACGATTGTCCCGCACATCCCAGTACTACCGCAAATACCACAGAAGATAAGGCTTACTCCAAGCTATAAAGTGGATCAGATCCAACGTGTCATAAATCCTTCGACTAACTTTTCGCTTGGACGTATTGTGATGTGGAGATTTGCAATAAACATAGTATACCCAAGCGGGAAGGGTGGGGACAGATAGTAAGAAAGTGCAATCTCGGCGCAACGATACGCCAGATGCGATTTTACCATGCCGCAATCAGGCGTGCTGAAAACGTGACTTGCTTACGGTGGATTCCTCCGATGTCGTGTTGAGAGAGGTTATGATTTTTGCAGAAACGGATATGCAACCAGGATTCTACCCACTCGGCGAAGTTTGTGCTTCGTAATCACATGTGCGAAAGAGCACGATGTACCTTCTCACTGCGATAGCGAACGACTACAGCACTCGGGTCGGTCAGTTGTTGAGTCTGTCAAGTGCACCCCGTGAAACGGGCTTCGGCGATGCCGTTAGCTGCAGATTTTCAACCGCAAGATCGAAAACAGATGTAGCACAAAAGGAAACCCAGTAGTTGAGTGCCCAAGGCAGAGCTGAATGAATCGTGATTGGTAGGGATGGAGCGTCAAACTCTCCTCAAATGGCCCCTAGGTGTTGGTGAGGGGTCGCATGTCTACTGCAGACTCAACGCCTATCAGGACTGAGATCTGTTTCGAACTGATCGTATGAATCTTCGATCTGATGCTGCAGTACTTCAAATCCTAGATAGACAGTATTTGATGCATATGCATTTGTCACAGCTTCATAAGAAAAATGCAATCATGTTGTGCTCTTCCGTCCAGCTTTGGATGACTCATCATAACCTCTCTGGTAGCTGCATCCATCTCAGCAACGCCTTGCAACACTTCCAAGGCGCGATGATGCGGGGAAGATTGTAGTCAACCCTCAGCGAATCGTCGACAAGGCGGAGTATTCAGGACAAACTTATCCAGCTTAGTGTGGCGCTAAGCAATTCAGCCTCACGCGTCCCCCAGCTCATCGGGTTCGCAGTGCTAGACGACAGGCGCTAGTGAAATAGACCTATTTTGCTGATGGTGTTGTATCAAACACCATACCCAGACAGTGCACGGTCCATGGGTAATGCTAGTATGCTGCTCCGGATTGCTATGCACAGACGGCTGCATATCTAGGTTTTGAATGTTTGTCCTCGGAGCCAGTTGTAACGGGCCGCCACATCTGTACAAACCACGTAATGCAGTAAGAAGTGTTGAGTTTCAAGCAAGACGTAGTTTTTGGACGAGAGCTGGCCGATGTATTCGTCCATCCGTCCCGCATATCCAACACCAACAATGCTTTTCCCAGCCAATTCTGCAGCTGGTAATCCCTGTGACTAGAATAGCGGGTCGCTTGGCGATACACAAAGTGGCGCGGGATGCGCCAAAGCGTTCCTCTCGCAGGAGCTGACCGCAGCCGAGACGAAAATACGCCTTTGTACCAGGATGTCCTCCTATTGGTTGCGAGGGAGGGTAGGGCTGTGCTACAGCCTGTAAAGCAGAACACAACCGTGCCCAGAACAAGGTCTTGAGTTGTGCAGTCTTACGCAGCGCATAGTCGGCACGTAGGACGCTCCGAACACACGGCGATGCTAGTGTCTCTTTCATACATATCAGTCTTATCGTGTCCTTTGATCTCAGAAAGGCTCACTGTGTATCATCTGTCGCATCACATCGATACTGCTTTCTGCCATGCGTTCTCCAATCGACTTCGAGAAGGCCCATCATTACGATCGATGTCGTGAAAGCTTCGACAGCGATGACTACCCTTCACCACACGCCATCGATGAATCTGAGCAGTCATTAACGAACGATTCTGCTCCTCCCCCACCTCCTCCACCATATTCGGCCTTCTCAGTCAATCGCAGAAGGTTTATCCTGGGTGTAGTTACAGCGGCAGGCTTCTTTGGACCACTGTGCGGAGCGGTCTACCTCCCATCTCTGAAGCTGTTTCAAAAGATCTTCGAAACATCAGAAACCGCGGTCAATGGTACAGTTTCAATGTACATGGTGGTGTTCGCTGTTGCTGCAAGTCATTCCTCCCGGTATACTAGAGCGCAAAACTAACAATCCACAGCCTCTCTTCGGTGCGGCAGCCTCTGACGTTGGCGGAAGGAAAACGGTGTACATGGTCGGACTCGGCAGTTTTCTCATTGCCAACACATTACTGGCTTTGCTGCCAGCACACATCGCTCTCCTATACTTTCTCCGTGTCTTCCAGGCATTCGGATCATGTATTGTCTTCTCGGTCGGAGCCGGTACAGTAGCCGATATCACAGAGCCCGCCAGACGTGCATCCGCCTTAGCATGGTTTCTCATGGGACCTCAACTTGGCCCCATCCTTGGTCCACTTATAGGCGGTCAGTTCGCAACCGAGACCAGATGGCGATGGGTCTTTGGCTTCCTCTCGCTCGCCAGTCTTCCAGTATACCTTGCCATCGTATTCTGCATGCCTGAAACCTTGCGGTCACTGGTGGGTAACGGCACAGCCCTTGCGCACCAGCCTTGGTTTTCGATACCAAAGTTCCGGACAAAACCGTGTACGGACATGAAAGTTCCGAAAGCTCCCCGACCATCGTTTCGAAAATTTATGCACCTTCTCAAGTATCCTCCTCACTTGATTGTCTCTTTCAATGGTGCCTTCCAGTTTGCCGGTCTATATGGCATGTACATATCCTTCCCCACCATTTGGCAGGAAGGGTACAACTGGACAACTGCCGAGGTTGGGTATGGCTTCCTTTGTCCTGGTATTGCGATGTTCATTGCTTCGATCCTCGTAGGTCGACTCTCTGACTATATGCGCAAGAAGGCCATCGCGAACAGTCCTGATGGCAAGGTTGCACCTGAGCGGAGAATCGCCATCCAGATACCCGGATTTCTTATCGCAGCGGCTGGAAAAATCATGTTCGGTTGGTTCGCACATAATCACGTGCACCCAGCAGCTGGTCTGTTCAGTTCAGCTCTCGCAGCAGTTGGTGTTTCCGTCGTCTTCGTCACTAGCACTTCATTCCAGACTGAGTGTGATCCTGCTCAGACTGCCAGTCTAGTGGCATTAGGAGGATTTCTTCGCAATGTCGCTGCAGCGATCTGCGCAGCCATCATGGGTAGCATCCTGGACGGAATGGGCTGGGGATGGGCGTTCACCGGCTTAGGAATCTTGGACCTCCTCTGCATACCAGGAGTTCTTCTGATCTTGGTCCGTGGCGCAAAGTTCCGCGAGGCGTTGAAAAGAGAGCAGCAGCTAAATAAGTAAGTAGCTGGCTGACAACATGCTTTCGGTTTGGATTAAACTCCTCGCACGTGTCTGACGACTATGAGCGACAACTTGTCTTTTGGCATAGCGTGGCGTTGGTAGACATTTGGCTTTTTATATTAGCATGACACTTATGGAACAACGCATAATTCAACTCAACGTCGAGACATATCATATAAACTGTTCTGCAGGTGTTGTTGTTTTTTTTGATGCTATTGTAAGCACGAAACAGCTGGTTTGTGAACGCGGAAGCTTCGGGGGCGAGGATGAGCATCACCAAAGCTACCCCACGTCCCCCTAACGACGACCTCGGCACCTTGTAGCGGGTCAGCATACTGGGGTCGCATGCGCCTGCAAGGCGAATTGATAATCGAGCGGGTACGCGATAGAAGAAATGGAGATATCTTTCTGGAACAGCTGCGGAATTTACTACAAGGGCGAGTTTGGCCGGTCGCCGCGACTCCAACCTCTTCCGCCTAATTTGTCAGCAATACTCGCCATCCGTTTCGGTATAAAGAGCATGTAACCTGGCGACTATGACATCACTTCATCAGCGAAATCAATCTCGCACACCTACATCGTGGCGTTCAGAGCAAGTCTACGCAAAATGACCAACTTCAAGGTCGACATTGTAAGCGACACGGTGTGCCGTAAGTCCCCATGAAAAAGCATCCAGTAAATGGGTATTCGGCACTAACCAATTTATAGCATGGTGCTATGTAGGCAAGAAGCGCTTGGAAAAGGGTATCGCGGCCTACAAGGAGAAGCACCCTGATTCCACAGACACTTTCGATACCAACTGGTTCCCTTTTTACTTGAACCCCGATGCGCCAAAGAGCGCCGACAAGCAACAACTGTACGAGTCGAAATTTGGCAAAGAGCGCACAGCAATGATGCAAGAGCGCCTCTCACAGATTGGCAAAGAGGAGGGAATCAACTTCAAATACGGCGGCAAGACTGGAAACACACGCGATTCGCACCGGCTTATACAACTTGGAAAAACTAAGGGCCCGCAAATGCAGACCCGAGTGATTGAGGAGCTCTTCGCTGCATACTTCGAGAATGAGAAGGATATTACTACCCAAGAGATCCTAACCGAGGCAGGTGTCAAAGCTGGGCTGAATGAGAAAGAGATCAAGGATTGGTTGGAGGCAGGCAAGGGAGGCCCTGAGGTTGATAAGGAAGTGCAGCAGGCGCGTCGACAACAGATCACTGGCGTTCCCAATTTTACCATAAACGGCATGTATGAAGTCGGTGGAGCACAGGATCCGGCTGCCTTTGTACAGTTGTTCGAGCGATTGAAGAGACAGGAAGGTAACCTGTAAGCAGCTCGGTGTCCGATACCCCTCTTAGCAGATCCAATACATTCACATTCCTAATACCACCACGCCATCTCGACACACCATAGTAAATCGGCGACTTTTGTTTAGCTTCAAGCTTCTGAACACCTTCTATCCATTTTCGAGAACACGATACACAAAGTGGCGTATCCCTAGGCATGGTGGTATCTGACATCCATCGGATGGCGTCAGAAAGCTTGACTCCCGCCTATCGCGGAGCGAGCCTCCCGTAGCACCAAAATCAGCTAATTATTTGCGATCTGAAGTTCGTGGTGTACTGACACATCTGGTCACTTGACATGGTGTTACGAACTCCAAGCACCGGTGAACGCTTCCACCTTCACAAGGGCAACAATCTGAATCTCAACCACTAAGACCTGTCTCTGGCTGCAGTCAACTGATTTCAAATATTTATTTATTGAACAAGACTACGTTACCTACTAGGCAGATCTGAATAGTCTACTTGCTCGGTGTTTTGGCAGCTACACCTGGCATAGGCGGGTTTACGGAAAGAATCCTACTTCGCATCAGCTGTTCCTTGGTTGTTATGAACGCTTGCCTTTGCCACACGGAACGTACTTGTGAACGCTTGAAGCGCAAGGGGTCTACTCCTTCTAGGCGAGAACTGGTACGTGACTGTAAGTGTAAAGTATCAAGGGTTGCGGACAGACGCAGTATCGATAGCAAGGGGCTGTTAGAACCACAGGAAGTAACAGTTGCCAGAATATTGAAGGGCTAAGATATATTGAATTGTAAGCGACCAAGCGTTGGAGGTGTCGTTGGCGCCCGGAGCGTCCTAATGATTTCGGTGAAGACATCTAGGGTGAGACATCCATGATTACGGGCTTGCTACTGCGTTCGCAATTCTTGAGGATGCCGCGTCCCTATAAAGGGGCTTCCTTCTGCACAGATCTCTTACCTACAACTACGACCAGCCCCATCGGATCATCCATACCTAACACTTTATCATCCAATTTCTTCCAAATACCTAAGATTAACACCACAGGATGGAGCTCCTCACACTTGTCCTAAGCAGTGCTCTGTTCACTGCAGTTATACTCTTCCAATTGTCATTCTTGAGTCGCGCACCAAATCCCTTGGCTTGGTGCCGCCCATCCAGTCTCTACAGGGTTGGCAGTCTTCGCACTCTAGCTACGGCATGGTTGAGACGCATCGACTATGGAGCCGTGGTTGGACCGTTATATCAACCCAGTCCAAACGACAAGAAAGAAAGCACAGTCCAAAACATCATAGCATTGGCGGAACACCATGAGATAGCAGAGCTATTAAGTGATATGATTCAGAAAGACGGGGCAAATTCTTGGCCACCGAACACCAACCACACACATACGACCTGGCCTACGCCTCTACAACCGTACAAAGAGATATATCTGGAACTCGCACCCCTCCTTCCCCAAGCGACCCCTTCTCTAGATGACGAAGTCAACATCTTACGTATAGAGACTTTCCGACAGCGATTTCGCGATTTACTCCATGACCGCGTTGATCTCGTCGAAGTTGCAAAGGTAAGGAGAGTAGCAACGATTATACAGATGGCTAACTTGCTAACGAAGCTGTTAGCTTTTCCAAGCAACTGATGCGGGATGTTGGGTTGACTTTACCCGCGAGACGTACAATGCCTTTTACTGCTGTGTTGCCGTCAGCCGACATGCGTATAGATGGGCCACCATACCCATCGTCAAAGCCGCCCAACGAGAGAGAGAAATTGACTTGCCTATCGAACTGGTTGAACCTTGGATCGCAATGCAGAGACACTTCGGTTGTGCGTCTGACGCAGGGAATAATAGTACGTTGCCTAGTTGCTATAAGTTCCTTGCTACAGCAAAGCTGACTGAACCATCTAGCAAGCAACGTTTTGCTCAATTTCGATCGCAGGGGCACCTACATACACAGGATCAACACAGGAATGGAGCTGCAAGTGACATCCAGCGAAGAGACTTTCTTCCGCATCTTCTACGACCTCGAAGTCTTCGGTGTGCCCGTCTACTACGACATGGCACGATCGATCATCACCTTCACACGTGGTGACAACGCAGCTTGCGCCATCCATGTTGCAAATATTGCATCACAGACGCGACTTGTACTCGGCACCTACATGGACAATCTGCATGATAAGATGATTGCACATTCTGTCTGGCTGTCAAAGGTGCAGGGCTTCCAGGCGTGGGGCATTGGCCATTACGATAAGGGAACAGACAAGTGGGAGACGTTCGATGGGCTCAGCGGTAACCAGGTACTGCTATTCCAGGCGCTAGATGCGTTTTTGGGAATTGAACAATATCTTGCGCCAAGAGACATGGAAAGGAACTTGCCAAAGAGGCAAAGAGAAGTATGCTATGCTTTCAGAAAACACTCATTTCGTCGATCACTCGGCCAGGCAGATATGCATGACAAGAATATCGTGGAAATAGTGCGGAGTTTTGAGGAGATCCTGAGACGGCTGAGAGTAAGTACTTCACATCGAAACCTGAACTCGGACAATACTGATGCAAGGTGCAGTTGTTCCGCGCAGCGCATCGTACGAGATCGAAAGCCTATCTATCTCAGCCTGCGCCTGAACGGATGCCTATGACAGCTGGAAAGTCGTTACTAGATCCAAGTCTTGATGCCAGTCTGGCGTTTCTCGACGGCTTCATGGTTCGACGGCTGGCGCAGACGGTATAGACAGAGAAGGCTTCAAACATAGGGTTCTTGGAATGTGGGATTTGTGGGATTTGAATAGATGGTAGATGGGGTCATGGATATGCTAGTCGTCTGGAATCGGAGACATGTAAGAAGCGATGTCGAGGTTCATGGTACCGCTCGTGATGACCAATTCGTATAAAGAAGCCGCTAGTCTTCACCTCGGCAAGTGCAACCCAACCACAACCCTCGCGATGCGCGTTCTCCGTCACACTCCTATGACACTGCGGAAGTGATGATGGCAAGCACGAACGCCATGGTCATGATGCTCCGGACGCGCGGGTAGTACAGTATGTAAGCACCGAAGCCATGTGGCATGCGGGTGGCTGTGGCGGTTAGCGCATGTGCCATTGCATCTGGGCATCTGCAGGGTTCACGTCCAACAATGCAAGGCGCGCCTCCGCAGCGCAACGCTCAAAGTCCTGTATCGCCATGTCCTAGGTCCTGATCAGAATCCACGGGCTACCACGTGCACCATGGCCAACGAAACGCCCCCACAAACCCCGGCTGAGCGCCGCTTCCTGCGGCCCAGTGTAAGTCGCGTCTCCGGGCAGTAATGCAGGCGATGAGCTCACCATGAGATACAGCTACGCAGCGCGACCATGGTCCAACCCAAGACGGGCGAACGCGTCAAGAAAGCCTTTACTCTGCGGCGATCCCAACACCGACCCTCCGAATCCTCCGAGTTTCTGCTTGCGCCGGGCCAATACGATGAACAGCGGCACCGGGACATGGGAAGAGTCGAACTGGCCAGAGTCATAGTCCGGAACAAGTGTCGACAAGCCTACGCGTATGCGACAAGTGATATTGGAATCGGCATATTCAAATGCTCGCTGGCTTATGTTCTCGGGTCCTTGGCCACCTTCGTCCCAGCCATTGCAGGACTGCTGGGCAAGAACGATGGAAAGCACATAGTCGCCACCATTACTGTTTATTTCCATCCAGCCCGCTCAGCCGGTAGCATGATCGAGGCAGTCATCTTGGCCTTTGCCGCTTTCATGTATGCCGCCTTCGTCTCCTTTTCCAGCATGGCTGTGTCTGCATACTTTGGAAACCATGACCTGTTAGTACTAGGCCATGTCATCGTGCTCGTTGTCTTCTGTGGAGGAGGCCTGGGACTTGTTGGATGGACAAAACAAAAGCTGGGCAACCCGCTCGTCAACGTGGCTTGCTCCTTGACTTCACTCGCCCTCATCACCATCCTGACCAAGGAGGGTGCTGTCCAGGCAGCCAAGTTCTCCTACGTCAAGGTCTGGCAAGTCTTGAAGATGATAATTCTGGGCTGTTCCGCCTCAGCCCTAGTGTCGCTCCTTGTGCAGCCAAAGTCGGCGCGCAACGAATTCCGTGACACTTTCATAAAGTCGACCGATGCTATGGCCGAGATGCTCAACGGCATTACCCTCAGCTTCCTTTCCGGTGCGGAATCAGATCTCAAAAGCGATTCTTATGTCGAAGCCTCCAAGAAGAGCCAGTCCACATTCAAGACTCTTGTAAAGAACTTGGGAGAAGCCAAGTTTGAACATTACGCTCTAGGTACTGAGGAAGAGTACAAGATCAATGCCAAGCTTGTTAAATGTCTGGAAAAGCTAATGCAGAGCTGTGGAGGACTGCGGAGTGCTGCTGAGACTCAGTTTACATTATTGGCGCAGTCAGAGTCGGAACCAAATGGGGCGTCGCACCAGCCTATACCTGCCAACGGAACCGTTACCTCGTCAATATTTTCCGAGCATACCATGTCACTAAGCCCGCCACAACTATCTCCCAGTCTCAGCCATACCGAGAGGCGCACTAGCATCCTCGCCTCCATCGATGAGCTGCCCGAGAGTTCTGCTGAAGCATCCGCATACCCCTCAGCAGCTGGATCCGACGACGAGTCCACTCCGACCAAGAAGAAGTCTGGCCAAGTCACGAATCTTTTGCAGTCGAACCTTACGCCTGCTGACATGTTCTCTGTGTTTATTGCTCAATTGGGGCCACCAATGGTATGTTCAGAAAGTCCAGTCTGCTACCTGTACTAACCTCAATAGAAATCTTTAGCATACACGTTACGTGAGGTCCTCTCTGAACTACCTTTCGGACCCGGGCCCGAGTACAACATGGCTATCAACGAACACTTTCGTCACAGTCTGGTCGACGCGAAAGCACTGTTTTCAAACGCACGACGAGAAGCTCTTTCGGCTGTCTACAAGAACAAGATACCAACCAGGGCCAGCTCCGCAGAGGTCGCAGCCGACTTTGAAGAGGTTGCCGCAAGTTGTGGGTACTTCAGTTCGTCGTTGTTGGATTTCGCCGAAGATATGGTCACGTTTCTTGATATTCTTGAAGAGTTAAAAGGAAACGTCAATCGCTATCCGCGACAAAGAACCTACCATTGGCTAAAATTCTGGCAACGTGGGCGCAACAAGACTACATCCGGAGATGGCTCGGAAGAGTCCAGTCTTGTTGATGAAACAGAAGCCCAGACACCTGGAGGCTCGCACGAGATTCATAATCCCATCTACCGGAAGTCGACGCGGGGCGATCCATACAAGTCAGAGAATGAGCAGCCGCTGTCATACCGCATATGGACTTCATTGGCCGTCTTTAGGAGAGACGACCTGAAATTCGCTGTCAAGGTTGGTATAGGTGCAGTCCTCTACGCCATGTGGTCATTCATCCAATCGACCCGGGGATTCTACGGTCATTGGCGTGGAGAGTGGGGCCTGTTGTCGTACATGTTGGTTTGTTCGATGACTATCGGTGCCTCCAACACCACTGGTTTCCAACGTTTTGCTGGTACATGTCTTGGGGCTGTACTTGCCATCGCCGCATGGATTGCAGCTGATGACCATGCTTTCGTTCTGGGATTTTTCGGTTGGCTCATCTCTTTGTTCTGCTTTTACATCATTGTGGGCAAGGGCAAAGGGCCTATGGGTCGCTTCATCCTGTTGACTTACAACCTTTCTGCACTCTATGCATACTCGCTGTCTGTCAAAGACGAGGAAGACGATGACGACGAGGGCGGTATCTCGCCTGAGATATGGGAGATTGTGCTTCATCGTGTGGTCGCTGTGATGGCTGGTTGTCTATGGGGCATCATCGTGACGAGGGTCATCTGGCCCATCTCAGCACGTCGCAAGGTCAAGAAGGGCACGTCTTTGCTATGGCTCAAGATGGGCTTGATTTGGAAGCGCGGCCCTCTGAAGACCTTACTTGAGTCCAACGAGAACTCGAGTCGAACGTATTCGTACATGTCCGAACGCGAAGAACTCGAGCTTCGTCGATATCTGTCTCATCTGGATACGCTGCGTGCATCAGCTGCTGCCGAATTTGAGCTCAAAGGCCCTTTCCCGGACAAGAGCTTCAAGATCATTCTAGGCGCGACTAGCCGTATATTGGATAGTTTCCATGCTATGAACGTCGTGATTCTGAAAGACTTGAAGGCATCTGAAGGCGAGAAAGAGGCTTTGAGGTATACCAAAAAAGAATGGATGGATCTGAGTTGGCGCATCAGTCATTTGTTTTCAGGTAAGCAACATCCATCAAGCTGTACAAAGCGCACCTACTAACACGCAATAGTCATGGCTTCTTCAATGAAGCTAGCTTATCCACTCAACGATGTACTGCCCAATGTCGAACACACGCGCGATCGATTGTTAGCAAAGGTCTTTGAGTTCCGACAGAGCGGACTGGGCAAAGTCATCGCCAACGATGAAGACTACGAGTTGTTGTATGCGTATGCGCTGGTGACTGGGCAGCTCGCTCATGATCTCAATATAATTGGGCAAGAGATCGAAAAGCTATACGGCGTGCTGAGTGAGGAGGATCTGAAACTACAGTAGATACACGCAATGCACAGAAGTGATGACTCTACACGGCTTGGCTACATTTCCTACGTTCTTTGCTACCAGGCAAGACTGGTTCGCTCAACAACAGTGTGTTCAAAGCATGTCATTGTGTAAGCTGCTGGTATATACACTAAATATGCGCTCCCTTTGAGTGCCTGATACACGAACAAACCGAAATGTTACGTTGAAAACACGCGTTGGTAAACTACACACTTCCTCTAGTTATCGAGAGGGTATCTGTCCAAGAACTTGAATGTGCGGAGACCCTCAGATAGCTGATCTACGACTGTGGACATGTCGCTGGAACTGTAGACGCCGGGAGTAGATGCTTCGATAGCGGCCGCGCTGAAAGCAGTGTTGTTGCTGGAACCGAGCATAGCGATGGGCTTACCGAAGCGGTATCCATCTTGTAGAATCTGGAGTGGGCGACCGGCAGGGTAGAGAGTCGAACGGGCGTTGCTGGTCGCGTTGCGGGGCGAAGCAGTTGAGTTGGAGTTGGCCAGGCTGTCGGCGGGTGCGAAGAGGCTCTCTGCGCTACCATCGACGATGATAGCATCAAACTGGATGGCGGATGTAGCCGAGTAGGTTTGATCGATATCGCTGCCAAGATGCTCGGCTACAACAGTCATTCCAACCTTGAGGTCAGCAAGAGCTGACTTCATGGCCTGTGCGTTTTCGCCAGAGGAGGATGCAGTAGTAAGGTAGCCGACCTTCAGGCCATCCAGTTTGAGCAATGGCTCACCAGAAGCGCTAACTCCAATAGTCTTGTTGTCATGGTAGTAAGTGTCATCTGCTTCCGGCGCGGTCATACCCAGCGCTTCTGCCACCCTTACGGCGATGTCGTGAGAGATGCGGTTGAGCTGGATAAGCACGTTGTTCTTGACAACATCGCTCTTCAGCTGCGAGGTCTCGAATCTCATGGCGTTGACCACGAATTGTTGCTCGACAGGCAGAAGCGAGTTGAAGAACAGGCGAGGCTGGCTCCAGACATCCGCGAATGTGCTGGACACGGATCGGACAATCTTTCCACTTGTGGAGCGGCTGGGGGCTGTGAAGAAGCCACGTCCGCTAGTTTGGTTTGCCTGTCGCGGAGATCCTTCGTTCAACGTGTTTGGAGAGTAGGCTGCCGTGTTGAGAGGTATGTACATCTGGCCAGCGCCATCCCTTTCGTTGTTATGCACAGGTACGCGAGGCTGGTTGATAGGAATTTGCTAATGTGAGGATCGAAGTTAGTCTTTGTCTCACGTTCATTTCGTAGAATCAAAACGAACCTCGAAGTTAGGGCCACCCATATTGCGGTTCAGCTGCGTATCAAGGTAAGAGAACATTCTTCCTTGAAGCAGAGGGTCTTCCGTCAGATCAATTCCGCGAACTATCAGGGTTAGCATATGCCTACTCTGCATGTTGTACAGTCACAATACCTAAGTGTCCAGGCTGGAACATGATTTGCTCTGTCTCAGCAAAGTAGTTGCGTGGGTTCCGGTTCAAGGTCAACTTTCCGAGCGGAGTGAAGGGCACGATATCCTCAGGTACAATCTTGGTAGGATCTAGAAGATCGAAGCCAAATCGAAGCTGATCCTCTTCTTCCATAATTTGAGCCTCGAACACCCACTCTGGGAAAAATCCTTGCTGGATACTGTCGAACAGATCTTGGCGGTGGAAATCGGCGTTCATGCCTGCGGTCAATTGCGCTTCTTCCCACAGCAAAGAAGCTTTGCCTTGTAGCGACCTGAAGCGAAACTTTACGAGCTTGGATTTGCCTTGGTCGGTCACGAAGCGGAAGGTGTGAACTCCCCACCCATCGGTATGCCTGTAAGACCTGATGGTACCGTGTCCTGACATTGCCCACAGAAGTGTGTGCATGGAACTGGGCTGTTGGGAAAAGAAGTCCCAAGCGGAGTCATGCGCAGTGGCCGCTGTAAAGAAGAAGCCAACACATTAGTTTACGTTCCACATGCATTTCGTGCATTCGCAACATACCTTGTGGGATCTCAGAATCTGGTTTTGGCTTGACG
Organism: Alternaria alternata; assembly: GCF_001642055.1. Lineage (NCBI taxonomy): Eukaryota > Fungi > Ascomycota > Dothideomycetes > Pleosporales > Pleosporaceae > Alternaria > Alternaria alternata. The sequence continues at coordinate 139,480 of NW_017306209.1, forward strand.
GCATGGATCAGATCGGGAAATTTGATTGCATCTTGGATGAAGAAGACCGGAATATTGTTTCCAACAATATCTATCAACAGGTATGGTTAGAAGGAGAACACAGCCAAGAAGAACTCTGATGATAAGAACTCGTAACGTACCGAAGTTTCCCTCGTCAGTGTACCACCTAACAGCGAATCCATGCACATCTCGCACTGTGTCAGCACTGCCTCTTGATCCGGCAACAGTGGAGAATCGCATGAAGATCGGTGTCTCCTTTCCTGACGAGCCCAAGAAAGATGCGCCAGTGATGTTTGAGTAATCGCCATAAGAAACAAAGGTGCCGTGGGCTCCGGCTCCTCTTGCGTGGACAGCACGCTCCGGAACGCGCTCGTGGTCGAAATGCATGATCTGTAAAGATATGAAGTTAGTTGAAATCTCATCAGTATTGTGTCTTCCAAGAACTCACCTTTCTTCGGAATGCTTGGTCCTCCAGAAGTGTTGGACCACGCTCGCCAGCTGAGAGACTCTCTTGCTCCTCGATTGGACCACCGACCGGGTTTGTCATGTACACATCGCTGTCGTCAACCTCGTAGCGGCCCATGAAATCGTCAGTCGACGCAGCATTGTCATCTCGGCGAACGACAGCGTCACCATCCATGTAAGGGCATCCTGCCTGAGCAATATGCAGCAAGGCAGTAGCAGCCGTCAGGATCTGAACTCGCACCATCTTGAAGTAGACAGAGATTCTGGAAGACGTGAGCTACAGAAGAGAGCGGACAGCTGTGGATTTATACCGCCTCACAACGTCAACAGCAACGGCAACAGAGCGGTACGACCTTGTAGCGTGCACATCTCGACATGGATGCTAGTTTAGACATCATCGCTCCACAGTCCTGAATTATCGAATAGCACGACTTGTATTGGACAAACCGAACGATCATCGCGCGTTTGGGAAATTCCCGGATTAACGGTACCCACTTACGGCGAGTCTATTCGAGGCACTTGTATGGATGCCAAGGATTTGGAGGCTGGGACGTTGACCTGCATATACATGATGCACGCGTAATTCCACAACTGGGCAGAACGCCGCCTTGCAGGCAGGATGTGATGAAGATGGGCGTGATTTCTCGATCTCGTCGACTGCCGTACATCGTTACGCCGGTATCACGCCGAGTTTTCCTCAGATTGATCAGCGTGTTTGTGATCCTGGTGGTTCAACAGCCGAAGACTCAAGCCGCGAGACTAAACTGCCAGCTTTTTAGGTTGGATTGACTCGCTAATAGAATAGCAGTTGCGATCTCTTCGTTGATGATGATAGTCACGTCAGGTCACCGTGCCACTTAGCCAAGAAAAAAAGCGGAGCTAATCCTTGGAATCCGGGTGAGGTTGTCGAGTTGAGCAGTAATTTCTCGGCATCTTCAACAGCTTGTTGCCAAATGCATTCCTGCACTGTGCTGTGCTGAGATCGTTGCGTTCTGATCCACGGATAGGCCAAAATGCGCCGTTGGACACAGAAACATCCGATAATGACGCGGCAGCCGGCTTGGCACTGTTCACTTCTCCAGGGTCCCGCTCCCGAAGTTGATCTTTTCTCGGTGCTTATGAAATGCTCATGGTCCAGCCGCCCCCGGATTGGCGTGATTGGTAAGTCGAAACCGGCCATTTCGCCAAGTCTTCGACTGTTAACAACGCTACCAGGTAAGCCTGAATAGCGCAAAGAATAGTAGCCTGCTATATGCAAAGCGTTCGTTCGCTGCACATTGCATGGCTAAGTTCGGGGCTGGGTACCGGCAGTCAGCGCATAGCTCGAGAGGAGCTTGTCGCGCCCGAATGTTGTAGTATTCCAGCCTGATCCTAAGGACATATGTGGTTACATGGACCATGCTGTTTCGTTTCATGAGGCCACAAAACTACAATAGCTGTTAGGCTGTGATGGATCAAGAATGCGTGAGGGCACAACAGACGCTGATCATACCCATGTATTAGCTTTAGCGGTGAGCATCTAACCAGCTGATGGGGAGTGAGATGGTAGCTGTAGGTAAAACAGATTGGGTCCGCGGAGGAAGGTCGATAAGGGCACCCATAAGTGCATAAAGGAACAAAAGGATGGTCATCTTAGGTGACACCGGACATCCTCGTCGCAGTCTGGATCGTTCCTTGAGGATCACCCCTGACGCAGCGGGAAGGTCGTACCGACAAGATAAGATGCGAAGCGCCCTTGGAAAGCCAAGTGTTTTTCTTTAGACATATCACACTTGGCCACCTCCACGTGTGTTAAGGCAAGTTGCCCACAACAATGTCCTGCCGTTTGGATACAAGCGCGCATATGTACTACTTGTTCAGATGTGGCTGACACAGAGTGATGTAAGTGCGCGTTCCGGTACTGTGGATCCATGCAGCCTTTTGTATCGCAGCTAGAGAAATCGAGTATAATATATTTTTCTGAGATTTGTCAAATGGCTGCGCTCTTTTGAATCGCGTACTTACATGGTATTGCAACAAGCCAACAAATACGCCCGTGAGTGAGCCTGGAGGTATTCAGTACGACTTTTGTTCGCAATGACGAGCGCGAACATAAAGCCAGAAGCACCTTACAGAGCCCCTGACTGACGGCTACACTTCGAGCGTCCATGTATACTGTATAAGAAAGTGGCTTACCAGTGAGTATCCTCTGCGGTTACCTAGAAACGATACATGCTCGAACGCTACTGACTAGTAGTGTTGACAATATCGCAAGATCTATAGGCCTTGTGCAGCAAAGCTCGTCAAACATAGGCTTTGTGGTTTCGAGGCGTGGCAGCACATTGGATGTTGTTAAGGAGGCAAAGGGACTACTAGGCTGTGTCGTGATGATCTTGTTGGAGCTAGAATACTCAGGATTAGGGGCTGTATCACAGACAACAGCATCTCAGAAGCTTTCTCTTGTTACACCTGCTTTGACAGTCGCGGAGGTGAAGGTGCTACATGGCCTAGGCTCGTACACTAGCTTGCGGATATGCCGTCCGGTCGAATGAGTACGATAGAGATGGAAGGCGCATAGGATAACAGAGACGAAGGAGAGTTCGAGTCTTCATCACATGGAACTTTGACATTAGTGGTCATAGTTTGACAATAGAAGACGGATGCCTCGGCAGTGATGGCTGTGTGACTAGCTGTAGATGCCATGTTCGCGATGCGCAGCTTCCGGGCCACGCCTATGACATCACCGGGTCTTGCACGACTTCCCCAGGCTGACCCCCGCTTCCCAAAACTCAAGCAACAGCTGTTTACCGCCCGATACGTAAATCCTGGAAACTTCGCAATCGGTCTTGCTATACCCACGGAAAGGTATATTCCCACATGGCTCTATGTCAACACACAGATCGCGTCGCGACACGCCTGCTCTTCCGGCGCATAACCTAGTAGTGCTAACAACTCACGAGTATAGACCTACACAAACACCAAAGCAACAGTTACCCACACGATGTAAGTCAGTCCTCGAGTCGTTTACCTTCAGTATCACAATGCGCATCACGCTTGTCTCACTCTTATTGTCTTCCACTTCAGCAGTCGAACGATGGTGTTGTAGTGTCTTGCACATTCTCTTGCTATGCAAGGAATCCGCGCGCATGACCCCAAATATTCGCTAATCACTTCTTGAAAATCCAGGAATCGGTCACTCTCAGTCCGCTCGAAGAAGGGCAGCGGTAGCGGCAGTGGGGAAAAGTCCGCGCCCAAGCACCGTTTCACAATGGCTTCCCTAAGAGGTACGCAGCAGCCGGAGCTTTCGAAGAAACTGTTCAAGATCATCAAATCTGAAAACCATGCGATTGGCGCCTACGAGGCTGCGGCACGTGAACGGGTTGGCATTGCTCAGCAGCTCTCGGAATGGGGTGAGGCCACAGAGGACGAGACGATCTCGGAGATTTCAGATAAGCTCGGAGTGCTGCTCGCAGAGATTGCCGAGCAAGAGGATATCTATGCACAAGCGTTGGAGGAATACCGAGGTGTCTTGAAGCAGATTCGCAACACAGAAAGCTCAGTGCAGCCGAGCCGAGACCACAAAACCAAGGTACGGCCTCTCGCTCTAGCCAGCGACTTCGTACTAACCAGACAACAGGTGTCGGATGAGATCGCCAAGTTGAAATACAAAGAACCTCAGAGTACTAAGATTGTCCAGCTCGAACAGGAGCTCGTACGCGCGGAGGCACAGAGCCTGGTTGCCGAAGCGCAACTCAGCAACATTGTACAGCAGCTCCACGAAGACTGTTATCACCCGCTGACCATTTCAGACTCGTCAGAAGTTCAAGGAGGCATACGACCACCACTTCGCAGCCACTATCGAACGTGCTGAGAAGCAAATCATCCTAGCCAAGCACGCTCGTCGTCTCTTGAACCTTGTCGACGACACCCCCATAGTCCCCGGCGATGTACACCCTCCGTTCGCAGAGGTAGAAGCAGCACGCCAGGTACTCACCGACGCGGAAGACGATCTTCGCCATTACCAGTTGGATGTTGAGCCCATCCATTCGAATGCAGGCAACCTCGGAGTGGGTGCAATGCCGGGAGCCCCCGTGCCAGGAGTTGGAGCGGGAGAAACAAGTGGAGCCCCTGTTCCAGAATCTACTACGTACGAGAGTACAGTACGAAATGAGAGTCCCGTAGGCGTGCAGTATGACAAGGCGGGTTCAGCCCCTTACCCCTTGGAGGAAGCGGATAGAGTGGAAAGGCAGCAGCAGGAGGTTCCTAGACAGGAAGTTTCCAACGTGGCTTGAAAGTGGAGTACGGTGGTGCCTGGGCATCTTTCTAGGAATCTTTCTTGCGTCCATGTGTACTAATGATTTGATACGTCTCTTGATTATGTATTCTTTCCGTAGCAAGACATGTTTCTGCAATGCCACGTATGTTCGCGGGTTTTCCGGTAGTGTCTAAGTATATCCAGCATGCATATGGGTAAGCCAAGGATATGGTATAGACGGGTGCCTGGAAGTAAGGATGGAATAGTAGTAGAGACCCAAGGGCGGCCGATGTAGGTCCCACCTCAACCCTAAAGTTGTCCGTGCACACGTTTTGGCGGGGACTCTTAGCGCGGAATGTGCCGTTCCCCAAGAAGACACATGGAGCTCTACCTCATCTCTAAATTCACGCGCAAGCCCACGAACACCGCCAATTTCTCCACCACTACTCCCCACCTCTTCCACTCACAGTCTCCGCTGCTGTAGCCATGGCGGACCGCAAGAAGAGAGATCGCTACGCAGCGGGAACAGGATACCAATTCGGCGCGAATACACAAGAGGCCGCCCAAGGAGCAGGAGTCCCCCCACCAGTAGTACCTGGCTATGGAGCTCCAGCGCCCTCATACGGTGCACCATCACCTGCTTATGGCGCTCCCTCTCCTGGATTTGGCGCCCCCGCCCCCGGCTACGGAGCGCCAGCCCAGGGCTATGGACAGCCTATGCCTCAAGATCCGAATGCTCTCAACCAGCAGTTCGGGCAGATGAACATAGGCCAGGGACAAGCAGCCCCTCAAGTTCAGCAGCCCGCCGCAGCTACTCAGCAGAACCAACTGTTCCCCTCGGACCTCATCGCGCAGCCCTTCCACGTCTCGGAACTATACAACCCTCCTCCTCCGATCAACCTGCCCTCCAACGCCGCAGCCACCCCCTCCGAGTTCGCGAACGAGTCGAGTAAATACCTGCGATGTACGCTCAACACTATCCCTACCAACCACTCGCTGCTCAAGAAGAGCAAACTTCCATTCGCGCTCATCATAAGCCCGTATGCTAGTTTGCACGACTCAGAGGACCCTGTGCCAGTAGTACACGATCAGGTCATTAGCCGTTGTCGACGATGCCGCGCCTACATTAATCCGTTTGTCTCGTTCCTAGACCATGGGCACAGGTGGAGGTGCAACATGTGCAACCTGACCAACGATGTCCCCCAAGCATTCGATTGGGATGCAGCACAGCAGAAGAGCGTCGACCGCTGGCAGAGACCCGAGCTGAACTACGCAGTGACCGAGTTCGTTGCACCCCAGGAATACATGGTCCGCCCTCCACAGCCTCTGTGCTACTACATTCTCCTGGACTGTACCCAGGGAGCAGTGAACAGCGGACTTCTCGCTGTCGTCTCCAGGGTCATCAAGGAGTCCCTCGGCCGGATACCAAATGCAGACGGTCGGACACGCATCGGATTCATGGTGAGTTTTGGGCACAAAGAACACAAGTCACCTGTATACTGACTCGAAATAGGCCGTCGACAATGGGCTACATTTCTTTGGTATCCCTCCAGACAACAGCGAATCTAATGAACCCCAACAACTCGTGGTTTCCGATCTAGATGAGCCCTACCTTCCCATGCCCTCGGACCTTCTGGTCAGCCTCAGCCAATGCCGCAACAACATCGAGACCTTCCTTGACCGCCTTCCGACCATGTTCCAGAACACACACGTCCCTGGATTTGCGCTAGGCTCAGCTCTCCGATCCGCACATAAGCTCATTTCCCCGCTTGGTGGAAAGTTGACCGTCATTGCCGCGTCGCTGCCCAATGTTGGCCATGCAGCATTGAGCCCCCGAGAAGACAAATCATTATTGGGAACCGGCAAAGAAGGCAGTTTGTTGCAGCCTGCAAACAACTGGTACAAGTCGTTCGCCGTAGAATGCTCCAAGAACCAGGTTTCAGTGGACATGTTCCTGTTCTCCTCACAGTACCAGGATGTCGCAACGCTAAGCAACCTTCCGCGATTCACCGCCGGTCAGACATACTTTTACCCAGGATGGAATGCTGCAAGACAAGAGGATGTTGTCAAGATTGCAACTGAGTTGGCTGACTACTTATCTGCTGAGATTGGTCTAGAGGCTGTGCTCCGTGTGCGTGCTACCACCGGGTTGAGAATGTCCGCATTCTACGGAAACTTCTTCAACCGCTCGTCTGATCTCTGTGCCTTCCCGGCATACCCCAGAGACCAAGCTGTTGTAATCGAAGTCGCTATTGACGAGACAATCTCCAAGCCATTCGCCTGTCTACAGGCTGCTGTGCTCCATACTACTTCAAGTGGCCAGCGTCGTATCAGAGTTTTGACTCTTGCGGTGCCAACAACTGAGAGTCTAGCATCGGTCTATGCTTCAGCAGACGCACAAGCGATCACCACCTATTTCAGTCATAAGGCGGTTGAGCGAGCATTATCGAGTGGTCTTGATGCGGCGCGAGACGCATTGCAGGCCAAGGTCATTGAGATTCTGTCAACCTACAGGAAGGAGTTGGCAGGTGGAAGTATGGGCGGTGGTGGTCTGCAGCTACCACAAAACCTGCGCGCTCTCCCCATATTGTTCCTTGGTCTTATCAAGAACGTTGGTCTTCGTAAGAGCGCTCAGATTCCAAGCGATCTTCGATCAGCTGCTCTCGATCTCCTTTCTACACTACCACTGCGACTGCTTACGCAGTACATTTACCCATCTTTCTACTCTCTTCACGACATGCCTGATGACGCTGGTGTACCGGAGCCTGCTACTGGTCAGATTACAATGCCACCCGCGTTGAACCTCTCTAGTGCAGCTATCGTCCCGTACGGCTTGTACCTCCTGGACGACGGTGTCAACCAATTCTTGTAAGTGCATATGCACATTCGCTGTTGATGCAGACTAACGTAGCTAGATGGATCGGCCGCGATGCTGTTCCAGCACTCCTGAACGATGTGTTTGGCGTCGAAGACCGTACACAACTGAAGCAGGGCAAGGCTTCATTGCCTCTCCTTGACAATGAATACTCGGAACGAGTTCGAGCCGGTAAGCCATTTTTACTGATGATGTAGACCGTTCAAACTGCTGACATGAGATAGTTGTGGAGAAGTCGAGGGACCACAAGTCGAAGGGCGTGGGTTCTATCACTCTGCCTACCCTGTATATCATCAAGGAAGATGGCGACCCAAGCCTCAAGCTATGGGCGCAAACACTACTCGTCGAAGACCGCGCAGACCAAGGAGAGAGTATCGTTCAGTGGATCAGCAAACTCCGGGAAAAGGTATACCAATGAGTCAGCTGCGTACTCGGAGACAACACTGACGTCTCACTTAGGTTGTGCAGTAAGCACCGACTACGTATGTGGGCACGTGTTGTTTAGGCGGTGTGGATTGAGCGAGTTGATTCCGCAGCATTGGCGTAAGATACGAAGAAGAAATCATCATTGCTTGGGGCGGTAGGTTCGTGACTGGGAGTCGCACCAAGCGAGTTCATGACTTATATAACAGAGCAATGTGATACCAGCTTTCATCATATCGTTCTTTGTCGCCTCGGCTCAGTGCTCGTACTACGATTCGTGCGGCGAGGGTGCTGCCCGTCATTGCTACACGACATGAATTGCATGGCAATGGAACATAGCGCTAGGCTGCCGTGCGAGTATTGGCGAGGGGTGAATGTGAACTTGAGGGTCGATATCTACTCCAAGTCAACCCCGTGCTGGTGTATACAGCTAGGACGACTGCTGCTATTCGTAATCGATAGGACGTACCTCGGTACTAGCGCACGGGCTATCACGGTCCGTCCTGGCTGCTGGTGGCAGGTACCCATCGTTAGCTCGCGATTGAACGCGAGTAATGACCCCTCAACACCAGTGCCGCCATCGCCATCGCCACCGCTGCTGGCGGCGCATGCTTCCAGACATCTGGTCCGCCCGCTAATACAAGCCCGCATAGTTCGGTAAAGCTACTATTCTGGACACTGCGCTTCGCGTGTACACTATGTGTTTCACCATGCTACCAGCTGCAGCAACATGGAAGACAAGTATTTTCTTTCGAGGTAACGCACGCTCCTCGTGTGGATATGCACCTAAGCAACGTGTCAATAGCGATGCTGCATCTCACCTAGGCACCAGAAATGCAATCCTGGTAGTGCGAGTATACGAGACGAGCAAAGTATGGTACGGACCACGCAAAGAAGTGCAGATGACCACGATATCCGCGATCCATGGTATCATCCCGCGTGTGTCCGTCATGTTCCACCGAATCATATTTTGCTTGCCAGGAACTAGTCGGTCCACTGGGTCCTTCGCCTTTCTGTCAGCGTTTCCGAGCTATGGACTGTGATGGCAAACAACTGTCACGCACCGCCTACAGCCCAACGCCATGGGACAGACCATGTTCGCTGACCGCCTCGTTCAATAGCCTCTGGCGCCGTTTGCGCTGCAAGACGCAAAATTTGAGTCGCTGAAGTCCGGCAGAACCACGGATGCTAGTCTTTCGCTTCGGCAAGGTACAAAGGTACAACACTTTTCTGTGGACCTGGTCGAGTCCCCTTGCATCGGCGCTCGCCCACGCTGCTAGCTTGCAGCGCCTATCCGTGTCAACCAATTGCTTCGGCATGGCAGTGTCAGCTTTGTCTCGAGGCAGACGCCATGCCGGCCTGCTTATGATGATCTTGTCCAGCGCGCGCAACTTGCCTCTGAGGACCGGCCAGCGGCGCCGACGCTGCTATGCCATGGTCAGCCAACATGACCCCGATTTCTCTGATAGCACGTGAAATGCGGCAGTGGGCGTTGGTAGGTGTTTCGTCATCAATAATCAACTTGCGCATGCTCAGGTCCCGGCCACAACGCACGACCTAGGCCAAGTAGTCAGGTTCTGGCGACCCGTCGCTGCAAGCATGTGCTATGGCCGTTGTTAGCGACCGGAAACAGACAGTGGTATCCAGAGAGCCCCACCGTGGGACATGGCACCGTGTTCTGCAACCATGGCCGATAATTTGACTGCAGACGAGTGCTGCTCATCAGGGCTCGCAGACGATACTGTGGGTGGTCTGACAGGCGGACGAGCATGCTCTGGGGCTGAGCTGCACCGCTTCATCATGTCTGGGTAGGCGGGCCAAGCCATCGCTAATTCCAAGGATCTGCAGGCAAGATGTGCCCTCGTCGCAAGGTGGATCGGACTCTAACCCCAGCCTTCTGCCAGGCCGTCCGTCCAGGGCGCACGACAAAGCCGCTAAGATCCCGTCCTGTGCCTTACCAACCCCTCCTCGCATGCAGTTGCGACGCAATCGTGAGTTCGTCTCTAATCCCGTTCTCCTGCGTCGACACCTGTTCCTCTGCCTTCATACCCGGGTCTTGCACCGTCTAGCTGCATCGCTACAAGAGCCGCATCCTGCCGCTTCTGCTCGAGCCCTTGTGCGCATCGAGTGTGCGTCAAAGAGGGGCCAATCTCCCCGCCACCTGAGGCAGTCCATCCTGCGCCTTATCATACCCAGCCCAAAGTCCGAGTATCCGTGGTTGCTCAACCCTCACCACTGGTCAGCCTTTGGACGACCCCAACTTGACGATTTTACGACGCAACGATCGAACTTAACCAGACCTTGTAGATTTTCTTGACTTTGCTCGCTGGGCGCTGTGTCCGGATGTTGTTGCAACGCCGCTCTCTATTCGTCATCATCTCGTTTCAGCCTTCCCACACCCGCTCCAGCAAGGAACCACCCGCAGTATCACACTGATTGCGCCGCTGGAGGCAACCCACCTGGGACCTGCGCTTGCATTAACGTCCCAGTCTTAGATCACTGGCGCTACCGTACCGTGTCCTGTCGTGTACGCCGTAAGCTATACGCGCCCCGTCACTGTAGAACGACCTGCGCAGCACGCTCACCACGACACGGAACAAGAGGTGGACATTGTAGACTGCTGGTCATCGGCCCCTCCAACATGTCTTCCTTCCAAGCAGTCAACACTACATTGTCGGTTCCAGATCCGCCACAGGGCCGCCCAGGTGACGAGACGACGCCCACTACTCCCCGACCGAATAGCAGATTCTTTGCCGAATCGAAAGCGGCCGAGGAAATCCGCACTGAAGACCCATCAGCTAAGACGCCTACACGTAACACCTTTGCGGGACTCGTTGGTCAGCGACCACTGCCTTCATCGCCTTTCACACCCGCCCGTGAGCTGAGCGAGACACCTTCCGCTTCGAACAAGAGTGAGCAGAGTAGAGAGGATTCGCATAGGTCAACAGCCTCCGGTCAAGACGTGCATATGGGCGATGGTGACGAGGACGACAAAGATGGATCGGACAACGATAGCGTGACTAGTGATTCGAACCGACCGTCCAAGAAGAAGAAGGGACAGCGCTTCTTCTGCACCGACTTTCCGCCTTGTAACCTGAGCTTCACACGAAGTGAGCACCTGGCACGACACATTCGGTACGTCTTTCATCGTGCGTTGTCCCGCATTCGCTAACATGCTGTAGTAAACACACAGGTGAACGTCCCTTCCAGTGTCACTGCTCACGACGATTTTCACGTCTCGACAACCTGCGACAGCATGCTCAAACAGTTCACGTCAACGAAGATATACCCTCTGAATCGTTAGCCGCAACGGGCACAAGGTTCCAACGGCAGATCCGGACCGACCGAGTAAGACCACCTGGAAATCGTTCTCGAGCAAACACACTAGGCAGTACCGGAGGTCACAGCAGAGGTCACAGCAGAAACCTTTCTGCATCCAGTATAACCTCTACAATATCGACAATGAGTGTGGCACAATCTCCAGACATACGGCGACGACCCCCACCTTTGGCTATGGCTAGCGATGGTGGTGCAAGTGCAAGAGCACGCTTGTCGCTCAACACTATGAATGCATATGACCCACCCATGATGGGTAGTCCTGGGCCCGTGGAGTACGATACACAGTCCAACGCGCCTACAACGCCTACTTCTGCGACATTCTCTACAGTTACTGGTAGCCCCGCTCGCTTCGGGTCTGCTATGCAGTCTCCTGTATCAAGTTCATCAAGGCCAGTCTCATGGGCTGGACCACCGCCTCCGGGACGCCGCCAATCTATCTCTTCCAGTGGCAATCCTTTCTCCGGTGCACCAGGACAGGCTCCTCCTACCTACATTACGCCTCTACAATCGACTGCTGCCCCTGCCTACTCAGCACAAAGCAGCGCATATGCAAGCCCTACAGCGTCCCAATTTCCAGAATCAAGGAGAGACTCGAATGCGGAGGCGGACTGGAGGCGACGAACTTGGCACCCAGGAGTTTATACTGGTCCTCGACCAGCGACTAGTGGACTTGGATACCACCAGACACCGGATGCTCCACGCCCTCTATACACCTCACAGCCTGCTGCTTCTCAGACCACCAGACTCCCAGGGATCGAAAGCTTCGACCATGCTCCGCCTCCGCCTCCGCTACCTCGGCGTCAGCCAAGTCCGATGCAAGTTGATGCTCCGGCACGTCCGCTTACTTATCACGCGCCAATGGAGCACACGTCCAATAGAGGTCACCACAAACGAACGAGCATTTCATGGGAAATCGACCGTCTGAACATTGCTAGTCCAGGTTCTCAAAGTAATCAGTGGTCACAACAATACCCTGGCAGCGCAGGCCGAGCAAACGCTGCACGACCCACGACAGCCCCTCATGGCTACTTCAGTCGTCAACCCTCCAATGTTCAGCCTATTCAGATTCCTTCAATTAACGCCTCGCCCAGAACCTCGCAGGAACAGCCAGTGACACCTCGAAAGAACAAGCGACAAGCCTGGTACAATGGACCTGTCAGTCAGCCGCAAAGAGCTATGCAGAGAACGTCACCCGAGGACTCCAGTAGCAGCGAAGGTGTACCGACGCCAGGCACTATGATCGACTATCACCCTGCTATTGTCCACAGCAACGGGTATGTCGAAGCGCCAGCAGTTGTTGAAGATTACAAAACCGCGCCACCAGCGTCAATTATGGAGAGGCCCCACCCTTTGCATTCACAGCCTCCGCAACATTACCATAGCCACAGCCTTTCGAGCTCGAGCTCAAGCTATCGCCCGCAGCGCGAACCCGAGCGGGGACCCGCAACGTTCGGTCAGCCACTGCCGCAGACAGCCAACAACGACATGCGACGCTTAGAAGCGCTTGTAGCAGTGGCCACTGGCGAGCAGCAAGCCGTCGAGAACCGGTCTTAGGTCAGCTGATCGTTACCCACTGATCCACACGACACATCATCACATTACTTCAAACCTCACAAGTACGCGCAACGATGTCACGACTTGGAAGAACATAACGAATCTCCTATGATTGAACGCGAATGATATATATATCTGGTTTTGCTCCAGTAACCAATGACAAGTCTCGGTCTTTGCTTTTTCCCCTCCAGCCTTTCCTCCAGAAATTTGCCAAAGGTGGAGGCTCTTGTTGTCGCTTTCCATATGATACCAATCGGAGCTTCTGCTCGAACTTCCTTGGGATACCCCGATCCGGCATATATTTTCCTTTGAGTCATTTTCTTTGTTTGTGTGTATTTGGCTTTTTGCTGTCGTTTTAGGGATATACCAAATCGATCGTACAATAGCGGGAGTCTGGAGTTATTCTATTGGATTTTCTATTTTGTCCTGACGCCTTTCTTCTTGGTCATACTGTCATGCTGTTATTGCTGGAGAGTCACTGAAGGCGAACATTGGTAATGGCAGGAAGTCACTTTCTGGTAGAGAATCAGTAGCTGTCTTCGGACATTCTTAACATGCTTGTATATGCTTTTAACACTTGACTTTGACATGTATTTTGTATTGTGACGTTTTTGGCGAAGGTTCTGCTGATATCGAGCGTCACTCTGGACACAAGTTGAGAGATGCACGTAAATGCCTGCGCGTTTCCCCTTCCCTCTTATTCATCAACTCCTCTTCCTACAGTATCAGAATTACGAACAACGCGCTGGCTATCACGCACCTACCAAAGACTGGTACCATAAGACTCACCCTGAGAGGAGCGATCACGTACTCATGACGTATAGAAGAGAGAACCTTGTCACTGGATCAGATGTCTCTATCGGTGAGTGCTATATCCTCTAGCATAGGATCTCAACTTTAGACTGGGTGAGACCAGACATGCTGAGCAGAACCAAAACAGGCCTAGAAATAGCGCCCGGTTCAGCGTCCATATGCTTCTCGTCGAGTGAACTCGAAGTACGCCTACCTGTTTGCATCGAGGATCAGCCTCAATGACAGTCAAGACGTTAGTTGTGGTGAGCCTGTGTCATATCATACACTGTCTGTGCGTCTTAGCGTGGCTTTGGAAGTGGCGGCCCCGTTGCCGTAGAAACATGGAACGTTTCGGGCAAAGCGTGCTATTTCCCATGCAAGCCCCGCGTACCCTATGCCCAGTGTATACACATCCGATTCGAGCAACAACGACAGCGGGTAAGACTCTTGGTTCTGTACCTGGATTTTGATACCCATCTTTTTTTCTTCTTGTTTCTTTGTGATACCCCTACCGGCGCCATGGGTTCTGACGATCTTATTGACTTCGAAGTCATTGAGAATCAAAAGGAAAACATCCAGAGTCTGCCCAGCGGACGTTCTGCAAGAGCGCTCGCGCAGCTTTACACGCCACCGTTGACTTCGGCCGCTGGCCAAACTCGGTCCCCGTCGCAGATGCAAGATGAACACAGCGCAACTCGCCTCGGATTCGAGAAGGAGCTCATGGCGATTGACGACTCCGACGACCCACTCGATGTCAGTAGTACCAATACACGAACTGCATGTGGTGAGACATGTACTGACTTTGTGCACACGAATCCAGATCTACACCCGCTATGTAAAGTGGACGCTTGAAGCATACCCGTCCGCACAAAACACACCTCAGTCGCAACTTTGTCCGCTCCTCGAGCGCGCAACGAAAGCCTTCCAATCCTCACCGGAGTACAAGAACGACGCGCGCTACCTCAAGCTCTGGCTGCACTACATTCACCTCTTCTCAGACGCGCCGCGGGAGACGTTCGCCTACCTGGCGCGACACAATATTGGAGAGAACCTTGCGCTATTCTACGAAGAATTTGCGGCCTGGTTAGAAGGCGCAGGCCGCTTCACACAAGCAGAGGAGATCTACAACCTGGGCATCGACCGCGAAGCCCGCCCAGTTGAGCGCTTGATTCGCAAGTACGGAGAATTTCAGCACCGTCTCGAAAGCCGCCCTCAGGAGGCTCCCGAACCTTCAAGCCCCGCACTCCCTGCCGTTCGTCCAGCCCTTGCCGCTAAGATGGACCCTTTTGCGCTTGCGTCACCCAGTGCGCCGAGCCCGCAACCACAGAGCCAGCCGAAGACCGCTGGAGGTGCATCTCGCTCAGGAAAGCCCAAACTTGCAATCTTCTCGGACGGTGATGATGCCGCAAGACCTGGCTCGACAGGTAGCACAGAGGGGTGGGACAGCATTGGATCGCTCGCAGACCGCAAGAAGGAAAACGCGACCGAAGCACGCCCCTGGGCGGGTGAGACTCTGAAGGTTGGAAAGAAGAACACTGGCGTTCCAAAAATGTCGATTTTCAAGGATGAGGTGAGTTGATCTGCCTACATCAGCCCCTCCATATATTTACGACCACAGGACTAATTGGTGGGCGTTTGCCATGCATGTATTCAGACCAAATCGAATCCCAATGACGAAAATGTCAGCCCCCACCCATTGCGTGAATATCAACAAGCGGTCAACCCAAGGACTGGTAGACTTGAAGTAGTCTTCGTAGATCTAGAGCAGGTGTACCCTAACCATGAAGATCCTATGTCGGAAGAATACTCATTTGAAGAACTGCGAGCTAAGTACAGGGGGTGGATGGATCATGATTGGGATGCCATTCGCCGCAAAGAGCAGGAGCGGGCAAAGAAAGCAGCCGAAGAGGAAGTGGTTGCTGAACGACCAAAGACCAAGGCCGCACCTCTAGCGCCTAAGCAGGATCATGAACAGCCCCCCAAGCCGAAGACTGTACCCTTGAAAGGTAGTGTTGATGACGACATGGGTAACGACGAAAACGCGCCACCTTCACAAGCAGATGTAGACAAAGCAAGGGCAGCTAAGAAAGCCAGACGAGAGGAGCGGGCCAACAGAACTAGGAAGATCAAGGTTATGGAGGTCAAGGAAGTTCGCGGGGAGACTCAGACAAGTAAGTGATCGGCTGGACATCTGGTTGTCACTTGTACACTAACAAGGAACAGTCCAAGCCAACTTGGATTCTCCGGCGAAGCCAAAGATACGGCGAAAGAAGACTGGCCCAGAAACGACAATGACCCTCCACACCAAGGAGGCCATGGACGAAATATACGATATTTTCAACGAACCACTAAAGAACGCTGATGAGGAAGTCTCCGAGGTCCAAAGTGGTGAAGAAAGCAGTGGGGACGATGAGGATGACTATACGAGTGGAGCCGAAAGTACTGCTACTGGTCGCATATCGTGCGCTACGAGCGAATTCGGAGACGAGACAACAGTGGGAGATTTCACACTCGGCACTAGGGTTCTCAACACCGAAGAAGACGAAGAGGAAGATGAAGATGAAGATGAAGATGAAGAAAGTGATGCCAATGATTCAGACACCAAAAGTGCCTCTGCATGGTCAGACTTCACTGAGAGCAAACACGTGCCTAAGGATCATGAAAACGATGGATCAGATGATGAGTCCGAACATTCCGAGCATTCTCATGACGACTCGTTTGATGAGTTGACACGTCCAGATGTCGACTCCGAACAGCAACGGGAATCTGATGTAGTCACCCCTACCTCACCTTCAGCACCTGCTTCACTACCTACTCGCTTTGTCCCTGTCCCACCAGAAGACTATGTTCCAGCAATGCAGCCCTATCGAGACCCGATACAGGCTGCGAACAATCGGTTGCCATTCATGACACCGATTGTTGAGAAGACGGAGTCGTCCTTGGGCATCGCCACTGCTTATGCACAGAAGGACTATTTTAGCGCTGCTACCAAGACGCCGTCAAGATCGAAAGGTACAACTGACATTCTTGAGGATGACGACGAGGATGAGACTTGCAGTAGTCCCTTTGCAGATCTTTTAAGTCAAGTTATTGACGGTTCAGGGAAAGTCGCGAAACTCGCCCTGACAGAATCGAAGCCAGTACCCAAAGAGCCCATCGCGGAACCGCAACGGAAACCGTTGGCTGCAAAGGAGGTTTCGTCTAAAGCACCAAAGGCTAGCGGTCCAATCATTAAAGACGCGCAGTGTAATCCGGTAGACGAGAACGTCCGCAAGACCATTCTGCAAGAAATCCAGCCGCCACTAGATAGCTACGACGGATACTACGCAGACACCGAAGAGAGCTACGGAAAGGGTGCTGATATACGCAAGTACACCAAGTCCGTCAAAACGAGCAAGGCAGAGAAGACTTCCACAAACCTTGCTCTCTGTCCTACTCTGCAGTTCCCGGGAACAAAGCGGACATATGCCGTCAAACGTGAACTTGGCAAAGGAGCTTTTGCGCCAGTGTATCTGGTAGAAAGCAAAGATTCCGAGGACGAGGACGACGAGAACAAACCTTCGCAGATGGGCAAGGGCGAATTCGGCCTAAAGCGGAAGGATCTGGAAGCTATCAAGATGGAGGATCCGCCAACGCCGTGGGAATTCTACATTATGCGACAAGCCAAGCGACGACTAGGCGTGTCTCGAGCGGCTGATTCGATCGTTTGCGCGTACGAGATGCACGTCTTTAAAGACGAGTGTTATCTTGTGGAAGAGTATCGAGACCAAGGTACTCTTTTGGATCTCGTAAACCTCTCTCGTGGGGAAAATGGTGTCATGGACGAGCAACTTGCCATGTTCTTCACTATCGAGTTATTCCGTACGGTGGAGGCCCTTCATTCCAAGGGTGTGATACACGGTGACCTCAAGTCTGACAACATTCTCGTTCGGTTTGATGCCTTACAAAAGGACGAGCATTGGGACTCGGAGTACAAGCGCGACGGGCGTGATGGCTGGTCTGCGAAGGGTGTCTCGCTGATCGATTTCGGCCGTGGCATTGACATGAAGGCCTTCAAGCCAGATGTACAGTTCATCGCAGACTGGCCTACTACAGAAGCCGACTGTGCAGAGATGCGCGAACTCCGTCCTTGGACCTACCAGATCGACTATCACGGGCTTGCTGGCATAGTCCACAATCTGCTATTTGGCAAGTATATCTCTACGATAGCTGAGCGCGGCGCAACTCTCGGTGCTGGCGCGACCAAAACGTACAAGATCAAGGAGAGCTTGAAGCGATACTGGCAGACGGAGATTTGGCACGAGTGCTTCGATCTGCTTCTGAACCCGCTCATGCATCTTGATGGTGAAGAGGGGAGAAGATTGCCGGTACTGAAGGGTATGAAGCAAGTCAGAGAGCAAATGGAGGCGTTCCTCGAAAGCAATTGCGAGAAGGGTGTCGGCCTGAAGGTCCTGATAAGGCGTATGGAGGAAGCTGTCAAGAAGAGGTAAAGTTACGCTTTTGCCCGTTTGTATAACGTTCTGGGTTTGGATTGTTTTCTAGGCGTTGTTGGATAGACGATACCACAGATGAATGACGCTGAATGACCATGCACTTTTTCACTTATGCGTTCTTGCTTTGCTTCGTCTTGAGATCATGTTGAAGTGCACCACCATAGTAAAGGTAAAGGTGACGAGGGGGAGGGGCCCGTCCGTGCGTAGATGCCTTGAGCTCGCGGGGAGCTTGACACCTCCGCCTGTACAAACAATTGAACTCAAAGATCGTCTTGCAGCAACAACGCCTTCCTCCTCACTGCTTAACCAGACACCTGCTTCCAGCTACAGGAAGTTTACTGGAAGTCGAATAACCATATTGCACTAGGTGCCCACTGGCAATAGCAACACGATACCCCACCTCGCCGCCCGCCGCCTTGTATACGTGCTCAACCTACGACATCGCTCCACGCTGCCGCGACCATGTCGGCCGAACTCACCACCATACTGCTCTCGTTCCAACCGGACAGCCCAGAGCTCGTGAAGAGGCGCGATTATGACACCAAGGCCCGCCAGTTTGTCTCACAACTATCCAACATCTCATCGACATCTTGGACCAAGGGCGCAGATACACAACAAGATGTTCTCTCGGTAAGGAAAACATATCGTATCGGCCTGCAAACAGCTGACTTTCTAGATACTTAACCCTGCCGTCAACTCAATAGCGTACGCCTTTGCCCTCCGCCACCGCATCTCTACCCTTGTCGAGAAGAGGAATATCCCAGACACACTGCAACCCGGAGGTTCATTATGGAATCAGCTAGTACTATTTCTCGAGACTGCGGATCCTATACAGCTGCGATATGTTGGAAAGGAATGGAGAACACTGGTAGAATATCTAGAACAAATTGCGCGCGCATGCGGATCGGTATGCTCAACGAGATGCTTTCTGCTAGGAGGAGATACTGACGACTATAGCCGAGCCTTGCTATTGCACCGATGCGGTCAGCTATGACCCGACTCGACCCTACCACAGGCACCTTCACTTCAATTCACCTCCTCTTCGTACAGCTATGTTGCGAGACACGATCGTACGCGGCCGCCGAACCCATCCTCGACAACTACATTCACACTATTCCTCTGAGGATGCCGACCGTTGCCCGTGACGGCCTCGAGTACTCAGTGCCATGTGCGGATGTCGCGAGTAGCGGAGAGTATATACATCAGCATTCTGGGCATTCAGACAAGTTCTCGGTGTCAGAAATAGAGGAATACTACGTTCTAGGAGCCCAAGCATATCTGGGAATTCGCCAGTTCAAGAAGGCGCAACATTTCCTCGAACATGTGTTGGTCATACCTACGGCCAACACCGCGAACGGTCTGATGCTGGAGGCGTATAGGAAGTGGGCGTTAGTGAGCTGTCTTGTCGAGGGAAAGGTATGTCACAGTTGAGCAGTCTGCAATGGAACGAGCTGACATGTGCAGATGGGAACTTGCCCACGTACTTCGAACGGCAATGCGATCAAGAACATCAAGGCTGCTTCGAAAGCATACGAAGCTTTGGCAGAGGCGTATGAGGAACTGGATAACATGTCCAAGCTGAAGGCCCAGGTGCAAGCAGGGTCTGAGATCTGGGCAGAGGTATGGTTATGAGACACTACAAAACGTTCACGGTTTGTTGCGCACACGCTGACAAGACATGTAGGATGGCAACACAGGCCTCGTCAACGAGCTCATCAGCAGCCAAACACGGGCCTACGTTTCGCGGCTATCACGGACATACTCGGCAATTCCAGTCTCAAACATTGCCAGCCACTTGGGGGCTTCCGCAGATGAGATCGCCGGATACATTGACACATTGATCAAGGATGGGCACCTGAACGCACGACTAGAGGAGACGGACAAGTCGAACGCGGGGATCGTACTACGTTTCTTCTTAGATCCAACACAGGGGCCTCTAGCCAAGAGCGAGAAGCAGCAACAGCAAGCCCTGTTTGACCAGACGCGTCGTACCAACATGCTCGCCGAGCAAGTCAAGGATGCCGACTACCGACTGACGCTCACCAAAGAGTACGTCGAGAACCAGAAACGGTTGAGTAAGCGGCAGAGCAACAACAACGGCGATGCTATGGATACAGCATGGGACGACAGCCTCGAGGCGGAGGAGGACATGATGGTTGACCTGCACTGAAGAAAAACAGCGATGGAGTAAGCATATGACATGTGGATTACAAGCTCACTGGAAGATGGACAAGTGGAGCTTAAGCGGCTAGTGGTGCTTCGATTGATTGTTTTGCAGGGTTGAGCATGAGCAGTGTCCATGACGCGATAACGGTAATGCATGAAACGAGAGATGGTGGACCCGAACGGTAGACGTGATCATGGTCAGACCACGGAGGCTGGCAAGTAGCCTGGAGGAGGCTGCGGAGAGGCGAAAACGATTATAAATGTCGTGCAGACGGTTGGCTCGTCGTGGCGTGCATATGAGCAAAAAGAAATCACGAAGCCACCAATGTCATGTATGTGAGAAGATGCGTGATGGAGTTTTGCTTGTTGCAGGTGCTTTTCGTGTCAGACAAGTAGGCGTGTGTCAGTATCAGGTCATTATCATTATCGTATGCGCGAGACAACCGCGATGCTGGGACCGCGTGTTTGATAGCAATGGGACTTGGCGCGCGTGGCAAACGGACCGATGTGGCACATTACGATGTTCGGGCGTCGGGCTGCCATGAGCGCGATGGCGAACGCGTTGGGTTGTGTAAATGTTGGGACGTGAGGATTCTTTTTCACTTGTTTGCCAGGGCAACAATGCCATTCCGAAACATGGCAAAGGCGATATCGCATTTGGCTGCCGCGGCGTAGGAGGCGTTGCGGGAGTAAGCAATGCATGTTTGTTTTTTTGCTACGTGGGAGATGGGAAATGGAGATGGGGGTGCGGGGAACAGGGAAGAAGCATGATGTACTGTATGCGCAGACTAGAAGATGGACTAGGAACGATAGATCTACAATGGAGAGATGAGAGGACAGTAGGGCATGTTTCTAGTGGGAAAGTAAGTCAGGAACCCAGTGTGGAATGCAGGCAGGCAGACTGTGGGCGTCCATCAAGCGCAGCCACAAGGCTAGTCGATAGGGCCAGGACCTAGTCAGTTCCTGCAGCAGAGGCCAGGATGCAATTGGGAAGACGAGTCTGAAACGCAATGTCGCGGGCAGAGGGTCATGGACTCAGGCACCCCCAACAGGCGGCGCACGAGTCAGGACGACGACTACTTCGGCGACGCGGTGCCCTGGGCCCCTGAAGCAGAGCGGTTGCGTGCAGCACAGAGAGTCGCTGGTCTGAGTCGGGTGTTCGTCCGGAGCATGGGAGGAGAGGGAGCCGGGTCGGCCGGACAGGGGTATCTAGCATGGGAAGACTAGGCTGTGTTTGGAAGACCCCTTCTCCTTGGCGGCATTGTCGCTCCACAGGGCCGTCTCTCGTCGCTGTACGTACGACATATTCAAGATAGACAGCACCGTTGCACGACAGCACCGAAGACGCCGCCCGCCACGCCTCGCCGCATCATCGCCGCCTGCCCCAGCGCGTTCCTGCTTGCGGCAACCATGCCTGCATGCGCATTGCATTAACCGCTGGCTTGGCCTGAGACACGCATTCCTGCCTCGACGGGAGTCGACAAACCAACATGAACACCACGACCGCCCAACCGGATAATCCCTCGCACCGCCGCCAGTCGTCGCGCAGTGGCTCCATCTCGTCGTCGTCGCTGCACCGGTCCGCCTCGCTGAGGGACTCCAACGCGGAATCGCCGTCTTCGTCCACCAAACCCCCCCACAAGCGGGCCACACCGCCCCCGGCCTCGTCCAGACGCCGCTCCAGCGCTGCCAACGGCGCAGCAGATGGCATTGCAGCCTCGCGGGACGGCCCAACTGCCTCTGCGAGTCTGAACCGCTGGTCTCAGAGCACCACGACCGCCAGTCGGGACCAGCAGGAGCGGCGCGATACACACCACCAACACCCGCACGCCAACCACCAGCACCACCCCAGTTTCTCGCGCAAGCTGAGCATCACCACCACCTTGCCTGCCACGACGCCCACCACCGCCAATGCATCTGTACCGCACCCGCAATCGCCCTCACGCTCGCCCACGTCGAGTCCCCGCCGACACCGCCCTCGCTCCCCCGTCTACGACCCCCCGTCGTCTGTGACGGCGCCCCCAAAGATACCCTCGCTGCCTCCGATACTCCTACCCTCAACCGTCTACGACCCCAACACTCCCACGAGCACTTCGACTACCAACAACTCACCCTCTGCATCCAGCCTCTTTACCCCGAACCTGCTCTCCGGAAACCAGCCACGCGACTACTTCAACTCGAAACCCACGCAGCCCCCGCCTGGCCAGCGGCCTCCCTCGCGCACCACAAAGGCTGAAAGAGTGTTGGGCAAGTCGCCTCTCGGGTCGCCTGCGGTCCTCCACGAGGCCGACTCCACTTCGGGCCCAGGTCGGCCCTCCACAGGACGAAGACCATCGATCGCTGCGGCACCCAAGGAGAACGCCCAAAAGCCCCCGCCGAGCGCGGGTCACAGGCAGGCCGCCTCACGGGACCACTCGAGGAGCCAGAGCAGAGAACAGTTCAGATCCGCCAGCAGAACCCACGCCCGGAGCCCCAGCAGGGATCACCTTCGCAGCGAAAGCAACGCCAGCGCTAGGCTAGACGACGGCCACCAGGGCACTCCTCCCCGCACACGCGAGCGGAGGGAGAAGGACAAGAAGACAATGCTGTCGCGCGCCCTGCAAAAGGCCAACACAGCTGTCCTGCTCGACAATGCGCAAAATTTCGAGGGCGCCATGGAGGCGTACGAGGATGCCTGCAAGCTCCTCCAGCAGGTCATGATCCGCAGCTCGCAAGAGGAGGACAGGCGGAAGCTGGATGCTATTGTAAGTTACGCCTAAACCTTGTCCAGAACCCCGGTGCTAACCCAGGTAGCGAGTAACGTATACCAACCGCATAGAAGAGCTACGACGATTAGATCCTGGCTACACTAACCACAGTGGCAAATCGCTACCGGCTCGTCCTATGAGCGGGGAATCGCTGGACGAACACCGCTCAATGCTGCTCCTGGATGACGACGAGCCGCCTGCAGTCATTGAGACTGCCACAGTATCCCGCATAGTTAACGACCGTTCCATATATGATACCCCCTCCATGGGCGAGCCAACATCGGCTCCCTCACAGCAATTGCCCCTTCGTTCAGGTTTCGAAGGTCCTCGTGAATCTGTCATATCCACAGCTATCCGCGATGTGCAAAGAGGCATGCAGAATCCACAGTTCAACCTTCAGCCCCCGCCTGGGCGACTTGCCCCTTCTACCTCGTCTGTCCGATCTTCCACTGCCGAGTCAATGATGGACCGTGTATACATGCCTCCGCCACTGTCTCCAAAGCGGTCCAAGTCTCCTCTCCTTAGCGGAAAGACCGACTCTGAGCCCGGAGAATATGGCCGGTTACTGCAACCGCAACAGACAGTCAAGACGAACCATCAGCGAGTACACAGCAACGAGTCAACATCATGGCTTGATACTATAGACGAGTCTGGAGGCTCGTCGTGTTCATCCTCAGTGCATTCCATGTCTCCTGGAGGAGTACGCCGAAAGCATCTACGAAACGCAAGCGGAGGAACCGAGGCAGAATTCGACGCGGCGCTTGACGCAGCTGTCGAAGCTGCGTACGACGACGGCTACGAACCTTATGATGACGACATGTCCACCCCTGCCGATATGATAGCGACGAAGCTGCGAAACGTGGAACTAGCCAAAGAGCGCGTACGTGAAGCCGAACGGGAGGAAGCTATCGCTGCAGCCAAGTATCGTTACAAGGAGACGCAGCTTCGGAGCGAAGGACTCCCACACGTGCGCGAAAGTGCTGAGATAAGATTCAACGACGAGGCGGATGAGGAAGAGCGGTTATTGGATGAGATGACGAGAGAGTATATGCTCGATGGCTTCGATTTCGATCTACAGACAAAGTCGTCATTACCGCGGCAGTCGGACTCGAGTGGCTTTTCTGGAAGCACGTACAACAGTTCAGTATCCTCGCACAGAACGACGGGTGGTACATCACTTTCGACGGTTGCGGAGGTGATACACCCGACATCCAAACAGTCATCCACACATGCCCCTCCCTCCGCGCCTGCTCCATCTGGTGCTTTGCCTGCATTGCCTCCTGTTCCGGAATCACAAGCATCGCAAACGATTGACACAGCAGAAATTACACCACGACCAACCACCGCAACCAAGGACGCAGCCTCAGTACGAAGCCGGAGACTATCAGGCCAAAACGCAAAGTCTTTAAAAATCGAGACTTCTGTACCACCAGTCCCGCCAGCGCCGCATACGGAGAAGCCTCCGGTGCCAGCTAAGGACGCGCCTACCGATCTTCCTGTCCAGCCCAAGTCTGCGGCACCAACATTCAGCACTACTAAGCCAACATTAGACTCCGCGTTCAAACTGCCCGCGCTGCCGCAAGCGTCCCAACAATCTGGCCTCCGAGCTCCATCGCCTCAGCCTCCCCTCTACAGTCCTGCCGAGACTGCTGCCACTGTTTCACCAGCGACGCCCGCCCTTGGTCATGCTGTATCCAACGAGGCTGGTCTTGTGCCAGGTTCACCAAAGACTGGGAAAACCTCAGCCATGGGAATTCGGAAGAACAAATCCTCCCTTAGCCTGAAGCAGCGCAATTTGTCAATATCCAGCCCAGATGGCTCAGATGCGTCCATAGGAACGCCACTCAGCACGACCTTCTCCATCACGGGGCGGAAACCCAGCAATGCCGGACTAGCAATGCCAACACCTAGCATCCCCACATTCAACGTTGATGGTCTACCGAGTGGAGGGATGCACTTGTTTGAAAGTGATATCCACTCACCGTTTTCGCCCGGTTCGCCAAGCCCAGCTGTCACAAACGCACCGATACCCCTGGAGCCATGTCCGGATTCGTATCTACTGAGACCGTTCTGGCTAATGCGATGCTTCTATCAGACGATTGCACATCCCCGCGGTGGATACCTCTCAACTAAGCTTTTTATTCCTCGCGATGTCTGGCGAGTAAAGGGCGTTAAGCTAAAGAACATCGAAGACAAGACTGCCAACTGCGATATGCTTACAGCTGCCTTGCAGAAGCTAGCGTCTGTGGATACGAACGATGCAGACGCTGTACTTGATGAGATGCAGTCTCTGGAGCTAGTGCTTGATCAGGTACAAACCCAGCTAGCGAAGAAACTAGGCAACGAAGTCGGTGTGCAGTCCGTAACTGCACTTTTCAGAGACGCGACTACAGTTGGCGAAGGTGCGGCGTCAGCTGATGGTGTCGGAAAGCATGGGTCTCAAGACCACACTGCCAAGGGTGCTGTTGCTCAGGGCAAGTCGTATCTTGCATCTTGGCGGAAACTCCGATCAAAGAACTCCGGCGTCAACCTTGCTGGCATGGCCGGCGGTACCAAGGGTGCTGAAGTACCCAAGGACAGTCTAGTCATGTCGACGCTTCCCATGACAAACCTCCCAAGCATTCGCTTTGCCAAGCGAGACATTTCCGGTGTTGTGTTTGAGGGTCCCAATGCAAGCTATATGGGTTCTTTGGCGCGGTTATTCGATGCGGTCCAGATACTAGGTATGCTTTCACATCTCCTCACCATGGTGCGTATACTAACAAAACCCCTTAGACCAAATCGCACGCCAAGTCGAAGATCCAGGTCTCAAGCATTCCTCCCCTACACATGTCGGTCTCGAGCTATCCACGCGCCACGCCGCCGAGTTCTTCGGTTTCTACATCTGTCGGTTTGTCCTTACCGATGTCACCCTGATGCTGGATAAATTCATCAAGAGAGGTAGTGAATGGGTTTTGGTTTAGGTCCCAAGAAGACCTTGATGTGATGTGTTTTAATGTATGGTCTGGTAATGAGATGAGACTTCTTTTCGAGTGTTCCCATCACCCATGCTTCCTTTTTTGATGGACCGAAAGATGATTATGAATCAAGAGGAGGACAAAGAAGAGGATGAGGTCGGAAAGAAATGAAGGATGGCATGCAAGGGACTGGTGTTGAGTTTTCTCTAGTCAAAGTCATGAGGTTATGGATCGTTTCGCCTTGTTGAAGCGCCGGATGGCGCTAACTTGGCTTTGTTTCAATGTTGTCGTTGTTTGTTCGTCATTGCGTTGCATACTGTCTTCGAAGATATCCACCCCCCAGACTCATCTTAGCTTGTCGTTATTATTATCGAAGCATATTTACATCTCTGCATTCAGAAAACTTTTATCTGCTCATGTGATACACTTTTATGTGTCTGGGATCAATCCAGAGAGTTGAGGGAGTCGACATGATCTGAGACAATTTGCGATTCATTTGAGAGAGGAAGGCGGAGCTATTCAGTAGGCTAAGTCTGTCCAAGGCTAAGAGAACAACTGTATAAAGAGGCCAAGCAAGAAACGATTCACACAACAAAAGGCCGGCCCACCCTCGCCTTCTCAGCAGCGGTAGTACTCGCATGCTTTTCCTCCGCCTGCACCATAACACCGCCATACGGCCCAGTCTTCTCCTGAGCTGACGCCTTGTTTCTTTGTTCCCAGCGATTCCACAATTCAAGGTGCGTATAAAACCTACCATCCTTAGGCGGTGGCCTCTGAACTTCCGCTCGACCCAAGATCCCTGGCCTGTTCGAGGTTGATGACGGCGAAGCAGACCCCGCATCATCATCATCACTTCCACCGCCCGGCAGATTGAGAAAACGGCTCCATGCTGTCGACGCACTTTCCAAACTACTGCTCGCTCGGATAGTGCGTATAACAGCCTGGGCGGTGATGAGATTACTCTCGAGCATTGCGGTTTGGAACGTCGTGAGAGTTTGCTGGAGGCCGGTGACAGCTTCGGTGATAGGGCTGTTCATTTCGCGGTGGAAACTTCGGCCCAGAGTTGTGAGACTGCTGCTTAAGTTGGGTATGGCTTGGACGTATTCCATGTATGGGGTGGTAAGGTCAACAGTGATGTTGTTTACTGTGGGCGTCGTGGTGGGTAAAACACTAGGCAATGCCAGACTGGCAGTGATGGGCAGTGTGGGCGTGGGTTGAGTAGAAGGCGTGGATGTTGTGCCGTTGATGGGGATGGAGGTATTCGCAAGATTGTCTGGCAGAAGCCAAGACGTCTGTTTTTGTTACGTGTCAGCAATGGCCGCATAGCAGCTTGTTTCGAGGTAAGACACATACTCTGTTCGTGTCCAGCTGGAACTTTTCTCTCAGTATGGTATTGGTAATGTTGTTGACAAGGTCTGCAGTTCCCATTTGATCACTACCACCGAAAACATTGAAGCCGAAGCCACGGTTGGGATTATTGGGATCCCCGATGGCACTTGCTGCCGCATTGATGACACTCCTCAGTTCGACAAGGTCCTGTACGGCGGGTGTGGCGACGGCGGTGGGGACCAGGATCATACCCGTGACGAGCATCGTGCAGAGCAGTAGGCAGACCTTGTGGTGAGCCAAAAACATACTAAACTGACAATGCGGCGAGGAGATACTCCGAGATGTTAGACGTTTAGGTCAGAGGTATTAGAGGAGTGTCAAAGTATGCTGCTAGGAGCTAGAAGTGTCTTGAGTAAGTTGTTGGTGGGTGAGTCTCGAAGACTACGAGGCATAGCTGGCTTCTTATGGTATACGTGGAGAGCTAGAAGAAAAGGAAACCGCGATGTTTTGGGAGGCACGTTGCTATGGATGTATTGAGTTGGAAAGTAAGTGCGATGAATGATTTGTGGTAAATCTGCAAGCATCGCCGAACACGGCATGGTTATCGCGACATGACTATTTCAACACTCCTTTGAACGGTGACTACCTGGCTTCCCTGTCGTAAAACTCCTCGAAGATGGCCATAACTAGCATCGCCAGCTTGACTTTACATGTTAGATAAGGAACCTTGCTTGAATAGCGGGTCTCTGCGGACTGCTTACAATCAATGATTTATCTCCCGTTTATTCCTCTGCTCCACCACTCAGGAACAACTTATTTAGTCACTGAGTACGATATCATTGGAACCCTCAGGTGATTTAACCGCCCGGGTTGGTTCTAGCTTCTTGCTTGGCAACAAAACATATGGAGTAACCTTTTACGTTCGCAACTCGCCTCGTTTCTGCTCATGTGACTCTTTGCTACTTTCCCGGGTATCTACAGCATGCTCACGCAGTAGCTGCGGCGAAGATATAGTAATGTCCGCTCCTATCTTTACATCTCTTTCTAACTCCAATCAGGCCCCCCGCCCTCGCTAAGCAAAGAACCAACCTCACCACTGATCCATCACGTTATATCAATCAACATGCCGCTTCGTGAGATCGACCCAAATTTCGAGAGTGAGCTCTTCGAACAGGCCAAGGCAGCGTTAAACGAAAAGTTCGGGAATTTCCAATATTGGCTCCCGCTGCCGCTCCTCCTCATCGATGTTAGTGAACATGTGGAGAAGCAACTGCCGTGCCATGAACCTGTCGAGGAAACCACCGCCATCAGTGCCCACATGTCGGTGCGCATCCGTGCCTTGTATGAGAAGTTGACTGCCGCATACAAAGAGGTCGAGGATCCGCCAGCCCGCATCGGCATGGAGCTCATAATCGAGCCGCAACGATTTGACCCAGAGGAGCCAGATTGCTACCATCGCAGATATCACTCGCGCCGCCTGCAGCTGCACGACCCAGAGACACTACCAGACCTGCCCTTTGTGAGTCAGCTGACCATCAGATCAAGGTGCGGCGGGGACGCCGACACCGCGGAAGACATACGCCCTCTATCTACCCTCGTGCCACTGCAGTGCCTCGTCCACCTGCCGGCTGTACAAGAGTGGAATGCCAAGTGGTTGTGGGAGCGGCCCATGCCCGCCTCCACGACAAGTAGGGTGATGAACGAGCACTTGAGCCGGCCGTGGGAGGGCCCCCTACGAGACGCCCGTCACGAATTCGGTGCCGCCATCATGAACCAGGAGAAACATCTCTGCGGGAAAAGGATCCCGACCAGTCTGACCAGGGCCTCATTGCACTTCTGGCCTTTCTTCTCACTCGCCCAGCATGACCAGTCCGTGGCCCGGCCAAATCTGATCTATCCCGCGGATAAAGACCCGGTATCTGTCGGCCTGTGCAAGCTCGGTACGCAGCTAAGCCTGTTCGACGTACGTGCTATGGTCACTTCAGACCTATTCCCTAGTCCCGAGGCATCAACCGACCACCAGTGGTCACAAATGCGGCGGTTCCGGCTCGAGTTTCATTGCCTTCGTCCAGACGGGCGGTGGTACTTTATCGGCCCTGGTGGCGAGGATCCACACGACTTTGAACAAGGAGGGTACAAGATCTCAGACGCAGAACACTACCCCCGCGAAACCGACACGGACGAGGATATGGACCTCGACGGCGAGTACCACGACAGCCCGACCGGCGGGTCTGAGTACGATTACGAACTAGACATGTTTCGCATCGAGCCCTGTAGGGAGCGAATCGAGCCCCTGCTTGCGGCATTTGCGAAGTCTCTGACACGCGACAATATGCCGAGCCTCGAGGACGCTGAGATTTTCACGCACCTGTGGTGGCAACCTTCAGACGACAGAGAAGTGGAGGAAAGTCGACTGCCAATGGATAACGGCCACAGATGGGGTGTCAAGTTCATTGCTGGGCGTGGTGATAACAAGCAGAAGGACGGCGATGCTGTTGCTGCGGCACCCACTCCAATCGTGCAGTGGCAGGTTGGCGACTGGAGGCCCAGCGAGGAGGTCATGAGTTTATTCGAAAACCTAGGACGACAGGAGTGGCTCGATCTCGAGTGGAATAGGTATAGATATACGGCGGGGTTCGACTTGCTAGGAAACTCTCAGTCTTCACCCATATAGTTGGGCAGACAACCAGAATCCTTTGTTGGAAATCTCGAGAACAAGTAGCCTGATATCTTTTTTAGAAATCCTTGTTGCTATGATAGCACACTATGACACACACTTCCATGGACTTTGGCCACTACCAGCTTATCATAGAGTACCCGTAGAGCCTCCGCTTGCTTTCTCGTAGGCCCTCCACCATAGTCCCATATTCGCCGCGACTAACAAGTCCATCATCTTCAGGCCCTCATCTTCCAGGATGATCTTGCCCAACTTTGCTTGCTTGCCACCGAAACCACCACCCGCGAACTCCTGGCCTAGAGAAAGATCCAAACGGTCCAACGAGTTTCTAGCATCTTCGGTTTCTTCATCACGGCTGAGTGACAAAGACGAGTTGTTGCGACTGTGACGCCCTCGACGAAAGAATGACGAGCGTTTTGAAGATTCCTCACCTCGAGGCGTAGTACCTTTCGAACTACTCGGAAGGTTGAATCTTACTTCACTAACCGTCATGGCTGTGGGTGGAGCTCCTTGAAGTCCTGGGACGACATGTCGACACTGTTACAGCAGTCAGCATCATCTATGGCGCATCGTGTTGATATAACTAGAATCACCTTTAACGATCCTCCACCTATCCCTGTGACAAACTCGCATCGGCCGTTCCACGGACTTGTAAAGACGTAACCACGGAAACTCGTTTGTCTGTCAGAGACTTGAATGCTACTGTACGTCTGGTCTTCCCGCGTCATGAGTGGGGGAGTGGGAGCAGCCCGCACATCTGTCGACGCAGAGTTGGTCTGCGCATAATGATTACCTCTAGAATCAGGACGCCCGTTGTTGTAATCATGGGAGTTGAGTTTTCTGTGGCCAAAGCCACCTGTATGCTGTGACCCTTCCATCCAGATTCGTCGGCGGAACACGTTCTCATTCGCTGACGGGTGACTCCCTGCTTGGAATGATTGGATAGATGTGCCACTATCCCGACTTGTCAGGAGAGGCTTGCCAGCTGTGTCGGAATGAAGAAACTTGGAGTAACCTGGATTGAATACGTCGATGTACATTGGTGCTCCGATCTTTTTCTTGTTGCTAGGATCACTCGATGTCAGGGAAGAAACATCTAGAACAGGCGGATCTTCGATGCGAGCAACGTTCCATTGCGCACCAGACGCAGGATCACGCCGAATTAGGGTGAGAGACGCACTGGAACGCGATGGGTTCTCTGATCGTCTGCGCGGTGAAGGTATCGGCCTTCGATTTTCTTGGTTATGCTGGCTGGAATCGAATGACCGTCGGGGGCTGTCGCTGAATTCTGGAGCGAGCATCGCAGACCTCCGCGCATAATTTCCCGCATCGATGTTCTGGTTGTTTGAATACTTGTTTATAGATGCGAGAGTGCTAGGAACAGGTTTTCGAACAGGAGCTGTAGTTATGCCAGGCACCGCTTTCCTGGGCACGATAGGTGTAGAGACAGAGTTGAAAGAATCTTGACTCTGCTGTGTATACTCTGAATCCTGAGATTCAGGAGGGTTGACAAGATAGGCATCTTCTGGTTGCTCAACGTGGACGAAATAGAGTGAGCTCTGTATGTCTTCTGCAGTTACCACCTTTTCCCGCGGCTTCATCGGAGATAAGAAGACATCTGAAGCACGTTAGGCCTACATCAGAGGAAGACATTTTAACAGCCGTACCTCTGCTGCCAGGAACACGGGCGATATACAATACTAGTGGCTCATGCCTCTCATGGGTAGGATTCCTTGGATAAGCTGGTGGGTTGGAAGCAAGAGCGGTAAGCGACGAGAGAGATCGGGCTTCAATGATCGGCATAGCCATTAGAGCGAAAGACAATGGCAGTATTGTTAGCTAGACAGCGTCGAGGTGGATGTTTATTAGGAGATGACCAGTGGTCTCCCGGGCGTTGCCTAGGATATATTAAAGGCAAGCAATGACGAGGTTGTGCCTGTGTTCGGGTGGCTGTGCGGACGCGTCTCCACCGACTATTGATGTACAGCAAACAGATGGTCTTGGCCTATCGTCGTTGAGCGCGAGAGACAGGCGGATCTGACAGGCGCGCATCATCAACGGACTCGCGGCGCTTTGCGGGCAGACGAGGCTGATGCTGGTGAAGGAGCCTGGAGCACGCGAGCCTGCTTCGAGTCAAGGCTGAGCGGGCGGTGGCTGGGGCAGCGGTGATTGATTGGTGCAGCAACCAAGGGTCCTAGCGCTGAAAGTCTGCGAACATTTGAAATCTTGGCCTTTGACCTCGATTTTCGCGACCCGCACACGACACGCTCGCCCCGCCAACTCTACGCCCTGGACCTTTCGGAACAAGGACAGACTATACTACCAAGAGTACCCAGTGTCTGTTTTATGCGCAATGGGCGACAATCTCGAGGTATGCATCGCGGAACGACTGCTGCCGGTCGTTCTCGCCGCTAACTGAGAGCTGCAGGAGCGTTTGAAGAGCCATGCCCGGGCTTTCGAAGGCCTCATGTCTCTGATACCTGCCAAAGACTACTACGGGAAGGATGAGAGTATCACTAGCGTATGCACCTCTTCTCTTATGGGCCTCCGCTTTATGCTGACATAATGTCTGCAGACGCAATGGCAAAAGAAAGGGAAGAAGCAGACCCTCGAGGAACGACAAGCAGCCAAGCGAGCGAAGCTGGATCCTGCATCACACAAGAGCGCCAAAGACGTCATGGACGAGAACGCGCTAAAGCGGAAGCGCGAATTGGAGGGTGAGGAAATATCTGAGCCTGAGTCGTCGGACCTCGACATGGACATCACAAAGGAGAAGCCTCTTGAGGGGATCAAGAGCAAGGCAAAGAAGCAGAAGACGCAGCCCGCCGAGCCAGTAGTCGAGGAAAACGAAGAAGCTGCTGAGACACGGCCTTTATCAAAAGCTGAGGCTAAGGCTGCCGCGAAAGCAGAGAAGCGAAGAGAGAAGAGGAAGGAGAAGCAGGAGAAGAACAAGAAAAAGGAGGAGGCCAAGAAGTCGCAGCAGACGTCGTTCCAAGATCTCGCCGCCGCCAAGCAACCTGAAGAGGACGAAGTCGAAGACGACGACGAATCTGCAGACGAACACGAACACCCAGACGAACGCATAGAAGCTTTGGACGTGAGCGGTCTCGTCGAAGAGGGTCAGTCTACCGCTCCCTCCACTACTGCCAATTCCAACTCCTCTACAGCCTCGGTCGCGTCAGCCGCTTCATCAAACTCTTCGTTACCTCAGTCTGGCGAAGAAGCACCACAGAAGAAAGCCAAGAAGCCGTACACGATCGACCCGCAAAAGCATGAAGATTTCCGCGCTCGATTAAACGCAAAGCTAGAGGCCATGCGTGCGGCGCGAAAGGCCGACGGTCCGGATGGACGTCCTGCGCGGAATCGAGCAGAGCTAATCGAGGCACGACGGAAAAAAGAGGCCGAGAAGAAAGCTGCCAAGAAGGCACTTCGTCAGGATGCGAAGGAAGACGAGGCTCGTCAACAAGCAGAGGAGCAGCTCGCACGGATAAGAGGCGGTTCGGGCTCACCTTCCATATTCCCAGCGAGGTCGCCGGAGCACGAGCGCAATTTCAACTTTGGCAAGATTGCATGGGATGGCGCACAGCTTGAGGGAAATCTTTCCGGATTCCTCGAATCCAAGAAGAAGAAGGGCAAGTCAGACGCGAAGACTGCATTAGAGGCTGCGCAGAAGAAGCAGGCTCGTCTTAACGCCTTTGATGAGAACAAGCGCAAAGACATCCAAGAGAAGGATTTGTGGCTCGCCGCTAAGAAAAGGGCACAGGGTGAGAAGGTGTTCGACGACGTCAACCTTCTAAAGAAGAGCCTCAAGCGTCAGCAAAAACAGAAAGACAAGAGCAAGCAAGAGTGGAAGGAGAGGTTGACCAATGTCGACCAAGGAAAGGCAGCGAGGCAAAAGAAGCGAGAGGAGAACTTGAAGAAGCGCAAGGAGGACAAGGGTCAAAAGGGTAAAAAGAAGGTTAAGAAGCCCGGCAAGAAGGTCACGAAGCGACCGGGCTTTGAGGGTACTTTCAAGGGGAAATGATTATGAGGCTGGGTGGAATGACGGTACATAAAAGGAAAAGGAGGTAGCATGTGCACTATTGGAAGGCATTTGGCGTTTGATACCATATCATGGCAGGCATCGTATATGAGCGTTAGGAGTATCAGGGTCTTGAATATTGCGATGTCTTTTCCTCGATTGTATTAGTTCAAATGTCAGTGCTGTCTCGCAAAACAATAGGAATGCATCCAATCGGGCCCTTGATCGCAGCACACCCAATGTCCACATGTATGTTCTCAATAATTTGAGTATCGCCCACAGTTGTTGAAATGGTCCCTTCTTGTACTGATGCATTGACAAATGAAACCCGACTGGCTGTGTCAGGCGGAACCGCTCCTCCTATATATACAGTAAACTCGCACCACTCCTCTACATTATCTGTAAGGCGCATCCGCACGAGCAGCAGCGGCGATCTCAGGCTCCCACTTGTCTCCGTTTGCTAGCAGCTTCTCCTTGTTGTAAAGCAACTCCTCTCGTGTCTCGGTGGCATACTCAGCATTGGGTCCTATATCATGTTAACACATACTTTGGAGCTCACGGATGACGCGGACATACCCTCAACAATGGCGTCGACTGGGCAGCTCTCCTGGCAGAGACCGCAGTAGATGCACTTGGTCATGTCAATGTCATAACGTGTGGTCCTCCTGCTACCGTCCATACGCTCCTCAGCCTCGATTGTGATGGCCTGCGCAGGGCAGATGGCTTCGCACAGCTTGCAAGCAATGCAACGCTCCTCACCCGTGGGGTACCGTCGCAGAGCGTGCTCGCCTCGGAAGCGGGGTGAGATGGGGCCCTTTTCGAATGGGTAGAAGATGGTGTATCTTCAGAAACGTCAGATCGGGTATTCTGGATGTCGAGCATGCTACCAGCCTGCGCATTGAGGTACTTACGGTGGTCGGAAAAACTGCTCCAGCGACACGTACATGCCACGGAACATCTCCATAAGCAAGAAGTACTTGCCGGCGCGGTCCAATGCACCTTCTCCTTCATCCCATCGCTTCGGCTTTGGTAACCGGAAGCCTGGTGGTGGGGGTCCTGCTGGAGTGGCGGCTCGGGATAGAGTGGTAGAGAAGAAGGCGACGGTGGCGGGCGAGGGGAGGCGTCCAGACGCGAACTGCGGTGACCGGAGCAGCGTGGCTGCTGGGCGGCTGCGCGCCAACATTGTCAATGGCTTTGCGCTGGCCATTGTGAGCGTGGTGGAGTCGCTGGCGGGTTGGGGGGTTGCTGGCGGATATGGAGGTTGTCGTCAAGCTCGAAACTTGAGGTTGTCGCTTGTAACGCGGAAGCTGCGATTGGCCGAGAAGTCCAATGACGGCAACAACAGTGGGAGGCAACTCCGGGGTCAGAGATTTGTACCTAGTGATCTTGGAGGGTCTGTGAATGATCTTCAAGTCTGACTTGGTCTTGTATACGAGTTGTTGTGATTATTAGAGGTGCGTCTGTCTGCTCGTACTGAAATGCTTCCTGACGGCTGACTAACGTAATGTAACTTTAGTCTGAAGTTCTAGTCGAGCATCAACATCACCACCACCACCACCGACCCTGCTACCTCGCACGACACCCTCGCAACCCGTCACAATGTTCCGAACAGCACTTCTCAGGTCCGCCCGGTCCGCTGTCCGCGCTGCCCCACGATGCCAGGCCGCAATGGCTCGCCCCGTTGCGCGAAGCTCTTTCGTTCAGCCAAAGCAAATGAACCCCTCCGTATACTTCCAGGCTGTACGATGCTACGCCGCGAGCGCTGGTCTGTCAAAAGATGAGGTCACTGGCAGGATAATGGACCTTTTGAAGAACTTCGACAAGGTAACGACTATGCGACTAGATTTTTAGGCAGTGGCTAACACAGAAGCAGGTCACCGATGCCTCCAAGGTAGCTACCATACGTGTGTGAGGGCTCGGAAACAAATACTTACAGTTTGCAGTTGAACGGCGAATCGCACTTCCACAACGACCTCGGTCTCGACAGTCTGGATACCGTAGAAGTAGTCATGGCGATTGAGGAGGTTAGTTGGCCTGCACGCGATACACGAAAGGCACACATCTGACAATTTGGCAGGAGTTCAGCATTGAAATCCCCGACAAGGAGGCCGATGCCATCCACAGCGGTATGTTCTGAAGCGCAGCGTCAGATTTATACATACTGATGATATCACAGTCAAGCAAGCAGTGGATTACATCATGGCTCAGCCCGATGGTAAGTCTCAAGTTGCAAAACGCAAGGTTACTTGATACTAATCAAATTGCAGCTCACTAAATTATATTGAGATCCGCGCTGGGTGAGAGATGATGGATGTGGAATTGGTAGTCGGTCCTACCGGCATCGCTATATATATGCCTCCTTGTAAAACAGTCGCCTGGGTCGGCACCGTGTACTTCTGATAGAATTGACGCTATCCACCTCCCATTGCTCTGGCTATTGTGTTGTTGGACGCCTGTTTACTTGATTGCTGAGGCGTGCGTAACTAATCTTGGCACATCCGAGACCGAGCCCTGTCCGCTGATAGATGTGGCACGAGAATCAACCCCCAACTCGAAACCTGCACACGCGCGTTACGATACCCCCTTTATCGCTACATTGCCGTGATCCGCCACGCTCTCTTACATCGCCTTCACCGAAAGTCCCACATAGTCCGACACGGCGTATGCGCAGCCCAAGCGCCCTCATCCCTGCGCCCGTTGAGGAGCATCACCCATAATTTCAACAAACACTCCCCACCCGTTCCACAACCACACCTGATGGCTTCTAGCTCTGGTCTGACGCGCCGGAGAGGAGGCGGCGGCGCTGCCGGCAACGGCGAGGACGAGGGCAGCCGGGTCAGCTCGCCAGCACCCAAGCGCAACGACGACCGCACCCCCGAAACCTCCTACGAAAGCTCCGAGAACGGCCACAAGATTGCATTCGATCCCCGCGATATCAGCGAAAATGCAGAGAGGAGCAAACAGCCAAAGCTGACGCTCATGGAGGAGATTATCCTTATGGGACTGAAAGACAAACAGGTGTGTACACCGCAGGCCGCGGGCGGGCTAGGGGCAGCAGGCTGATGAGTGAGAATAGGGATACCTGTCGTTCTGGAACGACAACATCTCCTATGCGCTACGAGGATGCATTGTCATAGAACTGGCCTTCAGAGGCCGTGTGAGCATGCAGAAGGACTCGAATCGACGCCGCTTCCCCCTCGCAGACAGGGTCATCGAAGTTATTGATGACACGTTGACTGGAGAGGTCCTACTGGACGAGGCCCTGAAGATGATGAAGTCGAGCGAGAAGATGAGCGTCAACTCCTGGATCGATCTCATGAGCGGTACGTCTATGGCGTGGCATACCAAGGCTGGTGCTCGACACTAACTATACAAACAGGAGAGACATGGAATCTCATGAAGATTGGCTACCAACTGAAACAAGTACGCGAACGACTATGCAAAGGCCTCGTCGACAAGGGCATCCTGCGCACCGAAAAGAAGAACTTCCTCCTGTTCGACATGGCTACACACCCCGTTGCAGACGGCGGCGCAAAGGAGGAGATTCGACGTAGAGTCCGGAACGTTCTCACCAACCGTACCGTGGTCCTTCCTGGCAGCCAGTTCCTCCCCGAAGAGTTGGAGTTCAGGGTGCTTCGAACCATCACCATGGTCTGCGCCGCCTATGCCGCCAACGTACTGGAGAATGCCTTGACAACGTTGGGTCACGAAGCGCGGGAACGGGCTTTCGCTCAAGTGGACGAATTGCTGGCAGAGTACTCACAATGGCCCTTTGCAAAGAGGCAGGGGGGTTCACAGGGTGTCGGCGCAAACTTGGGTCAGCTCATCACTGACGAAGTTAATGGTTCCAAGGATAAGGAGCTTCAACTTGAGGTAAGCCGATTGCATTTCGATTCCTAAAATGACGACAGAGCGCTGATGATTGAACAACAGGTTGTTGCTGCGTGCTTGAGTGTCTTCACTCGACTTGACTCATTGCTTTGAGCGAACAAGACGCATCAAGAGCAGTGATATATTGGGCTGCAGGGAGAGGGGCGCATGCCCCAGCAACAGCGAACATGAACGTTTGGAGCATTTACAGCCAGTAGATCAGACGCATATAGCCGGCGACTTGTAAGCGGCGGTGTGTCCGGGTCGGGTATGGAAAATGTAGGGTATTGTCAGTTTCTAGCATTGATGCAACTACGACGGATCTGGATGCGAGGGCGTCGGAAAGCGATGACGAGGTGTATACCAGACGCTTCTTCTTCTTTTCTACTAGGCGGTTCTTTCCATAAAATACAACCTTTATTCAATAACGAACAAGGTGCATTACACGGTGGCTTTTACTCGAAGCTTGCCTAGCTAGGCATGCGCTAGCATTCGTCATGGCGTCGCACGTGATGAGTGCGTGGAGACGATGGAGTGTGAGTGTAGTTATGTGGAACAGCCGGTAAGAAGGATCATGGCCTCTGCTCTGGTGAAAGAAACCACGACTAACAGAGGCTGCGGCTGCGTTGGAGCGTGCTGGGCAGCTTCAGTGTTCGTTATGGGCTTTGGCTGGCTCGGCGCTTGCAAGCGGCAGAACTGGCTGCTTTGGCGCAAATCCATCAATGCCTCTGCCTGACACACAACACATCATTCCAAGTTCCGAGCTTATCCACGGCCGCGACCCCGCCCAAGGTACCGCAGCAGGTGTTTCGCCGATTTAGGTTCCTGCCAATACTCTCGCCTGTGAAAGGCTTACAGACGGGCTGCTGCGCGCTTGACTACCCGATCGGCACTTCTTTCCCTGGACAGCCAAACAGAGGCCCAGCCCAGCCCTGTGACCTGTGACGACGCGCAAATTGCATGTTCCCAAAGGTATGTGTTCTTTTCTGTATTGCTGCTATTAGTTCTCATGGTCGCGGCGCCATGGATGCGCTTTCTTGAGATGGCGGCGCTGTTGTTGCTGTCGCCATGGCATCGCGCACCCGCCCCCTTCTTCTGCCAGGCGCGACCGCATGGGACGCCCATTGACCCACTCGAGCCTCCATCACTCCTTCCAGCCTCCATGCCTCGGCTCTAACAAGGGCAGCAAACACGCAGGTCGCTCCTGCCGCGCGCATTATAATTCACCACGCGATGCCCTCTCCGCCGCTAGCCGACTCCCAAGGCCTCGATCCCGCCCACGGCGCGTCCACAAACGGCAACAGCAGTGAAGGTGCTGTCCAACCCGCAAACGCCCCAACCAGCATCAATGGACCCGACAGCGCGTCCAACGAGAACAACGCGATTCGAGACGGAAAGCAGAAGGCCAAGGCTGTCATGGCGGCTTCTGGCTTGAACCTCACCGGCGCGCAGGGCGACACGGCATCGCCAGCGCAGCCCGAAGCCATCAACGGCGCGTCGCCTAGTAGAAAGCGATCGCGTTCGGGAACCCGCAAGTCTTCACGCACGCCTTCTCACGACGATGGCGCGAAACCCACAACCTCGCAGGCCCATCTCCTCGACCGCCACATTGCGCGCGACCTCCTCGACAGCGTAAACAAGTACGAGCGCAACAAACATTCCGAGAAGGTCTATGGCGAGCTGAACGACCTGCGCCATTTCTACCGCGACGAGGTATACCCTGTCCGACGACAGAACCCCGGCGCCATCTTTGGATATGGCTATGCTGGCTACGGCAACGGCGTGACCGACATACCACCCGATCCCAGAGACCCGCGAGCCCTACCGCAAACGAAGCTGCTATATCCCGAACATGCCAAGCGCGCCGGTCGTCGACTCGCGCCGCAACTCAAGGTTTCGAAAGAGAAGGGTTTGCAGCAAGCAGACCAGATCGAAGAGCTTGTGCCTGTGCGTCTGGACATCGAATTAGACAGACTGAAACTACGCGACACTTTTACCTGGAACCTCCATGACCGTGTTACCAACCCTGTGCTCTTCGCCCAGACCCTCGTCGAGGACTTCCAGATACCACCCGAGCTGCGTCAGAACGTTATGCAACAAATCGATCGCGAGATCCACGAGCAGGTTCAAGACTACTACCCTCACGCTTTCTTCGATGATGAGCCTCTGGACCCCCATCAGCCATACTCGGCATACAAGAATGACGAGATGCGGATATTGATCAAATTGAACATTACCATTGGCCAACACACTCTTGTGGACCAGTTCGAGTGGGAAATCAACAATCCTCTGAATGCGCCCGAGGAATTTGCAAGGCAGATGGCTGCTGATTTGTCACTGTCCGGAGAGTTCACTACCGCCATTGCCCATTCCATAAGAGAGCAGTGTCAGATGTTCACAAAGAGCCTGTACATCACAGGTCATCCCTTCGATGGACGACCAGTTGAAGATACCGATATCCAGGACAACTTCTTGGCCTCACCACTCCCCTCTGTATTCCGCCCGATGCAGTCTACAAAGGATTACCAGCCGTACCTATACGAACTGAGTAACGCTGACCTAGAACGAGCCGAACTATCGATTATGCGCGAACAGCGGCGCCAGAAACGATCTGTCAACAGACGTGGCGGCCCTGCCCTGCCAGACCTTAAAGACCGCCAACGGACAGTACGCACCTTGGTTGTTTCTTCAGTCCTACCTGGTGCTGCAGAAACCATCGAGGACAGTCAGCTCTTCAAGGCTACACGCAAAATTAGAGAGGGCCGCCGTCGTGGTGCTGATGGAAGCTCAGACGAATCGGATAGTGACGAATCGGTAGTAGACTCTCCCGCACCTGCGCAACTGACCGGAGGTACTGCGCGGACCCGGGGTATGCGTGGAGCTGCCACTGCTGCTCAAGCTGCTATGCGGTCCGCTATTGGAAGATCAGCAACCCCCGAAGTGTCCAACATTCAACCTCATCACGAGCCACGGGCATCCAGATCACTACGATATGAGGCGCGGGAAGAGAGTGTATCTGAGCCTACAACACTCATAGTCAAACTCCGCATATCGCCCGTCAAACTTAGGGAATTGCAGAGAAACCCAAGGGCTTTCGCAAAGCCCGCCTCGACTCCCATGGTGGCCCCCTCGCAACCCCCAACACGAAGCACACCTACCGCAAACTCAATGCCACCTCCACCATCACCAGCCATACCTACTCGTTCAACCCCAACCGCATCAGCTTCGGTAGAAGCTTCGCCGAAACCTCCGCCTACGCCCACACCAACGACCCAGAACAAGCAGTGGCAGTACAGGCCGGATGGTTCACTTGAGGCACCTTGGCCAACGCCCGCCGTTTCTCAACATGTAAGATCCTCGCCCATGTCTACGTAGATCTCTGACTAATCCACATCAGCCTCCCACTCCTCCGTGGCTTCAACAAGCACTCCAGGATCTACGTGATCGAAATCCCGGCGAGCTCTTCGAATCTACTATGCGCTATGCTGTCATGAATGAGCGCTACGAGGACCCGAAGACGGGCGATATTGTGTCCCGACAAGTCAAGCTTGATACGCTACAACCAAATGCCCCCCTGCCAGCGAACCACAAAGCATATTTCTTGCCGCGAATCCGGTGCATAGACTGCCCGGGCAAATTGTACAATGCTGGACCCGAGCAAACAGTCAATAATTTCGAACTACATCTGAAGAACCGCGTACATATGGAGAACGTGCGCAAACGGACTGGACAGCCTTTGTAGGGCAGGGCATCCAGACCTTCTGGCAGCGCGAATAGGAAATGATATTCAGAAGCATAGCGGGGTCTTTTTGATATATGCAAGCGCATTCTAGGGTATAAATTCCCGTGTAAAACAGCGGATCAGTTGGGAGCATGTGGAGTTGGGCATACAGACAACGTGCTGGTGCATCGGCGTTCTCATTTGCCGGCTACAACTTGAAAATCAGTTGTTCCGTCTTGGATTACCACTTTGAAGAGTGGACACAATCGCAAATTTTGATCTTTGTCCGAGGCTACTTTAAGTACCTTCCTACTTCTTTTCGTTGCTGGTGTCGTTTGTAAGGTATAAGTAGGGGTTGGTAGTCTTCGACGCAGCAATGTAAGTAGGCGTCAATCACTATTATTCACATCTTCAAGGCTGTGCAATTGTTTTTTTCAGTACCGTGAAGGTCTCTGTTCATTCGGCAGCCCCGAATTCCCCTCAAGATTGCCTACGTAAAGCATATCGTCTCTGCCTCAAGCCATCACTCTGTCACGTGTTCGGTTCCGGCTATACTCAGCCCGCCGGCATGATGTTCAAAGTAGCCCTTCTCGTCACCACTCTCGTCACCCTCATCATGAAAGCTCACGCTGCCACTCTCCCAATTCGGATTCTGACCCACAATATACGCTATGCCGCCGACCCGCCAGCCACAGGCGAAAAGCCCTGGTCCTCACGCAAGCAATTGATCCTCAATGAGCTACACTACAATACCTTACACAACCCAGAATCATTCATATGTCTTCAAGAAGTACTCAATGAGCAGCTAGTTGATATCATGACCGGTCTGGGCGACGAATGGGCCTACATCGGCGTAGGCAGAGACGATGGCAAAACAAAAGGCGAATACAGTCCTATCATCTATCGGAAAGCCGTCTGGGAACTAGTAACATCGCAGACCGTTTGGCTAAACGAGAACGGAGCGGTAGGGAAGAAAGGCTGGGACGCGGGATCTGTCCGCATCCTCAATTTGGGCGAATTCAAGCACAAGCAAAGTAAAAAAGCCATGGTAGCGATGTCTACGCACTTTGACAACGCAGGCGCTATCTCGCGCCGCGAGTCTGCGAAGATCATCGAAAAGGTCGTTGCAAATGTCACTTCGCCCACCTCAAATACTTCGTCTTCCACCTTACCTTTCTTCCTGGCCGGCGACCTCAACTCTGAGACTTCTGGCGAAGCATACAAGATCCTAAACAACGGTTCGTCCATCATGCAAGACACAAAGGAGCAGGCCAAGTGGCTGTACGGGGACACGAACACGTTTACGGATTTTGATGACCAGACGAAGACGCTGATTGACTTTGTTTTTGTGGGACCGAGAGGAAAGAGCGATTGGGTGCTTGAGGGATATAGTGTTTTGCCGAATAAATTTGAGGATGGGGTTTATGGTAGTGATCATCGGGCTGTTGTTGTAGATGGATTGCTCAAGATTTGAGGTTGGGCTCTTGCTTCGTTCCAAGGTTGTCTGGATCAAGACTGTCATTAGTGTGGGATTACACGCGTACACAATTGACAGCTGCCTGACAATAGTGAAATTGCTTTGCGTTTTCACCTGTGTCCGGTTATGCAGCAGATACGGAGTTCACCCACCGTAGCCCAGATGATCACAAGCCTAACGTCTAGATCCAGGCAGATTAATTCACTTTGGGAAGAAAAGCAGGTCGAGTGTGACGTTGTCAGGCGATCGTCGTCATTGGGCTTTGGCTAAGCGAAAGCTCGAAACCACCCCACTGAGGGGCTGGTCTGTGAACACAGGAACGACCTCGCGCACCACTCCAATTCTAGCTCCAGCCCATCTTCCCACACTCAACTATACTCAAGATGGCCGAAACCGCAGCTGTCGGTAAGCTCAATCCCCCT
Source organism: Alternaria alternata (assembly GCF_001642055.1). Lineage (NCBI taxonomy): Eukaryota > Fungi > Ascomycota > Dothideomycetes > Pleosporales > Pleosporaceae > Alternaria > Alternaria alternata. The sequence goes on from NW_017306209.1 coordinate 183,042, forward strand.
TCCCTATGCATGTCGTCGATATATGAAGCTGTTTTAGACAGAGACATAGCTTAAAGCACAGTTTTGTCTTTGTCAATGAGTCGCAGGAGCTAACCCATATTGCAGACTACACTTTGGCGAACCCAGATACTATCACCAAGTACAAGGTCGCCGCCGAAATCTCCCAGAAAGTCCTCAAGGAAGTCTCCGGTACGATGCTCTTCAAGCTCGCGCTTACTTCACGCGCGTAAACAGACACAAAACTGACCGGTTCAGGATGGATCGCCGCCGATGCCAGCATTGTCGAGCTCTGTGAGCGCGGTGACAAGCTCCTAGACGAGGAGGTTGCCAAGGTCTACAAGGGCAAGAAGGTCGTGAAGGGCATTGGACACTGCACCACCATCTCCCCGAGCGCCTATATCACCCCGTACACACCACTCAAGTCCGACACCGAGGAAGCCGCCACGACACTGAAGGAGGGAGAGGTTGTCAAGATTCAGTTGGGCGCCCAGATCGATGGCTTCTGCGCAATTGTTTGCGACAATGTCATTGTTGGCGCCGCTGAGGAAGTCACCGGACGCGAGGCAGATCTCATTCTGGCTACACACTACGCCAACGAGCTCCTGCTCAGGTTGATGGTACCTCCAAGCTTGATCCCCCACAGCGATGAGGAGGAGCAAAAGAAGGCTGCAACAAAGAAGCCCTACACCCAGAGCCAGATGACCAACATGCTTGAGAAGGTTGTCAAGGCCTACGGCTGCAACCTCGTCGAGAGCACTACCATCTGGCAATTCGACCACAACGAGATAGAATCCAAGAAGAAGATTATCCTTGCGCCTGGTGAAGGTGTCAGGGGTGACGGTCTTCCTGAGGTCGGTGAGGTGTGGGGTGTTGAGATGGGTGTCAGTCTCGGAAGCGGCAAGGTCAAGAACAATGGCAACAGGACTACTCTGCACCGACGTACGGCTACCACCTATCAGCTCAAGCGTCCTACCTCGCGAAGCCTCTTGTCTGAAGTAGTCAAGAAGTTCGGTACCTTCCCCTTCAGTCTGCGACAGCTGGAGGACGAGAAGGGCGCCAAGGTTGGTGTTGTCGAGTGTGTTCGTACCGGTGTACTTCGCCAGTACGAAGTCGTCGTTGACAAGGACAACCAGCCCGTAGCTAGGGTGTTCTCAACTGTTGGTAAGTTCTAGGATTCCCCTGCTCGCTCCTTGCTCAGGAGATGTCCGATATTGGCCGATGTGCTCGCTTGTTTGATCTCTCAAACATGAACCATCTTGCTGGATGTAGAGCATCACACAGGCAAATTTGTTAGCTAACATCGTAACAGCAATCACCAAGAACGGAATGCAGCGCCTAGCTCAACCTACTGCCATTGACACTTCCAAGTACAAGTCTGACAAGAAGATCGAGGACGAGGAGATCCTCAAGATTCTGGAACAGCCTATTGGCAAGACTTCAACAAAGAAGAACAAGAAGAAGAAGAAGAAGCCTGCCAAGAAGGCCGCTGAGGGCGGTGCCGCCGCTGAAGAGGAGGAGGACGATGATGACGACGAGTAGATGTAGGTTCTAGGGAACCGTAACGCCATACCCGCCTCTCGACTATGAACCTGGATGACACGGACTGTTTTGAGATCGCAAAAACGGCAGCCCCGGAAACAAAATCGGCAATTGACCTAGGTCTGATATGCCTTATCGTATGGTCATGCACATGATTATGTAGAAGCGATAGCAATTCACAAAAAAGAAAGATCAGTTCTCCGGACGTCATCTACCATAGCTTTTGGTTGTTGAAACTGATTCAGCACATAATGTATAACAGTCTCGCGCTCGAAATGTGCCCCTATGATCTGCGAGATGAGACCGTGCATGTCAACGCGTCTTTAGCCTCCAGACATGGCTTCAGCATACCCGATGATCGGCGATTATGACCACGGGATACAAACACACTGTTGCAACAAACAGTTTTCATGCGCGGAGTATTAGTCTCAGAGGATGGAGCAAGTGGTAGACTATATCGCGTCGTCTTTCGGGTCTTCGTTCAGGTCTGTCTATCCCATACGCTATTGTTCTGCATGCGCCGGATAGAGTGACTATAGTGAATCTCCCAAGGCTTCCTGATCGCCTTAGATGACAGGGCGTATACATTGTCCATGTAGACAGTCAGGCACAACGTGAGATAAGGCAAAATAGGTATGCAGAGAATACCCCTGAGTGGATGATGCGAGGACTGTTTGTCCGTCAAGATTTTTTTGTAGCAGCACCAGATAACATGGCCGTACACTGTCTCTGTATGAGTATAGATTCAGGAATTGCGTGGCGATATCTACAGGTTGCGATTGGTGAAGGTGAGATGGGCACGTCAAGAAAAAAGCGGACTTGGTATTGTAGACTCCCTTTGGAATAGTTGCACAACCACCACGACGATACACCACTTTTGTTGAGACTCAAAATCGATGAACCGATCGAGGAAGTCTCTGTCTATCCGCAAATATAACTTGGAGATCCTACAAGATACTGCGATATTTGCGGTTGCGTAGGGGGCTGACATAATAAGAAGGCCCGTCCAAGCGTCCAGGGCACCCTCGAACAACCTTCAGCGACTCTCATTCTCGCACTACCGACCCACCACGACGGGCACGGCATTGCGGCGTCTTGAATTCTCGGACAACACGTGAAGTAACTCTCGTCATGCTCGTATCTGCTACAGCGCGCTGACCAAACTGTAGTTTCGCCATGCCGGCCCTCCGCAAGTCTCTCCGGGAGTCGCGCGACTTTAAATCGCAACAAAGGTCCAGCACCACGCCCTTCGCCTCACCTACCGGCACTCCAAGCGAGCACACCAACGAGAAGAAGCAACGATCAATCACCGAATGGACTGAACCCCAACCGCAAACTCTTGCCCCATCGTTCGAAGAGCACGGTTTTGCGCGGCACGGCGTCTTGGAGAATATGGCCCCCCTCGGTGTGCCTCCAAAGGCAAAGGACAAACAGCGCGCGCGCGCTCTCGACGGGCCGCCCACTGCTCGACATTCGCTACTGGGGAAGAGCGCGGTTTTTGCAGGTGACGAGGTTGGGTCTACGCCAGAAGTCACTCCAGCTCCTGAGCTCGAGCCGGACGACTCGGAGCGGCAAGAGGAGGACGAGATGCCGGTTGGCTTTCCCATGCTTGAAGACGACGAGGACGACGACTACGAGCCCAAGACGAAGGCGAAGAAGAAGGCGAAGGTGTCAAAAACTCCTGTCAGGGGCAAAACCCCAGTGCAGAGTAAGACACCTGTCAATGGCAAGACGCCCGTCAAGAACGGCCACACCAAAAGCACCTCTGTTTCCGCTAGTCCAGCAGTTCAAGCTGTTTCCATGTCAGAGCCCGTTGAAGCTGCGACTCAGCGTATCCAGATTGCTGTCAATGATGCTATCTCCAAAGCCAACAGTCACACTGGCAAGCGCTACGTGGGCATTGCCTTGCGGCGCGCCTACGAGCAGAGCAAAACAGACTCCGCTTTGGCAGACGCTATCGAATCAGTAATTCATGGAAAGAGCACCAGTGAACAGCTCTACCGATTTCGCAAATTCATCAAGCAGTTCAAGCAGGAGGAAAAGACGAGGTTGGGCTTGAGCAAAGACAGGCGCTTTGACCAACAAGCTGCGATGAATCACGATGCCTCGTTCTTCAGTCAGCAGCCATCCCCAAGGGCCAGTAGTGAGATCGTTCCTGATGAATCTGTTTCGGCTGTCAACGACTACCAGGATAGACAGTTCATGAACTCTACAAATTCGGCTACAAACTTTTCGCACAAAGCACTGCAATCAGCTCTTGATCAAAATTCAGGCCAAGCACCGCCTCATCCGTTTAGTACCGCACCCGCTCTTCCAGCGACTGCTGACACCTCAGCTGAGTCAACGCCGAGGATGCAGTCTAAGTCGCCCCGAAAACGAACCGCTACCAATGGAAGTCTGGCGCCGGATTCTGCGATGGAACTGGACGGAGGAATTTCTACTACAGCACCAACTCCAGCCGCAAGGACGCCGGACACTGGGGCGAGCGATTCTGAGCTATCAGATGTCAATGAAGAGATTGTCCAGAAAGGCCCTCCAGAGCCTGTGCAGGTCAATGGAAAATCTACTGCACCTGCGCCAGTTGTAGCTCCAAAGAAAGGAAAGAATCCTGCGGCTGCACGTGCTGCTAAAAAGATGAAAGGCAATGCTGGGAGGCTATTCGGGAAGCATGCCCACAAGCTACAGCCACCGACCGCGGAGCAGCAAGCGGAAGATGAGCGACTCAATGAGATGCGAAAAGCTATGGTCGATGAGCAGCCTATCCGGAAACTTGAGCAAATTCCTCCTCCCATCTCCGATGTCCGCTTCGATGATGAGATTCTTGAGACAGAGTCTCTAACTGAGTCTCAAATCGCGGTGGGACCTCCTGTTGATTCTGATCAACCGCGACGCGCTGGGCGGGTTCCAAACCATGGTACTAAGCGTATACGAGAGGATCCGTCACGGTTCTCATCACCTCAGTTCGAACCGGCTGTGTCGTCGCGCCCTTCAACGCCTGCGATGGGACCGGCACCTAAGCGGGTCAAGCTCACTAACGGACAGGGCGCGAGGACGAAACGATCGTAAGTATTTTCAGCTCAATTTCTCAGCATCCTTGTCATTTTTCAGTGTTGGTCGATGCATGTACCCGCTTTGGCACAGGGCTGTAAGGCGTCGACTGAGCAAGCTCTACGTGTTTGCACGTGTTCGCATCGTACATTCCTCAACACACCATCAAGTCATTACAGGGCTAACGTTACACGTATAGGCCGGTCAAAAACCGAGATGCAGGACCTATTGCTGGTGTAGCCTTTACTGGCGGTGGCGGTTCGAGACAGCTGGGGCCTGATGACAACGACCCGGTAAGTGCCACTGGAATTCCGAAGCATCCAACCACACCATTCCTCTTTCACCACACAACCCATCAACCACATTTTATCTTTTTCATCCTCAACATCAATGCTGCTCATTACAAACATCACGCCACTCAAATTTCCATATTCTCCTCCACTTTCTGTCCTTTCTTCACCTCTAACAGAATGTCAGAACTCGCCGCAGTCAGAGAGCGACGACTTTTGCTCTGCGTGTAGAGGTGCAGGCGAGTTTGTATGCTGCGAAAACTGTCCACGCGTTTTTCATCTTCTCTGTTGCGATCCGCCACGAACTCAGGTTCCAGATGGAGCGTTCTACTGCTACGAGTGCAACGCAAAGTCTGCTGCACCCGACGATTCCGCGGACTCGTATCCCAGTCTGGGTCCGCTCTTCAACAAACTCGAGCGTACCAACCCTCGCGCGTTTGCTCTGCCTTCAGACATCCAAAATAACTTCGAGGGCGTTTCTGCACGTCCCGATGGCTCGTACTCTGAGGAGGTCAAGAAGTTTCCGCTGTAAGTGTGACGCGTTTCGTCGCGTGATTTGGCACTAACATCACAACAGGGCGAAGAACAGTGGCTATGGCTACCAGAGACCTGAATACACCAAGCTCATTGATGCTGATCACAAAGTTATCTTATGCACGCAGTGCGGAGTGTCGAGTGGTAACAAGCGCCAAATGCTGAAGTGTGACTTTTGCCACGCGTACTGGCACTTGGACTGCGTCGACCCACCTCTCGCTAACCCGCCACACATCAGCCTTGAAGCATCTCAGCGGGACGCCTGGAGATGTCCTCGACATATCGAACATGACCTTCGCAGTGGTCTCCTGCTGCAGAACGATTTGAGTTCTAAAGATGGGGATTCTGAGATGGCCGATGCCGCGCCGGTAGCTCGGGTGCCACGTAGAGTCCGAGTGCGCAAGCAACCCGAATACGTTGAGTCAACATTCTCACGTGGTATGCGCAACAACGGCTTGATTGATATCAAAAATGATCCTGACGATGACACTGATGGCGAAGGCAATTATGTGTTCGGCGACAATGAATCCAAGGATGTCAACTCCAAGATCTTCCGTGTCCCCGAGAAGGGACTCATCCTTGACTTCGTCAGCAAGGTCAAGAGGTATGTGCAGTCGCATCAGAAAGTCATCACACTCATCACTAATGCGTTGCAGCGGCCGTGTAGGGAAGAAGGTCGAAGCTCGACACGCTGCAGACACTGCATCACGGCGCAGAGCGTCGATGCAAAATTTCATCGCGTATCCATTCCCACAGCAGCAGGCAGCCCTGGCTCTGGCACAGTTGGCAAACAAGACGCCAGAAACGAACCTGGGTGAGGGCAAAGTCCATGCGCTCATCCTCGGTCTCACTGTAAGACTGCCTGTAGCCCACCGGCCTTGTTTTGATCATCGGCGCTAATTCACGTGAAACAGTCCGAAGCTCCCCCGGCTGTCTCCTCAGCCATGTCCAACGCAGATCCGCCGCCGCCCTCAGCAGACGAACGCGCGCATTTGGAGATGCTGCAGAAGCTCATTCAGCAACGACTTGGAGCTTGAATACCCGTCGAGTACACCGGATCTGAACCTAATCATTTAGCTTATTTGCCGCGACGCCACCGCACAACATGGACGCATCTGGACCCCCACGACGCCTTTATCCAACCCTAAAGCTCAACTACGTCAGATCATCACAAGGTATCTTCATCAAGGTAGTGCATACCTCCAAGACAGGCTGTGAATGAGGCGTTGGAATGCTCAGCTCTGCTCGTCTAACTTCCGTACTCGATCATGACACTTGTTCGCTAACGGACGCGCGGCACGGTCCTTGTCCGACACGTCAACGATTTTTGTCTCTTTTGAAAAAAGCTCCCTCCCTGGTCCTCCGCATCCTTGTTTTGGTGGGTTATTTTGCACACGATGCGTATATTGCGCGCTCGTTTTGTCCCATACGTTTTCCAAGTACAAACAGCTATATATTGTCAAATCCCTGCACTTTTGACAGGGAATTTCTTTCGCTGTACCACAACTGCATAGCGAGGAGTTTGAATCGGGTACTTTTTGTACATTCCTAGCTCTTGGTGATGAGCTTTTGTTCTTTTCCATGGCGTTTCTAGGGTGCTCTATCGAGCAAGATGGATGAGGGACAAGTGCAAACTTTCTGCCTAGTTTAGGACGCGGGTGTCACGCGGCCTGCATATTTACTCGCTATTCTCCTAGGAGGATTTACGATGCACATCTCAGGAAGGCATGTAGTTTTACATAGGCGACGAACAAGAAGTCTACTGTGTCTTTGACGTTTTGTGCCCCATCTGGATCTTATGTGAGAAGCGAGAATGTAGCTCAGCTACCCGGGTGTTGGCATAGACAACCAAGAGAGTTTTGTTTCAGGCTGACTTGGGTTCCTAAGGTTCCACCATGTCAGACACTGTGCACATATACCACGATAAATAACCCGTCGTGAAGCTTCTCACCAGTCCATGTCGACTCAGCTTCGTTCGGTTTTGCTAAGTAGTAACAAACATTGCTGACAAATGTATATACCATCTTGTATCGTCTAGACGCAAGACCACAGAATACTGCGGCTCTGTTTGGGGCACATTTTGTCAAACACATTGTAGTAGAAAGAACGGAATTGCTCGCACATCGAAAAGGCGGTGTTATCCTTGACCAGAAGTAGATAAGAAAAATAAGACGGATTGAACATGTTAATTGGGTATGATTTATTCCATGATTCGTCCAATCGTCTCAACCTAATGCAGCGATAAGGCTATGTTTACTGGCAAAGCGGTAGCTTGACTATTCTGGAACCGCATCACGCGAATCAACTCATATCTCATCTCGTTCTGTAGCAAGGGCTACGGGACAACGTCACGTGAAGCTAAAATTCGTGTGGCTTACGCTCAAGGCTTGCAACGACCGAAGTAGCGAGGGTACAGGCAGCAGTCGCGGACGGTGTGCTGCTTGCAGAGCCAGGCGAGGAAGCGCTCAAGACCAAGACCGTAACCGCCGTGGGGAGAAGAACCGTACCTGGAGTTATGTTAGTAAGGCACAAACTGATGGAACGCGTATGGTGGTTGACTTACTTCCTCTGGTCAGTGTACCAGTAGTACGCCGCAGGATCGATACCTTCCCTTCCGTATGCAGCCATCAACTCATCATAGTTGTCCATCCTCATGCTGCCACCAACGATTTCACCGACACCAGGCATCAAGCAATCTACACTCTCGGTAACCCTAGCATCGTCCTTGTCCTTCAGCATGTAGAAAGCCTTGATCTCGGCGGGGAAGTGAGTCAGGAAAATAGGCTTGTTGATGATATCTGTCATGCGACGCTCAGCAGCCTCGGCGATATCGTCACCGAATTTGTGCGGCTCGCCATCTTCATTGGGGATCCCGTTCTCGACGAGCCAGTCGATGGCGTCTTGGTACTTCATGCGCTTGAAAGGCCGCTCTGGTACTTGGAACTCGGGGTTAAGGTCCATGATGTATTGCTTGATGACAGGGTCGGACATGGTGACTTCAAGGACACGGCACATGACCTCCTCCAGGTGGTTCAGTAGATCATCAAAGTTGATGTAGTCGAGCTCGGCTTCGACGTGTGTGTACTCAGCCAAATGGCGACGTGTCAGTGACTTCTCTGCACGGAAAGATTTCTCAATACAGTAGACGTCACCCATAGATGGCAAACAAGTCTCAAGGTATAGTTGAGACGACTGGGTGAGGTATGCTTCCTCGTTGTAGTAGCCGAACTTGAAAAGCGTAGAACCACCCTCAACCTGGGTTTGGACGAGCGCTGGCGGGCTGACCTTGCGTAACCGAAGTTCCTTGTAGACCTGGTTGAACGCAAACTCGACAGCATCACGGACGATCAAGACCTTGGATGCCGTCTCTCCGCGCATGGTGAGATGTCGCAGATCCAACAGTGTCGCGTGCTCAGTGTCCTTTGATACCCTGTTGGTGATGGCATCGTCGCCACCCGCAGCCTTCCATCCGTCGTGGATCTTGTAGTAGTCGACGTGTAGTTCGCGGTTGTTGGGTGCGTGTGCGCCCTCGGGGATCTTCCTCAGCTCTCCGAAGACCTCCATGCTGGTCTCGCGGGTCAAAGTGAGGGCATCGTAGGTCTTTGCCAGCTTGCCGGTGAAGATGAGCTGCATCTGACCGTAGCCGTCTCTTAGTGTAACGAACATGACGTCCTTTTGTCTTCGCTCACGATGGACACGGCCGAAAACGCGTACTCGTGTACCCTTTGTATCCTTGCCATCTCCTAGTGTGATCTTCTTCGAGTCGGTGTCGTCGAGCTTGATCCTGATGGGCGCAGGCAAGCTCTTGTCCTCTTCCAAGACAATCTTCTTGGCTTCGTCCAGTACCTTGTTGCGATCATGCTCCTCCTTCATGCGCTGGGCAAGTAGTTGTTGGTCCTTCTCCTGCTTCTTCTTCTGTGTTTTGGCGTAGTTGACTGCCTTTTTCATGGCCGACTTTGCGGCTTCCTTCCACTCTAGCCTCGATGTCGCATCCGCACCCTCTGCGACCTCGCCGGTGACGCTCTTGCGTGTAAGGAACTTTGCCGTCTCGCCGCGCGTGAGGACAGCGTATCCGAGTGACTTGTAGGGAAGTGATTCGTCGCCGGTTTGTTCTGGGATATCGTGACCGACATCTTCATCGATGTAGTAGGTAGCCTCGGCCATGATTGCGGTATTTGCAGATTCGAGTCGTGTTCAATGGGTCGTTGTCGCGCTCCGAAATATCTTGAGTGGTCGCGGGGTGAGTCAAGAACCCCTCCAACAATGCTCCGTGCGCGCCCATGTGAAGCGCATAATGTATCGATAAGACTCACACTCCCAATGCCGCCTCCTTATCTGTCGGTGAAATGTCATATCAATGCCGTCTATGTATATTTCCAGACGCCAAATTTCGCCTATCTGTTCGGCTCGAGAACAAATCTCTAATCTTGACTTGCTGCTTGCATAGGACATAACGCTTCGGCATAAGCCGACAACTCACGCGTCTCACGCCATCGTCCCAACTTGTGGCTACGACTCACCAGACTTGGAACTTACAAGTGGCGACGGTAACTTAGGCTTAATGAATGTACCTGAATTAAAAATGTCTGCATTAGGTATTGCAAGCCGAGGCTGCTCTAATTCCGCGCTGACAAACGGGGTACCTAACCTCCAGTGCATACTGTTTTTTATCACGTCATATATAACAGTGATTTGGTACGCCAGAAAAGTCGCAGATATTCTCTTACATAGTATTCGATTAAACAATGGCAGATCCAAATCTCTACAAGTACGAATCTCCTCTAAAGGGCTATGAAGGCCTTGAGGCACTACCAGAGTATGTTCTTCCTTGACATATTTTCTCTATCATATGTCGACTACAGTGGTATTCGTGGTTGAGACAAGGACTCACAATCTATAGCGAGAAGGCTGCAGACGGGAAGTCGTATCTGAATCCACCAGCCGAGATGATAAGCGAAGCGTATAAGTCTTTCGTAGCTCCTCTAGACAACGGCATACGAGGGGGCTTTGAGTAGGTGTCAACGCGGCGAGTCGATTGCTCATGTATCTGACAGTACCCAGCGCCCACATTTACTTTCTCCAGTCCGATAACGAAGAGGTCAAATTCGCCAACGAGCTGTGGGAACGCATACGTCGCGAATGTGAGAACGAGATTCATACTTCCAACTTGCACATACGCTGACTGAACACAAGTCCCTGAGCTGCGCATCTATCGAGTATGGGATCGACCTATTGGCCCTCATCCTGTTGCCATGTTTGAGGTTAACATATTCACGCCCGGTATGTACGGCGACTGTTCATTCTGAAACCTTCCCTGACGACGGATAGAACAATTTGGTGCTTTCATTCCCTGGCTTGTCATCAACAGGGGGCCTTTGTCTGTTCTGGTCCATCCTAATACTGATGACGAGTTGAGAGACCACACCCAAAGAGCGATGTGGCTGGGACAACCACTGCCTCTGAGCACAAAGTCATTCAGAGAGAAAGATGAGAAATTATAGGAGCAAACGTGGAGACAGTAGAGTATAGGTATTATTCAGTGCTGTCTTCTGGTGTGCTGCACTCCATTGGCGTCTCTGGCGCTTGGGAAGCCACGTTTTGCTGATGCTGTATCTCTTCAGATACGCCATCCTTACGACTCGTTTCGGCAGCCTCTCCCAGTGGCATGCTCGTGGTACTGTCCGCGCAAGCCCTCAAAATCAATCAACCGATGCTTTTGTAACATCGAAGTGCCCCTTGCGTGTCTGATGGTATCATAGTGCCTGGCTGCTCTCACACTTTGGTCTCGCCCTTCTTCTTTTTCTTCGTCTTCTTCGCCTTCTTCTTATCTCGCTTCTTCAGTCCGCTCATGCCAGCCTTGCAAGCCTCAGCATATCGCGCATAGAAGCCGTCCAAGTCATCTGGCTTGACGACGGTGCTCAACTCGATTTTAGGGATATCTTCCCTGTCGGTTCCCGCCTTCTTGCTGCTCTTGTTGTTGTGCGCGCGGATCAAGACAGGCAATGGCTCTTCAGGATGTGTGTCCCATAACGGGTCATCGGCGACTTTACTGGCTGGTGGTGGTGCAGCAGATGTGTCGAAGGTCATGCGCTTCTGAACTAGGTAGACGCTGCCGTGGCCTTTGGTGCGCGTGTACTCGAAGAGATTGGCAAGCCGAGTGAAGAACTGGGCAGGTCAGTATTTGACAAGCACTTGATAAAATCACATATCGTACCTCGTCGTTGCTTAAGTGTTCTCGCCCCATAATGAAAGTCGTGTGCTATATTATGCGCGCCATGTAGTAGGTCGCATGGTGGGATGCCCGCGGCCGTGGCGTGGAGCGGAGACGCGGGGAAATCTCTCACCCAAACTCCGACTTCTCGAACTTTTTTGCGACCCTAACGTCTCGACCATCTCAATATGCGCCCAACTTTCGGAGGGCCCAAACTGCCCGTTGAGCTGCGAAACCAGCTTGGAGGTGTGTTCGACATGGCCTGGTGATGTTTTATTACTGACACTAGCAGATCCAGCCAACAACAAGCGACGAAACGGTCCGCGCAATGGGCCACCGAATCGCAAAGACAGGCGCAAGGCTGATCGTGTAGAGAAGAAACGCCAGAACAAGCAGGTCAGACGACCAGCGCCATCGCATCCACACAATGGCCGGGGACCACGCCGTGAAGCCGACGACGACGACGACGATGAGGAGGAGGAAGAGGAAATAGATTGGGACAACATCGAATCCGACGCTACACCACCTCCAATAGCTGCGAAAGAATCGCCCAAGCCGCTGAAAAGCATTCTCAAAGCGAAGCCACCACAGCCTGAAGATGCCTCACCGCCACCTGCCAAATTATCACGCGCCGCTCGGGAGAAGCTTGCGCAAGATGATGCCAACATTGCCAAGTTAGAGAAGAAGCTAGGTGTAAAGAGCAAAAAGAGATCCAAGGGAGCGGATGATGGCCTGGACGACATATTTGGCGACCTTGGGGATTTTAGCGACGAAGAAGAGGTACAACCTACAAAGAGGAAGAGGGATGAGGACAATGATTGGCTCGCAAGCAAGAGGCGGAAAGCTCTGGGTCAGGAGTCGAGTGAGGAAGAGGACAGCGGGTCGGAAGGTTCTGAATCAGATGATGAGGACTTGGACCTTGAAGAGGCGGGCTTCGATGAGGATGATGAGACAGAGGATGGCTCTGATGACGGCTTTGGCTCTGAAGAGGACGACGACATGGAGGACGCGGAACCAGAACAACCGCGCATACGAGAGAATCCATACGTCGCCCCTGCAGCGCCAAATGCTCAACCAACCAAGTACATACCGCCTGCGCTGAGAGCACCTCCCTCGTCAGACACGGAGGCTTTGCTACGTCTCAAAAGACAAATTCAAGGTCTCTTCAACAGACTCTCAGAAGCCAACATATTGTCAATTCTACGCGACATCGAGAATATATACCAAAACAACCCTCGAGGCTACGTCAACAATACATTGGTCGACCTACTTGCTAGCATGTTGTCGGATCCCACAGCTCTTCTGGATACCTTTGTAAACTTGCACGCTGGTTTCATCGCTGCGGTGTACAAGGTCATCGGGCCCGACTTTGGTGCACAAATAGTGGAGCGCATCGTCACAGAATTCGACCAACACTACCAGGCGAACAAAGATGGCAATGGAAAACAGACTTCGAATTTGATATCTTTGGTGGCGGAGTTGTACACTTTTCAAGTTATCGGCAGTAACATCGTTTTCGACTACATCCGATTTTTCCTTGATGAGCTCACGGAAATCAACACTGAACTCTTGTTGAGGATAGTCAGAGCAGCCGGCCCACAACTACGACAGGATGATCCAAGTTCACTCAAAGACATTGTTGTTTTGCTGCAAAAGTCTGTGGCAAAAGTTGGACAGAGTAACCTGCCCGTTCGAACAAAGTTCATGATCGAGACGATCAATGATCTCAAAAACAACAAGATGAAGACGGGTATAGCTTCGTCTGCGATTTCTCGAGAGCATACGATCCGCATGAAGAAGCAGTTGGGTACTCTGAACTCAAGGAACCTAAAAGCAACTGAGCCGTTACGCGTTGGGCTGAAGGATATCAAAGACACGGAGAAGAGAGGAAAATGGTGGCTGGTAGGAGCGAGCTGGCGAAATGAGCCAGGCAACGAGGAAAAGCCCGAGGAGCCAAAAGAAGCCGGCAAGACTACAGCCAAGATCGACATTGAGGACGAAGACAGCGAAGTCGACCTCGTGCAGCTTGCTCGTGAACATCGCATGAACACAGACATTCGGCGCGCCATTTTCATCTCCATCATGTCTGCCAGCGACTTCAAAGATGCCCAGATACGATTGAACAAGCTCAACCTCAAAAGATCCCAAGAGGCAGAGATTCCACGAGTCATCGTTCACTGCGCAGGCGCTGAAAAGACCTATAATCCATACTACACTGTTCTTGCCCGCAAGGTCTGTTCAGACCACAAGACACGGAAGAGTTTCCAATTTGCGCTCTGGGACATATTCAAGAGCCTAGGAGAGAAGCAAGACGGTGCAGATGACGATGACTCTGACGACGACGATGCGGGTGGCGACACATCTCTTCGAAAATTGGTCAATCAAGGCAAACTGTACGGCACACTAATTGGACGAAAAGCTCTGCCTATCACTACTCTCAAGAACCTCAACTTCCCGTATTTGCAGCCCAAAACCAGGACTTTTGTCGAGGTTTTGTTAGTCACTACAATCCTAGAGTCGCTAAAGTCATCAAAATCGAAGGACAAGCGAGATGAGCGGGCAGTGCGCGAAGTGTTTGTGGAGGTAGACCAGGCTCCCGAGATGATTGCTGGGCTGCAGTTCTTCCTGAAAAAGGCTGTTAGCAAGACGGAAATTGTCGAGCAGACGGAAAAAGAGACCGTGCGGTGGGCTTGCAAGTCGATAATGGACATGTTGACGAAAGTACTGGCCACGACCACTCTGCAGGAAGATTGAGAAACGGAAAGTAATAGACCATTCACCATCAGATATCGCAAGAATACCCTCTGTTTGCCGTGTATAGTAATGCGAAACCCATTTTGCCGCGATACTTGGACGAAGATGTTACGGAGTAGATGTGAGGCACTTTGTCAGCTTGGCGCCACTTGACCCTACGGAAGCCGCATAGACCTTCCCGGCCGAGCTCCGCAAAAAGCTCAACCACATCTCCCATCCCACGCCCCATCCATTGACGCCTGTCATCCCCGCCGTACACTTTACGGCTTCTCTTGGTAGCGATTCTTCGGTAGTCTCCACCATGTTCCGCTCACTGGCACCCCGCGCCATCCAAAGGGCGACGCGGCCCGTCTCCCAAAAGACATTTTGCGCATCCAACATCTACTTCCAGAACCGGTTACGACGAGGCTATGCGTCAGAAGCTGGTAAGTCGCATTGCCGTAAAGACCGGTACGGTGACTTTTGCTGATTGCTGGACAGAGGACAAGGACCTAGTCATCATTGGTGGTGGTGTCGCAGGCTATGTCGCAGCCATCAAGGCAGGACAGGCGGGCATGAAGGTTAGCGAGAACAGACGTAGAGATTTCGAGGTCCAGAGAGCTAACACACTGCGACAGGTCACCTGTATCGAGAAGCGTGGCTCCCTCGGTGGAACTTGCTTGAACGTCGGCTGCATTCCCTCAAAATCGCTCCTCAACAACTCGCATCTTTACCACCAGATCCTCCACGACACAAAAGGCCGCGGTATCGAAGTCAACGATGTCAAGCTCAACCTCCCCGCCATGATGAAGGCAAAGGACACTTCCGTGTCTGGTCTCACCAAGGGAATCGAGTTCCTTTTCAAGAAGAACAACGTCGAGTACATCAAGGGAACTGGTGCGTTCCAGGACGAACACACTGTTGCTGTCAACCTGGTCGAGGGTGGCGAAACCACTGTTCGCGGCAAGAACATTCTCATTGCCACTGGCTCTGAGGCTACACCCTTCCCCGGCTTGACCATCGACGAGCAGAAGGTCATCACAAGCACTGGCGCTATTGCGCTCCAGGAAGTGCCAAAGAAGATGACCGTCATCGGCGGTGGTATCATTGGACTTGAGATGGTAGGAACAGTTCTCTGACCCACAAGGCATTTCTAACGATTCACAGGCCTCCGTATGGTCGCGTCTGGGTGCCGAGGTCACTGTCGTCGAATTCTTGGGCCAAATTGGTGGCCCTGGCATGGACGCCGAGATCGCCAAGGCGACCCAGAAGATCCTCCAAAAGCAGGGCCTGAAGTTCAAGCTCAACACCAAGGTTACCGCAGGTGAGGTTCACGACGCTGGCGTCAAGGTCAGCGTTGAGGCCGCCAAGGGTGGAAAGGAGGAGACCGTAAGTTCAGCGCAAGCACCTCGATTCAGAAGCATTGCTAACAATCACAGATGGACGCTGACGTCGTTCTCGTTGCCATCGGTCGCCGCCCATACACATCTGGTCTTGGTCTGGACAACATCAGCCTTGAGACCGACGACAGGGGCCGCTTGATCATCGACCAGGAGTACCGCACCAAGATTCCCCACATCCGCGCTATCGGAGACTGCACATTCGGACCTATGCTTGCCCACAAGGCCGAAGAGGAGGCTGTCGCTGCCATTGAGTACATCCACAAGGGTCACGGTCACGTCAACTACGGCGCCATTCCTTCCGTCATGTACACTCACCCTGAAGTCGCCTGGGTCGGTCAAAACGAGCAGGAACTCAAGGAGGCTGGTATCAAGTACAAGAACGGAACCTTCCCCTTCTCCGCCAACTCAAGAGCTAAGACCAACCTCGACACCGAGGGTATGGTCAAGTTCCTCGCAGATGCTCAGACTGACCGGATATTGGGTATCCACATCATTGGACCCAACGCTGGTGAGATGATTGCTGAGGGTACCCTTGCTCTCGAATACGGTGCCAGCTCAGAGGGTAAGTCAACATGCAGTTTCTCGTTTCGTGACAAGATACTAACGATATTGCAGATGTTGCTCGAACATGTCACGCTCATCCTACCCTCGCTGAGGCGTTCAAGGAGGCTGCTATGGCCACCTACGACAAGGCTGTTCACTACTAGATTCCCCCTTTTTGGTCCGGCTTTCCTTTATGCATCAGCGACATGATGTTCGAGCTCTCAAGCGCGCGAGCAGGGAGTTGTGAATAGTATTTTGTAGAATATATCTGATGCGTCATGCTCGCCAATTAAAAGCTTGGGAATGATGTGCATGTGATGTGGAGCCGATAAGGCTGAGATACCCTGCTAGTGGCGTTTTGTCGCGTGCACGTAACGCGTACCGCGATTTGGGATATTGATGTCAATTACACCCGCTTCGGACCGTCTTCACCCATACCACACCCTTCGACACAAGACGCCATGAGTAACGATGAGATCGAACAGCGCTGCACTGAGCTACGACATGAATTGAAGGCCTGGGAAAAGAAGTTTTCAGCAGAGAATAATGGCCGAAAGGCGGGACGCGATGATATCAAGGCCAATGCCGAGATTTGTACGTACAGAAGAGTTCCGGTCACTCTACAGTCATGCTGAACATATGCAGCGCAAATGTACAAAGACTACAACAAGCTACGAGTACGACTGTCAAGCAAAGCAGCGCCGCAGACGCCCTCGAAGCGAACCCCAAGCCGAAGAGCGAGCCTCGATGTCGAACGAACACCAAAAGCCGCGCCCAAGCCCACCGTCTCTACACCGTTGAAGAGGAAACGAGAGGACGGTGATGCAATAGAGAACGTAGATCTAGCAGCCGAGCTTCTGTCTCCACAAGGACCTACCGTCATAGGACCTACGCCCCAGCGCGACGGGATAGTTCTAGGTCTCTTCGACATGCTCCCATATGCATATGGCACACCAAGCAAACCGAGGACTGTACTAGGAGATGTGGGGTTAAATGTGCCGCAAACTCCGAGTAGGGGACTTCAAGATGCAGCAAGTGAGACATCACTAGAGTCAAGAGCAAGGGGAGAGCGGACGCCACTGTCGGCGGGGAAGCGGTTTCTTTTGAACCAATTCGTCACACCGAAGAAGAGAAGGTTAGACGAGGAGGGTACACCGTCATCTACGACTCGAGGTCTAGCTACACCTGCATTCCTGAGGAGAGACAATGTGCTGAATGCTATTGACGAGGAGGAGGAGCCAATATCACGACCAGCACCTTGGATGCGACGCGGACTTGGACGTAGCTTGAGTTCCATGATACAAGCGATGAGGAAAGATGAAGACGACAAACTTGATGAAGAGGCGGACATGATGCGCGAACTGGAAATGGAGGAAGAAGGCATCGCCGTCCCCAGGAAACCCAGAGCGTCACAGATACTGATAGAAGATAGCCAAGCTGCTATGCCCTTAGGGCCAGACCGAGGTCTTGAGTCTGACGAAGGCAGTGAGGAAGAACCAGAACTCGGGCCTGATGGAAAGCCACGAAGGGTCTGGAAAAAGAAGGGTTTGAAGAGGCAGACGCGGCGTGTAATAAGTAAGATATTCTGTATTCAACAAACGAGCTACATGACTAACAGTTTTCAGTGCGCCCGAACATTGTAAAGCCCAAGCCAACGCCAGCACCACAGACAAACGACGACCCAGAGGGAGAACAAGCAGGGGTGCCAGAAACTCAAGTACCAGCGGTTCTGGAAGACGAGTTTGGCTCAGACTTGGATGGAGATTCAGACTACGCGAGTGACGCTTCACATACCCCGAGACGAAAAGTGCCCGCAAAGAAGCCAGAACAAGCAAAGGAGAAGCCTGTCAAAGAGAGCGCACTCAAGACGGCGGCCCGCAAGATCAAAGCTACGGCAAACGCAAATTATCGGAGGCTCAATATCAAAGGCAAAGCAGGGACTGGTGCGAAGGGAAAGTTTGGAAGGAGGAGATAAGGGGAAAGGACATGATTTGGGGAACTCAATACTAGGCACCAGTAGCATGTATGTTGGAACTATGGACCGGTCAAAGCATGGGCATGTTGATTTGCTCTGGTACTGTACTCAGGGTAGAAGATTTCCACAGAAGTAATCTCTGCTGTCACACAGCGTAAGGCGTGGCGTGCTGACTACCCAATCGGTCATGGAAGGCAAATTCTGTATACGTTCAAGACGAGACGTCAGCTGCAGTATCGCAAACAAGAGTAGACCAACGCGAAAGCAGACCAGCCGCCAGTAGTGATATTCCCACGCTGAGACAATGTGACCGACTAGGTCATCTGCAGGTATTGGTGCCTGGTCCGCGTGGGATGTCAGGCTTATATCTGGGAAACAATTACAACAGTGCTTTCGCCCTCATGGGTTCTTTCAGCATGTTTGAGAGCAAGTGAAATAAATGGCATATATTCGTTATAGAACGTTTGAGGGAGGATATGACGCGGCGTGGCGGTTGGGGAGCACGCTAAGCCCAGCACCTCCGACGCCGACGGTCTCCCGACGTATACCACCGAAGCTTCCACTCGCCGCAACAAACACCCCAACCACATCACGAATCCGACCCACTCAATCACCTCGACCAGTCTCTGTATCATCGACTTGCACTACCAAAACCGAACCACCGCACACCATGGCTGAAAGGGAACTCTCCACCGTGCTCCAGCAGCTCCACCAGACGCTCAAGTCGCACAACTACCAGCAGTCGACCTCATTACTAGGCAAAGCCAAGATCGCCCTCCTCAACCTCAACGCCCTCATCCCACAAGAGAAGACACCACGGAAACATCTGCAGCTCGCACGTGAGACGCTCGAGCTAGGCGCCATCATCTCCATCCGCCTCAAAGACACCGAGTCCTTTACCCGTTACTTCCAGCAGCTCCAGCCCTTCTACTCCCTGCCAGAGTCCACACTACCCAAGGATGGCAGTAATTCCAGCAAGGTCACAGGTCTATATCTGTTACTGCTGTTGAGCGAGGGCGACTACGCGGGCTTCCACACACTGCTAGAGACGCTCGAGGTGGCGGCTGCGCAGGCCGGCGCGAAGCTCGAGGCTGATCAGTTCATTCAGTATCCCATAAAATTGGAGCAAGCGCTTATGGAGGGAAGCTACGACAAGGTGTGGGTCGAGACAAAGAGCGAGAGGGTGCCTGGCGAGGAGTTTGCTCTGTTTACTGAGGTACGTTACTGCCACTATCATGCCGCACATGCTGTCTTTGTATCATGACTTGGATCGTTGCTAACACACTCTCAGATTCTCATCGGCACTATCCGCAAGGAAATCGCGTCCTGCAGTGAGCGCGCATACCCCTCCATTCCCATCTCCGACGCCAAATCACTCCTCTTCCTCGACTCGGAAGGCAGCGTCGTCAACTTTGCCAAGGAATGCGGTTGGGTTGTCAAGGACGGACGGATATACTTCCCTCAGCAGGAGGACGAATACATGAGCAGAGACATCTTGGTTACAAGCGATCAGGTCATTGAGAACACTCTTGGGTATGCGAGAGAGTTGGAGACCATTGTCTAAGAGAGTGGCATAAAAGAGACAAGGCCAGCGAAGTTGTGGTTTTCGTGGAGCAAAGGAGTAGAGCGGTGTACGATAAAAGCATCAAGACACGTGGAGCGTATGGGCTGGAGCGTACTGGCAGCAGACTATGCGCTCGATCATAGCAGCACGAGGAGGAGCAATCTCAATGACAGAACATAGATAATGATCATCATCACCACAAACTATGGACAACAATCCCTCTTCACTACAGCAGACCGGCACAATTTCGTAGGCAGACTGCTCCCTAAAACTTAACTCAAACTTACTGCACATATGGAACAGGGATTGAGTTTCGAGTAAGATGAGAAGGTATTCACAAGTCTTTTCTCCATAGACTAGGTAGGGTGCCATTTTGAGACAACCATGGATGATATTTGAGTATCTGATGACCCTAGCGCCTGGACTGGATGACATCTCCTTTACAAGGCTAACAAGGAGGCGACCAAGTCATGTATTGAACAACCTTTCCCTTAGTTCTGCAAGATAGAAACTCTCCAAAGAAGCAGAGGAGCGATAAACAGGACTCCGACGGCAAGCTCTCCAATTTGCATGCCCATTGCGTAGTTCGGATGCACTCTTTGAATCATGCAATATCAAGTATTGGAGTGTAGGAGAAAACTTCTGGGGGTTTAACGAAGCACCTGTGTATCGATTCTTGTTTTGCGGCCAGGACGCCGCGTGTAGTAGCGCAAGAAAGTTTGGAAGCTGATAAGTGGCTTGGTCGATGAAAGCATTCTCAGACGCACGCGACCTTTCTTGCAAGTTTCGAGGCGAAAGAGATGTTGTCAATGCATTCTTTGTTCCACTGTATTAGAAAAAACATCCCTTTTAGGAGGATTACTTCTTACTTCAAAAGAACATGTTAAGAGCTATGTACATATACATATAAAACTTAGAAATCTACAATACTAATCATCTCTATAACTTTTCTTATTAGGGTATGATATAGGCTGCAAGGTAGGGTTTGTTATTCCTGTATCTGTCTAGGTTTTTTTCTTGTATGAGGTAGTCCGTTATTTTAGACAATATTGAATGGATTGTTAGTGATAGGAAGGGAAGAGGACAGGGCAGAATAGACGTCTTGATACGCAACTGATGTTCTTTCAGAATAGTGTGATGGATCTGTGCTCGTACATCTGTCCGGAAGAACTTCTCAATAGTGGGTGAGGTGCACATTCTCCTTAAGAGAAAATTGGACTGTGTCAACCACTTCTTGGAAGAATCTTTGACAGAGAAACAACTGATTTACTGATCGCCGCTTTAGATCATATTCCTACACCTAGATCATCTTTGGAACAAACGCTTTTAGTTCATGGCTTATGACGAGCGGATTTTGTGGCCCAAGCAATGGAGAAGTGATAATCATTTTCAGTAGCAGCGGAGGGGGTGAGCAGATGTGTACTTCATGTACACTTTTGTAGGATAGCAGAGAAAGGTGTGATGCAGTATTAGAGATAGGCGTGGTAGTGTTTGAATAGACTGCTCAAGAGGCAAGTGTCGAAAAACGTTCTTATCGTATGTGTTGGGTTACGTCCCGTGTTCACAGTTGACACTTTCTCACTCGAATACAACACCCATCCGTCCCTTTGCTTTGTGCGCATTCATCAGCTCGACCATCTTCGGCACCTCCTCAAGCTTAAAGGCGGTCATATGCGGCTTGATGTTATGTTTCGCCGAGAACTCAATCGCCTCCCTCATATTGTAGCATGCTAAAGATTGGTCAGCTCCGTTGCCTTGATTGAATAGCGTGCTTGCTTACTCCCGTTACTCGACCCCTTTATTTGATACCTCCCCAAAGCAATATCCAATCCATTGAATTCAAGCGGCTGCTGCGGAATGCCTACAACCATGATCATACTCTGACCAGGCTTAACAATCGCCGGGCAATCGTCATAAGACTTCTTTGACGCTGTGAAATTTACGGCAGCATGTACACCGCCTCCGGTAAGCTCTACAATCTTCTTCTTGTAGTCTTTGTCCGTCATTGAGTTGAAGGTATAGTCTGCGCCACAGGATTTAGCTTCCTCTATCGCGGCGTCTGTGATATCGATGCCGATGACTTTGTGACCCATGGCTTTGGCGTATTGGATACCCATATGGCCGAGACCACCACATCCGATTACCGCGAGCCAGGAGCCGGCGGGTAGCTGGCAATCTGCGATACCGTGGTAGGCTGTCACACCTGCGCAGAAAAGGGGTGCTGACGTTTTAGGGTCCACTGGAGCAGTGAAGTTAGCATGCCATTAATGCTCGCTTTCTATCCAGTTTGACTGACGGTTCTCGGGTAATATGATAACCTCCCTAGCATCTACGACTGCGTATTCGGCGAAATATCCGTCCGAACTAAATCCTTGTATCTTTGTCTCCCCTGTCGCACACCATGCGTTATGCACATTCTTGCAGGCGTAGCATTCAAAGCAGCAGTCGACTGCGCAGAGGAAGCCTACGGGGTCGCCCTCCTTGAACTGCTTAGCTACCTCTCCTGAGCCGGTTGACACTACTCTGCCGGTTCCCTCATGGCCAATAGTGACAGGGTTTTTGCCGAGAATAAGGCCTTGGTCATTGGGCTCGAAGAGCATGACATCGGAGTGGCAGAGGGATGTGCAGCCCATCTTTACTAGGACCTCGTGCTCGCGCGGTGTTGGGATAGGCACCTCATTCAGGTGAAGTTTGTTGTCTCGCGCGTCGTACTGTTGCGCACGCATGGTTTTCTCTGGCATTGAGCCCATGGTGATGATGTAACTCAAGGAGAATGTGGTGAGAATGCTTTGAGTAAGGTTACGTATGCAGTGTGGAGGTAAGAATCAGCTGTTCGTGAAAGCCAAATGGAAAGGATGAAGGGAGGGCGGGCAGCATCGACGGAGAATAAAGCAAGATTAAAAAATTCCGACACGCTGTGCAGTGGAGACATGCTGATATGTCTACCTGGTGCAATGGTCGGGAATGGTCTACCGCTGCATGACAGTGGAGTGAGGGTGACCATTCCCGATAACCAAGGAGAAAATCACCCCGCGGCGCGTAGTCACGACTCCGGAATGGAGCATAGCAGAAGCCGAGTGGCGGAATAAAAATCGTTGATGTATTAGTAGTATTATGTCGCTCGAGCGCAAAAGATGAATCTAGACTGGGTATACAAAGGGTATATGCTGACGAGATCGTAGAGTAAAGCACAGGGCTTTTGTGACAAAAGAAACAATGAAACGGGTATCAAAGATTGTTTGCAGTGTATGCGGCAAGGTGGACTCCAGCCCCGCACCTTCCCTCGTCACCATGGCTCGGCAGGCCGGATCTAGACTCCGTGCAGCCTCCGATCCATGCGTGGACCAGGGTATGCGTCGGCAATGCTTCCTTTCTGTCCTCAATGCAGTTGTCGGCGTTTTGTTTCTTTCTTTTTCGTATCAATGGGTATCTTGGGGTAATTGTTTTTTGGTAATCAAACGGGTATCCAGGTCGTCGTCGAGGCGACGTTGCGAATAGGCGCTGCGAGGAATTTGTTTTAGCGACAACATGTCTCTGCAAAGCCTCGCATTGGTATCGTTCGCACACATGCGATGGGGCGGTCAATAAAAGTGCAGGTTTAACGCACCCAGGGCAGGAATCGAGCCCAAACAGCCTTCTTCTTCTGCACCGGCGGCCGCTTTCCAAGATTGGCCATGTAGAGGGCGTAGCTCCTCTCCATCTTCTCGAAGGCCTCTGCCTTTGCCTTTTCGCATTCAAGCGGGTCGTGGTCCCAGTCCGGGTTGCTTTCTTGAGTGTGGTCGCCGTGGTAGCGAGGAGAAACTGACGGCCAACCGAAATCTCTGACAAGAAGGTCTGTGGGCGGCGAGGACATTTCCATCTTTTCGTCAATGACTGAAAGGTTGGATACGCTAGAGGAGGAGGATGAGGTGGAGGAAGAGGTGGACAGCGACATGGTGAAATGGATGGTGAGGGGGATGTGCGCGGATTGCGACGCGTAGGTGATGAGTCGATGACGGCCTTGGGTGCGTGTTGTGCGGGCGAGACAGAAGAGAGGCCGAAAATGGAGCGAAAGTGGAATTATAGAGAGAGTGATAGAGAAGGTATTATGGGGGGTGCTGTGTCATGGCCTGCGGGCGATGGGTTGGGGTGCGTTGTCGAGAGATGGAAGATCAAGAAAGCCTTGAAAGTTGCGCGGCTTGGAATTGCCAGGCCAGTCAATGCGCGTCAGGGGCGGTTGGTAGCCAGCGCCACACATTCCTTCCAGGCGCACGGCAGCCTCCAACTAGCGACATTAGACCTCATTCCGGCTATGGGACAATGCAAGCCATGACGTGCTAGCTGCCGATCGTCCCCGTGCGTTTAGATTAGCGCACTCATCTAGAACATGCATGCACGTTTCATCTGAGCATTTGAATTGCTGCATCTATCGCTATGACCATGGTACCCGTCAACCACTCTACTTTCGTCGCCCGCTCAGCGTCTTGTCCAAGTTGAATGCCGCCGAAATCAGCGCCAGATGGCTAAACGCCTGCGGTGTGTTGCCCAGCTGCTCTCCCGAACGCGCAATCTCCTCTGAGAATATGTGCAGATGGTTTCCGAAACTCAACATGTTTTCGAAAATAGTAACCGCTTGCAACAGGTATTTCTCATCGTACGCGCCAGCCTGCCATCGTTAGTAACCAAACAAGATTAAGTGGGGGAACGCATGGCGCTTACTCTTGTCAAGGCCTCGACCAGCCAAAATGTGCACATGCTAAAAGCGCCTTCCTGCCCGCCTACGCCATCGTCGCTCAGGGCGTGGTTGTACCTGTACACCAAACCGGTACTCGTCAGACCGCCCTTCTCAGGAGCCTTGAGTATACGGTCGAGAGTCTTCAGGAACCGAGGATCAGTCGGAGAGATGAAGAAGACCAGAGGCGCAATCAGTACAGCCGAGTCTAGGACGTCGCTCGACTCGTAGCTCTGTATGAAGCATTCCAAGTCCGAGTTGTAGCCCTTATCCATGACTTCTTCATACATCTCATCGCGAATCCGGTACCACTCAGCTCGATGCGGACACGGAAAGCTCCTCTTATCTGCTAGGCGCAGTGCTCGATCAAGAGCCACCCACAGCATCATCTTGCTGTATACAAAGTTCTGCTTCTTACCCCGTACTTCCCAGATCGACATGTCTGACTCCTTCCAGACGGTACAAACATAATCCGCAATCTCTCGGACAAGAAGCCATTGATCGTACGAGATTGGACGTCCGAATCTATTCACAAGATAGATTCCGTCCATCAGTTCACCGTAGATGTCCAACTGTACGTGGAAAGCTGCGCCATTGCCGATCCGTACCGGTCGGCTGGCCCTGTACCCTTCCAGATGGGGCAGTTCGAGCTCCGGTATATCTGTGCCGCCCCAAATGGTCATCATGATCGGCAAAGCTCCTTGTCGTGCTTTGGCCTCTTTAACGCGCTGGAAGATATAGCTTATATAAGCTTCTGCTTCGTTATTGAATCCCATCCTGAGAAAAGTGTAGATCGTAAAAGACGCATCGCGCACCCACGAGTAGCGATAATCCCAGTTTCGCGATCCACCAAAGTCTTCGGGCAGGGAAAACGTCGGCGCCGCAACAATTGCTCCGCTGGGCTCAAAGGTCAGCATCTTGAGGATCAGCAAGCTCCTGGTAACCACCTCTTCCCAACGACCCATATATTTGCTTTGCTCTATCCACCTAGCCCAGTACTTCTGGGTGCTGGTTTGCAATTCTTGGACTTGTTCCGTCTCGATGATGTCTGGACTATGGTCTTCTGCGTCACGCAGAATGAAGGATACGGCCTGACCTTCTTCCAAGGTAAAATTAGCCGTGACGCCTACGCCTAGATCTTGTGGCTCTGGTGACTCCTCGAAGACCACCCTTGGGCATACACCGTCAGGTGCATCCCCACAATCGATCGTCGCATTGAGCTCCAGGGATAGATCTTTGGACCTGAGGATGACTCGTTGCAGACCACGTCCCTGAGCGCTCTTACCCATGTCGGCGATCTCGGTAGTGTGTTTGTCTTGTGCATAGTTGAAAGCAGGGAAGACCTCGACGCACACGTCAACTTTGCCCCGCATACATTCTACTCGCCTTACGAGCCACTTCTTTAGATCGGGGCGCTCGGGAACGCTTCCTGTATGGTTGCTTGCGACGACGTTTGCATGATATTTGGCATCCCAACTCTTGTCGTTTGGTCGAGGGAAGAAGTCCACGACGTTCATGACGCCCTCTTCCTTCAGGTAGCGTGTCTGGAGAACATTGCTCACGGGCAGATACTGTTGCTTGGTTGTGCAGGAATCGTCGCCAGTTGGACCTATTGTAAAGTGGCCACCCTTTTCTTTGTCCAGGATCCTGCAGAAAACGGATGGTGAGTCGAAGTAAGGCCAGCACATATAATCTTGAGTTGGACGTATGAAGTCAGTATATGTCGATACACGGCTGGTACGCGGAGATCACATACCTATTCCACCGTCTGTCGCAACCATGGCACAAGTCCTCATATTTCCAATCAACCCATAGTCTTCGATCGGCATATATCCATTCGCTGAGCGCCTCGAGGTAGAGGTAGAGGTCTGAGGACCCGATGTGACTCTTTCCATCTTTGGATTCTGCATTTCTCCTACCTTATGGCTGTGTTGTCTGTATAGCTCGGTGCCGCTATCTCTATCTAACGGTAGAGGCGTGCGGGTGAAGGATGTGTTAATGACATCCTGGAGAAGCCGCGTGCCGGGTGAACCGGAATCCATCTTACCATCGGTAGATTTGGACATGCTCAGTACACTAGGCCGGAATAGCTGGATCGTTGTAGATACCACTGCAAGCGGAAGAGTACAAGCGGGCCGATCAAGTTGTAACGATCATCGTGATGCTGTATATCGGAAATGGCTGAGCCAATGAACGACGATCGTAATTGTGACGTCACAAGCTTCTATCGTTCGAACTCGCTCCCACCTTCACTCGCGTCAGATGCAGCAGCCATCATGTTGTCGCATTATCACATTTTACACATTATGCTCACTGCAACTATGGCCTCCAGACATACTAATAGACACGTCTTCTATTTTGGTATTCTTGGACATCAAACTAAGAGCTGCATGAAGTACTATGTCTAGCGTTCCAATAAACTCGTGGACACTCTAATCTCCAATCGGATGATAACAAACTATTACCACGAGTCACAGAATCGAAGCAGAAAGCCTTAAAAATAACGTTTTTGTCTAAGTGGAGATACATACTTCTAGGCACATATGCTGTCCAATGTCCCCAATCTCAACAGTAGAGAACAAGTTGCCCACTTTGATGTCGGTATGCTCGATATATCCTAGGACAAGACCGAACGATTGCATATAACTTAAGCTTGTATAAGGCGTCTGAGATCCCAGCTTTGCGCTAACATCTGATAACAAACCGTCGAGCTATGAGTTTTCCCACTCGTCCTATCACAGAAATGAAGCGACACTGACATGAGTTTCTCGCCATAGTCTGACTTGTTCTTTTTTTTTATGCTGTTGAGAATGTAGGTTGTCGCAAGACACCGATGACGTCACGACGTATCCTCACATGTGAGAATGCCAGCCGGCGAATAACCCAAAACGTCACATCTGGTAATTACAAACATACGTGTATTACAATAGGAGAAAGTGGTTAAATGAAGTTTCCAGCTTCTTTCTTCTACACTCCGCCCAAAACAAAACCACTTCGACACCAACGCGTCTCTACAGATCTATAGCCTAACATGCAATCAATTCTTCACAAAGTCGTCGGACCCAAAGAGGTCCATCCGGAGAACCTCGACGGGCGAGTCGCTGTGGTTACTGGTGGCGCCCTTGGAATCGGGTACCGCTATATCTTCTCGACTGTTGAACTACCACTAATTTTCCCTGCAGCTACGAAGTTAGTCGCGCGCTTGCCCTCGCTGGCGTAAAAGTAATTATGGTAAATCGCAAAGAAGAACAAGGCTCCGAAGCAATCTCTAGCATCAAGAAAGAGAAGGCAGATGCCGACGTTGAATGGAAGCACTGTGACATGGGCAGCCTCAAGGAAGTCAAAGAAGTCTTCTCTGGGTTGCGCAATTCACTTGAGCGTCTCGATTTCCTCGTGCTTTCTGCTGGAATCAACACGTCAGTAACACTCACGTAACGAGATGCATGTAAGACATGAACTGACTTCGTACACAAAACTCCAGGAACCAATATGGTGAAGACGCTGATGGTATTGATCGTCACTTTGGCGTGAACTACCTAGGCCACTTTTATGTTTGCAACCAGCTATGGCCAGTGCTTCGGAAGACGGGAAAGATGGGGACCAAGCCGGCACCACGAGTCGTTTTCGAGTCAAGTGAGATGCATCGCACAGCGCCATCAGATGTGCACTTCGCAAGCATGGACGAGATTAACGATAGTTCCATGGATCCGACACGGCTGTACGGACGCACTAAGCTAGCCATGATCCTGTTTTCAAAGTTTGGTCTGCGGGACCGCGTTATCAAGCCCAACGGCGACAACGTATACGCTCTCGCCGTGCATCCAGGTGCAGTCAATACAGCTATGCAGCAGCAGTGGAAGGACGCATATCCGGGAATTACCGGCAAGCTACTGTCGAATGCAATGCTTTTTGCTGGTCGGGACGTTGAGCAGGGTTCATACAGTGCGCTTTGGGCATGCACATCGGACGAGATTGAGGAGAAGGACATGAATGGATTCTATTTCAGCGACCCCGTAAGATACATCTTTGGTTTTGATGCTTGTTGTCTACTGAACTTATCGACTGACGTATGATTACAGGGCCAACCAGGCAAAGAGACCTCTCAAGCCAGTGACGAGAATCTCGGTGCTGCACTGTGGGATTTGAGTGAGCGGATCATCAAAGATAAACTGGGTCAAGACGCGCTTGTAGACTGGGCTAAGAAGGAGTAGGACTGTGAGGCTAGCATGACAAGCGCAGGTTCAACTACGTTCATCTCAACATGTAATGAGTAATGATTAATACAACTACTACAACACTCAATATCCTATCGAAGCCTATGACAGTCTGATAACGCTGCTCATGTCACATGAGCTCTGATTCCAAAGCCTAAGAGACATGAGGCCAATTGCTCCTTTGAAACCATTGCGACTGTCCCCTAAAAAGGTCTGGCTGATTCGTCCGACCGTTGGCTAACGATGCCACTACGTCGCATAGCTCTTGATAGAACGCAGATTCCTGAATCTCCACATCTTCAAGCAGGACAGGATTATCATCAACGATCGTCACTATGACCTTCCGCAAATCCTTCGCACTCTCGGAAAGGTTTTCATAAACGAACAAGATTGCATCAATCATCTCTGGATGACTATGGTAATACTCGGCTGCCTCCTTGAATCTCCAGGTGCAGAGAGCTTGAAGATCAGGCACCAAATACTTGTCGGCTACTTCCCAGAGCTGAAGGTGTAGCAACATGTGGCGAGGTGTTGGTGTATGGTAGAGCGCGAAGCCTGAGCCCTTTGGTATGCTTGGAGCGACGCGTTGTCGTTTGTGGGACACATTGTCTGGCTGGATGTCGTCAAGAGTCGAAAGTGCCCGCTTGTTTGAGTTGCTTGGAGGTGGAACGCCAGAGTTCGGCGATGAGTGTGTAGAAAGAGCGATCGATACGCCACCACCACTGAGAGGGCCATATCTGTCTGTACTTTCGCGACATATGTATGGATTGATACCGCACGTTCTGATCCAGACCAAAGATTCTGAGTCCGTGTCGGGTTTCCAGGCAGCGGGATGGTAATTGGCGTTTTGAAGGAACTCAACCATCATAAACCGAAAGCCTAGGGTGACATCGTGGTAAACCAGCAAGTCCGTAATCGTGCTGTTTTATGGTTACTTGAAGCACGATCGAATCGGCTAGTGACACGAGCATCTTTTTGAGAACGATGTGATCTTGTGTAGACATCGCGGAATCAATGTAGTCCTGACCTCGATTCACGGCTGTGCTTTGGATCGTGATTCTTGGAGAACAAGCAGACCTCACTTCGAGCGCCTTCTTCCGAAGCCCCAACTGGATTTTCTTGTCTTCTCCCGTGGAGGGTCTTGCTCCCGCATCTTTCTGAAAGCAATGATACCTTTTATCTCCTTCAACTGGTCCATGTTTCGATCTAGTATCGCCGTCTCATCCACCCCTTTGTCGAGTAGAAGGGTAACGAAGTCGACTTGTTTGTTCGCGAGAGCGTGATCGAGTACAGAAGCGGGTTCGGTATCTTTAGCGTGGATGTCCCCACCAAAGGCGAGTAGAATGTGGGCAAGCTCGACATTGCCGCGCATGGCTGCGAGATGAAGGGGGGCGCGTTGGTGGTCCCCCAGGATGTTGACAAGTGCACTCGGCTGTGGATGCTTCTCCAGCACTGTATTGACCTCTTCAATCAGAGCAGAACCATCCTCGCATCGCAATACTGTTTTGTGGAAATCTCTCCAATCTTCGCTTGGGTCTAAGGTGACGGGTGTTTGTGCTGAGAGTATGCTTTCATCATCGGCGTCCGATTGAGCTAGAATATCTTTCGAAGATAAGGAAGAGACGGAGGGACGCGATGAAGAAGTCGTGGTCGAGTCTCTACGGATCTGTACTGGCTCTAAGATGGTTTCCGCGTTCGAGAGCCACCTGCCGAGCACGGTGGAATCGTCTTCAACGGTTTGATCGTGGATCCTGTCTCGTGGAATAGGTGGCTGGTTGTGGTTGTCAGCGAGAGCTTTTCCATGACACCAGTTATCATTCAACTTACTGCTGCCGTAGATTCTGAAGTGCGGCGCATATAGGAGGTGAACTCGCTAAAACAGTATATTAGCAGTGTTAAAATCGAAGGTAGATTTGTACTAACAGTTGCGAACAGACTCCAGTGACTAGAACGATGTCCATCAGGCATTGTCGTATCTCATCGACCGCAACCTCGATATCTTTGGCCACCGTATTCATCTTGCGTTCCAAGTAGACTTTGTCGACAAAGCTCTCCGTACTCCGAGCTTTCAACTCTAGTATCCTGGGCTTGATCTCTCGAAATTTGTTGCGACATTGCGTGATCTTTCCACGTACAATAAGCGACTGCTCGCTATCGCTGTCATGCTCGGCTTCCTGGTATTTTGAGTTGAGGAAGCTGACCATTCTATGCAGATCCGTTACTTTGCGGGAAAGCCGGTCGACTAGTTCGTCTACCTCCCGCACAGCGTCAATATAGGTCTTGCATCCTCTGACGACGGCAACTCCGAGCAGTGCGATGGTAATTATGCTTGAGACCGGCTCGGCCATCGTCGCTTCAGGTTCGTAAGTGCTATTGAGGTCTACTTTGAAGCGGATCGTCAAAAAAGCTTAGAGCAGGGCTATGGGGTTTCACAGGGATATTGCTAGATGTGCGTGCAGAAGTGCAACAAACGTTACATGTGTAGTATTGGCTTTGCTTGAAGAATGCATATCGTAAGGAGGCTCAAGGATGGAGGAGAGGCTGAGCAGAACGCGTGGAGTCTGGCCGTGACCAGCAACGAACGGAGGGACGGGTAATGTGAGAAGCACACGTGTAAGAGGAGTTGACGTAAGTGTCAGGTATGAAATGGTCGGACGGGTCTATGCCGGATAAGGGTTGGGTTTGACGCGCCAAGAGCAAAGGGCGATCTCAGGCGTGCCTGGGGTAAGCGGGGAAGCTCGACAGTGCACTATTGCAGATTAAGCAGGCAGCCGCTTACGTGCCGTCTACCAGCTTACCCGCGACGGCAGGTATCGCCTGGTCCAGCGAGGATACGTAATGTCTCGGATCTCATGATCTGGGGATTCATCTCAGAGTCGCGCGAACCTGCGTTCACCTAGTTAGCTAGAGATGCAATGGGTATAACAGACGCTCTCGCAGTCGCGCATCCCTGTTAGGTAAACCACAAGGCAGTCTGCTGGAAAGAAGGCTGAAGGAAGAACAAGGTGTCACCAATAAAACTAAAGCCACAGTGTGATGCAATAGCTGACCTTCGTGCCGAATGCGGGTTGGTAGCGTCTGTTGATTGGCCATCGTCTTCTAGGCCTGCGCCGCCTAGGAAGGGGCAAGAGTGCACATCAAAAGTAAATGCAAGGCAACCAATCCGTGGAGAGTAAAGGGATCACAAGAACTCATACATACTGCTCAGCCTCCCTTTGGAAATTGGACGTAGGCAGAATGACGGTGAAGGACCTCGACAATACATGTCGTATGGATGATCGGGCTCCATAGTTGGAAGCACCGGTCAGCCTTGTTGGTGTCAGCCTATTGCGGAAAATGGACATATATTGTTGAATCCGGCATGTCGTCGCACACCAAATTAGGCTTGTAGCAGCATACTCCGGTAGAGAGTCTATGCCCACCATGAGAGCAGTAGATTGTGCAAATACAGTTGGTAATCGAAGACTGGCGACAAATCGAGTACGCTCAACAGGCGCAAGACAGACGTATGTGCATGAATCAGCATATTTTGAGTGTGGCTGACAGTCTGTAGCATAGATAATCCGTTCTTGACATTCGATGATACAAAAGCCGATCTCAATACCGGAAGAACCGAGTTAGAAGAATACGTTTGGCAATTTGCGGCGTTAGCAGATCTCAAAGATCGGTACGAGTTGCTTCGATTCGGCGCTCGACTCGCTCGAGACAAGTTTGAGACTATCAGCAGATATGCGGACGAGCTCACAGGGCGGGAGAAGAAGCTTCTAGAGCAAGAGAAGGACAAGAGTACAGGATTTTGGAAGCAGTCCAAATTCTTGCGCGCGACGATCATGACGGCAAGTCTGGCAGGAATGATTCAGGGCTGGACGCAAAGCGTGAACAATGGCACTGCCTATGGCATGCCAGACGAGTTTAAGCTATGTGTTCGCAGAAACCATGGATGTCCTTCATCTGACCTCTGGACTTTTGGAATGCTGAATGCCGTACCCTTGCTTTCCGCGGGCCTCTTTGGCACACTTCTCGCAGATCCATTGCAAGAGAACTTCTTGGGGAGGCGAGGTAGTGTGATGCTCTCCTGTGCTATCACAATAGCCTCAACAATCGGTGCGTCGGTTACGCATAATGTAGGCCAGCTCGCAGCCTGTCGGGCTATCAATGGAATAGCTTTGGGCGCAAAAGCATCGATAGGTAAAAGAGAAGCATTGGCTTTGTTTGCGCCAAAGATACTGATGCTACGTAGTTCCTATATATGCGGCTGAAATATCGCCGGAACATATTCGGGGCGCAATTCTGGCGAACTGGCAATTGGCGGATGCAGCAGGTAGGTTCCCCTCTCAGGTACTCGAGCGGCATAGGATACTGATCCGTTAGGCATCTTTCTCGGGTTTCTTGCGAATTTGTTGGTCGTGGTTTACGTCAAAGATTCCGCATCCGCATGGCGCATCCTCACAAATACGGTGCTTATCCCCACGATCCCGTTGTTGGTCATGATCTACTTGATGCCGGAATCCCCTCGGTACTTGATGAAGCATGGAAATTACCGCAAAGCACTGGAGGCGTTTGAGCAGGTTCAAACCACGCAGTTGTTGGCAAGTCGCGATTTCATGTATGCGCATGCACAACTGGATTTCGAAAGCCGACTGTTGAAGGGGAAAGTCAACCAACTTGGTAACCTGGCCGAACGTGTAGACATCAGCACGTCAAGCTTCGCCAGTGAGCCATCCTTGATAACACCAGATCGCGTGCAGCTCGAAACGGTCGTTTCGCAAGCGCCCATACCGCCAGGTGGACTTATCCAAGGTTCCAATACGGAAGCAACGAATGGAGGAACAACAATAGAGCCAGGTAATAGCCAGCATCAACACAGATCGCATACTGAGCAAAACGAAAATACCAACATCGAGCTTGCGGTTCTGAACAGAAGATGGAGCGATGTTACAAGCCTAAACCTCGATACTGAAGTCAAACGAGCGAAGAAGAAGAGTAATCCCTACTCGTATAACATTGGTGTCAACGGTTATTACAAGCGTTTGAGAGAGCTGTGGTCCAACAAACGGTGTCGACGGGCACTGTTAAGCGCTTCGGTCTCCATGATCACTCAAACACTAACTGGCGTTAATACGATAGCGTTCCTCGGCACCATAATTTGGAACAATGCCATTACAGACAACAGCGACCAAATTGCCGCGATAATAGGTCTGGCCTTTGGAGCAGCAAACTATGTGTTTGGGCTACCAGCATATTGGTCCTCCGACCGATTAGGACGGTCGATTATGCTCTTGCTCGGCTTACCAAACATGGCCTGGTCAATTTTGGTGTTTGCCTTCCTTTTCAAGATCTCTGAGTCGGAGTCCGTCCGAACCCCATTGATTAGCATCTTCGCTGTCATTTTCGTCGCCTTTTATGCTCCGACGGCGGGTACGTCCCCGTTCTCGATTGCAGCAGAGGTCTTCCCTCTCGTGTCGAGAGAAGCCGGTATGGCTGTCTCCGTCGCTATCAATCTCTCGGGCGCTGGTATATTGGTCCTGGTTTTCCCGTTCTTGTTGAATAGTATTGGGCCGACCGCTGCATTCTCAATCTTTGCAGGCCTGAACTTGGTCGCCTTCGTGTTGGTGTACTTGTTTGTTCCAGAGACGAGGATGCGGACGTTGGAGGAGCTGCAGTATACGTTCGATTTGCCGACCGGATGGCATGTCGCGTATCGGCTGGGGTACATACGGCGGCATGTCTGGGAGAATTGGTGGAAGTATCTTGCTCGCAAAGAGGTTGACCCGCCTATCGCGTTCTATGCATGGGCACGAGAGACGTACAGAGAGATGGAAGGTGCCAGCTGAGTACTGAAGCGAGGTCCGCTGGAGAAGATTGTAGATGGGGCGCGGAAGCTTAGGGCTCGACGCGACTCACTTTCGCCAAGCAAGTAACGTTTTGGTGATAGCGCGAGATTCTCTACAGAACATTCATTCTTGCCAAAGTACGAGTGATGTTGGGCTATTGTGGCATACACATGCAGCGAACAATGCGTGAATACAAAATACTATCTTCCTAGCGGATTACTCGAGAGACGAGAGCAGTTTGCTCTGCAGAAAATTCACCTGAGTGCGTGCGTAAAGAACTTCCATGCAGGCGCGACATGAACACTGTCACGCTGTGCCATGGCTTTGCTCTGAAACGAGACAAGCTTGTACACGATCGGACCAAGATGCCTTGGTGATCGTTTAGCGGTAATTCCTAGATGCTGCTTACTTGATTTAGAAGGTTGCCGTGGATGTGCAGGGTTGTGTGTCAAGGTTACTGCATGACACCGCACTGCTTGACACCGCACTGCTAGCAGTCTTGTAGTGTTGGGTACGGATCGGGCCGAAAAGGGCTGCTAGTTGTGAAAGGTCAAGACTGCGGCTGCTTTGTACAAAGAACGAA
Source organism: Alternaria alternata (assembly GCF_001642055.1). Lineage (NCBI taxonomy): Eukaryota > Fungi > Ascomycota > Dothideomycetes > Pleosporales > Pleosporaceae > Alternaria > Alternaria alternata. The sequence continues at coordinate 218,224 of NW_017306209.1, forward strand.
CGGGTTCACAGCTTCAAGACAATATAGGTGAGGTTTGTGTAGTAATTGTAGTTGCACAACTTAAAGGTGTAGCTAGCCTATGGTTGTAGCAATAATCTAACTGGCCATAGACTCGCAATTGCTAAATGTTTGCAGCTACTATCGCATCTTGACGATGGCTCGGCTTGGTTCCTCTTGAAATAATCAGTCTGTGTCCATGTGTCAGAGGGAAAGACCTTACGTCTCATGATGTCCGCAACGACGATACCGTCTCTCACCATAAGAGGACAACCTACCCATAAGATTAGCAATAAGCACAGTGAAGAGCTACAGAGCACTCTACCAGAGATGGTGAGCGAGTAATCATCGCCATTCTTTTCTGCAACGACGCGATGTTCGTTATAGCGATTTTCGGGCTTAAACCATAATACCCTCTTCGGCCTGAGGCTCAAGTCCTCTACGAAATGTCTGCTAAGGATATGCCCTTCGGACATGAGACGGCTTTCGCGTAGTTCAAAAACGGCTGGTTCCGATCCACCCTCTACAAGTTTGCATGATTGGCCATCCCATTCATCCATCGGGCCATTGACCTTGGAGATGGGCCTGCCGTCTATTTCAATGATGAAGGTGCTTGGAAGGGAATCCATCGTACTGGATTAGAAGACACAAATTGATAGTGGAAGCAGCTGGAAGAGTGCAGAGAACCAAGAGAGATTGTGAGTGAGATGGTTTCTCAGGCTTGCCACTCATTACTTCGCCATATTTATACAGGTAAGTGTTATGAGGATCACCTGAGGCTATAGCATAAGCTATGCAGTATAATTGTTTTTGCACGCGCAGTTGACACCCATTCGCAATGGCGACAAAGTTTGGATGCTGCTGAAGGTACACCGCTATTATGCATGCAAATGCAATGTAGACTGAACGTATCAGTGCAGCAGTGACACTATCGCTAGAGGGGGGAGAGAGGAGGTTGCTGGTATTAGAGCAGCAGTCGACAACCAGGACAACCGGTGACGCCTGCGGCTTCCAGTGGTATAGTTTCTAAGTATGCCTAGGCAAAGCATAGAAAGCAGGCTGTTGCACCGATTATACTCTCTTGGTCGCTTCCAGCTCACGAGCGAATATGCCCGGACACTCAGATCAGGTGCCACCCCCACCCCCTCTCACACGGTACGGTCCGCCCCACCGTTTCAATGCACGTAAGACACCCCAAAAACCAAAAACACCCTAGTCCTTCTTGGGTTCGTGCTTTCATCTACATCCACCATACAGATCTAACAGCAGGCTTGCAGTATGGCGACGCTTGAAGCGACGCCGATGACTGGCTCATGAGAGTACGTGTGAGTTGGCACGTTATGCTCTTATGTTCTACTGACGGTGTGCAAAACCATGCACAACCGCCAGACTGAGTCGCCTGTCCTCTGATCACTTCGCGGGTTGCGCAATCGCATCTATGAGTTGGCTGTCGGCGAAATATCATCGCTGAGTTGCGTTCGACCGAGCAGCCGGCAAAAGTATTGGTCTATCTCGCCTCCGCTAACGCTTCTGTGTTGGAGGAAGTGCAGAAGGCGTATTGTTCCTCAGTCTCGACGTGTTCTGTGTGGGAAGAACCAGGATGATGCAGAGGCGGTCAAACTGAGTTGGTGCGGTGATGCGACTATATAGCCGGAATCCCACCGGACCGACGTGGTGAGAGCTGATCGCTGCAGTCAGGCCGTGAGTTCCTGGCAATCACCGCATATTGCACTACTCATGAAGAGCCCTTGAGATAGCTAGGCTGACGATGGGGTAGCTCATGATACGATCGTGGGAACCATGCTCGACGATCTGCTCCCTAATGATCCCCTTCTTCCCTTTCCATTCCATTTCCCAGCCGCCAGCTCCCAACGCTGTCTTCTCTTTCGCCTTGATGTGTTCGAGCTCTTCAAACGTCATAGACGAGGTTGACCCAGAGGCGGCATTGACAGCGTGCCAGAACAAGATATCCGAATGACTCCATGGTATATCATAGTCATCTTTGGCATGTATCAACGTGATGTTGTAGCTCCGTCGTTTGTCGTTAACCTTGATGCTGTCTAACCGATGAATGAGTGCGGCGAGCTTCTCTTTGGAAGGGAACTTGGTAAGAATAAATCTATTGAGCAGTGCCATGAGCGGCGGAAAGACCGCGAGAGGAGAAAGGAGCGGAAGGGTGCGAGCGACTTTGTACGTCCGGGTCAGGGATTCTACATCGGCGAACGGCGCTACCAGTACAACTCCCGCCAGAACAATAGGGATAGGTTGTGAGGCTAGGTGATGTGTGAGCGATATTGCTACCGCAGTACCCATGGACTGAGCAAATACTACGATCCTCTCTGGTGGTATGCCTGCAGTGTCGGTCGCGAATTTGACCAATGTAAGGGCATCAGTAAGGAGGCCGGCTTCCGAAGGCCATCCCGTACTGGTGCCAAACCCGCGGTAGTCAATGGCAAGGACATGTACGTTGGTTGACGTCGCGCTCATGGCTCTGTAACTTTGTGGCCGCCACCCAGATCCCAGTGTGCCTGCCGCACCGTGGAGATAAATGACTAGTTGTGCAGTGGAGTCCTTAAGAAGCTGAAAAGAAAGTCGTTCTTCGACATTTGCGCAAAGTCCAACTGGCTCTCCACGAAGCTGGGCTTGGTGTTGGCGGTATGTTTCCAGTGGCAGGACGTGCCACGCGTGTAGAGTCTCGCCATCTGGGGTTTCGAGGTGAAATGGCGTAACTTGATTGCGAAGAAAGCCCCATTGCTCGGGTATGTTTATGTCCTGACCCCAAGTTCGGATTACTCGATGCAAGAAGATGACGTGGTCTTGTAGTGTTGGGATAGTCAGAAGCGATACGAAGCCAAGATAGATTCCGATCAGGCCAGCGAAGATGCCGAGGAGAAATTTGAGTACGTTGGTAGCTAGATCCATGACTGGTCTATTCCGTGTTTGAAAAACACAGCTGCGACGAGTTTTCGAGATAGACCAGAGCGAAAACGATGTGGGGTTCAGGTGGAACGTGCTGAACACTTACATTCGAAGAATGCGACTGCGAGATACACCGAAGGACATCGGTGTCTTTACGGCATAGAGGGCTCAGCATGATAAGATAATGAAACGCCAAACTTTACGGCCACTTGAAGGCGTCATATTCAAACTTTTGGTTTTGAAGCGACCGGGCTGATCTGCTAGGACGTGTTCGCGATTACGATAGAAAGTGATGCCTGAAAATGTGGCGTTTCTGTGCTCCACGACATGCACGAACCAGATACAAAGTAAACCAGTATCTGGTGTTGAGGACGCGTTGATCAGCTGCACGCGTCATGATTGTGATTTCCAGTCTAGCTCGATGAGGGAGCTGGGACCATTGCCGAGGTTTAGGCTGACAAGGAGATCAGCCTTACGGCGTAAATCGTGCGCATCATGTTCATCTTGTGTTTGAAGCCCGGTAAACTTAAAAGCCTTGTATCACTCCGATTTCTGCAGCTGTCTAACGCCTTTCGTAATTCTTTCACGAGACATGATGAGGACTGTAGAGGGGTCAATATAGACATGAGGATGCATCATCCACGTGTCACCGGTGAAAGTTGAGGCCCGAATATGGTTTATTCGCTTTGGGACAGCAACCGCGTTCTTCGACAATAGATTGTGAGAGCATGCGGCGGAGCGCACAACTTCTCATATGCCTCTACCTCCGCGTCTGCCCGTAAGAATTGCATCGTCGTGCGAGATGACCGAAGAAAGAGCCATCTCATGTGCTGTTATTGGTACCTTCCATACCCACTAGCGTACTGTCTATACAGTCAGAATCCTCCGTAGAATCAATCCATCACTCTTATACTCCAACAATGACCTCTGCAAGCGGGCCAGAATCCACAGTGACCTCTAATGAGGAGCAGCTTCGTCAGGCTCGAGATAGACTTTTACGGCATGTGTCCCGCCCTGTTGTGCACGGCTACATTGGACCTCGTTCAACTAACATCTTACAGTGCCAAACGTAGAGGTAGTCGATTCACGAGCGAGTAAGCCTTTTCCCTAATGTAGGCACCACACTCGATCCAGTCTTGACTAACCGGCAACAGTGCGAGGAATATCGACAAGGAAGTAGAGCAGTTAGAGCTAAAGAAGCGATGCCTTCTCACAAAACGCCTGATGCTCCATGGCCAATACAACGATTGGTTGAACGACTTGGTACTACACCGTACTGTTATTCCGTACAGTAGGGCATGGAATCGTGCTTTCACTGCTCAGATGCATTCTCGCCTACCACGTGAAGTTCGCGACATGGTCTACGGCTATTTGTGGTACTTCGACCCTAAGAGAACGTCACTTCATGATTTTGGTACGCGGCGCTTGCGACAGCATCATGATTTTCAGTGTTATCCCGGCGCCACCAATGTTATTCAGATACACGGTCTTTTGCTGGACCTGGCTCAAAATCTCTACCGGGGCAACAGCCATAACATCACTGAACTATGCGACAAGTCCGCTCTTCCGCATTTTATTTCCCCGGCCTACGTCGGTCTCGAGATGGCCAAAGAGATTGGGATGTCCTTCTATCACACTGTTAACCTTGCTGGTCTCCTGCAGTGCGGAGCAGAGTCCATTCGATCTGTCTTGAACAAAGACTGTTTCGATCTTGGCCTGCTAACGATAGACCTAATTAGGACGTTGACTGTCCACTGTAAGATGGACCGATATCGTGCACCGCCACCATGTCGTTTACCGGCTATCACTTGTCAGCATACCGCTTCCGAGATAGGTCATGTCCGCAAAGCCGCGCTTGAGATGGAGTTCGGCGCATTGCTCGACATCAGGAAGAAGCAGGATTTCAAGCTACACATCATTCTCTACCAACGAAGCATTCGTATGGAGGTGCTAGCGGAGGTCATTGAGGCTCTTGCTAGCGTCGTGCAGCATCTTAAGCAACACGGTGCTTGCGTCACCGTATCATGGACCTACAGGGGACGTTAGGAGAAATACAACCGTCCACCTCCTCGTCGAGGTCTGGTGGACCGAGATATTACTGAATTCTTCGACTTGCCTCGGGCATTGTGGGTTTACAGCATGCGGAAGACATATAATGCGGTTTGTAGTCACTAAGTACACACCACAAATAGGAACAGTTGTCGCTAACTACTCCGCAGTCGTGCGGCTGGATACTACCTCGTCATTATCATGAATCTCATGAAGTTGATCCTCGGCTCGGTTTGCGCAACACTGATACATTCAATCATATCGTACACAACATGTACGCTGACTTCAACGAAGAGCAAGGTACCACTGATAAGGAGGAGGAGGAAGATGGTGTTAAAAGGGGAAAAAGATTTCGAGTAGAAGGATAATTGATTCGATATGAGATGATACTCAGACTATATATGCTGGTCTAAAGGGGTCACATGATCTTCCTCTTTAATAGATGAGAATGAGAAGGAGGAGAATGAGCGGACCGATGACGATGGTACAGAAGACTATGACCACTGAAAGCTCATTAGTCTAGCTAAGATATGGAACAGAAAGCATTAGCATGCTTGTTTATTCCGCTTTAAGAGGAGGTAAATTTCAAGCTGCATACAGTACGAATGATGGTAGGTAGTACAAAAGATCACAAAATCAAAGACAAACGTCATAGAAATGCACATGTGTTGCTTAGAGATGGGGGTAACGTTCACACACTCATACTAAGGGTTACCGATATTGGTGGTACTGAAACTGACTGTTCACAAACACTACTCATTCAGTACGCTAATGGCCTCGCTCTCAATTGTTCGTTTCACATCATCCTGCGCGACAACGCCATCGACTGCCCTCGTATAGCTCGGATATGTCTCCCTCATACCCATCTTCAGCATATTGCCCCAACGGTAGAAGACGACGAGATACGCGTCCACGACAGTAAAACTATCACCAACCACCCAAGTCTTGCCTTCTAGATTCTTCTCGATATATTTGAAACACTCTCGAACATGTTCACGGCCTTTTGCTCGTATAGCATCAAACATTGCTTCGTCCCCGACAAACCGACCCGGCCTAAACACGCATCCAAATGCTTGCCCATGCAACGTCCCGCAAAGCCATATTATCCACTCTTGTGCTCTCGCTTGCGCAATCAGACCTTTTCCCAGTAATCCTTTCTCTGGAACTAGCGCAGCGATTACGGAGAGGATGGCGGGTGTTTCGGTGATTAGCTCGCCATCTACCTCGAGGATTGGAACGCGGCCTTTAGGGTTTAGATGAAGATGGGAAGCGGGGAAACCACGAGCAGCGTTGAGATTTGTGGTGGAGAAGGGAAGACCGGAGGCTTGGAGTGCGATATGAGTGGCTAGCGAACAAGACCCTGGTGTGTGGTAGAGGTGGAGAGTTGGCGACATGGTGTTAGCAATGATGGTTACTATCAAAGCTATTCAGGTTGGTGGTAGATTGGGATACTTGGTTGCGCAAAGCCAGAGTCAATAGTTGGCATTGAAAAGTAAGTCTCAAAGTCTTGTCTCATAATTTACGAAGTCTGCAGTTATGGTGGTTGTCAGCCTCGAGGTAGTGGGGCTGTGCCACATCTACGAACGAATGCCTCAGCCGCACCTGCCCTCGTGTTCCCTCCACGTCAGTTCCGCTCGAGCATCACTTTGTCAGCTTCTGGCCTGAATAGTTACCGAAATAGATCTCAGTGGGCCGTCTGCCAAACTTCACAATGTTACACCATGTGTAACATGGTTGGCAAGCGAGCGGCCCACGCAAGCGAGCGGCCCACCCTACTAACTTTCTGCGCCTGTTTAAGCGCACACTACAGCCACGTTAAGAGATAATATATACAAATTTATATAGTAGATTAAGCAGTATCTTAAATATCCTTCTTGCATGTACGTAAGTTGTGGCCAGTCTCCCTGCACCTCGTGCAGCGCGCTAAAGCCTAGCAGCTAAGTCCTAATCGCGCACCTCCTTAACGCTCTTTACGAGAAATCTGCTGCTCAACCTCACGTTAAGCGAGTATATCCTCTCCCTCTCCCTTTGTTAAGGTCCCTCGCTTTTGTATACGCTTTTTCTTGCGTTGTTTACGCGCTAACGCTGCCTTGTTAGCTCGCTTAAGACTAGTAATCTAATCGCGCATCAGCTTAGCAGAGAGCATTATAACCTTAGCCCCTTTCTTAAGCTAGTTAATTGCCTTAATAATTAAAGCTAGTAATGAGCTCTTATGCTGTCGCACGCGATTACGTATTAAAGTTAATTGAGCTTCAAGCTCACGTACGTTACTCGGCGTACGAGCCTCCCAGGGAGCCTCTGCGAGAGCAGCTGGAGTAGGCGTACGCAGCTGCACGTCTAGCTTTAATAGGACAGCGTCTGGCTGGAGAGGAACAAGGCCTGCGCCTCGAAAAGCTGAGCAGATATTAGATAGCGTGAAAGCTCGATCAAACGCTGCCTTAAACGCTGGCAGAAACTCGAGCTTAGTGATGTGGTTGATATAGTGGCGGATCAGGCTCTCTACTTCACGACTGTACGCGCGCTTCAATGGCGAGAAGCAGCCAACGTTAAGAGGTTGCAGCAGGTGAGATGAGTGAGGTGGCATACAGAGCGTATAGATGTTGTTCTCCTTGCAGAGCTCTTAAAACGCAAGAGAGTGGTGGCTCTTATGGTCGTCAAGGACGAGCAGGCGACGCGCACTAATAACGCGAGTCTTCGTGTAAGCGTTAAAGTGCTTTAGCTACTCAACTCCTAGCTTATTATTCGTCCAGCTGTTGTCACTAACTGCGATCGCCCAGTCGCGTGGGATATCCTTCTCCTCGTACCAGGCAGACAAGTGATACTGGCCAGCGAAGATGAGGAACGGCGGGACTAACCAGCCAGCAGCGTTAATTGCAGCGATCGCTGTCACCCACTCGCGATTGCCTGGCTAGATACTCTTTAGCTTGCCTCTCCTCTCTAATCCTGTTACGACAAGCTAAGTCGTGATCTTGCCCATCATAAAGCCAGCTTTGTTAAAGTTATAGACGTCCTTGTCGCAGATGCCGTACTTGGCCTTTGTCTCCTCTATAAGCTTAAACTAGGAGCTAATTAGGACTGGATCCTTACACAGAGCTCGCTGCCTATCGTACGCTCGATTAAAACGCGTCGTAAGACTGTCTGTACGTTTAACGAAGTTAGCTGGCTACTTCTGGCCAACCTAGCCTGCGTCGCGCGCAGCTAGCAGCTTATCAGCCATATTACGTATGGCTGCGTACGTAGGCGAAAATCCACGTTAATCTAGATCAACTATATAGCTGATAATCACCTCCTCTTCTAACTGGGTGAGCTTCCTTGAGTTAGGTAGGTAATTGCGTCGGGCAGGCTTTCTAGCGCGTCGGCGTCGGAGCGTTGTTCGGGGGACTTTAAATGTCTGCGCAGCATCTCTTACAGACTGAATTTGGCTTCTATTGATAGCTAAGATTGCAAGGTGTATACTAGCCTTAGAAGAGGTCAGTAGGGGTTGAATTGGAGGAGCTATAATAGGGAGGAGTTCACAAGGCGCAGAAAGTTAGTAGGGTGGGCCGCTCGCTTGCGTGGGCCGCTCGCTTGCGTGGGCCGCTCGCTTGCCAACCATGTTAGGCCACAGACCGGTCACTGGGGCAAGCTTTGGCGAGTAGGCAACATGGACAGTATCCTTTGTCTAAGGCGTTCGCTAGGCTCTCGTTAGCTTCCCAAATGACAACCACATAGTGTGTTTGAAGGCAGGTGCAAGCAATAACAAACAAATGTCTTCGTAAGATTTCGATGACCAGACGCCTGGCAGTTATCAAACAACATCAAGGTCGAAACCCACTTCTACTAACGCCTGGAACACCTTCTAAGTCGTTACTACTGCGTTACAGCCCTCAATCCTTGTAACACTAAACCAAACATAACACCCCTCGCAACCCTAGGTTCCTGCAAACAATCAAACACCTTACCCAATGCCTCTCCACTAGCAGCCTGTCCCATAACACTCGTTAGCGCTTGAGGCATACCTCTCTCCATCAACAACTTCTTTGCTTTAATCCTCAATTTCTCCTTCTCTTCTTCGCTCATCTCCTTGGGCCATGTTTTCAGCTCCTCTTCTGTTGGCAACCCGTTCTCCCGGATCTTTCTAATATGGTATGCTAGACCAGCGTCAGAGGCGTTGTCGTCGAGAACGGTGGTCTGCAGGAGCGATGTGATGGAGGAGAGCTGTGGGTTTCCGGGTCGTAGGAGAAATGATTTTGCGGCGTTGAGGAGCGTGCGGCGGAGTGTCCAGGCGGAGGAGAGAGTGTAGAGTTCATTTATGACTGCGAAAAATAGTTCGATGAGGACTGTGGTCTCGGGCTCGGACAATGACGTGTGCATGGTTGCTGGACGGGACTTGAGTGGTGATTTGGCCGGAGAAGAGGTCAACGATGGAGCTGAGGGCCGACGAGGTAGTGAGGGCACAGAGTCTGTTGATAGCCTCGAAGACTGCGAAGGCTTATGGGCGTGTGCTGGCTCTGATTGATTGCGCATCGTGCTATAATCGTCGGGGATTTCGCTAGGCATTGGTGGCAAGTTGATGAGTTGATCACCTCCCATCATGGGACTGAGATCTTCGATTTTCTCACGCATGCTTGGTGCGCGACTATTGCTCCGGGAGCCATACCTGGAGGATCTCCCGGAACGTTTGCCGTCGCCGTCAGGATTATAAGATGGTCGACGTTCCATGGGCGCCTCACGGCCTGGTTGCTGATCGATGACGGGCGAATGAGGATCGCGTACAGAATCTATGGATGTACGTTTGGTTACCAGGGACAAGGTGCTCTCTGAACGAATATGCGTAGGAAGTTCGGAAACGGTCGACTCTGCTCTGCTTTGTCGTGTTTGGATTGGCGCCGTGTTGGACGATGTACGACTAAGGGGACTTCCGGTTGCGTTCGCATTGGCGATGTTGCTGACCGACTCGCGGTTCTTCTTTCCTGAAAGCGGTGCTGCTACGCTACCTAGTACTCCAGTAACACCACCAAAAAGGGCCTTGCCACCACCAGCAACTTCTTTGGGGGCCTTTGAAAGTACGCCCATCATCCCCTTACCAACTGTGTCGAAGGTCTGACCCGCCCAACCGATTCCTGGAAAGCCACCACCAGGCGTCTTTCCGGAGCCCAATTCTTTGTCCAAGAAGCGCTTCATACCTTCACTTTCAGCAAGTGGTTGGTATTTCACGGCATCGTTGAGATAGCGCTCCAACTCCCCACGCAATGACGCCTTGGTGTGACCTTTCCATGGCGGCAATGTAGCGTGTGCTTCGTTGAAGCCTGAAGTCCCGGTGATAGCTGCTATCCGACGTATGACCTCATGTAATGTTTCAAACTCGGCATACTTGCGTGCCGTCATCCAACCGGTGTGATGATTTGACTTTGGTTCGATCTGAATCAGATATTCTGCCGTCGGTTTGGCCTTGATTGTGCCCTTCTCTCCAGGCATGCTATCGTCAAAGATCGACATGGTACTGTTGTGTAGTGTTAGTGGTGGCGGCGCAGGAGGCGGGTTGTCCATAAGTGCGGTAGGCGGCTGGGGTAGTACAAGCTGGTCGAAGCTTGTGAATGCTTTCTTCACTTCTTGGGCTGGTGGTTCTTCGGGGCCCCTTGGTGGAGATGCTGGTGTGGCTTCTGAGAAGGATCGACCAGAAAGCCCAGAGATGCCCAAGTCTGTATGGTCGGCATCACCATGCGCGTCGCTCTCCGAAGACGACGGGGTGACTATTCCTTGAGTGGTACTCTCGGATTGGTCGTCGTTCAGGGTTGACGTGGATGCACTTTGCCGTTGCTGCTGCTTGAGCCGCTTTGCATCTTCTTCGGCTATCATCTGACTCAAAAGCTGAGCCTCTCGCATTGCATCGTCCATGGCTTCCTGGGCTTTGCTCATGACGCGCTTGTGTTCCCTCTTCTCAGCCGTGGCCACTGTTTCTGTTTCGTCAAATTCCTTTTGTGCAGCCTTCTTTACACTTTGCAATTGTTCTGAAGAACCCTCGACGCCTGCGTCAATAGCATTCAGGAGTTCCGGCTCGCCCTCTTCCAAGAGATAGACGATCCATCCATTGATCCACTCTGGCTTGGAACAGCTCACGACAATCATCTCAAGGATAAGCTTCGCTAGTATCTGGTGTAGGAACGCCCGTGCCGGCATGCAGTTGTCTAAGACGCGTACAGCAAGTTAGCGTAGGCGCATGGGTTCGGCATACCAAATGTACTCACACGTCTTTGGTTCCAAGTAGTTTTGTAGGATATCTTCAGCTGCCACACTGAACTGCTTCATCTGGTAGTCTGGATCCAGAATGTTGGCGAGGGTGCTATCTCGCTTCATCTTGAGGTAAATGTCAACTGCTTCGGTCGGCACATCGCCGGGGGAGGCTTGGATTGCAGCAGCGATCTCTTGCAGCAATATGATGAAGAAGGAGGATGAGCGCGTCACAAAGTCAAGGAAGTTGTCGGCTGGTCGCTTTCGGGAGAGGTGTGCAGAGATGGAAAGCATGAAAGCGGTGAAGGTCTGGCGGCACGAGTTGGGGAATGAGTCTTCGAAGGGCAGTAGGGGTGAATACCACCACCTGCGTTATATTAGAACAGCATCTAGACACTGCGCGGAGGACATACTTGACATAGTCACGAATGACTGCATCCGTCAACTCCGTCAGCGCAGCGGCGGTCTCTGGCTTGAAGTCCGAGTAGTCGAGCGTCTTGCCCGAATACAGCTGCACGTTGAAGTCGGAGCTGGCGTCTCTGGTGTGGCTCTGCTCGTGTGTCTTGTCGCTCCGCCAGTCCAGCACACGCTGCGCTATGTCGACGGCCAGTTGCCGCTTCCTCGCATCGGCGCTCTTTCCCTGTGTCTCCCTGCTGTCGCCGCCATGGTGCCCCTCCCACGTCGCGTGCAGGACAACGCCGCCTACAACGCCTATGAGGACCAGCCCAACGCGGCCGAGGATGAAATAGGTGCCTGCGCCTAGGCCGGCCAGACAGGCGCCGAGCGTCTCATTGCTCGCCGTCGCCAAGAAGTGTAGGGTGCGATCTGTGAGGGCCTTGACATCCAAGGGCGTCGCGCTCGATTCTGTCTTTGTCGCGTCCGTCTCCGGCGTCACGGCGGAGCCATCGGCGAGCGAGTCATGGTGGTGATGGAGTGCGGAGGTGGGCGGGCTCGGGGGTGGCTGAACGGGGTCGCTCATGGTGGTTGGATGTGCGCGAACATTGGGGTTTGCTGCTGTGCTGGGGAGAGTCGTGGCCTGCACTCAAGCATGGTCCAGTGCAGCAGACTGGAATATGTGGCGTCTCAAACGGCTGACACTGGCGTCTGGCCGTTTCACAGCTGCCGCTTGTTGATCGCAGAGCGCTGAATAGTTGCGCCGAGCCCGCCCCGAGCGTTGAATATCTATTTTCGAATCCCAACATCGCTTGGATCTTCCCTCCTGCACGCGTCACCTCTCCCCGTCGCACCCGCCGCCTGTAGCAGCCATGTCCAGCGATCCTCCCAACGATCCCGAGATCCTCGCCCATGTCGAGAAGTTTTGGGAGGGCCGCAAGCCTAGCAGCCCCATCTACCAGTTCCTGCTCGACGACATCAAGCTGACCTATGCCTCCAAAGGCGTCGTGCGCGCGCAGCTGCCGCTGACCAAGAACCATGTAAACACGCACGGAAGCATTCATGGCTCAGTCTCTGCCACGCTGATTGACTGGGTGGGCGGCATAGCTATTGCTGCTTGGGACAACAGGACCAAGACGGGCGTATCTACCGACATCCACATCTCATACCAGAGCGGGGCAAAAGATGGCGACACCATCGAGATTGAAGGCAGGGCTGGCAAGGTGGGCGGAACCCTCGCCTTCACAACAGCGACCATATGGAAGCTTGTCGATGGCAAGCCGGGCCCGATTGTAGCCACGGGCTCTCACACCAAGTTTGTAAAGGTGTGAGCGGTCTTTTGTAGAACGCCATCTTCTTTGAGGTCTCGTCCAGCTCTCCATGGACGATCGAACTCCACTCGGATCGCGAAGATTGACCGACCCTCTCGCTACCATTTCGTGCCCAGCGTCACAGCGACGACAGCATGAGGATGTGGGAGGGTCCTACATATCTCTTAGATGACCAATGCCATGAAGGTTTCGACCTACAAATCATCTCGTCCACTGTTAGTACATCGTGTTGTGTATGTAGCTTCTTTGGGGCGGCATGTCCTTGACAGTTCCATACTTCCAACATTCCGGGCAGAAAACTGTGAGAGACTCCAAGGGAATGTCAAGGTTCCGGGCAAGCCACAGAACAACACGCCCCCACGAACGTTTTCTCCAGTTCCTGCATTTCAACATCAAATAGCAGCATCGCTAGCACAGAACACGCGTCGGTTCATTAGCGCCACACGTCATCAGCCACACCCGGCAATTACGGCACGCATGAGCCACACCTCTACCATGCCAAGCTCTTCGACTTGCCGGGAAAGCTACAGACTATGCCCTAAACACATGCAAAACAGGCTGAAATTGCTTGAGTGCAAAGAATCAAGGATCACGCAATCTGAAATGGAGTGCCTGGCGTATGTCATACTGCAAATGGGTACTGACTGTGACGTCGATGGACCTGCGTATGAGACTCGAACAAGCACGAGGAGAATCACAGTGAACTATAAGAGACTAAGAGCCTTCATAGTGTACTCACAGTCAAGAAATCATCCCTAAAATTCTGCAACCTAAAGACATATTCAGTTTCAAAGGTACACTCCGTTCCGAGCCGTCGCATCACATCAACTCACAACACTGCGCCAATCCTCCACTACGCATCGCCTGCTCATCGACAAAATCGATACAAAGTTAATCAATACTGGAGAAAATCCTGCTATCGCCTCAACACCATCTAGCTCGTGCAACATGGGCTGTGGACCTTCCCGACCTCGCCGCTTTAACGGCAATGGAGTATCCTACATCGACCACCCTCAGGATATACACAGCACTGGTGGAATGGGACATGGAAGAAGTCGCGGTGGTATGAGTAGTACTGGCATGGGAGGTAGTGCCATCAGCGGTAGGCATGGCATGAGCAGTGGTATGAGCGGTGGCAGACACGGTATGAGCAGCGGCATAAGTTCTGGTACGAGCATGGGTCGGTCAAGTCGTACGAGTGGAGGTATGAGCAGTGGCACAAGCATGGGACGTTCAAGCCGGTCGGGGGGAGGTCTAGGTGGGATGATGTCGGGGTTTGGGCGGAACCGGAGATGCTAGTCAGTCCAGAGTGGCAGACGATATTGGCGAATAAGAATCCAAGGCGCTTGCCAGAGAGCCGAAGGAGGAACATGGCACAAACAGTTGAACGTTGAGGGAATTTTTTTGTATAGCGGGCAGTTTGCAGGTGTTATTCTAGGATCTTTCCATGTCTATACTATTCCAAGCGACAAGGAAAAAACTAGATAGATATAGAAATAATAAGGTACATGTTACAGTCTACATTATCTCCTAATAAGAGAACTTATAAAGATTTACAGCATTGTAGTCTTCTAGGTTTCTCATTTATATCTACATAAATCTAATACGCGTTATTATAGTAGGAAGAAGTTCCAACGTCGAGCTTCACGGCAACTATCCAGAGCTACATGGTGGCTCCCCAAAACCGCATGAGATTCATGGCTTCGGCTGCAATCAATGAAACTTCCAAATAAGTATATATATAGCTGCATACAGTGAAGCCAAGTGAGTGTTTGGGAATACACTTCTACTGCGATACAATACAGTGTAACTCAACAGCGTTGTGTCTGCGTCTTATCACCAGCACATCCATCATATCAATAGTAGGAAGAAGTACTCTGCTCTAAGAGGTGTTTAGTATCTTTCCTTAATGTGTAGGGAGCTAGAGTCAATCAACATAAACTCAGTAAACTGGATGGCGTTAGGAGGAAATCATATTGACTCGTATGACTGTTGCCTATCGTGCTGACTTGGGATCGACTAGAGACCATTAAGTTTCTTCGTCGATCGGAATATTCCTAGCAGTGGGCTGAACTCATTTACTACACATACCCTCATCAGTCCACCGGTGTTCATCAACGCACTTACGCCATGTTCCAGGCGCTACCAAACTTGACGCGAATCTTTTGCTGCAACCCACCGTCAGTATGAAAAGCTTGAACATCAAATCCATCCTCAGTTAGGCTATGCACAATATCACCGCCAAAATCCACCATGTCCATCATCAACACCTGGAAAAACTTCAGCCGCATGAGTTGGTTGATGTTAGGCTTCAGCAGTTCGAGAACGCCCTGGCGTAATGCATCGTCACTGTCCAAAGTGTTGCGCCAGATGAGAACTAGTGAGTCCAGGAAGGAGTTGAGAACCGATGTCGCAGGGCTGGCGTCGGGACCTTTGTGGTCGCCGTTGACAGTAAAATTGGAGAAGTCAGTAGGATCTTCGCCGGCGGGGATGCCTATGCTAAGAACCATTCCAGCGATGTTGAGATACTCTTCTATCGTACGATCGCATAACTTGGCCACATTATACTTCTTGCCGACAACGTAGGCGTGGACGTGAAGATCCAAAAGCGTGATGTTGGCATGTTCAAGTCGCATGTTGGAGTTGAAGGTGTAGTTGCCTTCTTGCATGTACTGGATCATTGCCCCAATGGCATAAGGGAAGTCATCGCGAACGCGGATACAGCGTGTTTGACCTTCCTGTTAGAATAGTTAGTAACCTGAGATTATCAAGTGTGAGTCAATTACTTACCACAGATGGACCGTCCAGCATCGGAGCAAAGAAGCGAGACTCGGTACACAAAAGGTACTTGTCAATCTTCATGACTTGTTTGCCCTTGTCGAAGAATATCACCACGTCATCTTTCAGAATATGAGAGAAACAGCTGCATCGTCGTTAGCATAGACTACGTAAGAGAGATGGCTTTTTCTTACTAACGGAGGTCGATAGACTGCAGAACAAAGACGCTTGTGCGTGTTGCATTGATATCGATAGCCGATTGAAACGTCAAGTCTGACAGATGCCTGCGAGGAGGATCCTGTAGAGACAGAGTCTGGAAGTGAAGCGCACTCGGAGTGAGTGGAGCTCTTTGGCTAACCGGACTAGGTATAGCAATAGTGTCCTGGTCTTCATAGATGACCGGACCAGGTGCACTTGAATACGCTCCCAAGACCTGCTCATCATGACGACTTGAGTTCTGATCTTCAGGAACAGTGTAGATTCGCTGAAATCCATTGCTATCAACTTGTAGTTCGGATAGTCCCCGAAGAGATGATGTGCGTGGAGGAGGCCGTAGATGACTTTTCGAATCGCTAGGGGGTTCGCTGATTCCATTTAGCATGGGAAAGAACAAATCTTCATTTTCTTTGTCAGATCCGAACGAGAACGCGGGCGTGTAGAAAAGCTGAGGCGTCGAAGCAACGGACAAAGCAGCAACACTGCGTAGCGCCTTGCGATGTGGATGACTAGAGAGATCGGAAGTTCCGTTGAAGGCTTTCCCAAAGGCACGCTTACGGTGTAGCTGATTCATGTCGTACTGATGTCCAGGCTTGCCGCGGTCAAATTAAGTCGACTGTAACGTGTAGATTATAAGTAGCTGGGAGGCCGCCCTTCAAATTTTTTCGATATTTGTATGCGATTGGAAAGCAGGGTGAAGGAGAGAGAAGGTGACCGGAACGTCTTATTCACGTCCTAGAGGAGGAGAAATTTGGGAGAAAGCTCGGCAGACCGGTGGTGAACGTGAGTGTCTGTCCAGCCCAGTGTTGCCTCTTCTCAAATTAATGTTTCGGGAACAACGCCCTAGCCTCTAAGTGAGAAGTGATGATTACGAACTCAACGCAGTACTTTGTGGCGGCACTGATTCGTTGTCGAATGTGGAAGGCGTATACTGCTCGCCTTTACTGCCAACGCTATACGTGCTCACGGTGGTGTCCTATTTCCAGCGAGATGCCATTTCTTCAAATAGGTCTGCCCTGAACTCTGGTAGCTCATCCATCGACTCGTATACAAGAGCCATAGTCTTGCCCGTACCGTGGATGAAAGCTTGCACATGATCAGCGCAAAGCTTGATCGCAACCATCTTGAGGTCGTCCGCGTTAGCTCTTCGCTCAGGTGCATAGATCGAGCGAATCGCATGTAACAGTTGCTCTTCCTCACCATCAACAACCAGTACATTACCCGCAAATTCCTCGAATTTTCGAAGTGCGAGCGCCTTCAGACCAGCAACGCCATACCGCTCTGCAAGCATATACACATCCACATGAGAGCGCAAAGTGACGTCTTCAGGTACTGCAAGGTCTGAGCCTGATAGTTGATCAGTATAGTCGAGCTGGTAACAGTATTGCATCATTGCGGCGACGGCTGCTGGATCATCGGCACTAAGATCAATGATGCCTTTCGATGATTTCTGCTCATGTCAGCGTAGTTGAGGTGAAGGACAGGACTAAACGCACTGGCGATATAACAACAGCGCAAACTCTGGCAAACCACCGCGAGTGGTAGCACATAATCGCCCTGTCGACATGATAGACGTCCCTCTTAGATCGCACAACTAGATCGGAACACTGCCCTCCTGCAGCAGGAGGCGAAGGCGCGCTTACAATGGGTTCAGGAGGAGATGCAACAACCAGTGTAGGAGCTGAAGTTGGCAGTGCTTCGACTTGTGGCGAATGAACCTCTTGTGGCTTGCTTTTTTGCAAAAACCGTCGGGCGATTGAGCTATTGGAGAAGGTTTTGCGATGTTTCGGACGGTAAGTTTGGTTGCTTACTGAAGCAGCGGAAGAGGCTGCTGTAGACACAGAGGCGTTGGAACTGGTTGAAGAAGTTCGATGCAGGCAGCCGAAGGATGCATCTGAAGAAGCTGTACTAAGTCTGGACGACAGCTCGGTGCGGGCTACGCTTTCGCGCTTTGAGCCGTAGATGGAAGGATCGAGCCTAAGAATTGTAAGCAGACGTCCTGTCGGGCCTCAATGGACACACGCACACATTGCTATTAACGAATACCGGCGTTACAAACATATTGGCAAAGATTGATAGATGCAAAGATATTGTGTAGGGTCAGTTCAATACGAGTTTATTTGAACCTTACCGAGACTTCGTGTTTACTGCGATAGAGCAAAACATCGCAGAAGGGATTACATCTCTAGTCGCACTGCTGCTGTATATACACACTTACAACTCCGCCCTCTCGGCGTTCAGAATTTAGACAACTCATGACCACATGGACAGAAGGGTAAAGCACAGGAAGAAAATCACCTAGCTTCCGGCGCGGAGGGTGCAAAAAAGAGCGTTCTGATATGAAGCTCGTCAACTGAACCAATAGCCGCAGATGCATATATTAGCCTTAGCCCCGGACGAACCAGGATTATGAGGCTTATCGATAGTGCTTTAATACCGAAGATGCATACTCGTGGAACGAGAACAGCCGGGCGCGCTCCACTGAGAGATTGTGGGGTAGCTCCCGCATGGCATTCTTGAAAGCAGTCAGCAGACTGTAGCTGAAACGGATATTCTTTTTAACCTCACATGACACTAGTTCTAAGAAGACAGGTGCGCTCGCACTCTTCTCATGTAAAATTGTCCGATACTCCAAAAGGAAGATCAGTCGCATCAACGACTCACAAAGGTATTGCAACGTGGCGTGCTTGTTACGACGACCGACTTGGAAGCCCCAGGGACATCTGTATCATCATGCACTTATTGGTTGGATTCGCATTACAATCTGAGAATATTCGTGCACCAGGACGTGTTCGCTGTTTTAGATTGCGGATCAGGGAGCGTCTCGTGGCATTGTGGCGTCATGGCGTGGAAGAATCCGCCCGGTCACTTCTTCCATGTCTAAACCCGCAATTGAGGCTCAACTGGCCCGGTGGCGATACACTAGAACACGTCGTGTCTTTTCGTCGGAAATATGTCGAGATGCACGTTACAGTCCCATATTTTCGAATGCCGATGTTCCCCAGCATTGTAATCACATAACGCGGCCCACGTGCACGGGTATTGGCATCGGTGATGTCATTGTCGCGATCAGAAGGGCCGAACAGCAACAGAACGATTCATTGGCTCTCCAGACCTCTCGACTCCACAACGCGTCACATCTCGCGCTTTGATACTGATATCTTCTCATTGGTAATGGCCTGCATCTGGATGCCGCTTACATCTACATATGCAGATCGCGAACAGGTGGGAGAAAGTGCATCATAGCGGCGAGATGAACCAATCACTTCTGAGGCATTGTCACTGCCGTCAAACGTCGCCACCAACTTTGACGTCGCCAATCTCCCGATCTGCTATCAAGCAACGGGAGTTCTAGCCTAACCCGTACAGGGCTGGCAGGTAGGCCTAGATTGACAGATCTCTAAGCGTCATTGAGCATACTACGCCTAGCTAGTGTGATGATGATGCGTTCCAACATGGGAATTGCTGTAATGCGGCTGGGGCGTTATGGAGGACCGATATAAGAAGATTCCTGGACGCCTCTGACAGAGGTTTATTCACACAAGTAATTTTTCCATCTTTTGATACCCAAACACATCAGTATTCATCATGCCTGGAAACACGAATGGAACGAACGGCACTAATGGCCATACTCAGCATGCTCCGACTGGGGGAAAGAATGGTGACCAGTTCCGCAGCTACGCAGACGACCGCAACGCCTCATCAGAGGATGTTGTTTACACCACCGCCAACGGTGTGCCATACCCCCACCCGTATGAGACCCAAAGAGTAGGCGAGAATGGCCCTCTGCTGCTCCAGGATCACCACCTTGTCGACCTTCTATCGCATTTCGACCGCGAGCGTATCCCAGAACGAGTGGTTCACGCCAAGGGCGCTGGCGCCCATGGTACCTATACAACCACAGAATCACTTGAGGATCTGTGTATGGCAGACATTTTCAAGCAAGGCAAATCTTGCCCCGTCACTGTTCGGTTCTCGACTGTCGGCGGTGAGTCTGGCTCGCATGATTGTGCACGTGACCCAAGGGGGTTCAGTGTAAAGTTCCGTACCGACGAGGGCAACTGGGATGTAGTCGCAAACAATACTCCTGTTTTCTTTATTCGGGACCCTGCCAAGTTTCCTCACTTCATTGTAAGTACATGTGTACTGTTCCTCGTGTTTGGGCCAAATGCTAACCTTCACCCAGCACACCCAAAAGCGGCACCCATCAACCCACCTCACTCACGCTGATGATGCGACTAACTTCTGGGACTTTGCTTCGCAAAACCCAGAATCCGCGCATCAATTCTTGATTCTCTTCGGTGACCGAGGTATTCCTGATGGTTACCGCAAGATGCATGGATACCACGGCCACACCCACAAACTCCAGAACAAGGATGGGTCAACTGTTTATTGCCAGCTCCACTTTAAAAGCAAGCAAGGCACTGGATTCATTACCCAAGAGGATTCTTTCAACTATGGTCCTGACTACTCCACCAAGGACCTTTACCAGGCGATCGAGAAGGGCGATTTCCCTGGTTGGGACGTTATGTTCCAGACTATGACACTTCAGCAGGCTGAGGATGTTTGGGAGAAGCAGAAGATTAACGTGTTCGATATGACACACGTCTGGCCCCAGGACCAGTTCCCTCTACGTAAGGTTGGAGAGTTCTTCCTCAATGAGAACCCTCAGAACTACTTCGCAGAGGTTGAGCAAGTCGCTTTTAATCCTGCTCATCTGGTGCCGGGTATCGAGCCCAGTGCGGACCCTCTTCTGCAATCTCGTCTGTTCTCCTACCCCGATACTCACCGCCACCGTATCGGCGCCAACTACCAACAATTACCAGTGAACGCTCCACGTGTTGCATACCGCATGGGTAACTTCCAGCGAGATGGCAACATGGCTTTCTACAACCAAGGCGCGCGACCTAACTACTTGTCATCGATCCAGCCAATTTCCTTCAAGGAGAGGACTGTCGACCTTGACAAGCTTCACGGAAACTTTACAGGCGAAGCTATAACCTTCCTGTCTGAGATCCGTCCAGAGGACTTCAACGCACCGCGCAAGTTGTGGGAGAAGGTCTTCGATGATGGCGCTAAGGAGCGCTTCATCAAGAACATCTCTGGTCATATGGAAACTGTGACGGACAAGGAGATTATCAAGCGCCAGATTGCTATCTTCAGGGAGGTGTCTGAAGACATTGCTTCACGCATGGAGAAGGCGACTGGTGTTCAGGGTTACCCTGGTATCTCCGGGCTCCGATTCAATGGAACCCACAACGGCATGGCTAAGTCCAAGGACAACAAGGTCGCAAATGGTATGACTGGCATCAGCGCAAAGTACGCTGAGAAGAACAAGACCAACGGTGCTCCCAAAGCTGGTACGCACAAGGAGCTCATTGAAGGTCAGTGAGCGTAGTGCGAAGTTAAAACAATTGCTGTACAATTAGCGAACAAATTTTAATGTATGATTTCATTGATGAAAATAATTTGATCTCAATATATTGCGTACAATTGAGCCGCTAGCTTTTCTCAAATGGTACCCTAGGCTTCCTGGTATGCGTCAAGAAATTCGCCGCTCAGCGCCTATTTGCAGTCTTTTCTGCATTCGGCTGGACCCAAACACGATCAGAGAAAATAAACATCTTTTCAAAGCAGCGTATTACTTCGTACTACAATGAAGCATTTATGAGCTATAAAGATGTAAAGATTGACAGCATCGTAGACTTCAGGATTTTCTATCTCTAAGTCTGCTTGTTAGGAGCTAAGGTAGAATGCAAGGTAGGGCTTGTTGTTTCGTACCTGTCCAGCTTCCCCCTTGTATGTGGTGCACAGGACAGAGCGAGCGGTGCATCATGATGCTTGGCCAGATTGTAAAGACAGTCCTGCACGCTTCATGGTGATGGATCGAGGCGACTGACGATGCATGCAGCCGGCGGGACCCCTCTCGCGAAAGGGAGCTAGCGCGACTGCCTCATCGGCAGCGGATCGCCAACTTCTGTCACCATCGAAACCTCTGCCAGCACCCTTGTGTGCCCCTCACCGATTCCCTCCTCGAAGCGCTCAACGTACCCTTACTGCAGACGTGGGTGTTTGGTCTCTCTCGCTGCTACGCGTGCAAAGTCGTCGACGGCCTTTTCCGCGCACGGATCCGCAATGCCAGGGCTGCAAGGGCCGGATGAACTCACGTCACGTGATGTCGTCCGGCTGACGTTTCACTCCATTGACGCAGGTTCGCGTCCGCCCGCTAGAGCGTGAGGAGTAAAATCGAGTCCTGGCAGCTCGGTCACTCCCACAGCATTGTCCCGGTCCAACGCCCCAGACGCCCACTTGAAGCCATATCATGTTCCTGTCGCACCTCGGCATTCTTTTCCAGTCGTCAACCCATCCCGTCGTCGCTCTCTGAAGCTCGTGGAGCTTTTGGCCCGCTGTCTCCGCACCTGCACCGTCACCGTTGCGCTCCTACAGACACCTGTGTCGCCGACGGGTTCGCCGTCATTGCGCGATAGCGACGGTCCTGCCATTGACTTGTATCGCTTCCGTCACGTCGCAGTTGGCTGCCACCTCCTTCTAGTCCTCGCTTCCGCCTCTCATCTAGTTCGCTCGGGCGCCCTTCCAAGCGCATCCGACATCGCCCAGCTCCCCAGCTCCCCCTCCCGCTCGTACACTGCTCAGCTATTGCATTCGTAGACCGCGACAGCTTACACGAACAATGTCGCCGCGACGATCATCGCGGGCTCGTACCACCCAGCCCCCACCCAGCGTCGCAACACACAGCAACTCCTCATCCTCCGTCTCATCAGCGCGCACCGATCGTGCGTCGAGAGTCAACGCAAAACAGACATCGCCGCCAAAGTCATCAACCCCACACTCGCTCTCCTCGGAAGAGCCCGAAGAAACGCCTCATGACGTCCAGCCTGACCCGCCTCTGACCCGCCGACGAACACGCGAGCATGACAATGATGAGAACGAATCGGCCAAACTCGACGACGAGCTCGACGATGAGATAGCGGAAGAGGACGAGGTCACCCGATGCGTGTGTGGCTACCAAGAGTACCCAGGTCCGCCATCGGATGCTCCCAAGTCCATGTCCGCTCTCGTGGACCCCGATGCTCAAGCCGATGAACTTGGCGGACTCTTCATTCAGTGCGATGTCTGTAAGGTCTGGCAACACGGAGGCTGTGTAGGCATCATGGACGAAGCTGCCAGTCCAGACGAGTACTTTTGCGAAGAGTGCAGAAAAGACCTCCATAAGGTCACAACAAGCCCCAAAGGGTATGTACTTGCATTCATTCGCGCGCTCTTTGCATCCTTATACCCCATCATGAGTTTCTTCTATATCGCGCCACCCCATCCGATCCATTGAGCATCCTCGTGGCGTCACAATCGCTTTGTTTACACAATACTAACGGAATCGTTTCTATAGGCAAAAGTACTCTAGATACCTCCCCGTCTACGATCAACAGCACGGCAAGAATCGCAAATCGTCTGTTTCCAAGGAATCAGATGGGCATCCAGGCAAAGACAAGGACCGCAACAACAGGGCGAGCGTAGATTCCTTTGGCAAGCGCCGATCGACGATGAATAGCCGAGCTGCTTACGATGAAGATGAGGTGCTACGGAAGGTACTCGAAGAAAGCAAGCATGAGGGCGGTACAGCTTCAGAGAACGGCAATCGAAAGAAACGGAGCCGTGACGACAGTGAAGAGTGAGCCCTGCTTGCTGCTACATGGGCCATTGGAGACATCTAGCTAACAAGTTTGTAACAGGACAAAGCCGGAAATCAAACGACAGCGGACTGGTTCTCGCTCTCCCAGCAATTCGCCAGTGATAGAATCCGAAGACGATAGCACAAGAGCCTCCGCTCCGAAACAGAAACCACGTGGGGCTGCCGCTAAGAGTCAACGCGAAAAAGAACAACGTGAAAAGGAGCGCGAAAGTACCCGAAACGAAGCCGCGAATCGACGAAAAGGGCGTGCAGAGCGAAGAAAGGGGGACGGTAAGCTATCGCCAATGAGGAAATGAAACGTTAGCTAACGATTTTCAGATATAGAGGAACACGAACCCAGTCCCGCACCTGCCGCAGAAGAGCCCGCTATGCCTCCGTCTGCCACCGAGGCGACAGTTATCGACACTCCTATGGCAGAACCCAAGCCTGTGCCTGCTCCGCGAAGAGGTGGACGTCCACCACAAAAGGCTCGCGGTCGCCTTGGTCGAAATCAGTACTCTCGCGATACCATACCTGCGACCAACGGCACTTCACCCAAGAACGACGTTGCACAATCTCCTCAAGCGAATGTCACAAACGGAGCGACCAATGGGCACGATAGCAGTGACGGGACAACCGGACACAAGCCTGCCAAGACGAAGAACTGGCGTCTGCAGAAGCTGTCTTGGAACGACATACGAAGGCCGGCTGGAGCTATGCAAAGTTACATAGCGCAGCGACAGGTTGAGATGGCCACTGGAGAGAAGCATGGAAGTCTGGCTCCGGCTGTTCAACCCACAACGAACGGCGAGCCTGCTCAAGAGCAGCAGAAAGACGAGGATACAGACCTGGCCAAGTTCAAGAATCTGAGCACAACTCAGATGATGGACTTTTTGAGTCGCGATCTCGTTCATTGGCAGCAAATGATCACAGAGCCGACGGATAAGTCGCCCAAGTGACGTGGTTACGGCGCGTACATGTTTAATTCATCTTGTGCTGTATTGTTTCTTCGAGGTCACACTACAAACACGGCGCTCTCGGCATATCTTGCAGGAACCCAAAGGGTATAGCATCGACGGCATTGCTTTCACATCGGCGTTTTCATGGGTTGCTTTTGACACGGATACCCTCCACTTGGTTTACTCGACGCTGGGCTACCCTCCAGCGCATACTTCGACACCAATGGTGTTGAAGATTTTCGTATGTATTGAATGTAGGCTTTTGGGTGTAACGAAGTACGACCACGTTTGAGCAATGCTCCCGTCGTCGCATCGTAATGTATACGAAAAATCAGATTCTCAAACAGATTATTGGCTCTTTCCTTTTCATTGCTACTGAATGTTCATGCTTGCTCGTCCTACGCTAATCTAGTCCGAACTACCCAGCTTGATCTCCAGCACACCCATGACTGGATTCGCCTTGAGCAATTCCAGTATCGCTGGGAAGTTCTCATCCGTCACTACGGTATATTCGGGCCATATCTTGCCATCTCTTGTCTTGGTATCCCAGTGAATCTTGAATTCTTGAATCGTCTCTTTGGGACCGTCAGCAGCCTTGTGCTTTGCCATGACTGCAAGGTTGTTGTTAGTCAGGTACACTGTGCAGTCTGGCGTGTAATGTATTGTTCGACGTACATTCGGCGCAGTTAGGGCTCGAGGAGATCGTAGAAGTGATTTGTGCGTTGAGCGATTTCAACGTGATCTTGGAAGATGTGTCTAGAAGAAGAAATTCATGGCGGTTGGAGGGCGGAAGCGTGAAAAGGAGAGGGAGAGACATGGTTGCGATCGTTACTGCTTGGTCCTGGTGGTCGTTAGCAAGACAATTCCATAGCATACGAGGACCCCAACCTACTGTTGGTGTGTATCTAGTTGTGAATGCTGTTTGTATGTGTATCTGTAGTCAGGAAAGAGCTAGGGAGCTTAGCAGCCGTTATACGTCGAAACGACGATTGCAAGTTTCCCAGACTTGGAGGGTGTTACATGGGTTACGATGTACGTCATCGGCACCTGCGGTTGGACGCGTTGCGCGCCGTGGCTTGACAGGGGTCTGCTTGCCCCGCTTTCGACTCGACTGGATTTTCTTGTCGTGGGTCCAACGCGAACTATGAATCTGCAGAAGAGCATAGTGAGACTGCGGTTCAAGAAAATGCGCGCGCGTCAAGAACCATGTTCGTTATCTAGGACTATCCGAGTACCCTCTCCAACCGACAATCTACATACAGCGACCCATTGCTCAAGTACTCTGTTCCTTCATGCAAAAGTCTATCTATAGCCCCTTGATCTTCTCTTCAAGCGCGCGTTTGATAGCTGATATCATATTAGCAGTGTTTTCAAGTCTTGGTGTGATCTGGAGTTAACATACCATTGCAGCTTTCATTAGCATCACCAAATAACATCTTTGTATTCTCCATGAAGAACATCGGGTTCGGCACGTCGGCGTATCCACTGGCCATTCCTCTCTTCATAATGACAACCTGTTTGCTCTTCCACGCGTGCAGTACCGGCATACCTGCGATTGCACTACCAGGCTCTAGTGCGATGGGGTTCACTGTATCGTTCGCACCAATAACGAGGGTTACGTCCGTGTCTGGGAAGTCGTCGTTGATCTCATCCATCTCAAGGACAATGTCATACGGAACAGAGGCTTCAGCGAGAAGGACGTTACATTGTCCAGGCATTCGTCCCGCGACAGGATGGATGGCGAAGCGTACGGTTATACCTTTCGAACGTAGGCTTTTCACAAAGTCCGCAAGTGCGTACTGTGCTTTAGACACGGCCATGCCGTAACCGACTACGATAATGACGCTCTCTGCGTTGACCAGAGCTTCGGCTGTTTCTTCGGATGTTGTCTTAGTTATCTCGCCCTCGATCTTAGAGCCCGACTGCACCGTGGGAGCTATGCCGCCAAAGAGTACATTGGTCAGTGACCGGTTCATGGCTACGCACATGATGTAGGAAAGGATCGATCCTGATACTCCAATCAGAGCACCAACTGTCGTAAGCAAGGGGTTGTCTAACATGAACCCCTCAGCCACTAATGCGAACCCAGAATAAGCGTTCAGGACGGTGATGACAACTGGCATATCTGCTCCACCGATGGCAGCAGTGGTTGTGTAGCCTTTGACAAAAGAGAGCGCCGCATTGCCGAGGAGACATGCGGCGCCGATTAGAGGTGCACCCGGTGCGTAGGTCAAGAAAGCACCCATTGTCGCTACATTCGCCCCAAGCAGTGTACTATTGATGAGATGTCGGCCGGGCAACGCCAAAGGTTTTGAGCTCATTTTGGCGGCTAACTTCAGGAAAGCGACAATGGATCCAGTGAATGTAACACCACCGATGAGAACACCAAGGTAGGCAGAAACCATGTGAAGGGTTGAAATATCTCCAGAATGGCCCAAGACGCTACCGATGCTTGTGAGTACGGCGGCGAGACCGACAACAGAATGGAGCGCGGCGACTGTTTGGGGTAACGAGGTAGGCGTAATCCTCCGACCAATCATCAGCCCAGCGACAGTGCCTACTGTAGCCAGGCCGGCGAATTGAGTGAGAACATCGGAAGTGAAGCCGACAGCGGCTAAAGACGCGAGGAATCCAGAGAATACACCGAGTATGCCCAACATGTTACCTCGCCTAGCAGTCGTCTGAGACGCAAGTCCTGATAACGAAGTCATGCAGAGTATGCTGCTGACAAGATAGCCTGCTTGGACCAGACCTGCCATACCGGTAGAGGCTGCTGCGATGAAGCCACCACCAAAGAGTGCTGCGGGGACTGCGTACAGCCAGGGATACTCCTTGGGGTCAGTAGGGCGTCTGAACATATCCAGCATCCTTTTCGAGATTACGAATCCTCCCGATATGTTGACGAAAGCCAACAAAACCGACAAGGCTCCAAGCGTTTGTGGGATAGTTTCAGGAAGGTAGCCACCACCCATGGCATACAAGCCGCCAACACCTATGATTCCGGAGATGGCGTTCGTTACGCTCATGAGCGGAGAGTGCAAAGCAGGCGCAACACCCCAGACTACTCGGTATCCAATCAGACTGGCTAGTGCGAACGTAAAAGCGTTAGACATGAACAGCGGGCCTGTAAATTTACCCAAAGTCAGAGCAGCAGTCATGCCAGCTGTGACGCTGGCTACTTGCCGAGACTGGGTCTGCCATGGTGTTAGCGCAACAGCATTTGCAACCTGGTCTGCAGGCGACGGTGCAGGCTTGGCTTGGACTGGTGGAGGAGCTGGACGTGGAGCTGGAGGAAGGATCTTGCCATTATAAGTGACAATAGCACCGCGAGTGACTTCATCGGTAAGATCAACATCGTAGTACTTCTCCTTCTTGTCCTTTGGGGTCAGTGAAAGCAGGAACTTGGTGACGTTGTTTGAATAGAGAGTCGACGATTGGGTTGGTAGGCGAGACGGAAGGTCGGTATAACCTGCGCTCGAGGTTAGTACTGACTCGCTCGGAACTATCATGGTAACAAACCAATGACTGATACCCCTTTACAATCTACCAGTTTTCCAGGTTCTGTAGCTTCGCAGTTACCTCCAGCTTCGGCCGCTAGATCCACGACAACGGAACCAGGTTTCATCGCGCCGAGCATGGCCTTGGTGATTAGTTTCGGTGCGGGCTTGCCTGGAATCAAGGCTGTAGTGATGACAATATCAACCTCTCGGCACTGTTCATAGAAGAGTTTCATCTCTGCTTCGATGAACTCCTTGGACATGACTTTGGCATAGCCGCCAGCTCCGGAACCATCTTCTGAGATGTCGACTTCGATGAATTCCGCACCCAAAGATTGGACTTGTTCACGCGCTGCAGATCGTGTGTCGAAACCACGGACAATGGCACCCATTCGTCGAGCCGTTGCAATGGCACTCAGGCCCGCAACACCTGCGCCAATGACTAGAACTTTACAGGGAGGTATTTTTCCAGCAGCCGTTACCTGTCCAGTTAGGAAACGTCCGAAATGGTTAGAAGCTTCCAAGACTGCCTTATAACCAGCGATGTTGGCCATAGATGATAGTGCATCGAAGACTTGCGCTCTAGAAATCCGTGGGATCATATCCATGGCAAATGCAGTAGCCTTTCGGGTTGCGATTCGTTCTACGGTCGGCTTGTTCTGCATTGGGTAGAGCATGGATATAACAGTGGCTCCCTCTCGAATAGCGTCAACTTCGCTATCATTTCCATCGATACTGAGGGCTCGGACTTTGAGCAAAATGTCGCTCTCGGAGAAGACATTTCTGCGATCAACAGTCTGCGCCCCAGCTTGCTCATAGGCTTCGTCAGTAAAAGTACCGGCACTGCCAGCACCACGCTCAATCAAAATGCGGGAGAAGCCTTTCTTGAGTAGAAGCTTAACATTCTACGAGGTCGAACATGCAAAGTAAGCTCATGTCTCGCATCTAGTAAGTATAGGGAAACGTTACCTGTGGCGTGATTGCTACCCGCCTCTCGCCAGGATAGCTTTCCTTGGGTACTCCAATAGTGAGGTTGGAGTAAGGGCCTGCGGTGAACGGCGGGGTGTTAGGTAACTCCTCGTCGTGCGGCTCCGATGCCTGCCCGGATGCATACCGCACAACAGCCGTAACATGCGAGACATGCTGCTGCAGGGACAGCGGGCGCGGGCGGGTAAGGTTCCGAAGGCTCGTGGTAGCCAAAGTATGTTTTGAACCATCTCCACGTCCCAGCACTGGTGTTGGTTTCAATGTAGAGAGAGAAGCACACGGCTTCAAGGTAGCAAGTAAGCTGCCCCGCTGCGGGCGAAGGGCAAGCACCCTATAGCCAGCGACGCAGTTCATGCCGTCTCGAATGACAATGAGCAAAGGGGGAAGTCAGGTACCCGCATCTGCCAGCGATTCTTGAGTTTCTTTCAAAAGAAGATAGGGTTAGCAGCTGGAAATAATGCCAGAAAGCAGCGTGAGTGAACGCCAGAAAGGCCACCGGCTTGCGAGACATGGTGGTACAATAAGGCGGTACCTCTGGGCCGCGTTTCCCTCGTGTTGTGTTCTGCCGAATTAAACACCACCGGTGCAGTTTCCCCGCACTCCTCCACTCCCCGTGCATGAACCCCAAGGTTTACCAAGTCCACGAGCCACATCGCGATGCACTATCTCTGACGCCTGTTCTGACGATGTACAGAAGCCAAAAAATCGCATACTCCATCTATCAGCTGCGACATACCCTATTCAGGAGCTTTCACGTCGTCCCAAGTTTGCTTTGAGGTTATCTGAGTGTCTGCTTGTTAAGGGATGAAGGTCTCCCCGCACATGAAAGGCGATCACGCGCTGTGGGGCAGCTCCCAACTGTATGGTCCATTTCCCAATTTGGAGCGCTTGGGATCCTAGTTTCCGTCCACTACCGCCTTGCGCTGGGGTCGCGACAGCGAGGGTAGCCGACTCGCCGCAGTAAGTGACGCGCACTCTCTCTTGATCATTGTTACACACTAGAAGCCTGTCTGGACTCCATCTACTATTGACATGAGTGAAGAAATTATCAGGACAGGTGCGCAATCATGCCGTGAAAACTGTATCGATATTGTGAGGTCACTGTGGAGAAAGCAAGGCAAAGGTATGTTCAAAAAAACACATATTGTTACATTACGACTACAGAGATGCTAAAATCATACTAAGGAGTGACTATGCGGCGAGCTGACGCTCAAGGTAAAGCCAAATAGAAACGGTTATTTACAGAAGAGAAAAAGAGTATTACTCATGAGATCCACCATCGTCGTCACAGTCTCGAAATTTAATGCGCCCATGCGATGCAGACATAAGTCGTTGTTCTTGTTGTTGGAAGTGCAACAAGTGTCTACTCGTCGCGCTTGGCCTTGAAGTAAGACCAGCCACCCCAGTTGAAGCTGGCGTTGACATCAACGTCCCAGGTGAAAGACTTCTGGCAACCCCACTGGGAAGAACCGCCGACGGAGATGTCGAGGTTGGCCTGGGCGGGGGTGAACTTCTTGGTGAAGAGGCGGCAGTGAGTACCGAAACCCTTGCCCTCCTTCTCAAGGTAAGCAGCCTGGAACTGAACGCAGCCACCCTTGTTCATGCCGAACATGGAGAGCCACATGCCAATGATGCCGCGCTTGCGATTGACCTCGTTCTGCTTCTGGGCGTAGGCGGCGCAGAGGGAAGGATCGAAAGGACCGGGGAAAGTAGTCTGACCCATGCAGAACGGCTGCTGGTTGTGGAGCTTGTGGCCGCAAGACTGGGGCTTGCTGCAAGAAGGAGGAGTGGGAGGGCTGTAGGTAGCCTTGTTGTAACCGTTGGAGCCGACAATGACAACCTCGAATCCATCCTGGCCCTGACCGACGTTGGTAGCAGACTCCTTCTTGACATCCTGTCCCCAGAGAGTGCACTTGAAGCGGGTAACGGAGTCAGGCTTGTCGCAAGAGCACTGGCGCGGGTTCCACTTGGGGTCACGCTCGATGTAAAGGTTGAAACCAGTGCAGGTGGAGGTAGAGTCACACTTGGCGGAGCAAGCAGCAGTGTCGTAGCTGGTAAGCTCGTAGTATCCGAGGTAACCACTGCCCTCAACGGAGGCGCTGAGGTCTACGAAAGAAGACTCGTAGCCGGAAGGAGTCTTAGCGGAGGTGGCCAACTTGTGGTAAACCTCGTTCTTCTTGAAAGCATCGGCAGTGTCGGGAGTAGTTGGTGGGCCGTAGGCGTTGGGCTGAGCAGCACATGGGTCATCAGGGTTGATGAAACCACAGTAGGTGCCGACCTCGATCTGAGTAGCGCATGCGGGGTCTGCGGTGAAAGCGTAGGTGTTGGTCCAGTCAACCGGGGAGCACGAAGATGGTGCAAGGTTGGTAGAAGAAGGGTTGGCGGCAGGCGCAGCGGTGGTAGCAGGAGCAGGGGCAGGGGCAGGGGTAGGGGCAGGGGCAGGCTTGTTGTTCTGAGCCTGGTTCCAGTTCCACCAGAAGGTAGGGTCACGAGCCTCAAGCTGGGCACCGACGCTCCTCTTTGCTTGCTGAGCAGTAGCGGCGCCAGTGGCAGCAGCAGCGGCGGTATTTTGAGCCTGAGCCTGGTTGTAAGCGCTCTCAGCAGTGACACCAGCCTTTGGGCCCTGAGCAACGTTGTTGGGCAAGGCGTTGAATTGGTTGACATCAAAAGCCTGAGGCGCAGGAGAAGCGGCAACGAGGGCAGCAGCCCCAAGGAAGAGAGAGTAACGCATATTGAACGATTGGATGGTAAAGTAGCGAAGGTAGTATAGTAGTGAAAGTAGTAGTGAAAGACCGATGCTGATGAGCTGATGATGAATTATTGACCAGTGTACCGGTGGCTCTTATATAGATCAACTCTCACATCCTCATGCGGTCTTTGCCTCGGTGATAGTACTGATTTGAGATCTATGTCATGAGTGGAGACGAAAACAGACAAAACATGGCCGGTAAGTTCGACCTGTCTTCCTGAAAGAGTTGGCGGCAGTACCTGGAAACAATAGTTCACCAAACTTTAGCCTAGCTCCGGATGAAATGTCATGGTCGCCAACGCCGGGAACGTGCAGAGCACATGCAGGTACCAGGGCCAGAGCCAATGAGAGGCCATTGACTATGATGCCAGTCTAAATCAGGACAAGATAACTGCAAGACATGAATCTTTTTCTTATCTCGAAGCAGGGAGATCGATAGCAAAATTGGGGGATTTCAGATCGCGATTGTGTAGGCCTCCATGACGATACTCCATTGTAGACCAACAGACCTTCGATCCCGCTGCTCCAAGTATCGGCAAGCCGAGGATTTGTGGCATCGTCAAGGCGGGTCTGTAACCGAAAGCTTAGGTTATTTTTGATCAGTCGAAGATGTTCTAGAGCCCCACTTATCTCGTTAGCTTTGGCGTCCGCGGTTTACTATGTCAATAGTCACCTTCAGGGAAGCAGACTTGCGCTCGCAAAGGGACCGATCAGCTCATCAGGGGTACACTGTCTGCGCGAACGTTTGAGTAGTGTTGAAGCTCCAACCCTACTTGGCCCGATTGTTTGTCTATTCCTGTGTTCGCGCCCGTTAAGGAACATTCCACAACGAGGTTGAAGAAAGACCCGCAGACTGAGTTGCCTACGACGAAGACTGTCGCAGCACTGCACACCGAGATGGGGTGATCTAAGCCTCCAGATCTTCAGCTAAGCATTGGTACTTGCATCGCAACGCTTGATTTGCACATGGATGCTACATGGCGATTAATGACGCGAGCATTCTGTGGCTCCTCAAGTGGAGTCTTGTGGTCGCAACTACCACGCCGCCCGGTGTCTGTGGATACGCGACAGATACGTGCGAGCAGCAAAGTGAGTTTTCTCTGCCAGGGGCTAGATAGCCAGGCTAGCGTGTGGCTTTTCCTGGAGTTGTGACGATGTGGGTGCTCGCGTAAAGATGCTCGCCATGGCCGTCGCAGAGATCATGCAGGGAGAGACTGCGTACCATGGGACCCTCAGGGGCCCGAATCTCCTTGACTGGTGCCCGGCAGATCTCGCGCACCCGCATACACACCGGCCTACGTGCGATGCATCCCAGTCTCATGGGCCAGTATGTAGAATCGACGATGTACGGCGAACTTCATCGTCTCAAGGCTTGGTCTGTCTTTGTGGGTTGTGGCACGACGGGTCTTACCCACGCGCCTATCCAAGACGACGGAAGGCGTCGGTCTACCCCACAACGCCTTCGAGAGTTGCTAGTCGCAAGCCTTCGATAAGCTCTCCTCAAGACAGAGAGTCGTTGTGCACTGGCAGAATCATCGACGATCCGGCACAACTGTTGCTAATCCTGTAGTGTCAGTTCCAGGAGGCGAAGGAAAAACTGGTGCGGAATCGCTCCGGAACCTGCGGAGTGGAGACTAAACGGCTCGGTCGATCTTGCTAGCGCCACAAGGTTTGACTAGCATCGCTCAGCCTCATCATTACCCTCACCTGCCACCGCTACTGAGCGTCAACAACGGCTGTTCTCCGTCACTACCTCGGAACAAAATCACTCGCATGTCACAGGTGTATTGCCAATGTTTACACTCCTCATCTCTGCTCGCCGTCACCTGTCGCTTGACGTCAGTCCGTCTGCCTACCATCTTGGCTTGCGTCTTCGTCACTTATCAGATGTGCTGCTGAGCACATTGGTCAGATCATAGGGTACCACGCATTTGCTCGCCATTGATCTTGTGTGGGCTTTGCGACTCATGTCGCGAAGCCGTATGTGCTTGGTCGGTTAGGATCCAGACCTTTGCAGAGTCTGAGACAGGACGCCATCCTAAATCGAGCCATTCGCCCTTGAAATGTCGAAAATAACTCCGAGAGCTGAACCCACCTGAGCCACCTGAGCCACTCCAAGCCACCTCGGTCAGGGGTTACATCCGAGATCCGATTAGTGTCAGTAAATGCATCCAAATACTCATTCGAAGTGAGCCAGCGACCGCAACCACCGCCCGATAGCGAAGCAAGGATGAGCATGCTTTGAAGATGTTCGCCATTTTCTGATTCCAGAGACCATTGAAAAGGAGCGATTTGTACATCTTTAGAGTACATACGTCTCGATTTCTAGGTCGACGAGCTAGAGAAAAGTGCACATTTTCGCAATAGGATCGACGTTAGGTACAATACGCAAATTGAGCTCTTTCGACAATTAGGTTGGTTCGATCGTTTCTCCTCGATCACGCAGCCAAATTTTGAAGAAAGACTTGTTACCGCGTCGCAATACATGCCCAAACAATTCTTGCAGGTTCCATCTCTTGTTGTTCATGGGCCAAAGGTAAGCTTAATAACACTCCAGACTTCTGGGTTGCTTGGAGATGTTAGCGAAGACTTGAGCAGGATGTTCTAGGTTCTTTGACTTAATCCATTTCTTGGGAACCATACACCATCCTATGCTCGATGTTTTGGAAAGTCTTACTCCAGTGACTATTCTTGCATATCCACGCAGAAGTTTGAATGACCACCTAGCTCTGGCAATTATCTGGATTCTCGACACTTGTTCGTTTTGTCTCCAAAGTTGTCAATATGTAATCGGTGGGGGAAAGACATATGGACTTGTGCCCATACCTAAGCAGCTTCATAACACAGCCGTGTGGACAAGCGTTGTGACTTCGTATACCGAATTAACCGGAGGCGAAGTCTTGATAACAAGCCGAGGTATGAGGCGAGGCGAAATGCACGAAAGGTCGATTAATGTACATTCATTTGAAAGGAGATTGAAGAAAACCAGAGCAAGTGGAGGTTTCTCTACTCTGCCTGCATACGCATTTCCTCTTGAAATCGCAAGTTCAGGTCACCTTGTGGCCAGTGATCCCGGGTAAACCCTGCATATTGATCGGGAAAGCAGAGCGTGGATTTACCAGATCGTATATTACCCAATTACGCGACCCGCTTACCGAGTATACATATTGCAGGTTAAATTATGGCATACTAGTCGAGACCATGTTCTGTAAGCACAATACCCCAGAATCTCGGGACCTGGATATGGCTACACTATCCGATCTTGTCCGTCTTGTTGCCGGTCACGCATCGCCTGATCCTCGATTGCACCCTGGTCGCGGCAAGGCAATCTCGACATTGTCGACGACTATTTTAAGCGCGTTAAACAGCAACGGAGCCTTGTCATGCAGGTCCAGAGCCTCCTCGGAAGCAACATGTCAATCAATATGCCATCCAAGCTTTTCGTATTCTCACTATAATGCTTCTCAGTTTTCTTGAACCCTTATGATACGCTACCAACGCAGGGTCAGTACCACTGCAGACTTCCTACTGCAACGCAGATCACCACCTGTGTAAAGTGCTCAGCTACTCCGTCTTCGGATGCTCTTGGTCATGATTTCGTATTTGCCATACCTTCAAGTCGTGTTTTTGACGGAAGCAATCTAATCAGCATCTTGAGAACCCTAGGCCAGTGTTTAGATACCGTGGTCTTATTACCGGAGAACTTCTGCTGGGACTAAATTTGGAAGCCAAACTAGCTGCATCAAGATTACCTAGATACTATACCCTCAAACCATCATTTCGATCATCTTGCAATGTATGTGAGGCGACATGGTAAGGTTCTGGACAGTGTGTGTGGGTCTACAACCGCGAAATTGCATGCGAGTATCGTTAGTCAAGAAGTATAAGAATGCTTCATTCCCCATCATGCTGAGTACCATCATCGATCAACAGCCTTCGCTATTAGCATTTACCACAACGCCTGATCACTCCGAGAGATCTTTGTCCCAGCAATAGCAAACATGCATGCCAAAATCGCCCTCCTCCTTCCGGTCCTCGCTTTGGCCAACCCAGTCCCTCAGACAACTACTGGTGATGCTCCTTCTCCAGAACAGATCACTATTGTTGACACGACGTACTCTGGTAACGGCTGCCCTCAAGGCTCCGTCTCCACCAGTACCTCAACCGACAAGACTGTACGTACCACCCCAATACATCCCATTTGAGCTTGAGGGGATGATGCAATCCTACTTCATCATCTCGTCTACAGCAACTCTTTACACTACGCCCTCTAAAACTATGGAGGATCTACTCAGTAGGAACTTCAGCTCACACTAACAGGTCGTGACCTATGGATTCGACCAATTCCAGACGTACATCGGTCCCGGTACCACCCCAGCAGGCAAGTTCGAAGTCGTATGTCCTGGGCAAAAGGTGATATTAACAGCTCTCCAACAGACCGAAGCAAGAACTGTCAACTTCACCTCAACTTGAAGTACCCAGGAGGCTTCCAGTACGCTGTTGTTGACGCCACCTATCATGGATGGGCACGTCTTGATGAAGGTGTGACCGGAAGCTTCATCACAACCTACTACTTCTCGCAAGATGCCGGCAAAACGCAAACCACGCGCATGTCAGCCGTCGGCGGCGGTGCCCTTCTCAATGGCCAAGTCTATACCAAGCAAGATAGTGTAGAGACGACGGCAACCATCTGGTCGCCCTGTGGCCAGAACGGCATTCTCAACATCAACAACAGGATTGCGCTCACGAACAAGAAGTCCGACCAGGCGGGTGAGATGAGCAACGATGATGCTACTGTTGCTTTCACCCAGCAGCTTCATGTTGCGTGGAGGGCGTGCACGCCTGGTTCTGGGTCGGGCTCTGGTGGTGCCGACACTATTGGAATCAACAACCCCAGTTCGGAGACCACCTTTGGTCAGTAAGTAGTTCAGATGACGGTTGAGGGGGCATGTTGATCGGGTTGAACATGTAAATAGTCAGTCGCGATGTTTCTATTTAGTCACGAATGTCGAAATCTGTTTCTTCGTATGTATGGTTGTTCAATGGCATTAGTGATTGATTCCTCAACTTCACAACACCCAACAGGAAAGTAGGCAGACTATTCGTCACCTTGCCTGTACAACGACCAATGAAATCAAGAATACAAAAGTGAGTATGCAATGCATCAATAGAAAAATCGGCAACCATGCGTTCGTTGCGCCAGGCCTACAAGGGCATAAAGTCCATGTACAAGTAAGTCCAAGCCTCACCACAGCCTTGGCCATCTTGTTCTGTAACGTCACGTTCTCATTTGTAACCAAATGTCTGCTTCGCCAGAAATGATAACCTTGCCGGAATCAAATCCCCTAATCGTACAAAACACCAATCAACCCTGCGATCTGCGTCGGTCCTGGATGGATCGCAAAACATCAAGCCAACCACCATCATCTATATCCCCGTCCCCTGTGGTTCGCGACAAGAAATGATCAGGAAGCTGAAGAAACTTAATAGGTTGCCACTAGATACTTACCATTGTATGCAGCCATATTTGACGAAGATCCGCCCCCATTGACAATGATGGGGTTACTATCGACGACATGCACAGCCAAGCCATTGCCTGCAGATGTGACTGGTGGATCTGTAGCAGAGTTGCGGATGCGGATGAGAGTAATGCGTATTCGATAGGTACCAGCTTGGCGAATGATGAGCTCAGGGAAGCGCATATAGCCTACACCGTGGGGATCGGCCATCTCCATGGAGGCAATGGATCCATCTGCTTCATCGTCGTTGAATGGGTGAATAGAGTCAAAGATCCGCCCGGCGAGTGCCGCATTGAGAGCGTTCGGATCCACTGAGGCCGGAGTGTTTGGGCCCGGAACCAGAGCGGCGACTGCAACAAGATTTGTCGAGTCTGCAACAGCATCATCAGTATCCGCGTTGATGGTTCGTAATCGCACCACGATCG
Source organism: Alternaria alternata (assembly GCF_001642055.1). Classification (NCBI taxonomy): domain Eukaryota; kingdom Fungi; phylum Ascomycota; class Dothideomycetes; order Pleosporales; family Pleosporaceae; genus Alternaria; species Alternaria alternata. The sequence continues at coordinate 255,940 of NW_017306209.1, forward strand.
ATCCAGGCATTGTCTGACCAACTCGGGCAGTTCGTGGCGGCTGTACTACGATATCCATGGCGTACCGAATCTCTTCCGGTGATGGAGAATGCTGACCTGATCTTGATCGTTCTGAAGTATGATGGTTTCCAGATTGATGCCTCGAGCGAACAGATCTGCTTCCTAGCGCTCTTGGCCTTGCAACGTCAGCCATCGAGGATGTGGCGTTGATTAATTGATGATCTGATTCTCCGTTGAGTAATCCCGCAATGCGAGCTGAACGCCTGAGCGATGCGTGACTGCGACTGTTTCGTGCGGTGGTCTGTCGTGAAGTGAATCTGGTTTGAGAGGTTGATGGTGGATTTGATGTGTCTCTCCTAGAAGACGTGCCCCGGTTGGGATTTTGATCTCTACCTCTTCCACGTCGGGGGCCTCTTCGCATCTGATGAAGGCTGAACCTGTTTTTCTTAGTAGAGTTTCATGGAATGACTTGAGTCAGGCAAATAGCAACCCAGCTGTTAGGGTGTTGAGGGTCCACTTGTGCTGTTGATGTAGAAGAAGACGGCGAAACAAGAGAAGCAAGCAAAGTATGGATGAACGGAGGACAGGAAAGACAGAAAAAAGACTCTGATGTAAGACGAAGCCTTGGAGCAGGATTATGCGATGTTGGATAACGAAGATATAGGAAATGAAGTCAAGCCACGAGTCAGACTCGTCATCTAAACTCGCTTGGTGCACATGGGGCCGCCCCTCCATTAGGATGACGATGGTTCGTTCTGTGCAGTTGAACCCAATACTAGGACCCTTTAATCTCATAGCCGCCTAGTGAAGAGCACGAATGCAGCAGCGAGCAATATCTCGAAGGATATAGGCAGAGGTGAGGTTTGGAAGTCCCTCACCAGTCCGCCTAGGCCCCCGGCGCCACCCCACATCTCGGCGCGATTCTCCAGTGGAGGGTCCGCCTTTTGCACCTGTAATTGGCGCTGTTCATGCAGCCCTTCGGCTAAAGAGCGAACGTTCGTCCATGCATCGAAGATGAGAAGAGATGTGTAGAGGCAGACGGCAGGCGGCAACAGAAGAAGACGATAGCGCGGAGTATGTGGTAGAGATGCAGCACACGGTGTTGCAGGGAAATTGACGAATGTGATGCGTCACAGGAACCCGGCAGGCCATGTGGCGACAGGGATAATGAATAAAGACGGGATGAACGCGTAACCAAGCGAGATGAACTGCTCACCTTCTGGCTTGTCACACCTGCCCGCCTGTTCCTCGAGCGTGTGGAGGGTGTGGTTTTGCCCTTTGCCCCAGAAGTTATACAAAACCGCTGCGAGTCTCCGCCGTGATTGTGATACTTGATGCGATTTGACAATGGCAATGCCAATACTGAATGCGCTCTATCGCGATATTGCCATGGACTGGGAAGGAGCTTCTTCGGGGCCTCTAGAAGGCGCCGGCTTTGTCAGAGTTCTGTGACGCTCTATGCTGCTGTTGTATATCAGCCATGCTTTGCCCACACAGTCAGATGTGCCTTTCCTCATCCACCATCCCATCTCTGCTCGCATTGACGGCAGTACCGCCAACGGAGCGTCGTCCGCCATGAACCACACCCTCTGCAATGAACCGAGCTTATCCGACGTACCTCTTCTTGGCTGCCGTGCCCGACGTCGACGGGTATACAATGCACACCGGCGGAAGCAGACCCAGATGCAGTTTCGGGACGTTTTGAACCGTCAATGATGGAAGAGATGCAAAATGTCTCACTTGACGAAGGAGTCTGGAGCCAATGCCTTTGGGTTTTGAGCGGCGATTTGCCTCCTGTAATCAACTGGCCTTCTCGGAGACGGTGAGTACGCCGTCTTATACAGAGCCGTCAAGCTACAAGCATCTAAACGATTCTTACCTGTTGCAGTGGGCTGCATTTCATGGCTTGCCGCCCTCCGCTATTGGCCTGAGCTGAGCCTCCCCCATTTCGAAAGCGCGTCCGCCTGCTTCCATTTCTTCTGGCATAGTAAACCCAGCCATGACCGTGCTTGTTGCGCATCGGCCTAGCGTTGCCGCCATTGACATGTCGCCCGTGGAGCTTGAGAGTCGGCGTTCTTGAGGAGCATCTTTAGCCAGTAGCGTCCGCTTGTCTTACGGCTAGCATTGCAAGATTGCCGATCAAGGCACAACTACTGACCCGACTACATGGTATAGCTGCGTGGCCTGCGCGAGAGCACCAATTACCGAGCCGTCGTCCTGGAATAAGCCTTTGTGACACACACGGCTGCACCTTGCGCTATCGCCATCAATCTCACAAAAGAAATATTATTTACATCAGGACTCCGCAGTAACATCCTCCCTGTACGCCGTTCCGCCCTGGTGGTAGCCACTTTCATCCACCACCATGGACAATCATGTGCACCTGCCCCTTACCGGTGCAAAGGCTCTTGATCTTTTTCTCCATCCCTTCACTTGCGTCTTCCGAACTTCTCCGCAAGCCATTCATGCCAGAACTGCATTACTAGAGGCGAATCCCACTGTCACAGGCGGCTACATACAGATCTTATACCGCATGTTGGACATCTGTCAGCTCCATCACAAGCTGTTTGGCTAGCTTTACCAGAATGGTGTAACACGCTTTATCCTCGATTCTGCCGTCTTCCCGGTCTGTCTTCCGAACGTTGTTACGCACGCTGGTCCTGCAAGGTTCTAAGAGAAATTTGCCGCATCCTCACCATGTTCGGCATTCTGCACAGGGTCTATTTCTACCCATTTCTCACATTCTGTCTATAGTCCTCTGGGATACTTTTCTAGATCTTGCTCGCTTGTGTCATCTCAGCATTGCTTGTAAAGGAAGGCTGGGGAAGCCATGAATGAGACCCTGATCCAAGGTCGGGCGTTCAGCTCAGGTCTTGAGATTTCCCACGCTCGTCCAGTCGCTTGACAGGGGGCCCACGTCACGTACCTTATCCCGCTTCTTAGTTGCCGAATCCGATCTGGCAATATGCGAGTGGGCTTGGAAGGGATGATCAGCAAGGATATTCCTAGTTCGCCGAGGCTTGCCGTCTGCTCAAGAGCCGATGTGTCGAATCTTGGAAGCTGGAAAGAATGAGATGCTTTTGCGGAAGCAAATCGCAGCAACCGATGCCGTACAACTAGGCAGCCGTGCCTTTCACGAGATCTACTAATCAGCGACCTTGGGCCATCGTCTTGACCGCTAGATTGGAAACCTCGCCGAAATTCCGCCCATATCACCCTTACACCCATCCTCTTCAGATGTACTGCGCTCCTTTTAGTCCAATGCGCTTTTCAGAGTCGATCGCGGTTGCCGCGTGGCAATCAGACCCCGATGTACGGTTCCATCCTTGTTCGATCAACAATCCTGGTCATTAAGTACTCGCTCGGGCAGCACATATTCCTACCAACCCGGACAGAAAGTCTCTAAACATATTACCAAACACATCCTCCGATATTGCCCATCCCAATGCTTGACCAGGCAAGCTAGAACCACCTGGCTTGACCATTAAAGATCACACATTCGTCCGTTAGAAGGATGCATACTGCTCGCATCGGGATACACGTCTCAGATGACTACCGGAGTACTCGATTTAATATGCGTCAGATCTGCTTCCGTATCCAAGCATATGTTTAACCACACTGTTGGAAGCGCCCCACGCCACTTCAGGGATGGCGGGGTCTGTCCATGCGACACATCCCCAAAAAGTCGTGGAGCGCGGAAATTTATTGCTGGTAAGACGTTGTGCGAATCGCTTTTCTTGCAGGTACGCCACGACCCTTCCCCTACAGGAAAGGGTCTGAGATGGAGTACATTCACGCAGTCAGTAGTGCAGTCGAATTCTGCCACCGGCTTTTGCCACGCGCAACAACTAAGAGATGTCAAAGCCACATATAGACAGTAGTCAGTCCCGATCGAATTTTCTAAGCCGCAGATTCTCATTCATCCATCAAGTGAGCTTGACACATGGGAAGCGACATTACTTCTCTACGATATGCGCCACACAAGTGACACGCGTCACCTACAGCTGCCTCGTTCATCTATGATTAGTTCAGCCTCTAAGAACCTCACTTTCGAAACTATTAATGTACCATCATTGTCAGTCTATCTGACGTATCACCAACCAAAGATCTTTCGGATGCAGCCATTGAGCGAAGACTTCAATACTGCAGCAGTTCGGCACCGGCTTCAGCATGCCATCCTGACGCTAGGCGATCGGCTCGTCGTTGGCATCAAAGACATCAAATCATGCACAGATAAGTTGACAAGTATTCCGGAGCTTGAGAGCTGTAATTCCTATGATTTGGCTGCAGATGTGAATACGTTCTGGCCTACTTTAGGCGATGTGAACCCCGAATGAGGCCTTGGCCTCCAAAGTTCCGATTCACATTCACGCCATGACGATTAGATAGTGTACCTGAGAATTCATCTGCTAGTTGAGATACTACCATACATGACAAGATGTAAGGATATTTATTGGTGGCGTTCAGCGGCTTCTGGATATCACGTAGGACGTAAGATCGCGACACGCAGCACAACGCTCCGACTTGATGGATTCATCGCGCCTCCATTGATGTAGGCGGTCGTCATACTACGGTAAAATTAGGGCCGCGCATGCCGAGTAATGTATGGATGGTGTCACTTGCGCAAGGGGTAATAGCTTGATCGTTAAGTGTCCAAAGGACGCACATCTGAGAACTGAGATGTTGATACATTACTTCCTAGAAGTAAATTCCTCGAGGTGTTTTTGGCTAGACCATACACACTGATCAACCCGAAAAATAATACTGGTAGTTCTTCTCTGATAAAAGAAACCCCACAGCAATCATTCCCATACTGCAGTGATGATGCGATAAATGACGTCACTGTAGTAGGAAAAACATGCGTGAATTCTGAGCGATGTAGAGAGGGCTCAGAACATTGCACTGAGTTGCATCGCGGAAGGTTCATCTTGCGCGATGGAAGGGAACCTCGCGTCATGAGGGGTCAGTCGCGTCGTACGTACGTATCACTGGCCATGCCTTCTCCAAGAATATCATGGCACATTCATCGACCCATCTCGACGACTCATACCTTGGTTCCCAAAATCGGTAAGACGAATTTGCTGCTAAATTCAGACATAGTCATACCTCTGTCCGCATATTTTTCTGACACATTCGGTGATGGAGACTATTCCAACGCTAACACCGAGAGTAAGAGTTGGAGAGAGAGAAGACAATAGGCGCTGTATGGCGAGGGGTTGCCAGTGGAGGTCGTAACAAAGCAGAAAACTGGGCGAGTTTCCATCGACAATGCTCGTATTCATGATTGATGAAACGTACGTGCAAGTCTTGAACTGGATGCAAAGGTAGCTGGCGGAAGCGAAACCTGTAAGTCGCAACCATACACGACATATCATCAGCTCATACCATAGTTACCATATGTACCGATGGAAAAATCCTTTGTCGACGTGTATGGGACATTAGACTATCTCCTAGACCTGGGAGAGGATACCGGGGCGGTGGTGAAGATTGCACATGGTGACCGAGATTAGGCGAACAAGATGCTAGGCAAAGAAGACATAGACATGTACACTTTATGGTTATTGCTCGAGTATGCCAGGCTGTGCGGCGATAACAGGGAACAGCTAGGCATCGTTGGAGACCTAGTCAATGACACGTCGGATATGAGACTGATTCGCTCGACTGCGTCAACAGAAGTGCATCTGACTCAACGTGTATCCGAGTCATCCATGTCATATGTTGTGCCTGGTTCACGGCGGCGAGGTGCAGGAGAATGTGCAGGAGAATGAGCACGAGCATGTGCCGCCATGTACGCCCTGCGCATGTCAGGATCTGGCGGCACAAGATCCAAATCGTGTGAGGCGTGCGTATACGAGCCTTGTGTCGACGCTGTGGCGCCTCTGTTTGCGATGAGTAGGAGAAGAGACAGATTGGGCATTCTCACGGGTTCAGGTAGTCATGTCTTGTAGCAGGCCCTGCCCCTCCAAAATTTTGTACTAGCGCGATTGCTCGCATCTCTCCCGAACCATTGACGCATCGCAGCTACCCCACATCTGGTATGCAGCAAAGTCTGGTAAATATTTGTCGCGCCAGACTTTTTCCTTGTACCAACGTTTGTTTGACGAGGCCGCTGGCGACTCATTCTTCTTCCTTGACTCAGAAATATATCCGTAGCGCAGTCATAGCAGCACACGCTACCCTCAAGTCCAGCACCCCGCGCGTCTCTTCCCTTCACACATTCCCCTCCCAATTCCGACCGCACACAGGCTCGCGGCCCCGTTCGCAATATCAGCTCACCTCATACGAACACCACAACGTCAGAGCGATAACGACGTCCAATTCACTGCGACCTTACTCCCAGATTGACTCGACACCCTTCAAGCCCTTCAGAAACCTCGACGCGTCGGCGCGCTCATCAGTCAGCATGGAGGACCTCACAAACACGCTCGCGACGCTCGGCCTGGACAAGGTCCCGCAGGAGCCAAACACATACCCCGCCCTGAACCCATTCGACATCTACCGGAGTCACATCACTGAGTTGTTGTCATCCGTGTCTGGCGTAGACAAGCAGATCATATACCCTACACTGGCATGGACTGCAAAGCCTGAGCATGGAGACTTGCAGTTGGCTGTTCCCGCGCTCCGACAAAAGAAGAAGGACATGAAGGCCTTCGCACAGGAACTGGCAGATGCGTTCCCCGAGTCGCCGCTGGTGAAGAAGCCGATTGTTACCAACACCTCCATCGGCTTCTTCTTCAAGCCAGAGACGCTCACATCGCTCGTGCTGCCCATGGTTCTCAAGTCCAAGGAGGCATATGGATTCAACAAGAACCTTGGTCTCAAGAACCCGCTTGATCCCTCCTCCGGCGCAAAGAAGATGATCGTCGAGTTCAGTTCGCCCAATATCGCAAAGCCTTTCCATGCCGGACACTTGCGAAGTACAATCATTGGTGGGTTCCTCGCCAACTTGTATGAGGGTGCAGGATGGGATGTCGTTCGTATGAACTACCTCGGAGACTGGGGCAAGCAATACGGTGTCTTGGCTATCGGTTTCGACCTCTACGGTAACGAGGAGGAGCTCGTTAAGAACCCCATTGGACACTTGTATGACATCTATGTCAGGGTCAGCAACGTCCAGCACGAGGAGGCGGAGAAAATGAAGGCTCTCAAGGCCGAAGCTGCGAAGCTGAAAGAGGAGGGCAAGGACGCATCTGAGCAGGAGGCCGAGGTCAAGAAGATCGAGGCTGAGGGCATCGATGAGCAGGCTAGGAAATACTTCAAGGGTATGGTTGATGGTGAGCCTAAAGCGCTCGGTATCTGGAAGCGCTTCAGGGTGAGTCGAGGCGGATCGCACATCGTCAAGTGTCGTATACTGACTTATGCAGGACCTGTCTATCGAGAAGTATAAGCAGACATACGCACGACTCAACATCCACTACGACGACTACAGCGGAGAGTCCCAAGTCAAGGACGAGAGCATGGACCTCGCCGCCAAGATCATGTGGGAGAAGAAGGTCTGTGAGGATTCAGAAGGTGCCGTCATTGTCGACCTCACAAAGCATTCCAAGAAGCTTGGCAAGGCTGTCGTCAAGAAGAAGGACGGTACATCACTCTATCTGACCCGTGATATTGGCGCTGCCATTGAGCGTGTTGAGAAGTACCACTTTGAGTATGTTCGATCGTCTCCATATATTAACATGCATTGCTAATACCTTTGCAGCCGCATGATCTACGTTGTCGCCTCGCAACAAGACCTGCACTTGGCCCAACTCTTCAAGATAGAAGAGCTCATGGGCAGGAAAGACATTTCCGACAAGTGCCAGCACATCAACTTCGGCATGGTTCTTGGTACGATCCAACCTTGAATTCCTTATTGTTCGATCAAATCACTAATATCACACAGGTATGTCGACACGAAAAGGCACAGCCAAGTTCCTCGACGATATCCTCCGCGACGTCGGTGACAAGATGCATGAGGTCATGAAGACCAACGAGACAAAATATGCCCAAGTCAAAGACCCAGAGCAAACTGCAGACACACTCGGTATCTCAGCCGTCATGGTCCAAGACATGAAGGGCAAGCGTATCAATAACTACACCTTCGACATGGACCGCATGTGTTCATTTGAAGGCGACACAGGCCCATACTTGCAATACGCCCACGCCCGTCTCTGCTCTATTTACCGCAAGGCCGTAGACGCCGACCCTAGCCTTGCTGACCTCGACCTCACATCCGCTGATCTGAGCTTGCTTCAAGAAGACAAGGCTGTCGAGTTGGTTCGCCAATTGGCATCTTGGCCCGATACTTTCCTCAACACGATCAAGACGCAAGAACCCACCACCGTGCTTACATACCTGTTCAAGATGGCACATGCCCTTAGCAGCAGTTACGACCACTTGCAGGTAGTAGGTTCGGAGAAGAACGTCATGATTGCTAGGTTGGCGCTATACGTTGCTGCTAGGCAGGTGCTGTATAATGGAATGAGGGTACTGGGACTGAGTCCCGTAGAGAGGATGTAAATGGGGAGGTCAATAGATAGGCGAGCTTGGCTCAGACGAACGAGGAGTTGTCGTATGACGTAACAAATAAAGTCAACATTTACTGCATCAACACAAGACACGAGGCATGAGATTCTATCAACTTACAACGCTATACATCTATACGAATTCGCACATTGGTAGCACTGATCACAATTAAGGGATATGGCGAGCTCGGATGGATGCTTCATCGATTACTTGGTGTTACATACGTGGAGGTTTCTGGCTAGATTTTACCAACTTGTAAACTATGTAATATAATGATGTATCAACAGGTAACTGTTCAACACAGCATACGAATCTGTTTGAACCAACCGGATCGAGCAGCTGTTGAACTTGAAGACCGCCATCCGGTCTGTTGTTATTTACACTTCGTACACTGCCGGTGGGACATTCATGAAATGACACAGTCCGTCTCGAGTGTTGAAGTTGAGAGCTTTTTTTGGTTTAGAGTGGGGTGTATGGTTGTTGTTGTTTCGTGTTGTGTCGTGAATATAGGGTTTTGAGAACGAGTGAGTCGTAATCGGGTAGTGTGAAATCGGAAACGACCGAATATACAGGGACTCCGTGTAAATGCTTAAAACAATGCTTGAACGCTGCAAAATAACGTAGAAAGATATACCCCAGGTTAGAGAAGTGGAGTGCAGTCGGTAACAGCGTGGTATCGCGAACTTAGAAGAGGACGTGCTCGATCAAATGTGTCGACCTCCTGTCATCTCAAAGATTCTTTTGACGCCACGTCTGGATACCCGAGCAACAGCTGCAACGACTCCAACCATAAAGGCAACGCGGAAAGACAGTACAAGAAGACATAATGCAAGAACGCAGACGGCCCACCCCGTCTCGTCCGGTTGTTAGGTGCCGTTGGCAACAGGCGGCCCGCCCACCCGAGGGTCTCCAGGAGGCAAACCTGGAACCTTTTGCGGGTGTGGATGGGGAGGATGCGGATGGTGCTGGCAACCGTGTGGACAAGTAGCTATTGGTTCGTCGTAATCATCGTCATAGTACTCGTCCTGTGGGTCCAGAGAGCCCTCATCATCGCGACGGTCATACCCACCAGGAGGAGGAGGATTTTGGTTGTGCTGAGCATTATTGGCGTTGTTCTGTGCCTTCTTGCTCGCCTTCTTGCCCTTGCGTCCCTTCATCCTAGCCTTTTCCAACAGACGTCGTTTTTCCGCCAGACGCTTGCGCTCTTTCCTATCTTTGATTTCATATTGGCGGATCAGAGCCATGGGAGGGTGACCAAATATGTCTTCGTACTCGCAGAATTCGCATATCCATGGCTGGGTGGGTGGATTGTGGAAGTTGGCGTACTCTTGCTGGATGCGACGCTTGCGAGCAGCGTACTCGTACAGTTTGGAGGCACTACGCCGTGGTTTTCGAGGCGGCGGGGCCTGTTGTGGTGGTGGGGGGCCCGTTGGACGTCGTGCAGTCCCATTGGGAAGGGGTGGAGGGGGGTATGCACCCGCACCATTCATGTTGGGGCTGGTCTGGGTACCCTGGGTAGACACCATCGGGGCATCTGGGCGGACGGGAGGGCGTGCACGAGCAGCTTGATGGTGGGGTGAGGGAGAGGCGGCGTTGGGGTATGCGCCAGGCGGTTGGGGATACTGGCCGTTCTCCTGGCCCGGCCAGACCATCTTGTTGGCCGAGTCGGAGCCGCAGGTGAAAGTAAACTGTGTCTTGCTGGCGGTATGCTTGGCAGCTTCCTGCTGCAGGAGGCTCACGTTCTCGTTGCCAGGGGGTGGCGGGGTCGCGTTTGCGTTGGCAATGGCAGTCGAGATGATGCCGCTTTGCTCCGGAGGTCCTAGAAAACAAATCGTTAGCGCACGGACTCTTTTTAGTAGTTAAGACGAATCAATTCCCGAGGTGACACCGTACGTTTGCTGTTCGCTTTGGCGTTGGCGAGATTGGTCGAATTGGCCAACACTCGCCGTTCTGACCGTCCCGAGCCAGATCGGCCGAAACGCCCTCTGCCTGCGCCTGAGATGCCTGTGCCAGAATTGGTCGCGTGTTGTGGTGTCGAAGGTGCCGAGCCATAGTAACGCGCAATGCTGTCACCGTCGTCTGTGGCACCTGCTTCGTGAGCTTGCGCGATGCCCATGCCAGTCAGATCCGCCGAGAGACTGGCGTGATGTGATCCATTACTGCCCATGTTGGGAATTTTGCGCTTCTTCTTGTTGTTCGTATTCTCAAACGACTCATAGCCATCTACCGAAGACGCAGGCGAGCCTGGTTTGCGATAGGCACCAGTCACGCCCGCCACCGGCTTGCCAGTCGCGTGCCTGCTGTATTGATAGCTCGGGGAAGAGGGCAGCGGGCCGTTCCGGTCGTCCTCTTCCTCCTCACTTTCAACCTCAGAGTGGGTGTGGCCACAGTGACATGCATGGTGGTCGTTGGCTCCAGTCCTGTGAGGTCTGACGCGCTCGTCGGTTGTGTAGGGCGGATAGTTGAAGAGCGGGCCTGTGGAAGGCGGGTTGTGGGGGAAGACTATCGTCTCGGCCTGCTCAGGAGACAAGCGGGCGCGCAGGGAACGAGCCGGCAGAGGGCGAATGGGCCGATCGGGGTACATGGAGGATGATGTGTCGGGCGAAGAGCGCAGCGGCGAAGAGCGGTTCCACTCGTAGCCTGCGAAGGGAAGAAGCGATGTCAGATATTTGGAGAGACCAGGGAGTAGGCTCAGACGAGGCATGTTGGTGCATCATGGTGCTAGTAGGAAATGGGTGAAGAGCGTTGCGGGCTGGCCACAACGACTTCCTTTACTTACCCGCAGTCGCCGCTGCCATAGTGGCAATCCTTCCTCCGACGTTTGTCACCCAAGCAGCGGGGTGGTTGTGACTCGCAGAACAATTCTACAATGTCCAAGTCGGTCCGCTATCGTGCTGTCATGCCCGCATTAGCCACGCGATCGCCAACAGTGTGCGCGTCCGATACGCAGCTGCTTTGGGAAGGGAGGGTCTCTCGCAAAAAAAGTCGGAACGGGGTGTGGCGGTATCGGGAGCTTGACGCACCTTTTTCGAGGGGTTTGTGTGAGGGACGGTACTGGTGGCCAGTTAGCGGAGAACCCCTCTATTTACTCGTCGGAATCAGTACTGACAGGATGCAACTGGTGGCAGCTCCAATACGTCCAGCAGCCAACAAGCCAGAAGGTCAAGACCGCGTCGCGAGCGTGTTCGGAACGAGTGACAGTTGATGATGCGGTAATGCCGAAGACGTGGGATTGGGGTTCGCCCGCCGCCAAGACAATACTCAGGCACTTGGGCTCAGTGATGTGGCCTTGAGCTCGCCAAAGCAGGGTCTCTGCTAGTGTATACAGCGATCAAGAGACCAGGCCGCAATGGAAATGCAATGTGGACGACGACGACAGGATTCAACAGAGCACATGTATGCGTGTATGCACAGCTGTCGGAGCACGTCGACGTTGGCTTGCATGCATATCGTCTTGCAGTGACCGTGCTGGTGGCGCTACCAGGTAGGATCCGCAGGGGATTGGTAATTGTCCCTGGACCTAATCAGCAAATGATAATCAGGGCTGCCCTTCTCTCCTTTTCCCTCGTGATTCTGTACCTTCCAAACTCCTCGACACATATCTAGACGTCCTCACCCCCCGTACCTCAGGCTTCCGGGTGCTGCCCGACACTCGGAACATCTCTACGGCATCGGAGCCTCGGCCATCCGCACTGGCACCGTCCATGCTGCACAGTGATGAGCAAAGACCACACGCATAGAATTTATGCAACTTCTTCCGTCTCTTGCGTACATCCGAGATTCAGTTGCGCTTCTAGGATCACGATGCTATGGTCGCCGAATCTCTCGGTCGAAGAACGTCGTGGCAGTTTTTGTCCTACACATGCCTTCGATACGAAGACGAAACCTATCGTACAAAGTCTAACATGATCCGGCGATCGGGACAGCGCCGAAGACGGTCTTGTACTAAGTAGTCGAGTGCATCATTAGTATTCAAATGGCGACTCAAAGAAACTACACATCAAGCCTTGCCTGTGGTCTTGTTAGACAGCCCTACAACTAATGACCGCAGGGAGTACAGAATGCTCCAAACGACCGGGAACGTATTCGCTACAAGTCACAAAGCCCAAATCCTGGATCTGCATTCTGTCGTACCTGCATTTGTGAGAGTGGCCGACCCTGCAAGCACATGGCAAAAGGACCATTTCCAAGCAGTACTCCACTCCACAATAAACATGCACCAAATTCGAGAACCCCGCGCTTGGTGACTTCCGCGCAGCATTCTGTGTGGGGGTGAATCCTATCGATTGCTGGCTGCGGGCTACGTCATTCGGCCGTCTCGGAGGGGCAGTTTGGCGTGGCGTTAAGGGGGCTCCGGTACCTCGCAATAGCTTCGTATAGCCTTTTCAATGTGCTGAGCATCCAACATAAACTCACCATATGCGAATGACGCATCGATACTGTCGTCGCGCTCGAAGCTCCAACTCCTATCTTTGATGGTACTACTAGAGCATGGAGCGGACTCTTCCGCAGCCTCGATTGTGCTGTGGAAGGCATCAGGCGCGGAGGCCGCTCTCTCTCTGGCCTACCGAAGAATCCAAATGATGACGAAAGGCTAAACACATGCTGATATCTTTGCAGACGAAAAAGGAAATTCCATGACATACCATCGTCGGAAGTTCCTGCATTCACAGCGCTATAGCGGCACGTAGTGAAGCCCTAGCCCTAACCATACGCATCCATGCTATCGTTACGTCCTCCTCCTCTCTGTCATCAAAGGTGTCAGCATTGCGTTTAGATGAACAATGGCTGAGATCTCTCAGCTCGAGACTTGCTACCGCTTGCCTAATGGATCGGTGTTGCATAGAGTCGCAATGCGGACTACGAAGAAGTCATACGGCGACATGTGGTGTGCTCAATGATAACCTGATTAAAGAGGCTTACCAAGTCACCCTTCACATGAACCGACTGTGCGGAACATGATCTTCCTGCATAGAAGGTGATTTCATTCACGGAGCGAATGCGACCATGGTACTGAATTTCGGCTTATCAACACAACCCAATATTACAATCAGCGATCGTAACACCTTACCCGCTAATAATGGGTCGGACTTTTATTACCGACACCGTTATAACCCCGGCTTTCGTTGCCTTGAGAAGATGTAATGTACGATTGGATCCCACGAGGAGGACAGACCTTGGGCTATTGGCTCACCAGTGTAGGTTTGGTAGGCAGCCCAACAAACGGCAGCCCAACAAACGGCAGCTCTAAGAGATGCTCGGTTCTTTTGAAAGATCAAGCTCTCGATACTAGCGCTGCTTAAGTGTCTCAAAAGCAAAAAGCGGTCTCGGGCTTCACATGGTATGCACGGACCGCATCTTCGTACACTTCCTCTTCAAGTCTTAGCGTACAATTGGAGTGTTGATGCTACCTGGGTAGTTGGGCGAGCGTTTAAAACATCGACCCACCCACAGCCTTGCGAACCGCTTGTAGGATGTCCTGTTTCCTGTCACTCTTTTTTTCCGTTTCAGCGCAATAGCGCGTCTGTCTTACTCACTACGACACATTCACGGTCCCTACATCTTCAATCTTTTTTTTCTGGGCGCCGCCCAGACTCGCTACTTCTGCCGTCTTGCTGCTCGCTTATGTCGGTTTCGAATAACCACTCGCTGATTTGATACCGCCTTTTCTTCACCTTGGCGCTCCTTGACCTCTTGGTGTAATATTGACAGAATCACAAGCGTTCTAGCTCTTTCCCTTACTCATACCTCACATCGACAAGCACCTTGCAATATTATCCTACGAGCAGACGATACTATCGGCATTCGCAAAGATGATAATCGGTTTCGATGGCAGTCATTGTTACTACGTAACCGAGGCATGCCCTATTGAGTATGCGTACTGGGGTTATCGACCTTCACTCAGCACGAACATTACCTTCACTGCACTATTCGGTCTATCTACTATCGCTTTCCTCGCGCAGGGTATCGCAAGCAAGAAATGGCTCGGTTTCACCATCGCCATGGCCTCTGGCTGCGCCCTCGAAGCCGTCGGTTACGTTGGGCGCATACTAGCCCACCAGGACATGTTCGCTGAGGTATGTCTGAGAGTTCTCGTTTAGAAGGTCCTGAATTGTCTCGTTAGTTACAAGTTGTACGTGCACATGTAGAATCTATCATAAAGGTATACCCTATGTCTCACGCTATATCATGTAGACTGCAATGCACATCGGGTACCTTCACGGCACTATACAGCACTAGAGTACAACTTGGAACCATGAGTTTGTTCGTATCTAGGTGAACAAGCTGACATGGTACAGAACCCGTTCCTCATCCAGATTATCTGCTTGACCATCGCGCCCGCATTCCTCGCTGCAGGCATCTATCTCTGCCTCTCACGCATTGTCACTACCGTTGGTCCCCAGCACTCTCGTATCAAGCCACTCTCCTACCCCAAAATCTTCATTCCTTGCGACTTCATCTCCCTCGTGCTCCAGGCTGCTGGCGGAGGCATGGCCAGTGTCTCGACACACAATGGTGAGGACCCGGAGAAAGGCAACAACATCATGATTGCTGGACTAGCTTTCCAAGTAGCAACTCTGCTCCTCTTTATCCTCCTTGCCGCCGACTTCGCGTGGCGTACATACTGCGGTCGGACCTCCCGAGGCCAGATTTCCCCAGACCAACAGCCGGCTATTCTCCGTCGCTCCTGGCCGTTCAAGGCTTTTCTTCTTGCACTATCTGTTTCTACTCTCTGTATATTCACGAGGTGTGTATTCCGCGTGGCTGAGCTGAGTGAAGGATGGGAAGGTCATCTTGCCAATACGCAAAAATATTTCATTGGATTGGAAGGCGCAGTCATTGTTGCGGCAGTCTTGCTCTTGAACCTCTGTCATCCGGTATACTGCTTCAAAGACGTAATGGATGTGCGAGAGGTGCATATGCAGCGCCTTGCAGATGGAAGCACTACCGAATTTGTTGGGGTTCATGCTGGAGTGTCTAAATACGGGCAACAATTCTAAGGCTGCAGGGAAGGGCATGATCTAATGCACCATGGTTGCGGGACTAACATCTGGGCTTCTACTGATGAACGATCGACAAGGCCAAGTGCCCATGTTCAGTCCGTTGCTGTTCTTCTTCTTATTCATGTATATTGTAGTTCTATAAGATTTTAATCGGGTTCAGTTCTAACTCCCAACATCCACATCCCGATTGAAAGTTGTGTAGTGCCTGATGCTTCTCCATCCCAATTCAGCATGGAGCCCTACTGGAAGAGATTAGTTTGGATATACTACCAGTGTTGATTGGGGTATCTATACAGTAAGTCTCCACGCCAGGAAACTAAGTGCATCTTCCAATATATATGGCGTACGACCTACCGTATATACGGCAAGCGATCTCTTAACAGCGTAAATTCTACCTGGAGGTAGTCAATGATCCGTTTGCGACTCGTTTAACGTTCCCGGAAGTGCCCGTCGGAGTTCAGATACTTGAGTCTCTCTCACTTCTGTGGTTATTGTAGGCTCTGCTCCACTTTACAATATCGCACTTGCTCTCTTTTACCTGGCCATCTTTATCCTCACGCGTACGTGGCCAGCTACTAGCTCAAAACGTTTCTCCCAACCTACCGCTTCAACCTTCTATCACTCTGCTCCGTTCACAGAAACTCCACCCTCCCGGTAGCCAACACCACTTTACTACATCGACATGAACCAAGCAGAGGATGTCGAGGTTATCCTCGGCCACAAGCGCCGCTACAAGTTTCACTCTGGTACTTTGGCGCGCAACTCTACCCTCTTCGCTGACATGTTAACCGAACCCAACGCTGCAAAACTGAACAACCGCGCCAGAAATGCTGGTATCAAGACCCGTTGGATGATTGAGTTGAAAGAACTTCCTTCCAAGCAACACCCTGCCGGTCGTCTCGGCCTTGTGGTATGTGAACACAAAACCCTATCACACATCAGAGATTTATCGTATTGCCTACATCGGTGTCTTAGCTACTGACAATCACACCTATAGGAACTTGGACCAACTGCTGAGCGAGCCGACGGCCTGAACAGCCTAATCGTAAACGAGAACGGACGCATCCCTCAAGCTACCAAGATCTTCGACCACTATGAGGGCATTTTCTACGCCTTCTACAACAAGGAATTCTCCATCGATGACTCCGACATGTCCGCCGCGCTCCAAGATTGCTATCAACTTCTTTGCATTGCGGATTACCTAGGCTGCACTAGACTGATATCTAAGCCCATCGAGATTGCTCTCCTCAAACATGGTCAAGATCTTTTCCGTGCCATCCAAAAGAAGCCACACGCATGGGTCGAAATGTCCTACCGTATTCGTAGCGAACTTATCTTCCGCGAGTGCATGGTCCACCTGGTTGGTAACTGGAGAACTATCAAATCCGCCCCTAACGCACTTGAATACCTACGCAAAGTCCCTGGTCTACGCGGCTTGATCGAAAAGTACCATCGAGCCATGCTCAGCCAGTGTAAGTTTGTCGAGCTAGCAGTGATGTCCCTCTACCCAGGTTCTATGCGCCTGCCTGTTGAAGACCTGCCTATCAAGCGCGAGGCCTTTGCCAAAGACATTCTAGTCTGGATGGCACTGACCTTCTTCCGCCATTGGATCGGCCAGCGTCTCATCATGGAGAGGGGTAGACACAGCGCAGACTGTGGGTACGAGCTCTATAAGCAAATAGGTACAGGAGGCGAGTCCTACATGGACAAATCCGTCATCAACCAGTTTCATACCAAGTTCCCAATGACAAAGAAGGCGATGAACGTCCTGGAGAACCATCTGCTCGAGATCAAGGAATGCATGAAGACCGTTGTCGACCAGCACAAGATCCTCCAGTCGAAGTGCCAGTTGGACGTTCATCGTTTTCCGGTTGAGTACTTGACCTGCACAGAGTTTAAGAAGGAGGATATTCCGTGGGAGAAGGAGACTGAAGGACCTAGGGTGCTGCCAGCTAAGCGGGCGTACAAGGCTGGAGGTAATGACATTGCGCGGAAGAACTTGGATACAGCGAGGATGCATCAGGAAAGGGGCTTGAGTGTGGAGGGCGAGCAGAACGGTGGCGATGAAGCAGAGTTTGAAAGTGATATGGAGGATGTGGAGGATGCCAGGGCTAAGCGTGTCAGAACTCAGTAGGCTACAACCATGGCGTATCTGCCACGCGGTAATGTGAGGTAGGCGGTGAGCTTTGATAGAAAGTGTGAGAACCTCCTGGGCGTTGTGCGGTCAGACGAAAGTACGATCTGGGTTCCCATATCGGCGTCAAACGGACTTTAGAGAAAATGAAATTGTGCTTTGTACACTGTTCTGGTTCTATTACATGCCTCACGTCTGAATCTGGCCTTTGGTGACCGAGGTATAATTTCATGCATCTTCTCTTAGCCGCCTCCGCTACCGTCCTCTATTCGTCGTCGAAACCTGCCGGCCTTGGTCGTGGTCCCTTTGGTACTGTTCCAGGTCAGCAAATCGTGTTCCTGCCCGGGTCTGCCTAATCCCCCAATTCCCATTGCCCTCCACAATCGACACTTGCTATTCTCGCCACGTACCTGGGTATGTCATAGGGATCTTAGGGATCGGCTCCTCGCCCATATATCTCCGAATCGGGGGAACGGTAACGACGAGTGCGGGTCCTGCGCAGCCGACCATGATGGAGTAGAAGTATGCTGGCTTGTTGATAGAGGCCCACTTCATGTATCGCAGCGGCTGCTGGAAGAAGCGTGGGGAGGGGCCAGCGCCGGACATGATGGCTGTGTTGCTGCTGCTATGTGAGCGCGTGGGTTCGGCTGGCAGTGCACGTGGGCGCGTACGTAGATGACTCGTTTCGGTGCGGTCTTGGGTCCAATAGTGAAAAGGCTCAATGCCTCGGTCTGGTGTCGCAATCGCAAGTTGACGGCGTGAGTAGATGTCGTGAGGTCGCTGCTCGTAGCTCACCACCTCCACTCCAATCGGCGTGCAGCGATTTTCCGGGACCGATGGTCTTGGCAAAAGCATACGTATCGCTCCCGTTACAGCTCCCTCCACGCGGCGCAACTCGACAAGTCCACTTCGAACAGCCACAAGATGAGGTGGTTACTTTCTATTACTGTCGCCTTCCTGTGGTCGGTGGTGGTGCAGGCCAAGAGTTTCACAGGCAACCGCTTGCTGGTTGTGCTAGAAGAGCAGGCGGAGAGGGAGAAGTACAGTGTGTTCCTTGAGGACTTGACGTGTAAGTCGATTGACTATTTCAATTCCTTCTCGGGACATTGTCATGTCTCTGGTTTGCTCAAGATGGCATCCAAATACGGGGTATTGGTAACGATGCGGATCAATTGAACATGCAACTTGGCCTTGCGCCGCGGATGATGCTCAATTGAACCTAATCGCAGTGAGGACCAGTGCTGACAAGTACGTACAGCCCGAGGATTTACCACGTCTGTAGAATCGCCCAAAGAGAGCAAGCTGTCATTACTGAAGCACGGCGAACGAGCATACGACCATGTCCTCCTCCTGCCTGGCAAGTCCAAAGGCCTCGGCCCTGCCCTCACAGCGAACAACTTCCTGGAATTCATGAAGAAGGATGGAAACATCCTCGTCGCCCTCTCGAGCGAACACGCTACACCTACAGCCGTCCAGGCTATGCTCGCCGAACTCGACATCAACATCCCAGCCGACAAGGGCGCATTGGTCGTCGACCATTTCAACTACGACTCGTCATCCGCACAGGAACAGCACGACGTACTGCTCCTTCCGTTCCCGAACGCGCTCAGGTCAGACGTAAAGAACTACTTCGCTGGCGAGGGCTACATTGCTGTGCCACGCGCTGTCGGTCAAGCTCTTGGAAACGAGTCACCGCTCACGTCGCCTGTCCTACGCGCCCCAGCCACCGCCTACAGCTACAACCCCAAGGACGAGGCCGATGGCGTTGAGGATCCTTTTGCGGTTGGTGGACAACTGAACCTCGTCTCTGCCATGCAAGCGAACAACGCTGCGCGCCTGGCTGTTGTCGGTTCAGCCGAGATGCTTCAGAACAAGTGGTTTGCAGAGAAGGCCAAGCTGGGCGACAAGGCCGTTACCACTGGTAACCGCGATTTTGCGCAGAAGCTTTCTGCTTGGACATTCAAGGAGACGGGCGTCTTGAAGGTTGGCAAGCTCCTCCACTACCAGGACGAGGGTGCGAGCAAGAAGTTGAACACCAGCGTTGCAATCCCCGAGAACAACCCCACCATCTACCGCATCAAGTCCGATGTCGTAAGTTCATGTCAATTGTTATTGCATAGCTTTTACTAAACTGCACAGCACTTCCAAGTCGAGATCTCCGAGTACACCAACGACCACCTCGCTCCCTTCGTCCCCTCCTCCAAGGACAACATCCAGCTTGAGTTCAGCATGCTTTCTCCCTTCCAGCGCCTGAACCTCTCCCCGATCGCACAAACCGCGAATGCAACCATTTTCGGCGTCGCATTCAGGACACCCGACCAGCACGGAATTTTCAACTTCCGCGTCAACTATCGCCGCCCCTTCGTCACCAACATCGACGAGAAGAGGCAGGTGACCGTCAGGCACTTTGCGCACGACGAGTACCCAAGGAGTTTCGAGATCAGCGGTGCGTGGGTCTGGATCGGAGGCATCTGGGTCACCGTGTTGGGTTGGTTGGCCTTTGTTGCCGTCTGGCTGTACAGCGCGCCCAGCGAGAAGAGCGCAAAGAAGACGCAGTAGAATGGCGGACTCTGAGAAGAGAAACTAGGTGAGCCATGTACGGGTAGACGATATGCTCCGTCGGCGATGTGTAGTATGTACATTATGGATAATGGGCATTGGAATGACCCAAAAATTTAGATGCGAATGGAACATGAAACATTACCACAGGTGTTTCCTCTTGTGTACTGTTGTAGTCTTTGCCTTACAAGCATCATTCAACGTTATTCCTGTCGCCTTCTCTTCACAACTTGCTCTGCGCCTCTAACACTCTCGGATGCGCTACCTTCCCGGGCTGTAATTTACCCCAGTCCTCCTCGTAACCTTCTTCCACATCCGGATAAGGCCCCAGCGGCGTGATACTCAGCGGATTGATATCCTTGTGACTCTTGGTATACTACAAATGTGCAATCCATGTCAGCCACCACCCACTACTCAGCTTCACAACCAAACTTACATTCTCCTTTATATGCTTAAAGTCTGTACTTTCCTTGAATCCCTCCACGTTGTGATATAAGTTTTTCAGCCAGTTGTTGAGCACAGGGTAATCATGTCGTATCGACCCCAAATTGGTTTTGAAGTGCTGCGAGTAAACAGTGTCGAAGCGGACTATCGTCGGATAAGCCAGGACATCGAGTTCGGTGAGCTTGGTACCGAGGATATACGGGCCGCCATTACTGTGTACTAGTTCTTCTAGCCGGTTCAGTGCCGCGAACAGAGGAATAACGCCTTTCTCGTAGTCCTCTTGGTTCGGCGCGAAACCAGCTTTGTAGACTCCCGCGCAGATCAAGGACTGGAGCCAGGGGCTTATGTCGTCAATCTTTTGGCGGAGTTCTTGAGGGTAGAAATCCAATTCCTTTGCCTTGTCACTGTTCTCTTGCACAGAGTTGAACGCACTAGGCAGCCATTTCAACATTTCAGCACTTTCGTTGTTTACGATCCGATTACTCTTCTTATCCCAAAGGAGGGGAACGCTGTACTTCCCTTTGTACGCTGGATCGTCGCGAAAGTAGAGCTGGTGCATGAACTGGCTGTTGAAGAGGTGGTCGGGGGTTGCATTAGGGTAAGTAGCATCGAAACGCCAGCCTGGTTCACCTTTCGGATAAGGGCGCACAATAGAAACAGGGAGGTAGATTTGGAGGTGCTTGAGATGTCGGACCAAGTTTGGACGGTGGGCAAAAGGACAGAAGAGGCCTGAGAATACTTCAGCATAGTTGTCTCACTGACGCGGTATGCAGTGTTGGTTCGGCTTACCAATATAGAGATGGTATCTGTCTTTCTCTGGTGGGAATTCACCACCCTCTTTTATGACACCATGCCAGCCATCGTCGGTTCCGTACTTGTGGATTTCTTTGCCCGACATTCTGCAGCAACGGGATCAATCGATGAAGTTTGAATCGAAGAAAGGCGGATAGTGGCTATTAGAGAAAAGGGCATTCAGCAAGAGAGTCTTCAGCCGTTTGTCTACGAATTGTTATGCTTATTGTTATATGCTATGAAGCTGGTGCTCAACTATGGCACGCCCATAGTGGTCATGGTGGGGTAATCTGACGCCACTCTCAATAAGCTTATGCAGGGACCGCGGAACTGCTTCCGCTATTACTTTAAATTGGGAGCTTAGTTACAGCATTTTAACTCTTCGCAAAGTACACCACAGGGCACGCCACACTTTTCAGTACTTGTCCGTGCTGTGTTTGTACCGCTGGTGGCACCTGAAGCTGCCTCCCTACCCGTACTCTTGACACCGTTGAGCTCTTCAGGAGGAACAGCAAGCTCAGGTTGGAGCGTTGCTGAGTGAATGCCATATGCATGTAGACATTCAGAAAAGACCTTGGCCTTCTTCATGAAACTCGCGATATCTGGGTCAGTGACCACGATATGTGCAGACGCCACAGCCTTCTTCTGGTCCAGGCGCCAGACGTGGAGTTCGTGCACACTCAGCACACCAGGTATGGCCTCCAGGTCGTGCTTGACATCCTCAATCTTGACGCCCAAAGGAACAGATTGGAGCAAGATCTTGCCGCTGCGTTTTGTGAGGGGAATGGCGGTGAGCAGAATCATGATGGCGATCCACATGCTAACTGCTGGATCGACATAGAAACGGTTGGGTGATTTGACAAACCAAATAATCACTGCTGAGATGATGACACCGATGTTGTTGATAGCGTCGCCAATAACATGAATGAGAACACCAAGGATACCCAGATCCATGCCATGCCTTTTTGGCTTTGCGATCAAATGCAGGTGGTTCTCATGTGTGGGTGTAGTTGACATGCTCTCTTCATCGCTGTTACCCGCAGAGCCATGGTCGTGATCATGCTCATGTAGGAATAACGCGCTGATGATATTGAGAAACAATCCAACGCATCCTATAATCAAGACTAGCTTGGGATTTTGGACTCGCTCGATGGAGATAAAGCGTTCGATCGATTGGAGAGCAATGCTGATTCCCAAGGCAAACAAGAAAGATCCGTTGAAGAAGGCTCCGAGAAGTGAAGCCCGCGCCCAACCGAAGGAGAGATCCGGAGGCGAGGTCTTGCGGTCCGTCACCTGAACGGCCACTAAGGCCACGATGAAGCCGATGAGGTCATTCAGCTACAATAGATGTTAGTGCTTGGCCGCAAAGAAAGTGCACCACGGGTATACGAGGTGATGCAGGACGCACATAGTGGAATGCATCAGCAACGAGAGCCAATGATTTGGTGTAGAAGCCCACGGATATTTCAGCCGCGAAGAAGCAGAAGGATATGGCTATGACAGCTCTAAGACGTGTCTTTCGGCTGACCTGGAAGCGACTATGCTTGTGGTCATGTGCCGACTCGTGGTTGTTGTGGCTATGAGCCATGACGTTGAGGATGGAATGACAGCGTAGGTGATAGGAGGTATTCGGAAAAGGAGTTATAATAGAGAAGGCAAGGGTAGGACTAAAGGACGGAGGGTAATACCGAGCACCTGGCTGGATCGCGAACGAAAGGTTGTGCGATGCTCAAGGAAAAGAACGGAAGACGTGGGACCTTGGGACGGAAAGCCGACACAGTGAAGAAGAATAGTACATAGATCTTACGAAATATACTACCTGTGTTGCTGGGTCTTTCAGACATATGTACTGCACGGGCGAGACAGGACGTGCTACCTGGTCGCAACACCCAACGTTCATGGTGACTATCTGGATAGTCACCATTTTCGGCTGCCGGTTTTGCAGGGCACAACACTCCACAGCACGCGTCTGTTGCCGAAACACGAAGCGTGTGACGAGTTCTCACGCGTCACAAAGCGTAGCTTCGCAATTCGCTGCCACCAAATTACATCAGCGCGGACATGCTCTGAATTGATTGACGCGAGCGACAATGGTTCCATCGCTGGGTTGTTGTTGATAAGACTTTAGTGGCGTGGAAGATTCATTCACATGATTGCGCGGAAAGCTAACCCTTTGTCGCTTAACGCCGGAGATGCCAACACCGCCTTTCCAACCAACGGCCTGGACCCTCCCCGCCGCCGCAAATAATCTCTCAGGACCGTCAGCCTTCACTCAAGCAAACCAAAAACTTTGATCGCTTTCGACATACACATCTCGGCTCACACTCAGCAACTGATTACCAGCAAACTACAAGATGGGTAACGGAGCCAAGTAAGCGATTCCACGTGTGCCTTCATGCGCGCGAACATTTGCTAACATTCTTGCCAGAGCACAGCAGAAACGCGACAGGAAGGGTTAGCATTCCAGTGTGTGCCAACGACATGTGAGACAGACACTAATTTTGTGCTCCAATACTACAGGCGATGCCGGCCCAAAGGAAGCAAAGAGCCAACTGAAAGCCGTACGTAACCCCACCTGTTTGCGCGATCTTGCAACTTTGCGACCTCACATTCAACCGACGGTTACAAGTCAAGTTGCTAACGTAACGCTAGAACGCTGCCGCCCAGACCATCAAGTGCAAGACCTGCTTCCAGACATTCCAGGGCACCACGAGCCGTAAGATGCTTACCGACCACGCAACCAACAAGCACAGCAAGGACTTTGCTGTCTGCTTCAACGAAGACGAGGGTGTTGTAAAATAAGTCATCCAACCTTCGAGCGAACGTGCGGATCAAAAAGCGAAGAAGGATAACGGCCGATACGACGAAGTTTGCTATTTACATGAGCATGAGATACCACGAGCGAGGAGTGAGGAGTTGGTGACGGCGATGGCGATTCAGGGCGACTTGATAGTACATGATACACAGGCGTAGATGGGTGATATATTGACAATCCGACTCTGGGATACTCACATACTTGTACCGCTCATGTTCATTTATGAGGCGTGATTATCTATTCTGCGGACTAACAAAAGTGCACTCTAGTACCGAACACGTCAAAATCCACGAGCCTAAGAGTACACGCAGGTCGTGAGACTCACCTGCAAGAGGACGACTGAGACAGATGCATTAGAAAAATAATAATCTATATTGCAGAGATGTTGACCAAGTCATTCAGAGGAAAGATGACAGATGGAACAATAGTGTACTCGCAAGCTCTCCAGTACCATGGCAACCTTGCATTTCAATGCGAGATGGGGTCGACGTTACACCCCGATCTATTCTGCAACAAATATATATCTTCCGAATCAGTTGGAAGTTATTTTACACCTATTGACAAAAGCCCGTAATGTGCATCTTCAACCTGCGACTATTGATTGCAGGCGCACATTCACTGAACCACTACAATAGACTGGAAGACAATCGTTACTTGTAGCAAAACAGGGATTCGATGCCCCCACTTTCTAAGTGCCTGTTCTGGTATGTTAAGTGCCATGCCCTCAAGTCTGGCAGAGTCTAGCCCTCAAAACCAACCCCGCTTTCACCCCACCAACACACTCTACTCTTGGAGAAGATTTTCAGGACGCTGCGACACCTTGAACTTCCCATTTTCGATGAGTGCTCAGGCAGCTGCGGTGACTGGGGGAACTGCGAAGATCATAACCGGCCCAAGATGAAGTCTTTCCATCAAATCCCACAACCGTCTCCTTAGCTCAATTGGGAGAGCGCCAGACTGAAGTCTCAGTCACTAAATCTGGAGGTATCGTGTTCGATCCACGAAGGGGACAACGTGCCTGAGCTTGCTCGGGATTCTTCGAACCATTCTTTTTGCACCTTTGCGTGGACTAGCAAACGTCTCCAGCGCATTCTTTTTGTTGTGGTGGTGGTGGCGGTAGCTTCGAATGAGCATCAAGGATGATTCTTCTTGTGAATCTGAATGTGTCATGACAAGTACGCATGGAATGACGTGCAGACCGTGTAATTCTCTCCCTTTTGTATGAAATGCTGTTGGGCTTGGTCGCAAACATAAAAAGGTGAACATGCCCTAGCAGATGAGATTGGACGAGCCTGTATGGCTAAATAGACGCGTCTCTCAAATCTGCCGCTTTCTCTTTTTGAGCACCTGAATGTCGTATGAGTTGGATTTGGTGAGGCAGGCCGGCCAACTGCTTCTCGACGTCTCCATGGGCTTTTCTGTGCGCTCATTCTTCAGAAAGATGTAATCCTCCATATAAGAACCAAGATTATACTACCGCTTGTAGGTTGTACGCCCTGTCATGAACCTCAAATCGCCAACCGGTTGTTGTCGGTCCATCCTACCCACACCCCACCAATCTCCTTTGCGATGTCTTCCGCAGTCCTGCCATTCGCATCCCTCAAACTCCGAATGTCGACCTTGTCCTCTGTAAGCCCCCTCATGATGCCCATAGCTTCTGCCTCCTGGAAGACCTGCGTGGGGAAGTCCAACAACGGGTAGTTACTCGCGAGAAGCAGTAACAACCAAGCCACTTCCCTACTCTGCGCATGTACCGCCGCATGTAGACCCGACTGCATATCCCCAATCGGATCTTGATACCTCAACATCCTATCGATACCCACCTCCTTCTCTGCATTGTCTGTGGTGCTCATTTCGACGTCGCCCTCTTCATCCTCATCGTCGTCCTCCGAATCGTCGAGCAGAAGATCGACCACAGCTTTGTAGTCACCTTCGCGACAGAACTCGAGGAATGCGCGTGCTTTCCTGTCTTCGGGATAGGCTTTTAGGTATGACTCCTCGGTAAGAAGGGGCAAGATATCGAGGTTCTCTTGGATTCCGCCTTCGTTGTTGAGTCTGCAGAGAACCTTTTGTGTGCCGTCGCCTGTGGTGGAGATTTCTTTGCCGCAGTGTGGACACGAAGTTATTTCGTAGGCGGAGAGAAGACAATCCCTATACAATGCATGTCAGTGACAGCGCGCGATTGACTGGAAGGAAAGCTGCATACCAGTGGAAGTGGCATCCACAGGTTAATTGGACGTCGTCGGGGTATGTTTCTGGTGCCGCCGCAGGGCCTTTGCCAGACGACGACGCTCCGCCCTCATATTCTTCGTCCTCGTCACGCTCGATTTCTACCTCCAAGGGCTTTTCGCAGATTACACAGACTGACATATTGGCGACTTTGGGAAAACGAATTTGGTAGTGAAGTGTTGTGAAATGCTCGGCGGGGCAGCAGCGGGGTTTGTACTTTTTTTGTCGCTAAAACGGGACGACGTTCACGCGTCACGCGTCTGAGTTTACACAGACGTCATCAATCTCGCGACAACATCAACGACATTCTCATTCCTGAACTCTATTACATCTACCGGCGCTCAATTATACGTTATCGTAGCCTTTGATAACTTGGGTTTGTCCACAGTATGGGAACACGCGCAAGCGCGATTCTCTCCGACCCTGATGTCTTCGATCCTCCTTCACCAACACGACTTCTAATTGCATCTCGCACAACCCTTAAACCGTTGCTGAAACGTGCACCAATCTCGTGAGCTGTTGATCGCGCTGTCGCAGGATCGGAACGGACTCGTGTTACCCGTTCCCTAGGCCGGTTGGGCAGAGTCTCTTCATCATGTCCACGACTCCGTCCTGGGAATCTTCCGGGTCTTTGCCGGTCCTTCGTCTTTTCCACTTGCTTAAAGTAATTTTCGTAGAGCTGACCCCAGTCCACCAGTATGACACCGTCTTGAACGCTCCAATACCGGATCGCCTCGCTCGACACTCCAAGTGTCCAGTGACGTCCAACACTCATTGTCACGTTGCATCGAGAACGCGGCGCGGCAAAGATTTGCGCCCACCCATATGCCAGACTGAGCCCGTAGCAGCCTCTGCGGTCCTCATCCCGCCAAACACCAGAGATGGGTGCTTCTTGTCCGACCGAAAAAACTGCAATGGATGGATCCTCGACCAAGAAGCGGTTGAATTGTAGTCGAAAAGTATCATGTCGAGAACCAAGATTCGAGTTCACAACCGTGTGAGGCAGATGAGACATTGGACTTCCATATGATGTTGCCGTTCCTGATCCGCAAGCATTGGAGTTCCGTGACGGGGTTGACTCCGTGGTGCGTCGGCACATGTTGCAGAAATGATCTGAAAATTCGTGGTCGGCTCCATTAGAGCTGAAAGTCTTCAAGAGTGAATGGCAGAGCATGCTGAAACTGGATGTGAAGGTTCGCATAAGAGAGGCGATGTTGGCTTTGAAGATGGCCAACACGCCATAAATCTCGATGCGGTGCAGATAATGCCATGCAGGTTTTGCTTCTTCCAGCGGGCGACCAAACTCTCCTTAAAACACAACAATTACGATACCCTGTTTAGGTGCCACGCCCAGGTACGTGCCCGACTACTCCTCACCGTACCATGGTAACAGATCGCGTGGTCCTTCTCTTCGGTCGCCCTCCGCGGACTAAGGCAGGGCCTCTTGAGGCCGGCAAGTAAGGAAAAGCCGCATGCATGTTTTCTTTTTGGAATATTCGGTCATACCAGAGCTAGCGTGGACATATTCTCTCCAAAGAAAACGAGCTTCAACACACCGTTATCTCGTAATTGATTACTATTCACGAGACCAAAAAAGCATTGGAGTTGTGTATGGACCGACAATGTACGTGCGCATAAGGATCGCACAGATTGTAACAATCGCTCGCAAACTCCCTTCAACAACGCATGATACCAAGAGTTCCCACACCACTTCTCCGATCCCTCAATCTGCTTGGCAGAGTTAGCTGCCTTCTTGACCGCCATGTAAAACTTTACATTGCCATGCCCGATCCAGTCGAGTGCGGCCCTTTGACCATACCAATGCCCTGTGTGCCTGCAGTACTCTTGTTGACCTTGGAGTCGGTTGTTGTTCTTTGTCAACAAGTTTGGGTGGGGTTTGTAGCTTCTCGCGAGTTGTGTGGCTGCCTCCCGTGATCCGGAGCTGTCTATCGCCGACCACTTGCAATTGGATGTCGTTGGTGGCAGAATGAGATGGACTTGACTTCCTGGACACCAGGGCTCTGCGCATCAGAGGCAAGTTGGGTTGCAATACCTGGAACACACACGAGGTTAGCATCATCATTCCTTACACTAGTTGAACCAGTCTGACGTGGCCGTGTTAGACTTACCATTCCATTCCTCGTCCGCTCTCTTATCTTCTTCGGCCATTTCTTCAATGCTCTGAATGCTTCTCATCTGGGGTTGTTGCCTCTTCTCCAGTTCCATCCTCGCAGCCATCTGCTCCATTATCGCTCTTTCGGCATCCAAACGTCGTATGCTGTCTTTGTTTCGCAGCAGAAGCCGCTCTGAGGCTGTCTTCCAGATGGCTTTCGAGCCTCCAGCGCGGTGCTGAAGAGGCTTGTCCCAGTCGTGCTTCCAATCTCGAATCGCCTCCTTCTCTTTTGTAGATATGGTGGCTATAGAATGGCCTGACGGTCGGTAGTAAGTCCGGACATCGTTTGTCGGTTTGGGCTGGACAGGCACTGCGGCCGATTTTCCCAGCCCAGAAGGACAGTATGGCTTCTGGGCTTGATGTTTGCGAGCGTTTAAGGGTCGAATGGTCACGTCTACTGCAGAGTCATATCTGTCAGAGGGAGGTTGAGGCAATTCTCGTCTCAAAACCCGCTGTATCTCAAATGACTCTCGCCATGTCAGGACCGTGGGGGGACCCTGGAGCTGGAACCGCTCATTTGCCACATGGGTCTGTGGCTCGCTGAGAGCTTGCTTGGACACCTTTCCGGCAAACCTTGGTGTCTGAGTATCATGTCGTCCTGCCACAAGCGAGCTTACGCTCGGGTTTACTATTCGAATCGTCTCGTCAACCGGATGGTCTCGCAGCGTATCTACTCTGAGTCTTCCTGGCGAAGGCAAAGCCCGTTTAGGGTGTGCATCCCATGTTCTGGAGCCCCTATTGATTTCGTTCTTCGGAGGTTGTTCTCTTCGACCGATGAGCCCATTGCGTTGCGTGTGCTGGAAGTCGATGCGGTGTACAGGTGATGGAAGCGTTTTCTCCATATCTACATAACTAACAGATTTGTACTTGCGATGCGGGTGGTGGTTTCGCATACAGCCGCCGAGTTTCCTCGCCCAGCGACGAAGCCGAGATTCGCGCTTATTCACGGCCATGGTTGAGGTAAAGGCTGACAATACTGATTCGCAGGGTCGTCTTAGGTAAGGTGTTGGTTCGAAATTGTAGAACGTGGCCGCTTGTGAGAATATTCGTGGAAGATGCTCTCGAGGCCAAATAAACGGCTCAATCATCAACAACCAATGTTCTCATAGCAACGCTGTCCTGATCCGCTCTGCGAGAGGGGCCGATAATGATGTTTCTGCGCTGCCTTGTCCAACTGGGTCTCTGGAGAACGCTGACGCCTGTTGCGACGAGCCGTGGGTTGGTTGCTCGGAACGGGGCAGCAGTACCATGTTCCTGGTCATCTAGCCAGCCAGATCCCCTCTCAACCACTCCAACACTCAATCACTTGGTGTTTAGAAGCTATAGTCGAGTAAATAGACCAAGAAGTGCTTGAGCTCTTTTACATGGTCGCGTAATCGGATCGTCGTTGTGTTGATTAGTCTCGCATGAATCGATCCGGCAAGCACATATCTATCAGTCCATCCAGGAATGCCCAAAAGCTCTTGACCACTTTCACCGTTTCCCAGACGATGCAGAAAACAAACAGGGCAACGGCCATGACGACCGTAATGACCACACCCACCACAATGAAGCCCAGCGCATGCACAACAGATGAAAGGCCTGCTGCGATATGCCAAGTCTTTGCTTTCCTCCCCAGTCGAGCAAAATAGAATACCAGGAAGTCATACCGGCGCTCTTGTAGATTCTTGGGCAGACATTCCATGCGTCTCTGCCATTCCACAGCAGTCATCGCAACCTCATCGCTTCCATTACCAATAGACACATAGATCTTTTGCTCTGCCCTCACAACCGCGCTGCACAGTTCCCCAAAGGCCAGCTTAGCGAGCAAAGCTTGGTCGCTGATACACTGTATGCGCAGCTTCCTCGCGTCCCCAAACAGTGAAGCGATGGTCCTCGTTGCGGCATCCAAGGGGGAGCGTCCAAGGCTGCACCAAAAACAGCACCAAGAAAAGCGGACCTGTTCTTGATAGAAGCATTTCCGTAGTAGCACCTCATTAGCGCAGCTATAGAATTGACGGGAAATAGGGCGCGCATTGAACCAGAGCTCAGATGGGGATAAGCGGTTGCAAATGTCCAGGACGATTTCGCTGGGTAGACGGTTGAACGAAGACGTCGGCGCTGTAGATCGAGTAAATCCCAGTTGCATCGCATCATATTCCTTCATCCGATTGTCGTTTCTAATGCGATTTGTGAACATGTTTGCGAAGCGCGTAGCAGGTGTTGGAGAGGAATCTAAAGACAACAGCCTTGCGGCATTAATACCTACCATCATATTCAGCTTCGAATGGAGATGTAAGTAGTTGCGTGAGCTTAGCTTACTGCAGCCTGTCTCTGTAGGTGAGAAGAAAGCCATTATATTGAGATCCTGTGTAAGCTGAGTATATTGTTGGTAGGATGGTCCCGCTTATCTTACACCGATTGGTGATCCACAAATGAGTAAGGGGGTGTGAGGCTGAACGAGCTGAGGGTTCTGGCCAGCATTGTACCAACTGCAACATCGAATTGCTGCTAGATGCATTCATACCGTTATACTGATCGAGCAATGGCGTACAAGCATATCTGAACTATATAGTAGAACGTAGAGTCCCTTGTGCAGGTATCTGGGTAGCGTTGATGCATGTCTTCTCATGGCGTCAGCAACAACTCGGTGTTGTAAGCTGTGGTACAGGTCTGCATGTGGGTAGGTGTGCCGACGCGGAGTAAGGGAACTGGTGGCGTCGGAAGCCGAGCTGGTTGTTAGACGTGGCTGTCCAGCTGAGGTGCTGGTACATAGAAGGCGCCGAAGCCTGTTGAAGCGCAGCCTCCAAAACTCCCGCTCTCTCTTCTGATATTATCCAGGCATTGGCATTATGATGCTCGTACTACTTGCGACCTCAGCTGCGAATTCGCTCTCCATGAACCATGACCCGTAACTGATCATTTACGTGTTCTCCGTTGGCGGTGGTTGTGGTGATACCATACCTTGGACAGCTAGGCGAGGCGCATGCCTGCTTTAAGAAGGGCGAGGGCGACAGCTCCAGACCGACTAGCTTCTCCTTACTCAGCGCTGTTCAGGCACCTTCGCTCTAGTTCCTAATTTTTTTGCTACCCTTCCTAGGTCGGAATCGCATCAGTCTTTGTTGATGGCTAATTTGACAAGACAGCTCTAGTCTTTTTTGTGTCGTGTTGTTTGAGTTTGTAGTCGCCGTCTCTGTTTTCCTGTGTTGAGTAATCTACCGAAGGAACATTGCTCCGATCAAGTACTGGTTTTCCCTAGCACGGACCTCGTCCGCCTGTCAAAGCCGTGCGGATTTCGCCTTCCATCAGTCACATGGCAGCCAGATCAAGTCGCAAGAAATCACACTCATCAGCCGTCGAGCCAGAAAAGAACATGCCGAAAAAGAAGGTCGCGTCAGCGTACGGCCAATTCTCTCGAAATGCCCCGAGCTCGTCGCGTCTCGAGCTTTCCTTGAGTATCGGACCGAAACGTCGCCTACTTTTTAGTGGACCAAGGCGCCCTAGCAATCCGTTTCCTAGACTTTGAAATTAGCCCAGGTCCTCCCGCCGAAAGTCGTCCGCGATCAGTAAGCCCTTTGAACTTCATCCCGAAGGGCTGTATGTTATACCGCAGCTTTGAGTAGAGGGATGTATTTGTATATTAGTCTACAGGTGCTCGAAAGTAAAGAATAATATCACCTTCAATACCGACACCAACATCATAGGCATAACTACAAAAAAGTACAAGAACCAATATTGGAGTTACCAAGATACCCAGATCAAAGTCGAATCCAGAGATCACATCACTCAACACCAACATCAGACGAAAACTCAAGTTTATGCAACACGCCTTCTGACAGTCTCCCATATACACATCCAAGATGCAGAACAGCCGCCAACTACGTGATCCGGTAACATTGCCATCCGGTCTGGTCTTCAAGAACCGGCTACTCAAGGTCAGTAACAACAAACCAAGCGCAGTGCGATCATGTTTCTGACACTTTCACAGGCAGCGATGGCAGAGAACATGTCAAAGTCTCACGATCCAACAGACCCACTTCTGTCTGCCTACAAAGCGTGGGGAAAAGGAGGATGGGGTGGTATTATAACAGGTACATATTTACCTCTACCAAATGACCGGTTTCAATACTTACTCTCAAAGGCAATGTAATGATCGATGAGCGCTGGCTTGGAAACGCCCTCGACGTCTCAATCAACCCCACTACTGATCCAAAAGTCATTGCTCAATGGCGCAGATACGCAGAGGCATGCCGTGTCGAAGGTGCCCCAGCTATCGTTCAACTAAATCACCCCGGCCGCCAAAGCCCTCTCGGAGCTGGTAGCAAAGGTCTTTTCGAGAAGAATATTGCACCCAGCCCTATTCCATTGAAGTTCGAGGACAACATCTGGGCACGTACTGCACAAAAGATCCTCTTCGGTACTCCGCGAGAGATGACAGTTGCAGAGATTGAAGATGTCGTAACGAAGCATGCCGAAGCAGCCAAGTTCCTGAGTGAGAACGGATTCGATGGCGTAGAACTACACGCCGCACATGGATATCTGCTGAGCATCTTCATGGCCCCAAACACCAACAAACGTACAGACGATTATGGCGGTTCGGCATTCAACCGCGTTCGTATCGTTCTCGACATTATCAAAGCAATCCGCGCTGTCGTTCCGTCTACTTTCACCGTCGGCATCAAGCTCAACTCTGCGGACGTTGCACAAAAGAGCGATATCGAAGAGCTCATGCAACAAATCGAACACCTCAGGGCCACCGGCATTGATTTCCTCGAGATTAGCGGTGGATCGTATGAGAACCCAAGGATGATGAAGGGTGACGAGCCTGCGCCGGGTGAGAAGCCAGTCTCAGAACGCACGGCAAAGCGTGAAGCCTTTTTCCTTGATTTCGCGAGGATAGTCAGGCAGAGGTTCCCGGATGTGGTCCTGATGGTCACAGGTGGTTTCCGCAGTTTGTCTGGTATGCACGCAGCGCTCGAGGAGAACGCCTGTGACTTGATCGGTGTGGCGCGACCGGCTGCTGTGGATGCGAACTGGGCAAACAAACTGTTGAAAGAGGAGGCCGCGGGTGGTGATGTAGTCCTGAGGCTGGACGCTGTGAAGCCGAGTTGGCTGGTCAGCAAGATTCCAATCAAAGCCATAGGGGCTGGAGCTGAGAGTGCTTTCTACTCAGAACAGATTGGTCGCATCGGTAAAGGATTGCCAACACGGGCACCCCCTACGACGTCATGAGATCGCTTTGGAAACGTGGGTCGTCGTTTTTTTCTTTTGATAGACTTGTTGATCTGGCCAATCGCCTTTCGCATAGCAGAGTGAATTTCTTCTGAAGTTTGTTCATGTTCATTTAGACTTCTGCACGCTATGTGCAATGCTATAAAATTACTGCAAATGACAAAGTAATACGCAATAAGTGATCGCTGAAACTAGCACTTTTTGTATGTCAGGCACGGAAGAAGGAAGGGTTTTGAGATAACACTACATATCTGGCTGCCCACAGATTGCGTAAAAGCATAACGACACTAACGATCGCTGGCACGAGGACTTTCACAGCGGCTCATGGACAGCACCGAGTATGTACTGAATGGGTGGGGCGCATTCTCCTCTATTCATTGCAGATTCACAAAAAGAGCAGGTTTGTGGGTCTTATTGTGCCTTGTCACTCAGCACAAAGCTCCGCCAGTGAGCGTTGTCCCTTAGGCATTGGTTCCCAGTAATCACCGCTTTCGACGGGATTTCCGCGACTTGCCAGATACGGTATGTTGGTCTTCGTTGCTCGGCAGTGGTGGACACTGAGATTCCTAATCCTGCTGCCTTTGACGGGTTTCCAAACTCTTGCCCTATACGGCATATCGAGCTCAGCCACACTGGCACGCTCATCTAGTGCCAGTTCCCAGCAATGGGCCGCCTGCTACTGTGATCGATGATTCTTTTTTTTCTTACCGGAAGCGGAGTGTTGGGGGTTGAACCAATGAAGTATCCCTCTTTGGCTTAGGATTTGGGTGGCCTTCGCACGTGCTGCAATCCACGGACCTCATTTCCTGCCCGATGCAGTAGGATGTTGAGCTTCACCAATGAGCATTCATCTTGTTGTTGTCAGTACTTTGAGGTTTTGTTGCTTTCACACTGCGTGCCACGGTTTTCGATGGATCTTGTAAGTTGCCTAATGCGGTAAGCTGAGCTCAGACCACCATTAGGCCGCGGCGATCTCGAAAGATTTGGGACTTGGACGGTGGGCTGCATCATCGTGTGTTCGTGGTCATTTTCGTGTTGTCTGCGGCTTGCAACGGTTGTGCGGCCATTTCGTCCATGTCTATATGCTCCAATTCAGCCAGAGCATTGTCACGCTCTCGCCTTCCAGCAACTAAGACGCTCCTTCCGTTTCTTTACCAAACACCGACGATCCAGCAATGGCAGGCCGCCACGCGATCAATTGCTCGCCGCAACATCACCTCACCATCGCGCCCGTACGACACAGAGGACGTTCCCTTCGAAGATGAAAGCCTGCCCCCTGCTATCGACCAAGAACCTCCCCGGAAGACCACTATAACGAACACCGAGCGAGCCGCGTTCCAGAAGTTGTACAGAAAATTCAATACTGAAGGGCGTCAGCAGAAGGAGAAGGATCATGTCGTAGAACTTGATCAGATAGCAGACGAGTACTATGAAGATGATGAAGATAATTCCAAGCCGTCTCTGGACGAGGTCTTCGATCAAGTCTTGAAAGGCGAACCGCGCACGCGCGCATCGCGTACAGTCCTCCAAAGGTCCAAGACGAGGCCTCAGTCGGCAAAGGAAAACACCCCACACGCCGAGTTGGCCAAGGTGCGGGTTGGCAAGAGGAAAGGTACCAATGTGGATGCGGCAAAATTCAAGGAAATGCGCCTAGCCGAACGAGAACGTATTGATGCACTCATACGCAACGCCTCTACCGATCGCGCCCTCTGGAAAACCCTCGAGCGCGAAGTCTTCAACAAAGTGCGTGAGCTAGACCTCGATAACGCCAGCAACGGAGGCATCAAAGGATCAGCCCCCAAACCGAAGGGTGGCCCCAAACCCGGCCCTCCCTCCACCGATGCGCGCATTCTCTTCCAGAACTATCCACATCATCTCATAACCGCCATCTCGACTCTTCGTACCGACTTCCCGTCTTCACCCTTACCCTTCTCCGTCCTACCCACGATCAAGAGACTAGGTCGCTCTTCCCACGCTCTCGGCGCTACAACAACGCTATACAAACATCTCATACGCGCAGCATGGATTCAGCAATCCTCTTACACCGCCATCAATACGCTGCTCACCGAAATGGATGACAATGCCATTGAATTTGATACAGATATTCTGGGGCTCCTAGATGCCATAATTAAGGAACACAATCAAGCAAGAAGAGCTGAACTAGGAAAAGAGATGTCGCTAGTATATGGCATGGAAATGTTTGTTAATGGTCTACAGAAGCTCGCTACGTGGAGAGATACCATTGCGCAGAGACTAGGTATCAAGGGCGCAGAGAAGAGAACGAACAGTACGCTTGCTAGAAGGATGCTTCCACCGGAGAAGAGAGCTTGGAGGGACACCGAGTCGCAGGGGGGAGCCGCGGATACACAAAGGTCCGGAGCCCACTCGGAACAGATCACGTTAGAAGACATACCACTCGTCGAAGAAGTGAATTCGGAAGCGGGTGGTACTTCCGCAGCAACAGCTTCTGCAGAAAATGGCGAGGGTACTATATCTTTGGAACAAAGAGATCCAGCGAGTGAAGACAATGACGAGCATTCACGCATAGGTGACGAGCATTCACGCATAGGCGATGAGCATACCGAACACGATCATAACAAACGTGCGAAAGTCTTATTGTAGCACCATCATGTATAAAATAGTGTGTAACATACAAAAGATCTCGTCAATTCTTCAAGTGTCGGTTTCCATAACGCCCACTAGCTATTCATACAATCATGAAAAGGACAAACTCCCACCCACGTGAAGTGTGATTCGGCTTCTCGCAAGAATCCAAATCTACAAACTCTCCCATCCTCCATTATTCACGTCACCCTCCAGCCTCCTAGCAATGAGACTTTGCACACCGCCCTCAAGCCAGACTTTCCTTAGCAGCGCATCGTACCGCTTCTGGTTCAGGAACAGTTGGTGATGGCGGCGTAACGCTGGGTCGACCTCACCATGCTTATCGAGGTAAGGAGCGACATGCCAGGTACCGTGGTCAAGGTTGAGGAAGAGAATCATGCATTTGCGGATATGTATAAAGAGGCCAATCTGCCCGCCGCATCTGTGGAAACCGTCAGTATGGAGTCCTACATAACATAGGAGAATAGCCATGGCTGAGCGTGATGCTATTCGTTGACTTTTACAGCTTCACGCGCTATGCGTGTAGACACTGAAAACCCGCACAATGGGCTGTCTTCTGGTGGAGATGGGATAAAATGACGTACTTAGCTAGGTGTTGATTGCATCCTCCACGATTCTTGTTGGTCATGCAGCATACGGCTTGACTACACATGATCTCACCGCAGAAGAGACAGAGCGCAGGGTCGGTCAATTCCTTGCCTGTTGTCGGGCAGCGGCGACGTATTGCCTCATCAGTCAGGGTATCATAGTTCTTTGGTAGGCCGACAAGTTCAAAGATTGCTGGATGCGACAGTGATACGGTCGGTTTGAGTGGATTATTGCCTGCTTGTGCCTAGAAATTGGTGCATATAGTCAGTGTTTGCCTCATATACAGTTCGTGCACAAATTTTGCTTACCCAGAGGAGATGTCGGATCCAGCCTCCGACGATAGAGCGTGTTGTGTTGCCTGCCGATGTAGGCGCTGCGAAGGATGCGAAGATTTCGGAGAGTGATGGCAGCCGAAGGATCGAAGAAAGGCGCGCGAGTTCAGGTTCGTCAGCGCGTTCGGCGGCAACATGTGGAAGGTCGACACCGTATCGCACGTGCATGAGGATAGCGGCTTTGCGGACGAATGGTAGAGCGTACGTCGAGACCATAGTATGTATGAAGTAAAGGAAGTTGGGGTCCTTGAAACGATCTGGAATGGGCAGGTTGTTGATGTCAAATGAGGCGGGAGAGTCGCCCTGGCTAGTGACGTTGGAGATCACGCAGACGAAGCAGAGTAAATTGCTCATCTGTTCTTCAGACATGCCCGTAGCGGCTACATCTGTGTTGATGAACTGTTCCGGATGGGGAAAGAGGAGTTCTCGATCCGACATATCCTCAGCCGACTGGTTCTTCACACCGAGCGCGAAGACGAAGACTACCCGTACGATCTCAGCAAGGTAACAGAGTCGCATGATGTGATGGATGTCGAGATTGGTGGCTGGCACAACCCCAACAGCGCATTCTGAGAGGAAGATGAACGGGTCTTGGCACAGTAGTGGTGCGATGCCTTTCAGATCGAAGCTCAACACTTCTGGATCAGAGATACCTGGATGTCCAACTAATAGCTGGCGGAACTGACGGCGCTGGGTCTCTGAAAACTCATCCATAGTCTTATTTGGGCCCTGGCCTCGCAAGCTTCCGATGGCAATGTACGAAGAGACCGTCTCAGAAAACACGCGGAGATGGGTCACGGCTTGTGGAGAGATCTTATCGATCAGAGTACCACGCACCGACTCAGATTGCACACCTCGCTGCGCGATCTCGGCGGCAGTAATAGAATAACCAAGAGCCTGAGCAAGCGCATCTGTATGTGTGAAATCGTTCGTCGTGGCGGGTGTATGCGCATACGCAAACGAGGAGTGAACGTTGTTGACCTTCAAGGTCTCTCTCAACCTATGGTATATCTTGATCAGTTCTCCCATTGGAACATCTTGCGTCAAAGCTGGGCTGTTCTGAGAGGACCCTAATCCAGCTTCGGCGACCTCCGGAGGCTGTACACCTAAGAACGCCGGGACCTGGAACCGAGGTGCGAGCTGCCCTGGTTGGGATAGAGCAAGGCCAGTTGAAGGTAGCGATGGCTTGAGCAGATCGGGCAAGCGACTAGATATAGGCTGGATAAAATCTCGTTCCGCATATTCATAAAGCATCTTCTGATCATGAGATATGTCCGCAGGGGCCTTTTGACCTTTTTCAAGACTCTTGTGGGTCGCAACTAATTGCGATTCCAGCCACTCCTCGAAAGGTTGTTTTGTTTCAAGAACACCCGTGCTAGAGACCTTCTTTGCTTTCCAAATGATAGGCAAGAAGATGTTCCCAAGAGCTTTGCAGAGTGGACACATGAATTCCTTCAACTCGGGCCGCTCAGGGTGATTTCGCGCAATTTGACTGACGTGGCGTCTCTGGGTAGCATTCAGGTAAACCTCAAAGCATGCAAAATGCATAATGTGTCCGCATCCAGTAGTGACCGGACCAGGCGTCACAGAAAGAGGAGGGAATCCTTTTCCCAATTCTTGACGTTCACTGGTGACGCGCTCGCCTGATGCGGTGACCTTCTCCACGGTGCGACGGTTCCTTCCAGCCACGCCGAAGGGTCGCATATCTTCAGCTGACCGATCAAGACTGCTCGGCGTTTGTACGACTTCGTCCACCCACTCCTCATCGTGCAGAGGAGTTTGCCGCATGATCCTGCTTTCGGAAATGTATCCGAACGAACCATATAGCCTTTGTTCGTTGCAATCTTCCTGACACAAAATACACGTGCCCGAGGGATATTTGAGTGTCTTTTCCTGTTCAACCAGTCCACCCGTCTCGTCTTCTAGATCGCTGAAGTCATCTTCGCCCCAGTCAAACTCCTGGTTAGCCAGGAACTTTCCCTGTTGTTCTTTGAAGGCTGCCATAACCTTTGCCTGTCGATCAAGTGCCTGCTTCTTCTTGAGCTCCTTGTGCTCTTTATCTTGCGGTGCAGGCGAGGCAGTATCCATCCTATCAGCCGGCATGTTGATTGCTGCCGCTGCGATAATGAAGGAGTCTTGTTGGCGTTGCTTGAGCCTATGAAGGATCAGACTTATTTTCGGTTCACATGATTTGAAAGCTTCGGCATCTTGTAAGGTCTTCAAGATCGATAGAACAGTCGGATGGCCTGATATGCCTATGTTTGCGTTTCTAGTCAATACTGAAGTGACAAAAGAATCAGGTATCTTTTCGGACCATCCATGCTCCCCTGTTTTGTCCTCAAGAATAGCCACGAGGAGAAGTTGTAGGACAAATTGGATGTAAGTTTCGACACGGGTGGCTGGAATGCCTGGTGTCGCTGCTGTTGCTCTCAAACCATAGCCAAGCAAGTAGTATATCACTTGAGTAAAGAGCGGCGTTCGGGTGAATGCCGACAGATCTTGGAACAGGCCTGAAGGGATTTGGCGGAGCTTCGGCTCATAGACGATGTCGCTAGCTTGCTTTCCGGTTTTCTTGGCCATGTAGGTCTTGTATATGTTCTCTGCTTCCTCCCTTTGGTTGCGATTGTATTGATGAAGATAAGGATCTACAAGATCAATGTACTGTTCCTTCAATTCAAACGTCCCGCTGTCGGACAAGCCCTCCGGAGCACGGAATTTGGTCATCTCGGACAAGACAGCAGGGAACTCGTCCATGTTTTGAATTCGGTCTGACAGGCGTGCAGTCATGTCAGAGAAAGAAAGTGGCTTGAAGCACAGCACATGAGCGATGTCTTTGCGCATTGATGCCAGTTGAGATTCGTCGTTATCCTCCGCGGGGATCAATGACGTGCGCTCACTGAGAATGATGATCAGTAAGTGCACAAAGTCTTCAACCACATCAATAGCCTGACTATCTTCGAATCCATGTTGGCTAGCTTCGTATTTGCCAGTCATCCAGCCGTTCAATCCGAATCGGTCAATCATTGACGCTAGGAAGATTGACGGATCGCATAACACGAGAGCGGACTGTAAGAGGAAGATGTCTCGCTGGTGCGAAACGTCTCTCTGTGATACACTGCGATACTGTGTCATCTGATGTCGTAGAGTGATGCCGTTTCGGACCCAAATGCCTGCACGCATCTGAGCTAGCCATGAGCAGACCCGGAGCGGAAAGTCGAACAATGCCAGTAAATAATCTTCGGGTTGATGCACAGGAATGGATAGAGCAAGGTCCATTTGTAGTTCATTGGGAGAAAACAAGAGTAACCGCTTGATATCCTCTCGATCCATGCTTCGTGCTCGATCGATAAGCCAGGACAGAGTGTAATGGAGGGCGTGATGGAAGCTCATTGGCTGTGCCGCGACAACATAATCGACAATCTTGTAGGACGGACCAAAAAAGGTAGAACTTTCGGCGTCGAATTCAAAGACGGGTGACGTCTTGAACTTGGTCTCTTCTTTGAGCTCGGTCTGGTCAAAACGTCTGCGTTCAGCGCCTAGAGAATTAATGATGGCTACCCTGGCGGCTGCACGTATAGCGCGTTGGATGTTTGTTGGATCCTCGTCGCGCCTCCAGGCGAAAGACTCTGCAAAGTGTCTACACAGCTTGTTGATTTCTCGGGTAATTAGAGAAGCACTAATCCAGGCCTCGGATTCAAATTCGAGATGCTCGCCTACTTGACGAACGTTTGGACAGATACCTTGATGGAGCTTTACAAGGTCTAGAAACTGTAGCAGATAACGTGGCTCTTCGCGAATCCTCTCTTGAACAAACTCGGAGCCCAGTAGGTACTTCATATCGAGGAAGAAGTGATACATTCGACGATTAGTCACAGCTCCTTGCTCGAAAGCTAGTGTCGCTTTGGGGTCGACATTTGAA
Organism: Alternaria alternata; assembly: GCF_001642055.1. Lineage (NCBI taxonomy): Eukaryota > Fungi > Ascomycota > Dothideomycetes > Pleosporales > Pleosporaceae > Alternaria > Alternaria alternata. Next base: position 297,270 of record NW_017306209.1, read on the forward strand.
GGATAGCCCACCTGGCGGGTGGTCAAGAAGGTGTAGAGAATAGCCATAAGGTTCGTCAGAAAATTGCCACGTTCAACAACCTCGGAGGTAATCGATGGAGTGGTCAACATCTGCAGAGAAAGATTGATGATGGAGTGATCAGGCTCACGATCGGCAATGAGGTAGAGTTGTGCCAGAGCAGTGTAGACGCCAGCAAACCGTAGACCCAAGAGGCGCTTGAACTCAGGAATCGTGACCACGGTACTGATGAAGACATCGCGTATACCGATACGCAGCTGCTTCCACATACGCAAATCATACAATATCAGGTGATCGAGCCTCAAACGTTGCCAGAGATCTTCATGAGGTGGGGTTCCAGGCTTCTTACCGTAGCTCTCAGGCTTCTCTAACCAGTATCTGGCTGGCCGTGCTGGCCGTAATGGTAATGACCGAGTGTGAGGTGTCTCGGGCACTGGTAGCATTGGCTCGACATGACTGAGAGACGGCGCGCCAACCATAGGCTCACTATCTGACTCGGCTGGTGTAACACTTTGTTCGAGCTGACCTCGTTGTAGATGTTGAGGTGCTGGCGGCGGCGGTGGAGGAGGAGCAGGGTAGCCTGCCATGGTCGCTTCAGACACTTCGAGCGCCTCATCTGCGCTTTCGTACGCTCCCATTTCAACGTCACCATCGTTGTCTTGAGCACCGACCTCATCGATGTCCATATCATCTTGGGTTTCGGCTGCAGGTCCGCCCTCGTCATCATCGTCGTCATCCGAGGCAGTGGTGTCATCGTTGGTATCGGTGGTTCGCTGTCGCTGGACCCGTATAATACGAGCTCGTCGCTGTAATAGCATGCCGTTGAAGAAGCCGTCCATCTCAGCTTCCTTGTCCTCCATCTCGTGGTCGTCAAGACCGTTCTTGCCAATGCCTTGATTTGACGCCTCACTACCAACACGCCATGGCTTTAGGAGTTCCTCACAAACGGTACGGCGGAGTATCTGGTTGTCCTCTCCAACGCTGCAGCCTGCAATATCCTGTATCCATTCGATCAGGACACCGCCCATCTGTTCTCGGAAAGTGTCCCTCGCGGATCGAATGGTCACAGTGAGCTTGATCTCCTCGATGATCTTGGCCATGCGAAGGAGGTCGTTCAAGTCCGTCCGATAGACAATGGCACTGCGCCCCACGTCGTTGATCTCGTAGGCCTTTGCTAGGCCAAAGGCGAGTTTTTGTTTGCACGCGCGAGCGACCTGGTCCCGGACGTCGTTGACCGTATGCTTCTCATCATTCCACAGTACGAGACAAAACTCATCGCACTCCTCTGACTCGTCTCCCCCCTCGTACCATCGGGAGGTAAGGCGCGAGTTGCGCTCGTCCTGGCGGATGGACTCTTCGGTCTTGAGCAGGCGCAATTGCTCCGGTGAGCAGGAAAAGACGTCGATGAGGTAGTCGAGTGTTCGTGCGATGGTGGTGCGGATGGTTTCTACGAGTTCGTCCGGCAGCATGGAACCTTGCCTTGCCTTGCCTGCCGCCTTGGACTCGCGCTCAGGGTCTATCGAGTGTATGTTGCAGTGAACTGGTCGTATCCAGGCCTCGTCGTCTCCACAGTCGCAGCAGCCAGAGTTTCCTGGCGACACACTGACAAAGACCTGGTGTCCCTCGTGATCAGATGCATCGAAGCAGCGGGCGCATAGCACGCAAGTGTCGTCTGCGCTGCAAGTTTTACACCGATATGTAGCCTCGCCATTCTTGAATATGTGTCCACAAGGCTTTCCTCTTGCCGCTGCCGTATACTCTGCACCCTCTACTGCACCCTGGGCGTCGCGCAGGCTCCATGGCTTCTCCTCGTCCGTCGGGAGTCCATTAGGGAAGAAGTAGGATAAGAAGTCGTCGCGGCCAGCGAGGGAACGGAAGAGAATTTCGCGCAGCTCTCGGTCAGCAGCCAGCTCGAATCGGTAGTTGTGTCGTCGTGGTAGTTCGCGCAGCTGTCGACATAGTTCCTGCTCGTGCAAGGACATGTACATTGTGCAGCTTTCGCGGCGGGATGGTGGGGGTGGAAGACGGCAAGCGGGGTGGTAAACAAGGGTGATTTGAAGGGCGGGATTGTTTGTTAGTAGCGGTTGCGTGGACCAGCCACCAGGGTGAGAGTCGTGTGTTTGTACGGAGCCTGGAGTTGCGTGGTAATGGAGAGAAGCAGATTCGCGCTATGTCATACCTCGTGAAGTAGCGCGGACCCCCGAGGCAGGCATGCGCGGCGCCACCAAGCAGCCACGGTCGAGGTTAACTATTACTTTCGCGCAGGAACTCGTTGACATACGTCGCCTGACACATTCACGGGGCCATCAATGGGACTAAACGTAACAAAGTCTGTCATGTGCTTGCGGATTTGCCTTGATACCTCGTTCTCTATACCCAATGTCCTCCGCCCAAGTGGGCTATGAGTGGCATATGCCTTGTCCGCTCAAAAGATATGTCGGCTTCTGGCTCACCATTAAGCCCAGTAACACAATCACATTGACAGTCAAATAATGTGCTCGTTGCGACACGAGCTGTTACATCAGACACTTGGCTGCTGAGGCTCTCATCACGGAATTCCATATATAGAGAAAGGTCAACATGTCGCCTTGATATTTCGCATGCTGTAGTATACACCACAATGTACAGTGTTCGCTCCAAAGAACCGTAAAGAAGAGTCTATTTCATGTTCGAACTGTGGTATGGCTGAAATCCTACTCGTCGTCCTCGGCGGCCTCCATGTATCGCTGCTTGATGTCCTTCCATTGACGCTGTGGTGCACGTTAGCAGATGCCCCGTCCATTGTGGCAGCCTGACATACGCCGCGGTTGATGCTGTCCCAGATCTTCTCGGAGCCTGTGTCGAATGCGCTGTGCTACTGTCAGCTCCCCTGCTTTCCCCGAGTTCCACTTCGGATGCTGTGGCTTACAGTTGCAGACCGAAGGCGGAGCCAAAGACGGCGAACAACATGGTAGTGTTGCTGCGGAGGACCGCGCTGCAGCCGATGGTTAGTCTCGTCGGATCGAAGGGTATGCGCGAGTAGGGACTTGCTTGTAGACGTTGCCGAGCATCTGCGTGGAGTCGTTAGCGCGCCTTCAGTTGTGTCAGCCGGTCAATTCACTTACGCCAGACATTTTGAACGTGTCGAGAGGGCTGGGTAGACTGTGGAGGGTGATGTGAAGGTGCTTCGCTGACGGTGTCAAAGGTTGAGGTTCGCCGACAAGATTCAAGCTCTCGCGTCACGGGGATTTCCGCTGCGCTCATTGGTGCGTCGTGCCTTCCGCTTTGACGTGAACTTTACCTCCAACCCCACCACGACATTCGATTCACTCTCCACAGCCCAAAGCCTTAACTTTTCGCCTTTGTTGGACGACGCCTGCAACGACTTGGCGACGTCTCACTAGAACGATTGGTTCGTCTTGGCCTGTCGTGACTACCTAACGTCCTCCGGCGCATCCTACCTCCAATCCACCTCACGGCAAGCGCAACCAGCACGATGCCCTCCGTAGAAACTCCTGCAATTTCCAAAGCCGGCATCACCACCTCCGCTACCGGCGAACGTCACATACCCGCATCCGTCCGCCCCGACGGCTCCCTGCGCAAAGAGATTCGCGTTCGCCCAGGCTACCGCCCACCAGAGGATGTTGAACTTTACAAGAACCGCACCGCCGAGGGTTTCCGCAACAGAGGCAAGGCAGGAGTGCCGGGTGCAGAAGCGGTAAAGAAGGAGGAGAATCCTAGCACATCGAGTCCCGCTGCCAACAAGAATGCCAAACGGAGAGAAGCTAGGAAAAAGGCTGCAGCCGCAGCGGATGATGGAAAAGACGAGGGCAAAGGAGCCTCTGCCGACGTGAAGGAAAAGGAAGCGTCGGTGGAGGTCAAGGCGAAGGAGAATGCGAAGCCTGAGGCGGACAAGGTTGTCGACCCCGAGGTCGAGAAAGAGAAGGAAGCGAAGAAGCTTACGAAGAAGTTAAGACAGGCGCGCGAATTGAAGGACAAGAAAGACAAGGGCGACAAGCTGCTCCCAGAGCAGTTCGAGAAGGTCATCAAAATCAACGAGCTGATACGTCAATTAGAAAGCCTCGGCTTCGATGCACAAGGAGAGAAGAAGGGTGAGACTTGAAGGAAAGGCTGCAGGCTACTCTATCGATAGCTATACCATCTTCCAGGCCAACTCAGTTGCTCCTCCAGTATAAGCTAGCGGCCCTGGGACGGCTGCGCAGCAGTGGCGTGGATAAGCATCATAACAAAGGTCTTAATATCCATGGCTTCACACCAAAGGCATGTCACCCGAACATACGCCCATCTCGATACCAACCGCAGAGAGCTTGGTCATGAATCGCAGCGCATTCTCTCGCTACCGCTCTGTTTGCTACAGGCTGCTACGAGGCATCGAGGCGAACGATGCAAATCAGCCTCCCGAGCTTATCGTTGGGAATTGTCGCAGTCCCAGTGTACATGTACCGTAGAAAAGTATGAAAGAGAGATTCGACCGCAAGGCTCAACTAGTCCTCATCTCTAGTGATTTGCTACCAGTGTGATCTCTTCTTCTAAGCCCATCAATGAGGTACTACTGCGAGGCAAGAACGAAAGCAACAGGGCAAGTAGCTCCTCCATGCTCATGTCAAGAGCCGAGACACAAACATGCAACAGCGGGGATCAGCCTGTGATCGCCCTCTTAACTACTGATCTGCAGATGTTCTGTTTGTATATGGCTGAGCGGACGAAAAGCCTCATGTTGTTCTGGTTATTTAACCACAAAAGTCCCTGATTTTACCGTATTGAGATATCACACTGCAGAAAACAGAAGAACGTAAATAGAATCACTAACGGTGAACCCGGAACAATATCAGAACAGACAAAGAACTCGATGGGAGAACTGATTCTCAAAGTACCATAGTCGTACGTGAAAACAAAGGGAGGTTATTGATATCTATACCAAAGTCGACGAGAACACCAGGGATGTAGGATCCAATCACCAATCAGGTGTTCTGGCGTTCCACACTAAGGCCCCGGCATAAGCACTGTATCGGGAGAGCTTCGGACTACTTCCCTGTTCACACTTGTGTGATCCAGCTGAACGCTCTGCTTCCTCGCACTTTGATTACGCAAGGATGATCTTGTTGTCATTGAATTAACGTTTTTCTCTCTTACTAGGTGGAAACGTGCTAGAGTCAACAAACAGCTCCGACTCGGATTCTGATTCTGGCTCATGATAGCGGCCTCAAAGAGAAAGAGGGTTAGGCTATCTTCCATATGTAATCTACAAATTCAGCTGTGTGGAGAAATGGGGACAAGTATAGCACCCACAATTCAAGATAGAATTAATCGGCAGAAGAGCAAGGAGAATGAATTCTAAAGGCCAAAGAGAAGAAGATTAAGAAGAAGCAGAACTCTAGCTTGAGCAGTTTACTCGTTCCAGTGGTAGGCAACAGGCGAGATATCCTGTCCTCCATAGGCTGTACCCCCAAAGTCCAGATATCCCTGCGCACCCGAGTACGGAATCCGCGCAATATCTTCCCATTCACCCATAATCCATACACTTTGCATTCCCATGATCATATGCTGAAGCACATGACAATGAAGCATCCAGCATCCTGCGTCCTGGACACGCAACCTCCAGCAACGCCAACCCTCGTCGTCTCCTGCCGTACCCTTGGAACGATAACGGTACAGGTTCGTCGTATCCCGCTGCACGGGATTGTAGTTTGCAAGTTTCTTCTCGTTCTCAACAGGATCATAAGTCCCATTTCCACTTCCGCAGTCGTAGAAGTGGGCACCGTGCAGGTGAAAGGGATGGAAATCGAAGCCGCCGTTGTTGTCCACGAGACTACCCGTATTTTCCAAGATAATCTCGATAACTTCACCGAGTTTGGCAGGCCAAGTCAGCGTGTAAGGGTCCCAGCCGCCATTCTCCATGGCTGCGGTGTAGTTTGGCATCGCCGCAGGGCCATTCTTGTAAATGTCGACAAGGTATGGGGGACTGTTGGCCGGATTTGTTTCGGTCCAGTTCAGGCCATCGAGCTGCCAGATGGTGGTGGACTGCCTGAGTTGCACGTTGCTCACGTGAACGCGACGGGTCACCTCGGAGGCATGGGGAAAGTTGTTGGGTACCAATGGCTCGAGAGCATATTCAAGGAAGTCGTAGGTGGCGTTGGTAAGAGTTAGAGGGGCTACTGTAGGCGCAGAAGTGATCTTTGGTCCATTGCTCGGGTAGCGCAGGATACCGAATCCAGTATAAATGGCAGGCCGATCTTTGGTCTCAAACTGGATGATGTAGTCGGTCTGATTTCCGAGCTCTTCAACCGTTTTCGTCTTAAGAAGTGCATCGAAACGTTGTCCAGACGAAAGCATCATATGGTCTGTAGTGTACGGCTTCGTATAATGACCATCTGCCTCGATCACGTCGAGCTCGGAGTGGCCCTCGATACCGAATGAGACCATGGATATGGCTGTCGCACCAACAAAGCGCATGCGATACGTCTTTCCGGGTTCCACATCAATCACCGGCAGTTGGCAGTTGCCCTGGCCAGCTGTTTCACCGATAGCTACACCGATACCGTTCAGAAGTACTGCATTCGTCTCGCCAGTCCAAACAAATGGGGTCGCAACGAGTCCGTGCTCCATCGTCTCGTCAGTCTTGTTGAAGTAGTCCTGGAGGAAGACAATACGCTCTTCATCGTACTCGAATGGAGGAATGCCAAAGTCATCAATAATCAGCGGCCCAGCGGCAGAGATAGCCTGGAACCCAATATGAGAATGGTAGAAGTAGGTTCCTGCATCCTCAAATTCAGGGTGAATCTCATAGTCGAAGCATCTTTTGGGTGCAATCGGCCATTGACTGACTGGCGAGCCATCACTGAAAGGTGCTGTGCGTTGGGTAAGGCCATGCCAATGCTGATATGTGTCAGACGCAGTCATCTCAGGCATCAGCGTCTGAAATTAGTCATACCATGGTTGTATTGAACTCCTCCATATCGTTGCAGACGCGCACCCAACTAGTCTTTCCTGCTGGGAGACGTAATGTAGGTCCAGGAGATGTGCCATTGACCAGTGCAGACATGCGATGCTGGCATGCTACAGTGTGGTTTTCGTATGTGACAGAGAGATAGAAGTCTGGGGTGAACCCTCCATCATGAGTATGGAGATGCGATTCGTTCTTCGATGTCGGATAGGGTGCGTACGACTCTTTGCCAACGACTGAATGCACTACTCCTAAGAGCAGGCCAAGAGCTAATTGGGTAAGCATCTTTGACGATGTGGGATACAAGACGGACGTTGCTCAATCTCAGTAGAAGGGATTCCCTATATAACGGTGGCGGTATCTGGCTGTGCACAATCTGACACAGCTAGTCTACCGTGTTTGAACTGTGATCTACGTCAGCGGTGCTGACGGCAAGGGTGGACCCGTGAGATTCTGTAGTACAGCCCAACGCTTCTGAGAAAAGTTCCGAGATCCCGCCGAAGTCATGATGTTTAGACTCAACTCAGCTTGCATCTTCGCACTCCATCTAGTAGAAACCTCCAAACTGTTCGCAGGAGAATCCGTATAGTATGCGTAAGCGCGACGGTCAAATTAAAGTTTCCAGATTCATGTGGGGCCGAGTAGTCTTACTAACGCGGTATACGGCCTACGATGCTCGATAGGGGGCTTGGGTCCGGTCCGAATGGTCGTTCTTTCTCGACATCGCAATTACCGGATCGTCCGGAACACGCTGTAGCACAGTAGAAATAGAGAAAGACTTGGATCAGAAGCACTGAGCTGGCGAATAGCCTAAATGATGCTGGAGACGATGCCAATGCCCCTGATCATCAAACCATGATATGCACCGACTACAAATAGAACCTTGTTCACCTTCCACAGCCTTGCCTGGCGGCAGTCCTCTCTATAAACATCCAACGGCTCTCCTTCTTTGCAAGCACTTTGTAGTGTAACGTCATCGACAAAATGTTTACTAAACTCGCCGTATCTTTTCTTGCCATGCAAATGCTAGCATCGGCAACGCCAAACCAACAACGGAGAGCCAACGACGTTGACATTACGAGCCTAGACAAAAACGTCACATCAACCAGCGGAGTCGGCAATGTCGCAGCTGCGGGTAGTCTTACACCATTTGGCGACATCGGCGTAGGCTGCGGCATTAACTGGCAAGCCGGCGTATCATACGGAGGTACGTTGTTCGCATTGCCTTCCAATTCGCTCTAGCTAACGTGCGCGATATAGGCGGGCTTACAGCAGGGTCCAGTGACTTCGGTCTAGGCGGTGGCTTCAACATAACCCCCGAAGTCCTCACAGTAGGGGCTGGTCTTGGCTTGAACTCGGCGAACGTTTCTGCCAACATACAATTCACGGGGGCGAAGAACGGCAGTGTTGAGCTGGTTTTCGAAAGCAGTGCACCAATTGTATGCACGCCGGGATTCAAAGATGGGAAGTCGACTGTGTCGTGCACCACGGTGTAATGCCTTCGAAGGTTCCACTTCGATTGTATTCACCCTGGGAAACAAGGACGGATTATTAGTCGTGTCTCGTAAGACGGTGTGGTGTCTTCTGTGTAGTTCAGAGGCGTCAGAGTTTGGAAGAGGAAAGAGATGGACAGTGCGATGAGCGGATCTCGTCTTGCCCGCATTCTCCATGTTTCGTTGCACTACAGAGGATCCGACTACATCCTAGAGGCTTGAACTCTAGACGTACTCACTGCTTCTTATGTCAGTGCGCTGATAAGAATGGGGTGGTGTATACCTAGGTACCTCTCTTGGAATACGTTTTTGTAATAACTGAAATCCCTATACTTCGACCCAAGAGATACTGCTGTTGCGATTGTTCAGACATGCCAAATGCCTCTTTCACGTACTTGTGTCGTTACCAATTACAGTATCGAACATTACGTTTTCAGTTCGCGCCTGAGGTGTTCTTCTTGAGAATGAAGCCAAAGTACTGGAAACTGTCGCCTCCACCCATGATTTCCATGTCTAGATCCCACTCATTCTTGCGATTAAGGATCGGTTTGACAAAGTGCGGTTGCCGATAGGTAATATAAAGAAACACGCCGTCGTCTTTCAAGACCCGCCAGACCTTGTCAAAATCAGCATGTGTTCAAGCTCACATGCCTGGGCTTCTGTTATACACTCACCTCACTGATATACCTTCCACTATTATCCATAACCTCTTCGGGTGGACTCCATGGACTCCCGTAGATCATTGCATCTAGAGTGCCTTTGTCAAAGGCGACGTCTACGGACTTGCTATCGATGTCTTTCATATCCCGGACATCGCCGACTCTCCATTCAACCTGACTTTTATCTGGATGTCGTGATTTCATCAAATCGACCACTACCGCGGAAAAGTCAATACAGAGCTGATTCGTATAGCCTCGCTCTAGAAGATCGTATGGGACGGTCTAGCAATGAGTCAGCCCTATGAAGACGTAGCCGCAAAAATGACAGAGGTTCTCGTAGTTCAGTTCACAACATATGAACCGAGAGAATGGTAATATTTGCGTCCACATTATCGTGCAGCCTACAGCTTTCCAAACTTGAAGTGAGGAAGAACCTACGCTGTCCCCGCTCCCCAAGTGAAGAATTTTGGCATTCTTTCCCTCATCCCTCTCCTTATCGAATAAATGCTTCTTAAAGAAGGGCTCTAGCTCATCGAATGCGCGGAACCATTCGTGCGTTGGCTTGTCGCTGTCAGCCTTTGCATACCGTTCGTCCCAAAACTCTGCGTGGCCGAGGGCTTGCGCCTCCTCGGAACTGGAGGGCATCGTATATCTGGTCGATCTTGGCTTTGTGCCCGTTGTAGTAAGCTGTCAATCTTAGCAAATAACAAAGGCTACGAGCCCTCGGAAATGTGAAGACTGGATTCGGAAGTCGTGCAGTTGCGGCGCAGTGGTTTACCCCTCTTTTGGGTAAAGAACGTGAGTAGTGCTGCTTTCCGAATTCTGACGCTTATCTTATCTGCTTAGCACCCAACTGCCCAAAAAAGTCTGCATTCCTACAGGTAACAAACAAAACTTCAGCAATGCAATGTAGAAGTTGTACAGACACATGTACCAATCTTTTTGTTCTATCGCACAATATAAATCGACCTAGCTACAGCAGCGCAACTGGTTTTGCTATCTCGATTCATTATTCAAGAACTCCCTACCAAAGTCCCGCCACTCTCTAGCAGAGTCCCACCAGTGTCACCAAGGACCTTATTCCGACGCGACACTCCTTCTGTCTCCCCTACAGTACCTTCTGCGACATGATTATGCTTAACCAGATTCTTCACTATACTATCAAGTTTCTTCTTCTCGATATGGCCTTCGGCATAAACGCAATTGAGCGTCTTGACAAGGAAATTGTGTGCAAACGTAGCGCAGTCACTTGTGACTTTCTTGTAGTACCGAGGAAATGACAGACCGGCGTTGTATTTGATCATCCTATCTGTCGTTCGAATGCGACAAACGGAATAGTACCGGCCGGACTCTTCGTCGGTACGAGGGTGGTGGAACCACAGGTCGTATTCGTTATCCCCACGCCTTCGTGCGAGATGGAGGCGTATGATGTCCCCCACGCGAGAGCTTTGGGGCTCCTCTTTTGCAATGCCTAAATACTCGAAGTATTTTTTTGGTTTGTCTGTATCAGCTCCAGTAATATCGTGTATAACAACCGAAGCATGTCCGCGAAACGTGACACCAATTTCGCACCATTTCTCTGGATTCTGCTCTGAAGACTGGAAGAATTTATCAGAGTAGGCGCGCTGAGGAAATCCTTGGACTTTCTGTCTGCTGTAGAATTCGTGATCGTCGTGATCGAACAGATCTCCTTGTCGGATTCCTCTGGTTTCACGGTCTGAAGTTTGGGAGGACAGTATGGCTTCGATGGCTTCGATGTCGGCTGGGACTGCTTTACACTCATAGGTGCTAGGGTTGTAGTCATTCAGGTCCGTTTGCTTGAAGATGGGAAGATAATAATCGGGCCCGGATGAGGCATGGCCATCGCGACGGTGGCGATGCCGAAACATAGGTAAGCACATAACCAAACCTTGGAATACCAAGGTTGTGTTCTGAACCTTGCTCAGTAACAGGTGGTAGGATGTGTAGCAAATGGTCGCGTAAGGTCTATGTGGCACAGATGGGGCTTGTAAGATCTTTGTTCTATCACTTTGCATACGCCAGCTGGTTTCACCGGTCCAACGCGCGTGTCCTTCATTAGTGGAAGCATCCTGTCCCCCGCATGAATCGATTTCACCTCGCGTCGTACAATCAAATCAAAGGCTTTATCAAAGTTGTACAGATTCATCATTGAACCAATAACAATAGAGGCTGGCTTGCTTATCGTCTTTGATTGGATGCTGTCAGCCGTGTTGTGAGGTAGATGGCGTCCGTCGCTTAGGCGCCAATGTGAGCTGAACACAACTGCAAGTTGGTAAGCACTCGGCTTCACGCTTTTCTTCTCCTTATCCACCTTGCCGCCCATCATATTGCAAAGTTTTCGCAGCCTGTTGGCGATGTCGACGACTTCCAGCACCTCGAGCATGATGGAATTCGGCCCTGCCAACCAGGCCATCTTACAAACAGATCTCAAAGACTACATGGACACACTTCATGACATATTACGCAAAGAATACAAAAGAAAAAAGCATCAAGAATTGATGGATCGTATTAGGATTCTACCAGGAGGCTGGTCGACAAGTGTTTACCTAATCCAGTTGCAATTCGCAATCCGATGGCATTCGGCCTTAGCTCAGTACGGCGCCTCGTCAACACCTTTACACGACTTGTATCTTGTTAGTACTCCACACACAGTATGGCCAGCTTCTTTCAAACACTGGTCGCTCTATTCCCAAAGCACCTTTTTTCACCTGATCCTCCAGGGAGATAAACCTTACTTCCAAATCGACCGTTTTACGATAGAGCAATTGCAATCTCAGCTTGATTGCATTGATTGGCAGGTACGATGCGACAATGTCCATCGTTTGAATACACACGTTGCGCAAAATCGGCACATACCCATGATTGCATTTAATATTGGGCAGACTCAGTTCAGCGTGGCGCAGATCGAGTGTTTAGCTCAGGCCATTTCCGAGCAATTCGAGAAATATACGAAATGGGAGCAGAACTGTCAGTTATTCGCACTGTCAATTTCGGAAAGAGTGGTAATGACCAAGGGTGTTGGCACTATCTTTGTTGGGACAAGAGCCCAGATTGCGCATTGGGACACCATGGCTACAAATTGTGAGCACTCGTCACCATTTAGCCAAGAAGAGGGATATCTGTTGAGAGATCCAAGCCACGGTGAGATTGATTTTCTTGAGTACCTCAATAGACACACAAACTGATGTACATATTGTGTTAGAGTTGTCAAACCGTTCGAGCTGGCACTTTCTCAATCTACCTGCTCTTTACGCAGATTTGAGGCATATATCCAACGCTATAGCTATTCGAACACTATATCTTCATGGGCCTTACTCCGCTGGGAGCTTCGATCCGAATAGCCGACGTATATTGAAGCGTTTGAGGGAGTCTGGAAAGCAGCTGAGTAAATCCGTGAGAGAATTCTCACAAGATATTGCACAAGGCCAATTAGTCAACGCCATTCGCGGAAGACGTACATCTAATCTTCTTGCATACGAGAACGCGCTCATCGCGGCAAGAAAGGGTGATCGGATTGCGCAGCTTCTTCTCCCGTTCCATAGAATGGTTTTATCGATTAACGAGGAGGACGCCAGCGAGGTCCTTGTCAGGCTCATAAATCGAGGATCGGGCTTGGATGACGGTGAAACAGATAGCCACTAGCGAATTCTCCTGTTATATTACTTTGTGTTCGTTACATACTTCTGGTAAAAAGTCAACTAGTTTGCTTCTTAAGAAGCAGTTGATACCTAGATTGTCTTTCGGCAAACGAATGACGACGTACACGATAAGAGGAGTGGTACGAGAAAGCACATTATTTCAACTGTGCACATGAATTGAAGAGTACTCCGAGGATATTCAATGTAAGCTTTGTTAAGACGCTTCAGGATACGAGACAGCGTATGCCTTCTTCAATCCCAACTCCACATCGTTCTTCATTTTTTGCATTGGAGGGGCATGCCGCAAGTGAAAAACGCCTAACATTACACTTAATTCGTAACCCTGAACTTTCATCCTCCAGCGACTACAGCCAAACCCTCGTAGATCTGCCTCCTCACCCTAGAGAACGTTGCAGCGTCATTATTCCTTGGATCCAGATTACCATAAGCCCCTCCATCAATCTCAATCTGACCAGTAGCCGTCTTCCTCACAGCCACCGTACCGTTGATGACAAGTACACCTTCGCCTCTGAACTCGGCTTGCATGCCGTTGGCATTCATGAGCTTCCTCAGATCGGCAAGACGAAGATCACCGACATGGAAGGGTTGCGCGACGGATCGAACGGCAGTGGCCATGTTAGTAGGAACGACGTCAAGGACGGGTGTGTCATCGTTTTTATCGCTAGACACGGGGACGGCGGGAGCATCGAGTCGAGCTTTCTTCTTCGCTGGCGTATCCGCTTCTTCCTCAACCTTGGGCTCAAGGCTTGCAGCTGCGAGGCGGCCAGTGATAGCCACAACGCCCATGCCACGAACATTCTGCCAGCGCAGGTTGCGCACCATGCTGCGGCTGAGCTTGACACTCCACGCATTCGTGTCGACACTGGCGTCAATCATGATACCGACAGCGGGTGTGAAGACATCGACGGCGTTGGCAGAATCGGTGTTCGCATTCAGTGCTATTCGACTGATTTCGGCGAGCTCAAGAGTCTCGCCTTCCTCCCCGCCCACGAAGATTAGCTTGCGAGGTTTGATAAGCGGGATAAGCTGCTGGATCGTGCGGCGATCGTGCAGACCCGAGAAGTCGACAAAGGCAATCCGACACCGGATCTCCAGAGTTTCTGACTCGATGATGACTTTCGATGGGCCCTCCACCTTGTCTGGATCGTCTTCTGGTTCACTGTCCGATTCTTCGTCCTCGCCTTCTCGAACCTCCTTGTCTTTCCGGCGCTTTTGGTTGGCGTTGGCTTTATTAGTGTCGGTGCTGTTTAATAAATCATCCCATCTCCTCTTCTGACCAACAGCATTCTCCTTCTTTGTTCCTTCACCACGAAGAGCTTCTCCGGCAGTGTTGTCCTCCTCTTCGGCACGAGCGAAGTCTTCGGGTCGAATAAGATCACCAAAGTCGTCCGCGCGACGCTTCTTGGCCTGGAACGGAAACATCTTCTCTTTGCCTTTCTTGCCCTGCACTTCGTAGTCATAAACATTCTTCCGACGTATGAGTACATTTACGCCCAACTCTGCGTCTGTCATACCAAGTTTGTTTCGCGCGTGTTGGAGGGCAACGGTTGCATTGAGCGCTTTTCCTCGATATCCGTCACCAGAGCCTTCCGAACTCTCTGACTCAGTTGATGATCGATCATCAACGATATCAGCAGACGTTTCGAGCATTGCTGCGTTATCGCCGCCCATGGTGGTCTGACGTTGTCTCTGGCCGGCAAGGAACTGCTGATAAAGCGGGACTTCATCACCTTCGAGTGCGACTGCGCGTACCGTGCTGAATGGTGCTTGATCGCCTGCGGCATCTATCACACTAATAGAAGGAGCATCATGTCCTGGTGATGCATTGCGCTGGTTCCACAACTCCCAGAGGTACCGACCGAGACCTTTCTTTTGTGCGCCCAGCTGACCAGCTCTTTCTGTGAGTATGACCAAGTTCTTCTCATCAGATGCCAGGCTTCGAAGAGCATCTTTGGAGAATCCCCACTCGAGCGTCGCATCGCTTGCCAATATCACTCGCGGTCCAGCTGCGCCCAGCATACGAGCCACACGTGTCTTGCGCTCGACTAACGTTATGTGCTTGAAGTCGAACGGGACTCTGGCTCGGTCTTCTTCTTTTCCGTTTTTGTTCCTTCGGTCTTGGTCGGCAGCACTGGCTTCAAACTCCTTCACAATGCCCTCCTCCATCCATTCCAACATACTCCGTACATAGCGCATCGTTGCACCACCAGTCCGACTTGCAAGATAGACCTTTGCACTTCGTAGCGCACCGCCGCCCTCGGCGTCTGCTGCCTCACGCTCCCAGGTCTCCTCAAGCAGATATGCCAGTTCAAGTATACGCGCGCTTGAATCTGATGGAATCAAGACGGTTCCACCCTTGGCCACAGTATCTTGAATCATCTCGAGAAGAGCTTCATCTCGCTTGTTGGGCGACCTGGCCACCTTTACCATGCTGGTGTTCTTGCTGCTGCAGATCAAGGCAGTTGGACGACGCAGCTGTTCCAAGACTTCAGCGCCGCCGGTGCCGGGTCCTCCCAGCCAAGCAGCTCCTGAAAGGACGTGTTCCCTGGCCTGGTTCCAGTCGACGGCATAGACGACCGACTCCATGCCATGTTGTATGTGCCATATTGAACCTCCCAGTGTGTGTCCAGCGCTGTATGCAGTGATGGTGAGGCCATTGAGTGGGGGCGAGTGCGGTGAAGGGATGGGCTGATGCGGTTGCGAGTATCGGAGGGGGTTGATGCGGGCGAAGTAGTCGGCAATCTCTTGGGACGTGGGCGCTTGCAGAAGGATGTTGGGGTTCTTGCAGCCCTTGAGTGCCGAGGAGAAGGAGTAGGCAGACTCGCTGAGAGCTTCGGTGGGGATGATGGACGATGCAAGCGGCGTGGATTCGTACAGGTCTTGTAGCAGCGTGCGGCCGAGAGATATGACGGGGTTTGTCGCGTAGACGGGTATACGCGTGAACAGAGGAAAGTTCTTGCAACAGTGTACGTAGGCGCCGAGATGCGCAGTGGTCGCGTGAGTAAGCAGGATGAAGGACAGGGTGGGGACATGTCTGGAGTGTCGAGATTAGTCGTCGTGTATGTATAGTGTATTGCTGCTACCTAGCGACTTTGCTACCTGCTGCCAGTGTTTCCCGGGGATAGCCCACACTTCAACTGGCATCCACATTGCAATCGCGGCCAGATTATGCACCTACCTCTCAATCTCCTTCAGTTTCTCTACGCTGAAATCCTCGTCCCAACCAACATCGATCAAGATTTGTATGCCTCCATCGAATTCTAGCAATGACTGCGACGCTGGCGAGGAGCTCTGCGCGCCTAGAAGAGGAGTGAAGTTGAACATGGGAGCAGTCGCTATTCAATATAATTCAGGCGAGTCTCAGGCTCTTAAGTGCATAGTGGACGCGCGCTGGATGGAATAGTAAAGTCGTGATGTTTCCTTGATAGATGCTGGATGCAATGAGTCCGAACGCGTCAAAGCGCGCCCGCGTCGGAGCTGGCGAAACATATGATCCGCGCGCCTCTTGCCGATTCACGTGACCCTATTCTCACTTGGGATTGTGAGCCTCATGATTCCAGGGTCCAGCAGAAGACATATACTACCCTGAGACCGATTGCAGTACTCTCTCCGATATAGGCTGCTGCTGTCCAAGGAACGATGCCCGGGCATGATACCTGCGGCTACGGGACTCAGCTTCCAAGTCCGAAACATTCCACCAAGCCTCTCGCAGCACTATATCCCACTAGAAGCATCTCTATACCCACGTCGTTTCCGCCTACTGGTTTTGTTTTGGTGTGGTTCGCTAGCCTGTGCCCATGGCATGCAACTTGTACTGCATATCAATCTTGGAAGAGTCAAGCAGGCCCCGCCGCATACGTGTTCGCAGGCGGCGGCTACAAACAGTTCCGTACATTCGAAATTAGTCGATCACCCGCCCGCACATGCATCCGCTGGGAAACCTACAGAGTCATGCTTTTGCCATGGCAAGGGAAAAGGCAAATGTTTGGGGAGACAAAAGATCTACAAAGACGCTGTGAGGCACTCCTCCACAGATCCATCACACATGCGAGAATACCAACCATGGAGTCTTGGTACAAGGCTGCGAATGAAGTCGTGCTAGCATCCCAGGCGGAACTTCGGAACGAGGCCGGCATGCGCAATGTCCAACCCGCCACAAACATGCAGGAGTCGCACTGTGCATTCAACAAACTTCATCCCAGGTCATTTGCAGTGGATACGGGTGACTCCCAAGGCAAATACACGTCTGATCATCTCCTGATATTATACTCACGCGAGTGCCAGAGACGACGTCATGACGGGTGTCAAATAGCACCATCGTTCGCTCTCTCGCACGCCGTCGATAGACTCGTAGATGCTAGTCTCGCGAATCGCTCAGCTCCAGCCCAGAAGTATTTTGAGCATGGATTAACACTTGCTGCACATGCAGCCATCTGCAACTGTTGTCTGCGTCGCTGACGAATGAGACGGGAAGTGACCCCGCAGCTAAAGCACGCCGCTAACAATGCAAGTCATTCGCCTGTCCTCTTCGGCTGCATGCGTCCGGGTTTTCAATACGCAAGAACGGGCTAATGACCGTCAGCCATCAGAGCGCCGCTATCACAACGCAGGGACAACGATCTGACCCATCTTCATCTGGTCTCCCTCGAGACGGTCACAATACTACACAATGATTGTGGGTACGTCATCACACTGGTCAGCATGGGCATTAACTTCGGAAAGGACTGATTCCAAATCGGAGACCGTATGATCGAAAGTAGAAACTAGGATCCACATCGCGACAAGACGGCGGGTCCGAGACATGATACTTACCACCGAATCATGCTGAATAAATGGCCTTGACAGCTTGATTCACAGGCATGTGCCGGTTGTGAACCACAATACTTGCGTGAATCGTGAACGCGCGCTGTAGCAGCGTGCTGCCCAACTCTTGTCCAGATTCCCTCAAGCCTTGAAGGATCATGTAAATGGAGCATGCTCAACAGCAGTCTAAAGCAAGGAGAGGCAGGTTGTTGTTGGGTTTTGCACTCGAGTCTGTCAAAGCGTTCGGTTGGGACCGAAGGTCAGGGTACTGCGGAAACCCGCTCGGAGCCAGCTTTGGGAGCGTGCCTTTGTGCCCGTCGTCCCGCTCCGGCCGCAAAGTAACCAGATCCTCAGCACGCAGGGAAAGTCCACTGCGCGACACTACAATGTCAAAAGGCACCAAATCTACAAAGCGAAAGCCCTTGCTTTAGACGAACATGTTTGCTTTTCGCCAGAAACGCCCACACCAATGGGAGTATATCGCAATGCTTGGACTGCTACCTGCTGATAGGCGTAGCGATTGTGGGGAGGGTGCATGGGAGCTTATGACATCTCAAACAAACTTTGACCGGCCGTTAATCGCTGGGCCTACCAGACGCTGCTGTCATGATTGTGAGGATCTTCAGGCCTCACAATCCCTGACATGCCAGGTGTGGCTTGATGCTGGCAATACTCAATGGGGCCTGGTCGGGTTGTCAGCTTGTCAAGATCGCCTTGCCTGTCGCGCTCAATAACTCTCTATAACTAGAAAACAAGGTCCGATTCGACCGGATCGTAAACTGTGGAGAGATAGTGTCGTCAGGTCACACACACAAGGCATCGCGGAGATGTAGCACGATGGCTGGGCATCCTAGCGTGGGGCTGATTGTCGGCTAGGGGCGCCTCAAGTATCGCGTATTGACTAACTGTTTGGGCGCGCGGCCGTGAATTGATGGCGTTTGTGTGATAATAATAAGCAGCACATGGAGAAGATCATGGACATGGCGAATTGATTTTGGCCGTCAGCGAATGATCAACCAGAGGAATGCGATACACCGTAGAGACTTTTTACGACGCCCAACTCAGATCTATTGCTGATCCTGGACCACCCACTCTGAGCTGGAGGTGGTGCAGCCAACGGGATCTGAGGAGTGGCTAGGCCTGCGAACCAAGATATGAAGCCGCTCGAAAGCGATTCATGCACCATTCGATACATACACTAGGAACATCACGTTTCAATGCTTCACGAGGTTTACAGCCTCCAAAAGACTTAGCGCTCACGCCGGCGACTGATCTCAAAGCCAACTGCAGCGCTCGCTACGTCTTGGGTTGTCGTCAACACTGTCCTTTGCGTGCCCGGTGCTTCACTGCGAGCGTCGGCCTACTCACTGTATTAAGTCGACTGCGGCCCAGGGCGATGGTTACAGCGGGACCAGTGGACTCGTCCTAGGATTATCCTCCATTACCAGTATTAGAGGCGAATTGGTGTCGTTGCTGCGACGCTACTTTAACACACTATATCCTGTCGCCTTTACCTTGCTCCGCAACCTGGTTCAAAGCTACGCAGGTTGCACTTTAATACCTAGTCGACATATATCCCACTCGTTCAAGCACGCCTCCTCCCATACCTATCGTCCCTTCTCCGCACGCTCACGCTGCTCACATCCCCCTTGGGTGTGCCCGACATCGATATCGACCGCTTACCACCGTTACCAGCCAACCCAACTGGTTTTCGTTCACCCCTGCCTGCACCGGGTCTGTGTTCAGCTCAGCCGTTCATCTCGGAACGACGCAGTTTTGCCGTTAGTTCCACCCAAATTCTATTGGACGTTCCGCGGACGCCCACGACTCGCTAAAGACGCATTCCCCCGCTCTCACGCAACCTACCGTGCGATCGCTCGAGGCATCAGGAGCGGACCGCTTGGACCCTTCTGCGACACTCTGCTCAACTTTCGTGGGAACAGCTGCCGCGTTGTTGTACCACTTGTACCGTTTTGCTTAGCATTGGCCGGCAACAATACAAGATAACCCCTGGTCGCCACTTATTGCATTAGATCGTGCCGGGCTCATGCACATCTAGAAGAACATCGCTCTTTCGTGTTACCATCGACGCGCAAAACGGACTGGACATCCAATGCGCGCCTCTTCCCACTACTAGTCCACCAACGTCCTCAACTCTGGCTCGAATGATCTCGACCGTTTCCGTCGGCCCTTCGCCGCCAGGCGCCCATAACCGCTTGAGCACGAGCTCATCGCCGCAGCCCTCCATGTCGTCCGCTAGCGACTCCCCATTTACCACGCCCAATTTCGATTCCACCATTTTCAGCCCTTCCGAGTCACAATCAGAGGAGCGGACAGATGCTCGAACGGGTTCCCTTGAAGTAGTGCCCAAGGTGGAGGAGACGGAACTTCAACTAGCCGATGTCAAGGAAGAGGCATCTCCGGAAGACACACCCATTTCCCCGACCGAACCCGTACGGATACGTCGCGCGCGTGGTCGGCCAAGGATACACCCTCCTCGCTCACCCACCACTCTTGCTAAGCAAGCCAAAGCCCGATCCAAAACTGGGTGCACAACATGTCGGAAAAGGAAGAAGAAGTGTGACGAGACCAAGCCGTTCTGTAATTGTACCCTTGACTCGTAGTTGTCCAACAAGTACTAATCTTGCCTAGGTCTGTCGTGTCAAAAGAACAACATCCATTGCGAAGGGTACAAGCCTGTTGAAATTTGGAAGAGTGGAAAGGAACGGGCAGCAGAAGGTATGTAGTCTTGCATCAGGAGCTTGCTTTTTTGAAGTGGGCCGAGCTAACATCCAAACAGCTCGGAAGCGAAGTCAAGATGTCAAATTTGACCTTCCGCCTCTCATGGAAGGTGTTGAGAATGATCTTGACCGCCAACTCTTGCAACATTTCTCTAGCAGAGCGAGTGCTGTCTTGACCTTACATGGGGACAAGTCGTCGAATCCCTTCACCAAAATCCTGCTGCCCATGGCTCTTCAACACGAAGGCCTAATGCACTCAGTGCTGTGTCTTTCAGCTTCTCATATGTACTCCGTCAACCCGTTACAGGAGTACGAGGACAGACAGGTCTTTCACCGCGGCAAGGCTCTGCAGCTGCTGAAGCATGACATCGAACGACAGAAAGCTGGCGAAGGTGGTGTCATGGTTTACGAAGACTCTAACGTTGCCCAGATACTACTACATCTTCTACATTCTATTTGTGATGGTAACACCTCCGGCGAGTACCGAATGCACATGATCGCCGCAAAACAGATCGCCATGACCCAGAAGTCTTCGAACCCGGAGTTCCAGACCCTTTTCGACGAGTTCTTCTACTACCATTGGATCGCTAGTCAGATCACGTCCCTTGACGGTACCGAGGTCCCCATGATGGATGATTTCAACCTCCCCTTCAAGATCAGCCCGGAGACTGCGGGATTGATTGGCATATCTGATGGACTCTTTGGTTTCATCTCTAAGATCAGCAATCTGCGACGCAAGATACGTAGTCGCATCGACGAAAAGCAGGAGCCCGTCATGGACTATGAAGCGTTGCTTGCCGCCCACGCCATCGACACTGGCCTTCGTGGATGGGTATGTCCCCATACACCCGGATCTCCGCGCTATACCATTTCTATGCTTTATCGACAAGCAACGTGGGTCTATCTCTATCGCACTACAAAAGACTCGAAGCCACATCCATTCATCAAGAGTGCTGTCGACGACGGCATTCGCTACATCAACGAACTACCAGCGGAAGGTTGGGTGCAAAGTAACGTTTTGCTTCCATTGTTCCTCATTGGGTGCGCTGCATTCGAAGAGGAGCAGCGTGTGGAGATTGACAGAGCGTTCACCGGCCTAATTGCCTGTACCGGCCTAGGCAACATCGGCTTTGCGAAAGAGGTCGTCGACGAGGTTTGGTCCAGGATGGACAAGGGGGATACAGACTCATGGGATTGGGAGAAAATTATCCATGCTCGTGGGTGGGATTTCCTCGCTACGTGAGCCCCGAGCAATCCGCGAGGTTTTGTTTTATTGGCGACGTTCGGAATCTGAAGGTTCCGCGAGATCTTCACGTATCACTATCGGGTTATTACTTCAGGGGAGAAGTTATCACATCGCTTGCCACTCGCTGGCATGGTTGATGTGGGACATATGGGTTTTCTGTGCACGGCTATCATGGCGATGACATAGTGTCAGCCTGTAGCCTGAAGTGCATCGCGGCCCTCCAGTTTCGGACTTGGCATTTAGGGTTCCTTATTCAATCGGTGTTTCTACGGGCGCAAAAAGGAGTCATGGTATTTGGTGGGTCGTCGGAGAGCGGTTTACAAGGCTCGGACCGGCAACGATGCACTACGGCCCTTACGATCAGGTTGCATTGGATGGGTGCGTTCCCCTATAACACACGGCGGGATTGTGTTACCATGCGGGAAAAACGGCATTGCTTGTCTTTGCATTTACTTGGCTTCGACTTCTCGGGACATTTCTTTCTTGTTTGCGATATTGTATCTCGTACATAGCCTTTGGGTTCAGCCGAGCGGCGTTTGGCTTTGGGCGGTGCATGTCAGATCGCGATGCACGTACCCCATGCATGGGCGAGGCACACTCGTACACATGGCATTGCAGCACTTGTCGAAATAGGTCCGATTGCTGGCCGGCATTCTCTTATTTTCTCATTACGATGACGACACGTATATATGCAGGTAGCTTCACGGCACAGAAATGCACGCTGGTATCCACTCGGCTCACTCAATTCTCAACGCAGCTTCGCAGGGAACGCATGGCTTAACGGGCGATCACGATCTACCTCGGTGATAAGGTGAGGAGCTATAGTGCGGCGCTGGTGCACTGTAACTTTACAGTAAGCACCACCCGTGCCACAGCATCTAGACTTCTCCACTCCCTGCGGGGACGTTCTTCCTCCAATCCGCTTACCAGCAATCAAATGCTTTGGCGAGCTTCCTTCGCATCGTCGTTGGAACAAACTCATCGCACGGCGTCGTTGAAGGATCCATGACTCGCACACTCAACATGCAGCCACTTCTCAGAACGCTCATGTGCATATAGCCGGATGACGATCATCATCAATTTCCTAGATGCGATGCGAAAGTATGGGACTAACAGTCAGAAAAGCCATCCTCACTTGCGTCGGCGGAGCCCACGGACGAGCGAGACAAGCCGTTAGGCAGATCGGCCCAGGGTACCAGGTTTACAATACGGCAAACGTGGGGTGCTGTCGCACATCTCTTCTGTGCGGCTTGAGCAGCGCTTACGGTTACGTTTGTCCGGCCCAAACGCGCCTCCGATGCGACCGGTACACTTTCCCCAGCAGCACAATGACGAATGTTACGACCAGCGTTGCGGGAACAACAGCTGCAAAGCAGGAATTCACGGCGTAGAATCGGCCCTTCTATGTGGTCGGTCTGAAATGTAACCCCCACGCTTTTCAGGCAATGCTGGGGGTTATAACCCGAAAGATCCGGTGGAAAGGTCGAATTATAGCCTGATTCGAGGAAAACACGCCGTCGGTACCTGGCACTAGTGTTTGTATGGACGAACAGGAAGAGGAGGGGTCCTTCTGCATGGCTTTGAAACGACATTGCTTTCTTCATGGTTCAGTATAGGGCCGAAGCCGTGAAATCGTGCGCGACGTTACGCACATGGCGTGACACCTTATCCGCGTGGATTGCTAAGACGTCACAGATGGAGGGTATACGTATTCTATCCACGCAAGATGAACTGTGAAGGGGCAATTGAGACCCTTCTTTCTCACCAGCCCAGTCTTCCTTACCCTTTCCTACAACCACATGATCCCAAACGACCCCAGCGATAAGCTCAACCAAAACCAGGGCGATATCAGTATTCCATGGAGGTCAGAGTCTAGAGCCATTAGGCCGTCCATTGCATGTAGATGGGATTCTGATTATTTCCGAGAACACCTTTCCGATCTACTTTCTACTTACTCGCTTAGTAGAATACGTTCATCCCAACGGTATATGCCGGGCCTGGAGAGGTATCCCGGATATACCCTCCACCCGGATCCGGATCCGAATATGGGTAGAAGTCCGTACTTAAAATACCTACGTACCTACACGACTCGGTATCGAACACAAAGCCACGAACGCCTACTCGTACACGGTGCCTGCATATGTGACCTGCATAGAATCTCCTTCTTTCATACAATGCCTGTGAAAACGGCAGATTGCAGGTTGCATCACCGGTTTTGCGGCATGGAGATGTCAAGCCCTACACCGTTATTTGCGAATAGTCTTACACCGATGTAAGCGTAGCTAGCTCGCCCCAGACCACGAGGCGAGGACGCGCGTGGCGGTTGACGCAAGCCATCAATATCCCCAGTCTAGTCGGTGTAGAAAACGTGATTAATTGTCCATGCGAACTAGATGCCCGGAAAGGGTCATATGCAGCCTTGTTGGCTGACGTCTTCCAACGGACCTGCAGCTGACACGAAAGAACGAGGTTGTTGTCAGCATTCCACAAGCAGCATGTGGCTTTCGGCGTCAATGGCCGCCCAAGATGGAGGAGTGTCAGGTATAGTAATCGAGTAGTCACTAGGATGGAGCCTGTCGTTCTCGTCGATCACAGAGCCACGGGCGATATCATCTTGGAGTGTAAAGTATATGCCGTGCAAAAGCTGCTTAATGGCCAAGGGTCATGATATGCCCTAATGGCGATCATATGAGCCGCAAAACCGTTGCGTCGTACGAAGGCATTACAAGTGAAGGCTGTCAATATCTGTGGAAAGGAGGTGGTGGAATAACAATGGCAGGCTTGGAAATACCCTCCGCAACCCCAGAGAAACTTGAGGATACAAGATGCCCTGCTCAGCACTCGTCATACACGACTTCGGCAAATAGACGATGCTGTCATAGATTGTAAAGTGAAGCATTCCAAGGTTGCAGGATCGTATTCATGAAGCTCATGAGATCGTTCCTGATCCAAGGAATTCGGCTGTGAAAGCCGTAGTGTTGATGCTAGTGCATGTTGGAGAACCAAGGTGGTTTGTCTCCCGTTGTCCCCAGCATATGCCGCCTGCATTTACTCATCACTCCAAGTTTTGGGACCAGTGCATCCGTCCTCGCATTGACTAAGTTGGAACGACGTCGGCTTTCTTTGGCGAGCAGTAAATCAGGCTGTCATGATCAACTCGTAAAGGTGGTTGGCCGAGTTTCTTGGAATTGAGACCCGGAAGATTGTCCCCGCCCAATGATAGCACGAAGATAAGATGGCGACCGGGAAAAGGGTGTCGCGACGCAAACGCAGGGGCAGCTGTCAACTACGAAGTACCGAGGCTTCTTTGGTCCCTTACCCAGGTGGATACCATTCTTTCTGGAGATCGAACAAATCCTCCCGCTGCCGCTACGATTGCGCAAACTTTGTTGCTGGCCCACTTGTGGCCGGAAGTTAGAATGTGAGATTTCGGAAGCCATGTGGAGTTGGTTTGCTATTCGGGCCGCAAGACCTGGCCAGCCCCTCACTCAGGAGGCCATCCCGAATCTTTATCGTCCAGACAGCCTCACGCAACAAATCTTCGCAGCGTACGTATTTAGGTACGTACCATCGGCAAGTGAATAGTGGTCCGTTATCTCTTAGGCCTATACCGTGGACAGCTACCGTTCATACACTGAATCAGGAGCTATTCAGTGGTCACTCCTCTTATTCAACATTCAATGCTCGTACCAACGGCCAAGTAGTATCCAATGCATTCCGCGTTCTAGACCCTATCTGTCCTGAAGAATTTCTCGATACGGGATTGGCACGGATAGGACCTCACACGTGCACAAACGACAAGCACTTAGGAAAGGCAACATCACCACTCCATGCGACAATCCCTTGTCCACGAAAGAGTTCGTCTATATTAGCAACACTTCGACATGATGTTCCGGGAGTCCATTGGAGGTCTCGATGCTTTATTTTGCGCGGTCATATTCCATTTGCATAAAGATGCATATCGCGCAGGATTCCGCTACCCAAGATTGGCAGGTTAAATGGAGTGTGGCTTCGCGAGCTGGGGTCCTTGCCGTCTCCAGTTCTGAACAGCTCAAGGGAGGTTGAACATTTCATCGGCTGTAAGCAGTAGCTAGACTTGTCAAACAGCAGCATTTCTTCGCATTGTAGGCTACTAGCTTGCTGAGCCGTCACGATACGTTCTGGAAGTTCCAGAAAGCACAGCTGCAACCTTCCATCTAAAGCAATATGAGACTTGTAAAGTCCGGCCAAGCCCCTGCATGCAGTTCGGTTGGCAAGCGAGGCGGCGTGTTTGAACATGATCGTGTCGCGTGAAAGAATCTCCGCGCGTTGACATGTGAGCGAAGGATTGATTTCATGCGCGCTTCTCTTTCGCGAACGACGACTGATCATGAACATTTAACCAGAACCCGTAGCCATGGAGTCACTAGAGAAGCTGGAGTCGGGGTCTATGCAGGGCAGATCCGAATCTGCTGCTGCTCCGCCTAAGCCCAAAGAAGAAGACACAACGCTCGCCACGCCGGTCCGCGGGGACTCCACAAGCACATCCCACAACGACAACCACGGTATCTCCTTGCGCGAAGTTGATCCTGTATCCGTGCGATTGGAACATCTTACAGTTTCAGTCGATGAATCGCCAAATGCCTTTGCCCGCGCCTTCTCGAAGCAGAAACCGTCACCAGATCGCAATCATGTCAAGACTATACTTGACGATATATCGGCGGATATGCCATCCGGAAGCCTCACGGCCATTATAGGAGGAAGTGGAAGCGGAAAAACATCATTACTGAACTCTATGAGCGGACGCTTGGCAGTGGGAAATCGGCTTGCTACCTCGGGCCGGACGCTATTCAATGGTAGCGAAGATGCATCGCGCATTAGAAGCGCATATGTTATCCAACAGGACATCCTCCTTCCGACGTTGACCGTCAGAGAAACACTGACTTATGCCGCGCAATTGCGACTACCTTCTTCTGTTGACGAGAAAGAGAGGAAGCAGCTTGTTGAAGAAGTCATTTTGGAGCTGAGCCTGAAAGAAGCTGCAGATACTAGGATCGGAAACCATGCGCACAAAGGCTGCAGCGGTGGAGAGAAAAGGAGGACAAGTATCGGTGTTCAAGTAAGTTGAGTACGATATGCATAGGAGCCATACACTGACTTCGTAGCTTTTGTCAAACCCTTCTCTCTTATGGCTAGATGAACCGACCACTGGACTAGACTCAACGAGTGCTTTCCAAGTGATAAAAACCCTGCAAAATCTCGCCCGAAATGGACGCACCATCATTGTTACTATCCATCAGCCGCGTTCTGAGATATGGAATTTGTTCGACAATGTCGTCCTTCTGTCTCGGGGCAGTCCTGCGTATGCTGGTAGCGCGAAAGACTGCCTTCCATACTTTGCTAAACTCGGCCATGAGATGCCTCCGTTCACCAATCCAGCCGAATATCTCATCGACGTTGTGAGTGTCGATAATCGGAGCGTAGAAGCAGAGAAGGCGGCTCAAGATCGTGTCGGTCGGGTGATAGAGGCATGGAGATCGCATTGCAACAACAACCTGCAAGAAAAGCACGAATCAGCCACTCCGGCCACGACAATGACGAAAACTGAGCGGCAGAAGCGACGTGCTAGCCAGACATCACTAATCCAGCAGACCCGCGTACTTACCGCACGAACATGGACTGTAACCATTCGTGACCCTATGGGTAAGACACTCAACATGGTAGTTGCGACTGGAACACACGCTAATTCTTTCGTGTACAGGCATGTTCGGAAGTCTTGTTGAAGCAATCGGTATGGCGGTCATCACAGGATGGATCTTTTTGCAACTTGATGGTTCACTATCTGGCATCCGATCTCGACAGGGAGCCCTGTATAACGCAGCCGCGCTCCAAGGGTACCTGATCTTACTCTATGAGACATACCGGCTTACAACGGATATCCAACTATTCGACGAAGAGGCGCGACAAGGTGTAGTCAGCATACCAGCATTTCTTATCTCCAGACGATTGGCCCGAATCTTGATCGAGGACATA
Organism: Alternaria alternata; assembly: GCF_001642055.1. Lineage (NCBI taxonomy): Eukaryota > Fungi > Ascomycota > Dothideomycetes > Pleosporales > Pleosporaceae > Alternaria > Alternaria alternata. The sequence goes on from NW_017306209.1 coordinate 324,865, forward strand.
CCGGTACCTCTCATCTTCTCGCTGATCTATTACTTCTTCTGTGGCTTTCGTGCAGATGGAGGCCAGTTCCTCACGTTCTTCGGTATCATACTGCTGCATCAGTATATCGCGGTGTGCTTCGCTATGACCTGTGTCGCTTGCTCAAGACACTTCGCTGGAGCGAGTCTGGTAGCTAATCTCGCATATACCCTTCAATCGATGGCATGCGGTTATTTTATTCAGTCGAACACGATCCCCATCTACGTACGCTGGACAAAGTGGATAGCCTATGTCTTCTATGCTTTTGGAGCTTTGTGCGCCAATGAGTTCACAGGTTCGTTTTATGACTGCCCGTTGGAGGGTGGGCGGTCAAATCCAGCCTGCAAAGAATACGACGGTGACTTTATCATGGACTCTCTTGGTTTTCCAGACGACTGGGTTTGGAGGCCTATACTTGCCCTTCTTGGGTTCGCCATCGCCTTTTATATAGGTGCAGGAGTGTTGCTCAAGTTCTGGAACGCCGAGATTGCGATGGCTCGCGCGAGACCGTCCAATATGGATGCCTCTGCTGGTAAAGAGAAGATGAGCGAGCGTGTGGCGGACAATGTCAGAACAATCGACATTCGGCTGGAGGGCTATGGTATGGATGTTGAAAAACGCTCATTACGGAAGCGCTGGACGAAGACTATACTCAAGCCGCTTACTGCCGACTTTTTCCCTGGGTCATTGAATGTCATCATGGGACCTTCAGGTTCTGGGAAAACGTCATTGCTGAATAGCATGGCAATGAGACTCAAAGACGATACATCGACGCGTTACAAGCAGTATGGCTCGATGAGCTACAACGGCCTGATCCCAGCCCAAGAAGTGGTTCACTCGATCTGTTCCTTCGTCACGCAAGACGACGATGCATTACTAGCATCGTTGACAGTGCGGGAAACCCTTCGTTATGCAGCCGGTCTACGTCTTCCAAAATGGATGTCGAGAGAACAGAAAACCCAGAAAGCCGAAGAAATCTTGCTGAAGATGGGTCTCAAAGACTGTGCAGACAACCTCATTGGCAACGATATTATCAAGGGTATCAGTGGCGGCGAAAAGCGCCGTGTTACGATTGCTGTCCAAATCCTGACAGAGCCGCGTGTTCTGTTGCTTGACGAGCCGCTGTCAGGCTTGGATGCATTCACGGCGCTATCCATTATGGATGTACTCCGTGGTCTGGCCCAGGAAGGTCGCACACTGATCGTCACGATCCATCAGCCGCGTAGCGATCTCTTTGCTCATTTTGGCAACATTCTGCTTCTTGCTCGCGGTGGACATCCCATTTATGCTGGTCCTGCTGACAGCATGTTAACTCATTTCGCCGGCCTAGGCTACGAATGCCCGCGTCATGTCAATCCAGCTGACTTCGCTCTCGATTTAATTACTGTTGACCTTCAGCATGAGAGACGTGAGGCGGCCAGTCGAAAGAAGGTACGCAAGTTGGTCGAGTCATGGAATGCTAGTGTTTACCCTGTTGCTCGGATTGGGTCGATAACGACACCAGCGGAGCTGGGAAGTATGGCACGAGAACCATCATCCTTCGCTTCAGCATATTCGATTCTGATTCGACGTGCGACGAAGAACATGTTTCGTCAGCCAGACATTCTAATTGCGCGCGTCATGCAAGTGGTGGGATTGGGCATCGTGCTTGCGCTCTACTTTGCACCACTCAAGACCGATTACTTCTCTGTTCAGAACAGGCTCGGATTTCTTGTAGAGATCGCACCACTCTACTTTGTCGGCAGTATGTATAACCTGCTGTTATCTCTCTTCGCCAAACTAATTTCAAATAGTGCTAAACAACATCGCCGTGTATCCTATCGAAAGAGACGTCTTCTACCGAGATTACGACGATCGCATTTATGGTGTTGAAGCGTTCTTCCTCACATATATCTCCATCACCACTCCATTCGAGATTATAAGCTGCCTCGTCTTCTCGGTGCTCGCCGTTTTCGCCGTTGGCTTAGAACGCAATGCGCAAACGTATTTCATCATAACCTTCAACGCCTTCTGCATCACCAGCTGTGGCGAGAGTCTTGGAATAGCTTTCAACACGCTGTTTACACACACCGGCTTCTCGGTGAACTGTATGTCGGTCTTTCTCAGTGTTGCTCAGGTTATGGGTGGTGTGTTGTCACTCGACGTTCCGGATTTCCTGCAAGCTTGGAACCATCTTTCACCTGTGAAGTGGGCGGTCGGGAATATGGCGCCGTATACGCTTCGTGGGCTCACATTCACGTGTGAAGACTGGCAGAGGGTCAACGGAGAATGCCCCATTCAGACTGGAGAGCAAGTGCTTGACTTGTATAAACTGAATAAGAACCCGGAGATGAACCTTATGGCTTTGGGTATATGCGCTATCGTATATCGATTCCTGGCGTATGTTGTGCTCAAGGTAGTCAAGGAACGCTGGCTTGGGAAGTTATGGCGGAAGTTGGGTGGTGGGAAAAAGAGACAGACGACCGAGGTACCTCAAACATAATAGTTGGCACGTTCTCACGCATCACGAGAAGTAGTCTAGATCTCCGAAGCTTGGTACCTGTGAATCTAACAGTATATCCAACGCACCTTTCACGCTTGTCCTTCACTAGAAACGAGCACATGGAAGTAAGCCTCTCCAACCCCATTGTGGACGAAGTCCAGAGCTCGATTTAGCTCACTTGACCAACTCCAACGTCCGTCATCAAGGTACAAATCGTGAGCCCTAGGATGGAGAAAAACCTATTCAGTATTTGATATGCAATCCAGCACTTAGATACGGTGACCCCAAAGATGAAGAGAATTGCCGTTCCCCCTATTCCTTGTATTGTCCCATCCAGCATCTTTCAAAGTCAATACCCTAGAGACAGCATCGTTGTACTTGAACGTCTGACCCTTTTCCCATAATCCATTGGCTAACTCGATACACTCAGTAACCGCGCAGTTCTCCAACTCATCAGCTGGTGTACCATCATTGCAGATCTGAATGAGACGATTGAGACCCGTAGTGCTTGCTGCAGCAAGCGGCTCTAGAGTAAGTGGTGTGCCTGGAGAAAGCCAAGGGCAGATATTGCCTGTGATGCGATAGAAGATGGTGTGTTCGGCCGACTCAACCAGCATGACGCCCGGCGGGATACCACCGGAAATCTGACTAACGTCTTGCTGTTCAGGTTGAGCTGGGTGGCCGTGGTTTCCGTCAATGAACATGGGTGCTGGACGGAAGTGTTGTGAGCCTGCCACGCCAGGGCCCATCATGCCTGGCATCATGCCACCGCCCATCATCATACCAGGCATCATTCCGCCGACTCCAACTCCTCCTACCGCAGGTACGTTTCCGAATGCGAGACCTCCACCCGCCCATAACGGTGTAGCAGGAGCAAAAGGAGGGATAACCCCGGCGATGGCGCCAGGTGGTGGTGGTGGGAACGGAACACCGTTGGCATTCATACCAAAGCCTATACCGTGATGAGCACCCGGAAGAAAGTTGCCTGCGCGGACGGGAGCGAGTGGTCCACCGCCAGGCCCCATGTAACCGCCCATCATGCCGCCCATCATAAATGGGTCCATGATGCCGACGGGTGGAAAAACAGGTGGAAACGCACCTATGCCGACACCACCGAATGCTGGGGCGCCGATACCGATGGGTAGGGGAGGACCGTAAACAGGGGCGTGTTGTTGTTCTACGACAACTTGAGCTCCTCCTGCAGCTGCAATCGGATGTTGTGCTTGAGGTACCGGACCGGCGTTGATAGGAGGAGGTGGAGGTTCGCGGTTGATGTTGGGGTTGTTACCGACGTTCGCAAGCCAAGGTTGATCGAAGGGAGGGCCAGCAGCCATATGTAGTGAGTGTGGAGGAACTTCAAAGGAGGCAGCGAGGTTTGGTAACTGGCGTTAGGGTGAGCCAGCCAAGCTGCCAAATGCTACGACTTTGAATCAAAACTCTAGTAAGCACAAAAGTGGGAAGACAGTGACTACGAAGCTGGGAAGACGATTCATATGGCTTTTGGGCAGCCTTTTATATGTACACCTTATTACTGAGTATCCGTTCAAGGGCCTAGCGACGCGTGAAGATAGAAGTGACGGATGCTACGAACAGCGAGAGGTTCACATACTATTGCCATATTTGAATGTGTTCATCAAGGCAGCGGCATTATGATGGGAACGAAGCTATGTTTGAATGGCGAACACGTCAAAAGGTCAGCATAGGCTATTTTGCGCAAACGGGACTCGGGGATGCTATGGTATCCACTTACTGTTCTTGAGAGTTGGGCTTGCGACAAGGGAGAATCACAGAGAATTTCGACATTTACTGACATCCAATTATGCTTCGTTAATATTCACAGGATAAGCAATAGCAGTAATGGGTATGATGATAATGTGGTGGCAGTCAAGGCCCGGGGTTAATTCGTAAGGCGTTTGATTCTGCAGTCACAATGTGCTATTCATGGTGAAGTGTGGCATGGTGAAGCAGCCAAAAGTGAAGAAGCAAGCAAATTGGAGGAATAAAAGAAGTTTATGCGCAATTTATGCAACAGGTATATACATAGAAATAAGGTGAAGCAGATGTAGACTTCAAAGCGAGTGCGACAGAATGCTGGCGATCCTAGCGCCCGACCTGTCGCGTGTCTCCATCAGAGTGTACCTAGTATGTAGCGACCTTGGGTCCAGGAACAACGTAGGATTTGAAGTTGTTGTAGATGTTCGCAGTGTAACCAGAGTCGGTGCTCTTGACGTGGCCTAAAAGTTCGAGGTACGAAGTCAGAAAGTGTCTCACAAGCAGTTTGTATGCAGGATTTCTTACCGGGGATCTTGGTGGTAGGAGAGGGCTTTCCAGAACCGCCGCCGGTGACCTTCACCTGAGCGCACGAGATGTAGAATTGAGGCGGGCTACCAGGGTTGTGAATACCGAGCTGCTCGATGCGGAGCAGGTAGTCTCCGGCAGGGATCTGCGAAGGAATGGTCGTAGAGTACGTAGCACTCATGTCCCAACTAGCCTGGCCACCAGAGAAGGTGGGGCCGATCTCCTTGATCTTGAACCAGTCGCTGGATCCGTCTGCGGCAGCTGCAGAGTCGACCTTTGTCATGTAGAAAGTGACAGGTCCCTGGTGGTAGACCGCCTGGTCTGCGGTGAACGAAACGGTGGAGCCAGCAGCCACCGAGACGGTTGTAGTGCCGCTACCTGAGTTCCCTCCTGCATTACACCTCAAGTTCTTATCCGCAAGGTCGGTAACAGGGCTGTTGTTAGGGACAGGGCGAATGTTCTGGAAAAGAGCACCCTTGGCACCATTGGCAGTAAGAGTTTGGAAGATGTCTTGTTTGTCAGTGGACTGCTGGTGCAAATTTGTCGATGAAACTTACAGTGGGCTTGCGCAACGTTGGCAAAGGCCGCAACGGCGGTAGCAATCGCGATGCACTTCATGTTCGAGGTGTTAAGTGAGAGACTGATGAGTTCGAAAGCGAATGAAATCGAAAGTGCTAGTGATCTTGGTAGAGAATACGAGAGGATGGTCGCTGAGTCTTAAATACCATTCTTCATAAATCTGAGGCTTCGGATGGCTTCCACGTCTATATTGCACCACGCAGGACATGACCAAAGAGAGTAAACACGAAGCCGTGATTGGGTCAAGCATAGAACTCGAAATGAATAAACGTCACAGGACAGCTACGCTGGGGTACTGCAAGGCGGCAAAGGAACCGGGTTGTAGATGGAGGGTGGATACCCACTGCCGGTGGTTGTTAATAAGAATTTCTTCTGGAGCCGACCTTGTGACAGGTATCGACGAGGCGAGTGCGTGGTGGTATGCCAGGCAATATCGCGAGTATGGTATTTGCAATCCAGGACTGACAATCATTGGCCATGCATGCGTGAAAAGTGCACACCGGGCGAATGGCAGAGGCGGATGTGGAAATGGATGTGGGTTTGGTGTGTCGAGAGCGAAGATTGGCGCGCTTGCTAGAACTGTACAACACTGGACGCTTAGGATAGATTAATATCTGGGGTAATATGTTAGATGAACATGGCAAAGCTAGGGCGGAACTCGAGCGGTGCGAAGGAAAAAAAGGAAACAACACCGTTCCTCGATGTTGACCGGGCTCACGGTCGCACATGGACTACGGTAGTACTACGGTAAAATATGAGTCTTGTATGAGCGTCTGAAGATTTGATGTTTGTGCGAAGAGGTGTTTCATGCCGAGTCATGCAGTGGACGTAGCCATGTCTCGAACGACACATTTGCCGAAATGACAAGCCAAGAAGTGTCGACAGAAGGCTCTCCCAAATGAAGTCTGTTCTGGCAGGTCCTGCAAGCTGAAGTTGCATACTTTCTTCGCGATTAGTGTGGATACACGTTGTTCGCGACAGTTGGGTTGACTCGCGTACGCGTTTTTCGACGTGCATCGATGACGCGCCGTGGCTTACGACTTCCGCAGTCCTACCAGCACCACCACAACAAAGACGATTTAGTGATGGAAATGTCGGGATATGTCTTGCGAGGCAACAGCAAGATTGCGCGATTGAGGGCTGGCATTCATACCGCCTCCCTCCAAGCTGCCGACCTAGCTCAGAGACCGCCGTGCATGCCTCAAACTCAAGGGACGGGACGCCAACTTTTTCATACGAAGATTTGCTTCTGTTAATATCTTGCGACACAAGAAGGGGACTTGACCAGCCCACTAGGAACATGGCTCCGGCGTGCCTAAGCATTGCTGCACAAAACAACTTTGTGGAATTGGCTGTAGAAGAAAATGTACAACTCCGCGAATTGCAGAGCTCTTGGGGATCCGTAGGAAGCTCGCCACGTTGCTTACTTGGAGCAACTTTCCATAATCAGAGCGGGGTACAACACGTGATCCCGTTGTGTCTCGCCTCACCTTCAGCAGGCGTCTAGTACTAATGTGGAAAGTCCTTGCGACTATGTGCGATACGGCAGATCCACCTTCTTATCACATCAACTGCTGTGTTCGGTAACATTACGGCATTGAGGGCTCAGGACGCTATAAGTCATCCATATCGGAGTCTTTTTGTGAACTTCCTTTTCTACCGTCTATCTCGTGCTCCTGATAGATCTTTTTTTCTGGTCGTGCATTGCATATACCTATCAAAAAATGTCCACAGAAGCCGCCACCAACCCCAGCCCGCGGAGCGAGAAGTCAGTTTCTGTGCAGCATCCTCTATCGGCCTTATCGGCATCAGAACTTCGGAATGCCGCGGCAATCATTAAAGCTTCATGGCCTGCACACACAGATTTGCACTTCAAAGTCGTTACGCTGCAGGAACCACCAAAGGCTGAAGTACTAAAGTACTTGGAGGCTGAGCATAGCGGCAAGCCAGTTCCATCTATCTCAAGGAAAGCCTTTGTTAACTACTACATTCGGAATACTGTATGTATTGAAGGTTCTGATGAGATGACATATGGCTGATCGTTTGGTAGAGCAAGTTTCACGAGGCCGTTGTAGACTTGACCTCAGGGCGTGTCGACTCCAATATCTTGCTAGGGCCGTTCGTCCACGCCAATGGAGATGGCGACGAGATTGTCGAGATCGAAAAACTCGTTCTGGCAGATGAGAAGGTGCAAGCCGAAATAGCCAAGCTCGAGTTGCCCAAAGGCACAGTAGTGATTAGCGATCCCTGGATCTACGGTTCTGATGGTGTCGGAGACGAAGACCGACTGTACCAATGCTTCCTCTACTTGAGGGATCCTATGAACTCATCAGAGGCCGACTCCAACCACTACGCAATGCCCCTTCCAATCTCACCTGTTGTGAGCACAGAAAGTATGCGTGTCATCCGGGTTGATTTGCTACCAACTGGAGCAGACAACACAATCAAACCAGTTGAGAAGTACAAGATACAACCGCCCAACGAGTATATACCCGAGGCCCAGACGCTGCGAACCGATCTCAAGCCGCTTAATGTCGTTCAACCCGAGGGTGCGAGCTTCCAGGTCGAACAGCAAGGCACATCGAGCGTCATTTCATGGCAAAAATGGAACTTTCGAGTTGGCTTCAACCAGCGCGAAGGCATGGTGCTGTACGACGTCCGTTACGATAACCGTAGTTTGTTTTACCGATTGAGCTTGAGCGACATGAACATTCCAGTAAGTTGTGCCTGTATGAAATGTATATGAGACACAAATTGACTTCGCATTTTCACGCTTGCAGTATGCGGACCCGAGGCACCCCTTTCATAAAAAGAGTGCGTTTGATTTGGGCGATGTTGGTGCCGGCATCATGGCGAACAACCTCAAGCTGGGCTGCGACTGTCTGGGCTCCATCTACTATCTAAGCGCAGTGTTGGTAAGGAATCTCCCCGTACGAACTGCATGTGAGACATACACTGACTTCGTGCACGCAACATTTAGGCCGATAATAAGGGTGATGTTGTTGAAATGCCCAATGTTGTCTGTGTTCACGAGCAAGACGCCGGAATCGGTTTCAAGCACACCAATTATCGCACAGGCCGTGCCGTCGTTGCCCGAAATCGCGAGTTGGTACTACAGAGTATCATCACCGTAAGCAACTACGAGTACATCCTGGCCTTCATTTTCAACCAGGCCGGAGAAATCGACTATGAGATCAGAGCCACTGGCATTCTGAGCACCCAACCTATCGACGAGGGTGTAGAAGTGCCCTTTGGTACAGTTGTGCATCCAGGTGTGTTGGCTGTCCACCACCAGCACATATTCTCGTTGCGTGTTGATCCCATGCTCGACGGCTACGACAATCGTCTGGTATACGACGAAGCGTTTGCGATGCCGCGTTCAGACTTCAACCCCCATGGTACTGGCTACTACGTCCAGGAGACCGTCGTGGAGAAGTCTGGCGGTTATGACATTGCGTACGAGAACAACCGTACCTTCAAGATTCAGAATCCCAACGTGCGAAATCCTATTAATGGAAAGCCAGTCGCATACAAGATACAAGCGCCACCATTCCAGAAGATCCTATCAGACAAGGACTCATTCAACTACAAGCGCGCCGAGTTCTCAGACCACAACATCTATGTCGTCAAGCACAAAGATGGTGAGCTGTATGCGGGTGGGCTGTACACCAATCAATCTCGAGGCGGATCTGGTAAGTTGTGACTGTACGAGATACACGTGAGACATATACTAAGGTTGTATGCAGGTGTACGTTCATGGGCGGAGAGGAACGAGAACGTCAAGGACACCGACTTTGTGGTCTACATCCAAGCAGGAATCAACCACGTTCCTAGGTAAGTCGTAATTTTACGAAATGCATGTGAGATACATACTGACCATCTGCAGGATCGAGGATTTTCCTGTGATGCCGTGTGAGATTATCAAGATTCACATGAAGCCGGTCAACTTTTTCGACAAGAACCCTGCGTTGGATGTACCGCCAAGCGAGCAGGCGTTTAACAAGAGTAGCTTGCTGAGTGAGCAGCACCAGCAACCTAGTGTGACTGCGACGATTGGTGAGGATGGTCAATGTTGTGCGCCGACGACAGCGAAGCTGTAGGACTGTTTTTATACAATATCTTGAATTGTAGGGTGCAATTTTCGTGAGAACAATCTTTTTCATGCTTAGGTGTATTTCAGTCGTGAATGTTTACGATGAAAAACGTTTATATTAAGTTCTACACTAAATATTGATATAACCCGTAGAAATGTGCATTGTTGTCCTTTTACTAGGTCCCTAGCATAGGATACTATATACAAATTCAGGGTAGCTTATAGTACTTGGAAACGACTTCAGAAAATACGAGTTCCTTCGTAGTCGCGTGCTTGGTGATGACGCGCCAAGCCCTTCGCGCTAGCCATGGTCCAAAGCTCATGCCCTCATGGAAGCCTCAAAGGCACACTCCAACCACTCTCCTCCTCGCACAACATTTCTACATTCCCTTGCTGTCCACCAACAAACACGCAGTGCCTGTTGTGGAATTATACCAAGAAAAATCATGGCGCCCAACGATAAAGCGGGCAGGGTCGTGTTCATCGGCAATATTCCTTATGGTACGCGACTATTCATCTCTCATCCGCACGCGCAAAGCTAACACTTCCCACCAGGCGGAACCGAAGAGCTCATCATCGAAACCCTTGGTCGCGTCGGTCAGGTCCTCAACTTTCGCTTGGTGTACGACAAGGAAACCGGGCGCCCCAAAGGCTTTGGCTTCGCAGAGTTCGCCGACGCTGATGCCGCAGCCTCCGCGGTGCGAAACCTCAACGACTACGATTTGATGGGAAGGAAGCTGAGGGTCGACTGGTCCAACGAGAGCGGCTCCGGCGACAATGCGCCGTCAAATCGCGACCAGAACGCGCAGCCAACCATGGGCATGAACGGCCAGCAGCCAGCAGCGCCAGCACCGGCGCAGCCATCGAGCACCTTGGGCCCTCTTCCACCGGGCGTCGAGCTACCGCCCAACCTCACCTGTCCCGATGCCATTTCGCGCACGCTCTCTACACTCCCTCCAGACCAGCTCCTCGACATCCTCTCACAGATGAAGGGCCTCGTAATGACGGATCCGGCAAAGGCGACAGAGCTCCTGCGACAAGCGCCTCAGCTGGCTTACGCCATTTTCCAGTCGCTGCTGCTCCTCCAGCTGGTCGACCCACAAATCCTGACCTCGCTTGTGGAGACATCGGCGGCGCCTGCCCCAGTTGCGCAGGCTCCACCTGTTCAGCAAGTACAGCAACCACCACCGCAAGTTGCGCGACCACCTGTAAACTACCCCGGATACCCACCGCAAGTTGCGCCTACACCTCCTGTTCCGCAGCCATATGCGCAGCCTCCACAGCAACCACAAGCACCTCCTACGGACCAACAAGCCTTATATGCCCAGGTCATGGCTCTGTCGCAGCAGCAGATTGACCAGTTGCAACCAGAATATCGCGCGCAGATCCTGCAAATACGGCAGATGTTAATGGCTGGCGGACGGCCCTAGTTACGCCGGCAACGATGGGGACTTTGCGAGAATCCGGAGCCTCGCTTTGATCTTGTTTTGAAGGACCGATTGTTCGACAAGCGGGGCACAGAGATTCTTCGAGGCATACTACTCCATGTAGGGGTGAGTACGACACAGCTTACACCTATAGCACGGGACTTATTCGAAATTATGAACAATCCCGACCGCCGTGAAAGAGCGGAGAACTTGAAAGTGGAGATGTTCGCACACGATTTGTACAGTCGACATCATCTTCCAGAGGAGGAGGAAACTTGGGAACTCCTGATTCAGTATTTGGTCGAGGTTACAGAGTCTGAATTCATTTCAGACAGCTCAGGCGATGGAAACAATTCTGAATTGGACGGGCAGGAACGTTAAGAGAACTTGTCGAAGTGTAACTAGTTGCTCTTTAAAGAAGGCTGCATAGCACAGTCGCGATCAGACATGGACTTGTCGCACAACACTTGAATAATGCAAAAATGCACATCATGTCACACGCGCGCCTTGCTTTTGAAAATAATCCTTGTCGATGAGACTGGGTGGTGTTTGGACTATCACAATCGGGTTTAAATGTTTTCGGCGGCCTAACCAACATCGAACATGCAAGATAACTACATTGACTGTTTCGGCAATTTCCGCGTGTCTCGCGCTTGCCAGGCCAAGTTTGTAGGCTGTGCGATACTGAGGATATGACTACAAGATGGTTAGAAGTACAGTCGGGGTCTATTTTCTCAAGATGCACTCGCTTCCATCAGGATCAACATGTTCACTCTGAGCGTCAGAGAACAGCCCCGGAAGAAGCCCCGGTAAAGATCCGCAGAAGAAGCGTTTGCCATCGGGCAGCTATTGGCCCAGCCTCGCCTCCATCCCGTGTGGATCGAGCTAACCCTTGCCGCCAACTCACTCGGCTGCTGGGGCTTACGACCCAGGCCGAGCACTTCAGCTGCTGTTGCACCACACCAATCTTTGCGATTAGTACCGTGAGAGGCTGCTTCGGTTGTCCTTGGGCATTGCGCGCATACTTTCCTAGCCATTCTGCATCGGAAACTTGTACTATATCATCACGACATGACGATTTGAACGATTCTCTATCACTTGCGACTGTCTACAGCGATATACCCAGCATATCCCACCAAGAGATTCATCTCATTTGCGCCCGACCCATTGCCAGCACTACTTTGTAATAACAACGCACCCGCGCGCCCCGCGCAACACGCAGCATCCTCCCAGCATCATGTGGAGTAGATTGACTGGTAGCTCTGCTGCCTCCAACAGCAATAAGGAAGAAGAAAGTCGCCGCCGCCGTACTAGCGACTCCACGCGTTCCAAGCGCGACCGAGACCCAGACGCCCGCTCAGTCGTGTCGTCGTCAACAGCCCGCAAACCTCCGAGCTCCAGACGCGACACCGCGCCGTCATCATCGTCGATTGCCTCATTCACGACTGCCTTCGACGAGATGCCGCGCTCACGGGCCACAACAAACAATCCTAACAGCGATCCCTACGACGACGACAAGCGTCGCGACGATCGCCGCAGCAGCTATGCCGAGTCGACCAGCTCCACACTGCGCGACGACAAGGACCGGAAGAAGGGCAAGGACAAGAAGCTTGAGAAGCGCCGTTCGACGCGTTCGGTGCGATCAGGAAGTTTGTCGCAAAGTGGCGCTGGCTACAGGGGCGACATTGTCGACAGCCCCAAGCAAGCACAGCGCAGCTTCAGCGGCCAGATTGGCAGCGACGGCTTCTCGCAGTTCCCAGGACAGGCAGGAGCGCCCATGATGTCGGGCGCTCTGCCAGTGGGAAGCCACCACCCACCACCGCACCCCGAAGACTTGGACAATCACGTGCAGAGCCAGTTCCCTGGACAGAACCCGGCGCAGTACACCTCGAGTGCGCTGCCTGGCGGCCATCCCTTTGGAGCGGCTGCCGAGTTTTACAACGACCAGGGCCAGTCTGTGCATCAGCAGCCAGGTGTGAGGCCTCAGCCGCCTTCGGTCATAATAGGACAGGATACCCCCCATCTCATGTCTGCCTCTGCGCATCCCAACCCGGTTGCCGACACCGGATCAGGTGCCGCCGCAGACTTCTATGGGCCCAGCACGAGTGTCCCTTCATCCAAACCCCCAAGGCCATCGAGCTCATCTATGCCCGGTGCTTTCGTCGACGACGCCCCGATGCCTGCGAAGCCACCACGGCCTGCATCTTCGTCGAGGCCCGACAAGCCAAGCACGTTCGGTCCAGCTGCTACTATGGCTGGCGGAGCTGCCCTTGGATACGCCATGGGCCACAGCTCATCTAATCATGAACACTCTACAAGCTACAGCTCAGCGAATGTTCGTCCTTCTACATCCTACTCTTCTTACACTAATAATACCACCCCGCCTGCCCCGGCTCCCGCGTCCACGTACAACATGTACGGCTCGGCTCCTAATACTTCTAATACCGCTGCCAACGACAGCAGCTACCTCCCACCCTACGCTGCAGCCGCCGCCTACGGTGCGGAAGGCGCGCCTCCCCCAAAGCCACCTCGGCCGGCCAAACCAGAGAAGCACTCGTCTGGCAGTATCGCCGGATTGTACGCTGCTGGCGCTGCAGGATTGGCGGCTTATGGCTTGAATCAACATAATTCACATTCTCACAACCACAACCACACCCATACCAACACACACTCGCACAGCACCTCTCACCACTACACGTCGACACACGGACCCAATGGGCATCAGCACAATGGTGCTCCACATAGTTCGTACAGCTCTGGCGGCATGGCTCAGCAGCATCAGCACACTGGGCCCGTTTCCAAGTTTGTCGACTGGTGGAAGGATTACGAAGACGTGCAGAAGATGGAGGAATACACCGAGTACATCGGAGTCTGCAAGGGTTGCTTTGATCCTCGCTCATCCGTCTTGGACGCTCCACGCAAGCACCACTATTACAGAAAACGATCCAGTGAGTTCATGCGGCCATCTGGTGGCATCGAGAAACAATCCCGTTACTCGCTCAAGGAGAAGAAGTCTTACGGCTCTATCTCTTCGGGCGAGGAGCGCCGAAAGACCAAGAGCAGTGCCGCAGGCTGGGTAGCTGCAGGCCTAGGCGGAATTGGCTTGGCCAAGGCTGGAAAGGCTGTTTTAACTGCCGGCCGCGACGACTTTGATGATACCTATAGCATCAAGTCTGGACGCTCAAGAATCTCACGCCGCAGTCGCAGCCGATCGAGGGACCGCAAGAGTTACAGCTATGGCAGCTCTGGCATCCGTCATCGGAGCAATTCTGCTGATCGCATGTCCGTCATGTCAGTGGGCGTCACGAATGACAAGAAGGACCGTAAGGATTATAAGATTCGCCGTCATTCCCGATCGAGCTCCAGTTCAAGCAATAACTCTGGACGTGGCAAGACTGGCTTGATCGGCACTGCTATCGGCGCCGGTCTCGCAGGTGCCGCCCTTGGAGCGGCTACAAGGAAGAAGCACTCTAGCCGATCCAGGTCGCCTAAGAGGGTACAGGTTATACACCCCCGGAGAGATAGTAGCGACGATGAGCGCCGTAGGAGGAGATCCCATCAACTTCGACGGAAAGCTTCTCGAAGCTCAACATCTGGCGCCTCCGTCATCGAGATTGGCGACACTCACGAATCCCAGGGTGGTTTCTTCAATGGTTTCTTCGCTGCACCCCCTCCAAAAGAGAAGCGAGTCAACACCACGAGTCTCAAGAAGAAAAAGAAGGGCTTTTTCAATTTCAGCAACAACTCGTCGTCCTCATCCGACTCTGAGATGGCATTCGGCACCGGCTATGTGAAGAGGACGCGCCGACGATCATCAGGACGAACATCAGGACGGTCATCACCTAAGAGACGGAACTCGGATGAGCGATTGAAAGCCTCTCTTATCGGTCTTGGCGCCACTGCCGCTGCTATTACCGCAGCGAAGGCTGGCAAAGGTAAACGCCACAATGAGGTTGTTGCTGTAAAGGAAAACCGACTCGGTCGCAAGACAAGCCAAACCTCACGACCTGGCTCCCGTTACGGAGACGACGAGTGGGAGGATTTGCCGGATGATGGTACTTCAGACTCCTCGAGTGACGGCGGTCTCGTTTACGGTGATTACGCCCTGAAGAAGACCAAGAGCAACGACTCCATCGGATCCAACGATTCAGGGACCAACAAATGGGGCTGGCGTTGGGGTTTTGGCAAGAAGAAGAGGAGGTCGTCCAATAATCTCTACGACAACATCGCCAGTACATCTCTTATTGGACCTACCGCAGCTGGTGCCGCAGGTGCTTTGACGGGCGCAGCTGTTGCAGCTACTCATGGACACCACGACAGTGAGTCTAGTAGCGCGCAAACACTGCAATCGGTTTACCCTGTTGCACCTCTTGACCCCAATGCGTCGTTCGATGCACGCCGCACAAGCTCTATCGTCACCAATCAACCTCCGGTCACCCCAGGCCCTGGTCCTGTCCCCATCCAGCACCCTCAGCCAGTGCAACAAGTCCCTGGATCGATTTATTCAACACAAGCGCCACCACAATCTGGCTACACTGCCCCTGCAGGCCCACCAGTCTTCTCACAAGCACCATACCCACCTCCGTACCCCATGCAATCCCAAGTTCAAAACATCATTGTTCAAAGCCCTCAGCATCCTCAATTCCGTCGAGCGAACTCTTCGCCTATTCAGAGCTCATCGTGGAAGCGGGATGCGGCTATGGCAGGACTTGCAGCGACTGCTGGGGCTGCCGTAGTGTCCGCACTGAAACACCCTGATCGCCCTCCTAGTCGCCCACCATCCGCGAATAGCAATGTCCGCTTCAATCTAACGCAAGAGCAAGTAGACAAAGAGCAGCGTGAGCGACGTAAGGAGCAAGACCGCTTAGACGAAGAAGCCAATCGTCGTCGAGAACAACAAAGAATAGACGATGAGGCGCGACGGGAAGAAGAAGACCGTATTCGTCGAGAGCAACAGCTACGCGATGAGGAGGCGCGACGAGAAGCAATCGCGCGACGGGAAGAAGAAGATCGCGTTCGAAGAGAACAGCAACTGCGAGAGGATGAGGCTCGTAGAGTCGAGGAAGACCGTCGGCAGACACTGCTTCGCTTGGAGGAAACAGCACGTCAAGAAGAAGAGCGCCGCCGTGAGGAAGACGAACGGCGTCGCCAAGAGTTGCAACGGCAGCAGGACGAGGCCCGCAAGTTCATGGATATCGAACGCTTGGCTAGGCTTGAGAACGAACGTCGTCGTGAACAACAAGAGGCTCAGGCACGCCAGGCTCGAGAAGCAGAAGATCGGGAGCGTCAGCAACGGATAGCCCAACTGGAGCACCAGCGCCAGCTTGCAAGCGAGGCAGCCGAAGCTGAGCGAAGACGAAGAGAGCGACTTGAAGCCGAGCAAGAAGAAGCTGCTCGAGCTGAGGCTGCTCGACGCGAAGCTGAGCAAGAAGAAATAGAGCGACGTCTCCGAGAACGCGAAGGGGACTATATCGATCGCTATCCGAGCAACCGAGCGCAGAAGCTTGTACAACAACCCTTGGGAGGCTCCATTGCTTTACCTGCCACTAGTGCCCAGCGAAAGGAGCAGGAGCTGCAAGACCGTGAACGTCAAGCATCCAAGTCCGACAAGAAGTCTTCTGTCGCTGGCGCTGTAGCCGCTGGCGCTGCCGCAGCAATCGCGACTGCGGCGATCTCGTCCTACAGGGACAAAGAGAAGGAGAGAGAGCAAGAGAAAGAACGGGAGCGTGAGAAGAAGCGCGAGCGCAAGCGGGAGTCTTCCTCATCGAAGTCGTCGTCTTCGAAGAGCAGCAAGAAGCGGGAGTCAACCAGCGTCAAGACCGTTGAACCTAGCAAAATCGAGCAGGACATGTTCGACGATGAGATCTTCGACCCCAACATCTTCAAGCAGGACAACTCTCGCCAACAAGCTCGCGACGTCTTACAAGACTGGGAGGACAGGTACTCTGCCGAGCCAGTCTCTCAAGCTGACTTCTTCGCGCCGGAAGAGCTTCTGACCAACGACAACCTACCAAAGGTTCATCCCGTAGACCCGAACGAGGGTGCTCCTGACCTTCCTGTGTACCAGTCATATGAAGACTACCCGATCAGCCAACCCAAGATTCCACCGTATCCTCCATCGTATTCGTTCACGGCCACCAGGAATGGTCGGCCTTCTCAACCACAACCGCCGCCTGTACCTTCGCTGAACCTCATTTTGCCTACACCCCCCGGTAGTCGCGCACCCTCTGTGCGTAGTCCATCGCCAGCAGTGGAGCCTATCAGGGAAACCAGGCGCGAGCCAAGGGACGACGAGTCAAATCGAGCAAGATCTAGAGTGAGTTGGGGCGAGAACCAATTCCACCACTTTGATGTCCCGACTCCAGAGTCCTACCGCGAACAATTCGTCTCTGACGGCGACCTCAAGTCGCGTGAATCGAAGCAACCTGCCGACGAGACCACAGTTGAGCGGGAGACGTCTAAGCCTCATCAGACTACGTCTACTTATACACCCTATCGCCCAGAGATGTCAACAGTGCCAGAGAGCAAGGAGACCGCACCTAGTACACAGTATATTCGTGACAAGGATGACTCCACGTGGGACAGTGTCGTGGATGCTGCTTCCAAGAAGAGCAAGACCAAGGAAAAGAAGTCCGCGGCCGCCGCTGCGGCAGCAGCCCTCACCACTGCAGCGGTTCTTTCTAGAGAAGAAAATGATGAACGCGACTTGCGTGACTTCAGACCCACCGCGTCCAGCTTAAGCAACCCGTTTTCTGATGCGAATATGGCGCCTTCCACCATTGCTGCATCAACTACTTCGGCATCAACCATTTCGGCAGCACCGTCGTGGCCTTCCACTATCACTCCGTCAAACATCTCAGCAGCGCCATCGTGGCCTTCCACTATGTCTCCATCAACTATCTCGGCGGCACCGTCTTCCACCATCTCTCCATCGATCATCTCTGCTGCACCATCTACGAGCAGTGTGCAGACAGCATACTGGCAGCCTGAACCAGAGCGCAACGCATGGAGAGCTCCTCAGCAGGATCCAACTGGACCCGGTTTTGTTGAAGGAGAGGTTTCTACACCACCAGCGATCATGCACATGCCTGGTGGTTGGGATGACATGCCCGAGTCTGAAGTACCCGCAGAGGGGCCCTCGGCATACTCGACGAAGACGGACGTAAAGGGTAAGGATAAGTCTAAGGATACTAATGAAAGTGTAGCTATGCAGAATGTCTCTCGACGTGGGGACGCAACACCCACCGTGACTTCCGCACCAGTCAAAGAGAAGGAAGCCGAGCCAGAGGTCAAGACAAGCAAGAAGGACAAGAAGAAGAAGTCCAAGAAGTCATCGAAGCGAGCTAGTGTAGATACATGGGAGATGAGCGAACCCAGCCCACCATCAAGCCCGATTATCGAGCGCGATCCCAGGGACATCGAACCTTCCAGAGACCCCAGAGACATCGAGCCATCGCGGGATCCCAGAGATATCGAGCCTACTCGACGCGCTGAAGCCTCGCGTGCCCCTGAATCATCTCGCTACAACGAGCCATCTCGATCCGCTGAACCACCACGGCTAGGAGAAGCATTCCAGGAATCACCCAGCACTTCTCCCAAGAAAAGCTCTCGTCAGGAGGAGACCAGCGGCAGTAAATCTGCTACTGCCGCAATGGCCGGTGGTTTCGCTGCTCTGATGGGTATGACTATGAACCAGGATCAGAACAGGATGGCCTCAGACCTCGAGCGTGCCAGGAAAAATTTGGAGTCTACAGAGAAGAACGATTCTCGCAACTCTCCTGTGTCTCCGACAAACGGTGCACGCGCACTCGAAGAACACGAGAAGAATGTAACGATTCCAAGCTACGCATTCGAGGGTATCGACGAGTTAGCCGACAAGACACCGAGACCGAAGGTTCAGAAAAGACATAGCAGCGGCAAATGGTCACCAAGCATTAGTTCTCCTCTCAGGACCGAGACGAAGTATGACGACTATATGGGCGCTCGTACTATTCCTGATCCTTCAAGATATCAGACTATGGTCGAGGCTCCAAAGGTTCCCACTACGTCACCTTTCACGACGGCACCTGAGCCACCCACCACTCGTAACGTAAATGACCCTGGCTACTATGCTCCCGACGACACGCCACGAAGGGAAAGCAACGATAAGGAATCTGATGGATTCTTTCCCACAGGCTCCAACGACAAGGAGAGGGACAACTATGCTCGAGACGAACGCGATCAGGACAACGATGACAGATACGACGATGATTTCGACGACAGGTCACGTAGATATGATGACGATGACATCGGTTCGATCGCCTCTCTGAGTTACAAGTACGAGGACCCAGACCGTGAAGAGAGACGCCGTAGACGTCGGGAAGCCAAGTCTGAGACTCGTGAGAAGAGCCATGATCGCGGTTACGATCTTGAGGAGGGCGGTGAACGAAGGCGACGTCACCGGCGCCATGAGACTGAAGATGGGGATGATGACTGGGACACGAAGTCTGCCGTCTCCGACACTCGTTCAGAAGTTCCTGGCGAACGACGACGCAAGCACAAGAGGAGGGAAAGCGAGAAGGACATATCACCCGAGAGCAAGAGAAGGTCGCGCTCGTCAGCAGCTTCCGAATACGGCGACTACGACGATGACCACAAATCTTCACGAAGACGCTCTAGGCGAGATGACGACATGGTTTCTGTCGTATCCTCTATCCCAGACCTAGACGAGGATCGTAGTTCAAGAAGAGAGAAGGAGAAACGCCCAAGTGGCTTGCTAGGCCTGTTCAGCAGCAAGTCGAGGGAGAACCTGGCCGAAGCTTCGAGCAAGTCCTCGAAGTCAAAGGACGACGACGACGAAGAACGCAAACATCGTAGACGGAAGCATCGGTCGGATCGCGGTTCCACTTACGGCGGCTCAGACGATGATGACATGCGCTCCACGATCTCAAGCAGTAGTCGACGCGAGAAGAGGAGCAGTCGCAGTCGCAGTGAGAAAGGAGATGGAGACAGGAGGGATGCTTATGACGATAAGGTACATCGCTCTTCACATGTGCGATAGCGCGGTGGTTCGCAATGTATTTAGAATGAATGTTGATGTTGTGTATATAGGATACTTTACACCCTCGAACCCCGCCCTCGCATGCCGATGAACAACAACCAGAACAACCGTCTTTTTTAGGCGATCGGGCAGTGGCCACGGCCACTCCAAGTCCACTGCCCGTAGGTGAGCCTGTCGATCAGGCCCACGAGGGTAGTGGCATAATCCCTGGAGATCGGCCCGAATTTCCTCTTTCGACATCAGACGATGCCCAACGCCTCACCGCCTCTGAAGACACCGACCGACCCAGAACACCACCCGAGCTGTCGTTCGAGGACAGCCGCGCGTTACTAACCCGTCTTACAGGTCTTCAGCCTTGGCAATTGGAAGCTTTCCCAGACGAGCTTCCTCCCCTGCCGCTGTCTAGGCCAGGTTCGCCAACCCGATCACCAGATGTCTCGCGTCCTACTACTGCAACGTCTCAACGCCGGCTATCCTCTACTGCAGTTCCTATACGCTTTCGCAAGCCCGTTGTCCCCTCTACCACTGATCCAAGCTTAGCAACTAGTCCTGTCTCTATTGCCTCACCAACTCGTTCTCGCCATGGCAAGACCCACTCTACAGAGTTCAGAAACTCTCGCGAGTTTCGACCGCTGTATCTGGTGGAGCGCAACCGCAAAACCGATGAGATCGACGAGGTACTTCCAGCGCTCCCACCCAGTAGTGCATCTTCAGTTGTCTCCGGCGCAGACTCAGAGGAAGAGTTCGAGTCCGCTCTAGAATCACCGTACGAGAGCGTTGGGCAATCGTCCAATGATCCATCTTATGATCCTCTAAGTGCCGTATCCGACCTCATTTCGCCTCGCTATGGAACGGAACCTCAACAGCCTGAGGTTGCACACCGTGAGGCTGAAGAGGTCGAGGAATCTGGGCAAGCTACACCGAAAGCTTCAGACTATTTTACAGGTGCGCAGGAAACGTCGTCAGGATCCAGTGGTCCAAACTATGAATCACTTACTGCGGCGCTGGAACACGCAAGAGCACAAGAACAGGATGAGTCTACCGATGATGCTTTCATGTCAACCTTGACATCTCCACAGCCAGAGACGCCTCTCGATACAAGTGCCCCGCTTGACGATAGGATGATGCGTGACGTGCCTACACCTCGTGATGCTGTCTCTGCGCCATCAAGTGGCTCGGCAAGACTTCAGGATGCTGCTCTTGGTGCTGTAGTGGGAGGATTGACAGCGGTTGCGATGCGAAAGCGTTCCCCTTCGCCGACTAGGTCTGAGCGCGATGATTTCAAAGATGAGGTTTCATCAGTCGGAAAGTCAAAGCAGCCTGAAATTGAGACCGCGGAAAACGTCGTCGAGCCATCACCAAAGGAAAAGGGTAAGGGTAAAGGTAAGAAGGGCAAGAAGAGTAAGAAGGCCGTCGCAGCTGAGTCACCAATACCTGCACCGACCGAAGAAATGGTAGAGCCTTCGCCCTCTTTCAGCTTCGCTCCGACGTTCGTCGAGGACGAGGATGATTGGATCAAGAACAGGTCCGAGTCTATCGTCACAGATGATGCTACGCTTGTTGGTGAGCCTGTGGCTACGCCTGCAGATGCCAAGGACTTTCGACAGAAAGTTCTGGACAGTACTGCACCGCCTAAAGACGAGTCTACTGAAGTCAGGCGCGCTACCTTTGATGACGTTCCTCAAGAAGCCGCGAGGTCAATCGAAAAAGTTGAAAAGGCAGAGACAGGGCTTGGAATATCAACCGATTTCGCCCCAGCGACATCAATATCTTCACAGGATGCGCCTGCAGAACCTAGTTCTTCTACGCCCGCCGATGTGTCAACCGCTGGGCCTACCACTGAGCCTATCACTGAGCCTATCACTGAGCCTATCACTGAGCCTATCACTGAGCCTATCACTGAGCCTATCACTGAGCCTATCACTGAGCCTATCACCGAGCCTGTTAGTGAGCCTGTTACTGAACCAATCGTTGAACCACCTACCGAATCAGCTACCGAGCCAATCGTCGATGAGGAGGTTACGCCTGCACCAAAGGCCAAGAAGGGAAAGAAGAACAAGAAGGGAAAACGCGGTAGTAAACAAGTTGAGCCCGAGCCATCGTCTTTACCCGAAATCGCACCTCAAGATGACCAGATCTTACCTTCGTCAGAGTCACAACAGGAGACCATTAAGCGCGATATTCTCGAGCCATCTTTTGAACGCACCGAGACGAACGACAAGGTCGATGTCATGGACTTTTTGGTTCAAGAAGACGTGCCAGCCGCTTCGGCTGATGAGGCAATCTCAAAGGACATTGTACCTACACCTGTCGCTTCTACGAACCCCAAAGAACCTGAGATGGAAGTTCCAGCTGGGCCTGCCACACCCGAGCTTCAAGCTCGTCCTAGCACATCCGACGGTCCTGAACAAGTTAAGAACAAGGTCAACGTCGAGGAACAACGTCGAGCCTCCACTATCGAAGGACAGTCGGGAGGATCAGGCTGGGGTTCCGGCCTGTGGGGTGCTCTTGGATGGGGCAAGAAAAAGGCGCCGTCACCAACATCCTCGCCTCCATCCTCACCTAAACCCCAGTCTGCCGTCCTGGCTGCGCTGGCTGCTGCTAGAGAAGAGGCTAAACGTAAGGGATTGCCATCTCCACCGATTGTGCCTGACAAGAAGATTGCCACAGTCGGGATCAGGCCTACTCTTTCCCGAAAGAGTACACAGGACGAACCAGCGAAGCCGCAGTTACAGCTCGAGACTGAAGTCAAAAGAGCCGCCGTACCTGATCAGCGTCCAGCCGAGGCAACCCGCGATCTTGTTCAAGACGAAGCAGGCTCCACTGTCACACCCCACACTGCGTTCTTCACTGACGATGGTAAACCTTCTTTCGCATTCCCTAAGACGCCAGCGACACCTCAGAAGCAGACTTCCGATACTCCCAAGGACATTCCTGCTGTCGAAGAGAAAACTACATTGCAACTTGAAGAAGCTACACCTTCTACTGCCTTCTTCACAGACGATGGAAAGCCATCTTTTACATTCCCACCTGTACCTTCCACGCCTGCAGCTACGTCGACCACAGCAGAGTCTGAAGAACTGCCTGCTGCGAAGGAGGCAAAGAGCCCTGCTTACGTCTCTCCGCGCAGCACGTTCTTTACCGACGATGGAAAACCATCATTCACCTTCCCGACGATGTCGTCTTCTCCTGCCATCGAACCCAGCTCCACAGCTAAAGAAATCCCCATCACAGAAGAAACCACAGCTTCTATGGGTGTCTCACCGCGTAGCACGTTCTTCACTGATGACGGAAAGCCTTCGTTCTCGTACCCTTCGATACCATCTGCTACTGCAGAGCAAGCTACATCGATTGCGAAGGAAACAGAGGTTCCGCGGGAACAAACCCCATCCACTTTCGTTGCGCCTCGGAGTACGTTCTTCACTGATGATGGGAGGCCATCATTTGCGTTCCCATCAATCTCTATACCCGCTGAGCAGGCAGCCTCGAATTCCACCGACACGAAGATCGAAACGGAGCAAGAATCATCTGCGTTCGCTGTACCCCGGAGTTCCTTCTTCACCGATGACGGAAAGCCACCGTTCGCCTTTGGAACTGTCTCTACGCCCACAGCGTCCTCGGTATCGGTCAACAAAAGCACAGCCATCGAAGAGAAGACTGCAGAACCTTTATCTCTTGCTCGAAATGCTTTGTTCGCTGATGATGGGCAACCTACCAGCACGATCTCTGACTCAGTCCCGACTGAGTCTGGTGGTTCTACCTATGATCGAATCTCGCTTGAACCTAGCTCGTCAAAGAAGAAGATCATCAAGCCGAAGAAAAAGACGAAGAAGAGTAGCGTACAGGTTCCTGATCTGGATGAGCCTGTAAACACCGTCAATACGACTACTGATGCTCCCATTGGTATTGCGTCGGAAGTCTCAGACGAGCAACCAGCCCCTGGGCCTGTCGAGCGCCAACTCGAAGCCGAAAGAGGTGAAGAGACTTCTATGGGAAGTGCGGTCGAACCTCGAGGTGAACAAGTAGCACTTGAAGCTACGCCTCTTAGCGAAGAGCCGTCTGCCGTCGTTTCTGCTGAACCAGCCGTTGAGGTCAAGGAGCCAGTAGCTGCAGAGTTGTCCATTCCAGCCGTTGATGAGGTCACTCCATCTGCTGGCAAGAAGAAGGCTAAGAAGAGCAAGAAGAGCAAGACTGCTGAGCCCGCGATCACTGAAGCCGAGACATCGGCTACCACATTGCCTGTTGTACCTTCTGCTGAGCGTTCGCTTGATGCATCATGGAATCCGGCACTGCGCAGCGAGAAGGAGCCGAGTCGACAAGTCAGCGCGACACCCACAAGTGAATTGGTGATTACAGCTGAGGATATCGCCATCAACGAGCCCTCGACCGCGGAGACCGTGCAAGAAAGGACTGCGCCATCAGAGAGCGAGGGTTTGAAGCTCGCATCCGAAGTCACATCAACCATGGAGGAGGTTGCACACGAAGAATCCTCTCTTCCTCTGGACTTGGCGGCTGTGACAAAACAAGAAGCACCAACCGAGTTCGTACCCTCTGTCCAGGACGATACATCCAATACGAAGATGAGTGAGAAGAGTGGTATCCCCGCGCAGGAACCCTCACCCACTACTGTCTCTGAATCTGTCGAAGCAAGCGAGAAGTTGTCTGACCAGCCGACTGCCACCCATGACATACACCAGTCTACCACAGTTGAGGCTGCCAACATACCTTTGCCTGACGAACAATCCGACAAAGATCTCATGTATCCTTCCGAGAAGGACACCTCTGTAGACGTTATTGAGGAGACTAAGCCAGAACTCGAATATTCTTCGGCGCCTATAGAAGCTGAGCTCCCTACTACGCCTAAGACTAAGAAGAGCAAGCGGAAAAGTGGTATCGCGACGCCCCTGCCTGAGATCGAAGTCGCGCCTGAGCAGGTTACAGCTCCCCTTCAAACGTCTACACCGGCCAGTGAGCCGGTAGCTGTTACAGAAGAACTTTTTGATCAGACTCGCGATATTGAGCGACCACCATCGATCGAACAGGTTGATGCTGTAGAGGTTTCTCTTCCCCAGCAGAAGCTTGATGATGTAGCTGATCCTGCCACTGTACCTCTTCCGACTGCCGCTTTCGACGAGGATTTGTCTACGCCATCAGAACAGCCAACAATTACAGCTGAGGCCTTGACTCCCATCGAATCGAAGACGGAGGATACCCCATCAGCTCCCACTTCGAAGAGAGACAAGAAGAAGAAGGGCAAGAAGACCAAAGATGTCAAACCCTCCGTGGAGGAGGTCTTTACGCAAGAGGAAAGTGCTAATGTCGAGCCAAGCGTGGAGCAAGAGAACACGAATAGAGAGATCGATCAAGAGGAGGCCACCATCGCTGTACAAGCGCCATTAGAGCTCAAAGATAAGATTCAGGATGTTGATGCGAAGGATTCGAATGCCGAGAAGGCCGGACCGGTTGTTCTCGAAGAGCAGCCACAGCTCGACGTTGTCATTGATCAGGCACCCAAGGAGGGACCCGCGGAGCACAGCAACGATATTCCCCAAAAGATCCAGCCAACGCATCTTGAGCCAGACAACTCATCGACAGCTAAACCAAGCCAGGTCGCAGATCTAGTGTTTGATGACGTTGCGGATGTACCTTCTTCTAAGAAAGACAAGAAAAAAAAGAAGGGCAAGAAGACAAAGATTTCGGTTGAGGAGCCTAGTACACCAATCCTTGAGGGACAACCAGAATTAGAGGATGTTCAAGCTCGCCCTGTTGTCGCCGCTTCCCAACCTGCGGTGGAACAGTCTGTACAACAGGCGGCAAAGTCGGAGCCTATCGTTAACGACGTAATCCCTGTGCAAGAGAAGTTCAACTCGGAGACCCTACAGCCTTCCACTGAGAGCGCAATCCCCGTCATTACGGAGCAATCAGAATTGCTACAGCCTGTAACGGTCACAGATGAAGAAGTCAAAACATCCTCGAAGGATAGCAAGAAGGATCAGGCCAATGAGGACGTATCAAGCGTTCCACCCATTGGTGCTCAGCGCGAATTGGGGCCTCAGGCAGAAGTCGCTGGAAGTCAAGACCTTCCTGAAGCGATACATGAACCGCAACAGGAAACAAGATCCACTCGCGGAGCATTGGACGATACTCTCTCTGAACCTATGGTCGGTTTTGAGTCAACTCCAGGAGTCACCGAAACGCAGTCCACCTTTGATGATTCAACGATCTCGCAAGTGGCTCCAGTCGAAGAGCGTTTACAATCTGCTACGCTACTGGAAGAAGAGCCTACAACGCCATCGAAAAAGTCCAAGAAGAAGAAAGCCAAAAAGAGTAAACCAGTCGAGATCGAACCCACATCTATCGACGTAGCCGATGTGAAGGCGGAGACTGAACCTTCTATTGAAGCCACTGGATCCGGACCAATCGCAGATCACATTCCGGCTACATCTCCTAAGCCACTCGAACAGCCCCAGGTCGAGTCCCAAGTGACACAGAGTGACCCAGCACTCGATGTTTCTCCCGAGCTACCTGTAGAGTCAGTCACGGAAGTTTCTCAGCCTTCACTCCCTGCCGAGGATCCCCCACGCGAACCGTCACAAGAGACGCTGGCTATTGAACCAGAGACAGTGCCTCTTCCAGAAACGCCTGCCAGAGAGATTGACGAGCCCATCGCAGACGATCAGCTTGCTACGCCATCTAAAAAGAGTAAAAAGAAGAAGGTTAAGAAGGGAAAACCGACCGAAACCGAGCCAAGTACGCCTGTTGCTGAAGTAGCTACTTCTCAGCCTGACCCATTCACGAACTCTGCCCAACCTGAGCAACCCACAGCTGAATCCGTTCCTTCAGCACAGGCTGAGCCTGCTAAGTCAGAGCAAGCTGCGTCATTGGCTGAGCTTGTAGCTCTTCCCGACACCGATGACAATGATCTGGAAGAGCCGGTAGTCCCCCAAGTTGAGGTTCCTGAGGATGTCCCTGTCGTCCATGAACCTGTTGCCGACATCTCTGCTAACGCTGCTGGCACACAGCAGGAGATCGCTCGAGATCTTATCGTCCCTGCATCGCCCACGCTGCCAGCTGTAGAGGCCGAGCCAATCTCCAAGAAGAGCAAGAAGAAGGGTAAAAAGGGCAAATCCATTGACGCTACTGAGCCTAGCACACTGGTTGATGAGGAGCCAGCACCACAGACCGACGTCCCTTCCGAGCCTTCCCAAGACGCCAGACGCACCGAGGATGATGTCCCGCTGCCGCCGCAGGAGAGCTCCAGGGAGATCCCATCGATTTCGCCGAAGGAGGTGCAAGCAAATGAGGATGCCACCCAGGATGTCGAGCTCCAACAGGACCCAGCGACACTTAGACATGAGCCTATCACCGACGATACTGCTACAGCTGTCAAGCCCGATGTTACTTCTGGTCCTGTTACGCAAGGTACTACTGAGCAGCACCACACCGAGGATGGCTCAGCGCTCGAACCCGAGCTTCGCGATGCCTCTTCTGATAAGCTAACTGGCTTCGTTGCTGATGTCGCTACTCCGGTGACACCTCTTGAGTCCAGCTTTACGGGTGAGCAGCCTGTACTAGACACTCCCGCTGGCCCAATCGCTGAGATGGATCGTGCTCTGGTAGCTGACCAGTTTACACAACCCGTTTCATCTGCCGTACCATTTGATGACGTTGCAACACCTAGCAAAGCAGTCGCCGACGCTCCACATGCCGAAGAAACAGTACAAGACGAAGACGCTCCTAGCACGCCCAAGAAGAACAAGAAAAAGAAGAAGGCCAAAAAGGGAGCATCGGCTTCCGAGCCTGAGACTCTTGTTGCCGAGTCTGCGCCAATCACTTCCGAGACCACTATCGCAGCAACTGAGGAACCGACCACTCAAAACGTTGTTCGTGAGCCTAGTGCCACTGAACCTCTGCCAGAGCATATTGAGGCTTCTACTTCCGAGCAGGATGTCATCGCTTCCACGACACCCACCCAGTTCCAGGAAGACGCCCAACCGATCGTTGTCGGACAAATGCGCGACGAGCCCGTCCCGGAGCAAGGCGTTGAGGCTGCACCGCTCTCGAACGAAGACAAGAAAGGCCAGGAAGCTAAAAAGGCCGGAGTCGAGAGTGAGGCGCCCAAGAAATCTTCTACGCCTGCCGAGGCTAGGATGCGAGCTTTCGATGAACCAACTATCGAAGAGCCAGTCGCGTCTAATGCTCATGAAAAGTCTACAGAAGAATCCGTCGTTGAGACACAGACCGTTCCCGAGACCGCATCTCCGATATTGACGCCAGTGGATAGTAACATTCAAGACGATGTACCTCCAACCACGTCGCCGGCTGAACATGTCATCGCCAGTACCCCGGACGATCCC
Source organism: Alternaria alternata (assembly GCF_001642055.1). Lineage (NCBI taxonomy): Eukaryota > Fungi > Ascomycota > Dothideomycetes > Pleosporales > Pleosporaceae > Alternaria > Alternaria alternata. Next base: position 353,159 of record NW_017306209.1, read on the forward strand.
ACACCTGTGCCCAGAGACCAAGAAGACGCCATGGTTACACAGTCTGATGTTGTCGCATCTACAGCTGAGCAGAAGCAAGCGGAGGAGACGACTTCCAAGAAGAGCAAGAAGAAGGCTAAAAAGGCCAAACGTGCTTCCGTCGCTGAAGACCCGATCCTGCACCCTGAGCCATCGGCGTCGTTGCCCGAAACTACTGCAGAGGCACCATCTACGTTTGTTGAAGTTGCAGAATCTGCAAGAGCAACTACCTCAAGCAAAGGGCCCAATCTCGACATTACGCCCGCCTCGAATGTGTTTGCCGAACGTGACACCGTTTCCGATGCCACAGCTTCACCCGTTTCTGAAGCAACTATCGTAGAGAAAGACGAAACGCTAACATCCGACGAGCCAAGTCAGCAGATGCCAACTATCGATGCACTCGTGCCTGAGGAACCCAACATAGTAGATGCCACAGAAGAAGCTGTCGCGCCTCTCTCGAAGAAGGACAAGAAGAAAGCTAAGAAGGCCAAGCGCGTTTCAACCACCCAAGAGTCTACTTCTATTCCGCCCACTTCCATTGAGGAAAAGGCTGAGCCGGTGCTGGAACAGCAGATCGAGTCCACGACTCCAGCTACTGAGGGACTTATCTCTGAAACCCCTGTCATTGAAGAAACGCCAATTACCCTTCCCGATGTTGCTGAAGAGCGGACAACGATACTTGCATCTGTCCAAGAGCCCGCTGCAACACTTTCGCCTATTTCTGAGGTGCCTATCCAAGTCGAAGCTGCGCCAGAGGCCGCAGGGCCTGTTTCAACGAAAGACGAGAAGAAGGCGAAGAAGCCAGAGCGCGAATCTATTGTTGATGCTATTCCAGTCGAGACGCCAGTAGAGAAGTCCCAAGAACGCTCTCTTGACACTGTTGCTGCGAGCGTTGAGCAACAGCCTTCCGAAGTCGCATCAGCCGAGCTTGCTGCAACATCTGCCATTGTTGAGGAATCCAGCAAGGACGAAACCTCTTCCGGCGTACCGGCCGAAGACAAGCGATTTCCATCGACTTCTGTTGTGGAAGGAAAGTCATCTGACGCAGTAGTAACTGAGCTGCCTTCTACAGTTGTCCCGACCGAGGGTCCTGCCGAAGAGCCCACAACACCTTCGATCACTAATGAGCCGGTAAAGCTTTCTAAGAAGGAGAAGAAGAAAGCGAAGAAGAACAAGCAAGGTTCAATCGCAGAAGCTGAGCCATCCGTTCCTTCCACTCCAATGGATGAGCCTGTCAAAGAGCTTGCGGAAAAAGTCAACGATGGTGCCATCATCGACCAAGACCCTATAGCACCAGTTGTCGAGCAGACAGAGGCTTCAGTTGCTGCACCCGCACCTTCCGAAGAAGTAGCAGCGTCTGTACCTGTTGCAGAACAGATCCCCTCGAAGGCCACACAAGAAGAGGATACTGTGTCGTCGTCAAAGAAAGAGACGGAGAAAGTGGAGAAAGCAGCTGAGCAAACTTCCACCGCCGAGGCCACATCTTCTAAACCTCTTGTTTCCACCGAGGCACCGACCCAAACAGCTAACCCATCTTTGGATGAGCAGCCTTCTGCGGAGCTGCCCGAGGAGACAATTGACACTGCAACCACCGAGGCGCTGCAAACAGAGGTCATAGACTCGGCTGCGCCAGCTGCCGTTGCTGAAAAGGGAACTGGAAGCGAGGGGCTGATCACCAGCGATGATGGGAACGTTCTCACAGAGGGAACGCAATCCATCATTCCACCTGCGGCTGAGACTACCATATCAGACGTACCAACTATGCCTAGCACCGGAGCTCTCCCTAAAGATGCCAAGCAAGACGATGAGCAAGAGCCAGAAGACTGGGCTGGACTACCGAAGTCGCAGAGAAAGAAGTTGAAGAAGGCCAAACGCGCGTCGGCTGTTGGAAGTGAACAATCTGAGTCTGCAACGCCAGCTGAAGATTTGCTCAAGGACCCTACTTCTGAGTCTCAATTAGCCGATAATCAAGCAGCTCAAGAGCCCACTGACGAGCACAAACCGACAGATGCATCCCGTCAGTCCACCGTTCCAGGTGAGACATCTACTAGTGAGATAAAGCAGGTCGAACAGCAGCTTGAACCGTCTACTGCGACCAGTGAGCCAACAACCGACCCAACGCCAGCTGAAGAACAAGCCACTATCGTCGCTACTCCAGAGCAACCTCCAGGCGATCCCAAGCCACCAGACAAGGAGCCAGATCCGCTTTCACCTTCGTCCAAGAAGGACAAGAAGAAGGCGAAGAAGCAAGCTAAGAAGGCGGTGCCTTTTTTAGCGGATGAGACGCCTGAGGCAGCCAACTCTGATACTCAGCCGTCTCTGTCGATCCCTACACTTTCGGAGACCCAACTACCTTTCTCGGGGATACCGACATCCTATCCCCAGCCTTTTACGAATAATGAGCTTGTTGATGATAATGATGTGAAGATTGAGGATGTAAGGGAGGATGGTGGACATGAAGAGGAGAAAAAAGAGGAGGATTTTGAATATGAGGTGGCGAAAAGGGTAGTGGAAGATGTACAAGATCAAGGGGTAGGTGAGAGACAAGGGGAGCAGATGGAAGATGCTAGAGCTGAAGCCGGCAAGGAAAAGCTTGCGGTCGTGGAGGGAGAGGTCTCAGAGACCATGACTACAGAACCGAGCGCTACTGGGTTGGAACCAATGACTGTCGAGCAGCAAGCTGCGCCGATTCCATCGCAAGAGCCTGCAGCTGCCGAAGTTGATGCTGCAGCGTTGGAGATCGAGAAGCCAACACTCGCTGTGGAAGAGCTTGCGCCGGAGCCAAACATCCTGGACAAATCCACAGTTGTAGAACCATCTCCAGCTGTGGATGTCGAGCCAACAAGCACGCCAGAAGTCCCTATCCAACTGGAGCTGCCACAACACCACGTTTCCGCTCTACCAGACTCTGTGACAGACCAGCCGACTGTTCTTCATCCACAAGAAGAGACCGAGAACATTGTGGAAGAAGCTAATTCTACATCGACTGCACAGCCATCGCGCCTACTTGACGAAGCTAATGAGGTGGCCGCTCCTTCTAAGAAGAAAAAGAAGAACAAGAAAGCCAAGCGCGTATCCACTGCCGAAGAACCGGAACTGCAGACCGGACTTCTCAAGCCTGAGCAAGACGTTACGGACAATTTGAGCGAGATTATCGCAGCTCCAGAACCCAAGGAGCCAGTCGCTTCTTCCATTGAGGATGTCCAGCCTCTGGAGGATCCTGTACTCGTCGAAGACAAGGCGGTAGTAAACACTCCTGAGCCGGAGGCTGATGCAAAGCCCACTGAAGAGGAAATTACCTTCAACCACGGTCAGGCAGTCGCCGATATCCACGAGTCTGGCCTTTCCCCGATTGCGGCAGAAGAACACCAGGACGTGCTTACAAAGCCCGACACGCCCACACCTGTGCCTGGTTTCGATAACGAGCTAACTAGCGCGGAATCTATACTCAAGGACACGGAGCGTGTAGTTGGTGGCAATGAACAGCCTGTAACTGCTCCTTCGGGAGCTGAGCAAACACAAGAGCCACAATTCGATGAGCCCATCTCTCCCAAGAAGAGTAAGAAGAAGAGTAAGAAGGCCAAGCAAACGTCTAGCATGATTGCGCCTACCGAGACTACTTCTGAGGTTCAGTCTTCACAACCGGAGGGACCACCTTCGGTACAGCTTGAATCAACGCAAACGGCGTCTGGACCGGTTGCTGAGCTTGAAGTATCACGTGAGATTCCTGTTTCTGATCAACACAAAGATATTCAACCATCTGGCACTTCAATTAGCAATACGCCAGCTGATGCGATGGTAACTGTACCAGAGGGACCCACTTCGACTCCTCTGGACGAAATACTACAGCTTCCGCTAGCCGACATCAAACGCGAAGCACCTACCGAGGCTCAAGAGGTTGTATCTGACCCATCGGCGGTATCACAGCCTGCTTTGCAGACTTCTGATGACATACAGTTGCCCACCGAGGAGCTTCCGGTACCACCGCTGTCAAAGAAAGACAAGAAGAAGATCAAGAAGGCGAAGAAGGAAACCGGCACTACAACACCTGCCGAAGACGTCGTTTCGGAACCACCACACGATCCAATCACCGAAGCCGTGCCTGCTCAACAAAGCCAGGAGGTTGCTGAGCTAGTCCCTGAATCAACACCAGTTGAAGACGTACTTGTATCAAAGCCGGATGATGTTGAGTCGGCTTCAGAGAGCAGGGCCGTTGAGCCGACAACATCTGTCGATTCTCAGGTACCTGTCACTCAAGATACTCAAGAGCCATCAAATCCTACAGAACCACAGCCCGAGCTAGAGGTGGCTGCTGAACCTGTTCAAGTTGCTTCTCAGGTACCATCGCTCGAAGACCGTACTATCGACCCGCCAGCTGAGACGGTCGATGATATGCCGGTTGCAGTATCTGATCTCGAGATCCCGCCGCATGCCCAGATGGAGCAGCTTTCGACCCCTACGGCAGGACAAGAGTCTTCGCTTAGTTTAGCTGACGCCGCACCTTTGTCCAAGAAAGACAAGAAGAAAGCCAAGAAGGCGAGAGCGAAAGCTTTGGGTAGGGACACACCCATCAATGAAGATATAGTCGAACCCAAGGCTGAAGCCGCACAAGATGTCAGCGCTCGCAGCAACGAGCCAGTTATCCAGGACACACTGACTGACGCGCCTTACGACGAAGCCGTGGCCGAGATACCTGCGCTCCCAGTAAACCAGGAATCTTCACTCAATGATAGCGCTCTCCAACTGCTTCCGACGCAGGTCGCCAAGGAAGAAATCACGAAGTCTGGTTCTACGACGCCTTCCACGGAGAACGTCCCATCCGTTCCATCGGCTGTCACTCTAGAGTCTATTGTTGAGCAATCGAACAAAGACGAGCAAGTCCCTACAACGCAAGATGCCCCGGTTGCACGAGAAATCTTGATTGACGAGCCGACTGAGGAAGCTGTCAGCTACGATGCGTCAGTTCCTACTGCCGTGCCAGCACTCATCGAAGAGCAGCCCACAAATATACCAGCAGTAGCTGTTGAATCTCAAGCAGAGGAGCCAGCATCGCCAACGATCTCGAAGAAGAAGAAAAGCAAGAAGAGCAAGAAGACAGATGCCATGACGCCAACAACCGAGGCTCTACCCGCAGCTGAGTCTGACAGCATTATCACAGCTACTGATGGTGTAGTGCCTCTTACAACTGAGGCTCGTGTCTCTTTCGCACCAGTCGTGGATGAGCAGCCCAAGGTAGAGGAAGCTGCAATCCAACCGGAGGATCTCCCACTGCAGGAGACAACTGTCACTACACCTGCCACTGAGACTGCACTTGCAGCTAGCGAACAAGATTCAGTGCCACAGACAGCGATTCTGGAAGAAGCCAAGAGTGAGACAAACATGCGGGAGTCGATTCCTGAACGCAAGCTGAGCAAGAAAGAGCGAAAGAAGGCACAGAAGCAGGCTGCTGCTCTGGCTGGTGAATTCAAGGTTGACAGTGAGCCTGCCGTCGAGCCTTCCATCGAGCTGTCCACCGACTATGCGTCAGCAGAACCATCGCCTCTGGCTGATGTTCTCGACACCACTTTGGTTGAATCTACACAAGACCCCGCCCTAATGGCTCGAGGTCCTGTCGTCGGGCGCGAGGCTTCTCGCGACGTATCCGAACCTGTACGAGAGGATCCAACCGTAAGGACGAGCGAGTCACTGCCTGAAGTCGCAGAAGTAGAGAACGTAGTTTCCGTGACTCCCAAAAAGGGCAAGAAGGCTAAGAAAGACAAGAAGAGTGCGGCCCAGCCTGTTGTTATCGATGTCGCAAATGAACCCGTCAGCGAAATGTCTGAACTTCCTGGACAGGCAAAGGCATCGGAAGCGCTCGAGATCGAGCCCATCACTACTGGCGGACCGCAATCTACCGATTCAAAGGATCCAGAGGAAACCGTTCAGGACACGGAGCAGCCAGTGATGATTCCGATCGAAGAGCCATCGAACATGGCAACAAAAGCTGAGGCTGAGCCTTTTCCTGCCGTCAGCGATGCTCCGGAATCCGCCGAACAGCCTAGAACATCAACTGCATCACAAGAGATGGATATCGCAGTGCTACCGAACAGCGTCCCATCAAGCTTTTCTGAGGTGCAAGACAGTTCTGTTCCTCAAGTTCAAGCATCAGCGCCATCGAATGCAAAGAAATCCGAGCAAAAGCCCTTGCAGGACCCGTCCTCGGATTTCCCAACTGTCGCGCCGGCTATTGTGGACCTCCAATATCAGACCGAGGAAGTTGAACCACTCCCCAAACCTTCCACATCTCAGCCCGTCAATGAGGCCGCTCACAGATCGCAAGCGACCCGAGAGATGACAAACGACCGTAGCGATATTGTGAAGGACTTAGCTGAAGCGTCAGCTGAGCCCGTTGCTATCTTGGATGAAAACAGGGATGTGCCAAAGGTATCATCTGAAAACACCGATGCCCAGCCGAGTATCGTCGAGCCATCCAATCTAGAGGCACTTATCCCATCTCCATCAATCATCACAGAGGAAGTGTCCTTTGAAACTCCTAGCCCAACTGCATACGACAAGGAGGTCTCGTCTGTAATCCCCACTGATGCCTCGATCTACCACAACGACAGTTTACCTACGAATACCGAGGTCACAAAGGATATCGAACGACCTACGACACCAATCGTAGGGAACGTACCGACCGTCACTGAGGCTGATGAAGACCAAGTATCTCATGTCTTCGATGCGGCTCCTGAAGATACCCAGCGAAGCTTTGACGAGCAGCAGCCTATCGAACCCACCGACTCTTTCACTGCACACCATGGAGCGGGCCCTGTTACTCAAGACGATGATGTTCCACGAAACGAGCTATCACCCTCCCTGAAGGCGATTCAAGATGATGCTGCTGAACTGCGACTTCGTGCCGAAGCCCTCGACGCAGATCTCGCCACACAAGGAAATACTGACAAATCCTCTGCCACTGAGCCGACTTCTATATTAGATCTGGTAAGAAGGCTTACAAAGAAGGATAAAGAAGAGGCAAAGAAGAGCAAGGTCGATTCTGATACTCTATCGACGACTCCTGCGACCCAAACTGAGGTTGCGGTCGAGACGAAGGAGGGCTCCAGAATGCCTGCACCTGTTTCTGCGCCCACTCTAGTGGAGGAGCAGGTTCTTGAGGAGACGGGAGCTGTTGGCACACCAATCCCAGTAGAGGAGAGCCTCGTCCTGACCGATGTGCCTTCCCGCAACCTGAGCAAGAAAGAAAAGAAAAAGGCCAAGGCCAAAGGGCCTGCGATCAGCTTTGATGAGCTTCACGACACACCAACGCAATCGAGCGTGCCGATCGGCGATATCCCAAAGCCAGCCATCGAGCAGCCAAGGGAAGATTTACAAGTTGCCACTGAACCTTCAGCTAGCACCACCATATCAGACGACACTCCCCAACCTACCCCGCCCATGGATGTTGAGAGAATGGGCTCTACCGAGCCAGCCACAGTCGAAACCCTAGCTTCGTCGGCCGTCACTGAAGACGTTCAAGAAACCATTGCAGAAGACGAGCCAGTGCTGTCGAGGAACCTTGACAAGAAAGACAAGCAGAAGTTTGAACAAACTATCGAGTTCCAAGATACGCCAGTGACTTCGTCCCAGGATGTCTCTTCCGCTACTGTGGCTGAATCTCAAGAGGTAGCTTTACCTGATTATGGGTTAGCTGCTCCATCTCTAGCACCTGTTGTCGAGACATCCCCTATAAAGAGCATTGAGACACCAAGTGAGCTCGCTGTGGAGGAACTTGTCGCGGCGCCGCAGACATCAAGCCAAGATGAGGAAACACGGATTGATACCTCAATCGTCGTGCCAATAGAGACAACCAAAGATACTCTGCCGCTAGTGGCTACCGAGCAACAAAAGACGACCATCGATGAGTCACCCGTTCCATCTCAGGAGTTTATCAAAAAGGACAAGAAAAGAGTCAAACAAGACGCACTAGCCGCGCAGGACCTTGGAACATCCGCCACGAGGGATGTATCGCTTCCCGAAGCCAGCGAGCCGGCTGCTATATCACGACTGCATGCGGAGCCAGATGTCAAGAGCACTGAAGTTCTTCCAGAACCTATCTTGACCGACTACACCGAGTCTACACATGTCTCAGAAAGCACCCAGGAGCGAAAACAAGAGCTTGCGGCTGTCCCTGCTCTAGCACGCAAAGAAACCAAGAAGGACAAAGGGAAGAGCAAAGAGGATGTGGGAAAAGCCCAAGAAGTTCGAGACGAAGAGCCGCTGGTCAATCCATTAGAACTCATGGGCACTCAGCTCCCAGTCCCCATAGACGCCCCAGTTGACCCCATTGAAGACGCGCCTGTCGCACCGGTAACTGAAAGTCAGCGTGACCTACCTTCAGAGGTCGAACCCCAAGAGATCATCGTCCCAGATGGCAACGCAGAGGAGCGTTTGAGTGCCGAGCACCCAACGATTGAAGCTACGCCTAAGGCTGAAACAACCACAAGGAACGACAAGAAGCAGAGGCGCAAGTCAATGATCGCTACCACGTCGTCGGAGGAGCCGGCCAATGTCACACCTACCGGTCCAGTCGAAGAGAGAGTCCCCATGCCTGAAGCAAACATCCTGTCGAGAGTTACATCGAATTCTCGCCAGAGGGAGACTCAAGATAGCATACTTCCCGCGGAAAACACGACCGCAACGCCATCAGCGTCCGAGCCGAATGTCGAAGAAGTTCCTAACAAGCTTAAGGGTATGCATTCTAGATCCATATCCGACATTTCAACCGCTGGTGTCCAAGTCAGAGCTACCGAACCCGACAATACTCCTCAGCAACCACTGTTGCACAAGAAGTCGTCCAAGAAGCACAAGCTAGCAGCGTTGTTCGAGCGCGGCGCATCGCAGGATGGCCCCAGCGCGGAACGTAACTTGCGCAGGGAAGGTTCTGGCAGTGTCAGAAATCTCGCCGAACGATACGAGAGTCAGTCTCGATCTGTCACACCCGTTCTACCCCCATCTCCTGAGAAGCGTTATCTATCTCGATCTGTGACGCCCGTCCTACCTCCATCGCCTGAGAAACGCCATGTAGCTAGAGTTGCGTCCCGTAGTCAACTTGGCTTGGCGTCGCCAGTTCGATCGGATTCGAAGTCGCCAGCAAGAGAGATAGACTTCGCAGCCACCGTGGCCGCCAGTTTGCAAGAGTCTGGTTTTGATCCTGGATATGTCATCAACGACAAGTCATTCCATCGCTCGAACTCTATCTCAGGAGCTCGCGATATCACACCAGATGACGACATTACCGCCGCAAAAGAGAGAGCCAGTAGATCTCGGCTCGGAAGCTTAAGCCGTTCTTCATCGGTCTCTGGCTCTCCAAAACTGCGACCGACGCAGCCTACTGGGCCTGATGTCTTACCACCTATCGAAGTGGCAATGGCACCTACGGACACCGTATCATTCGATCCCCTAGACGTGCTCAATGACCCTGCTTTTGCAGCGCGAAAGTCACCTCCCGGTGTTCTTGAGGAGGCTGATCCTGATGAGTTGGCCGGGTCTTCAAGTCTCAGAAGAACCAAGGGTAAGAAGAGACGTCATCCTCTACCAGAGACACCAGTAGATGTCGAGAAGATGAGCACACAGGACACTGGGGTCGCACAGACTAAACAAGGCAAGAAGTCAAAGAAGGACAAGGAACAAGCTCCACGTCAGCAAGACGGTGTTGAGTATGCAGCTGCAGAGACTCCGGCGATTGAGGCTCTTCCAAATGTGCCTCTTGCTGTAGAGACTCCAGTTGACTCCACGGTCCGCGAGGTTGAGCCTGCCCGGTCCATGCCTCACGCGTCGACCAATACTGCTGTCCTTCCGGACGTACCAACACAAGCAACAAACGTATCAGCCACACCTACTGAATTCGACGAGGTACACTCAAGTAGGCGAGATAAGAGGGCGAAATCGAAGAAGACAGTCACAGAAGAGCAACCTGCAGGCAAGGAGGACAGCCCGATCCTACCTGTGACATTCGATCAGGAGCCCCGCTCGCTGACCGCCGAAGAGCCGAGGGAGTACCCATTTCCCCAGGTGGTGTCACAGGAAATCTTGAAGCAGTCGAAGGAGGAAACACACAAGCAGGAGTTGGAGAAAGAGAGGGATATGAACGCATGGGCCCCATCGCCAAAAAAGAAGGGCAAAAAGAGCAGGAATGTTGAAGAAAAGGTTGATGAGGAGTCTACGACCAGGATGAAAGACGCACTACCAGCTGAGGCACGAACTGCCGATCGTGAAGTTCACAAACGCAGAACACATCCTGTATCTTTCGACGACGAGCGACCCGAGGAAAAGCGCCTACACACATTGAAGTCCACTCAAGAGCCTCAATTTACCAGTGAGAGGTCAGCATCACCGTCGCGCTTTGTCGTGCCAGAGCTCGCACATCTTGAAAAGCACTCCAATGAGCGTGTGTCTAGTACAGGCAACGCCCAATCGTCAACCCGTGGTGTAGGACCAGCCGATGAGCCATCGTGGTCCTTTGCCGGAGTTCAAGACAAGGTCGACCAAGCCACCACCAAGGCTCAGCCGGAGCAGCCTATCGAAACGGCACCACGTAAACTGAGGCGTTCGAAGGAACCGAAAACTCCTCTGAGCGCACCAAAACGTTCAATCGCAACTGATCATGATACGGACAGCCCGGCTTTGCCAACGCACCCAATGACTCTAGGCACGCCCACCACAAGCGACGAGTACGCCACGAAGGAGCGATCCTCCCATCTTTTCGATTCTTCGCCATCTACGCGCGCATATGGCACTTCACCAGCGGCAGCACCGCAAACGCCTGCTCATGATACCCACATGGTCGTTGAAACTCCGTCAAAAGATGTCAGTGGATCGTCGCGGGCAGGCAAGAAACCGCGCGTCGAATCGCACCAAGGCCGGGCATCGCCTACTAAGGAACTCACACAGAAGGAGCCATACCAGTCCTTGTTTGGAGATCCGAATGAGAAGAAGAGCGAGACCCTTTCATCGACTATCGCAAAGCCCGAACGTACTAGCACTCCAGGCACCAAGCAGCTTGAATCTATTACAGAAGTCAGTCCAGATGACACTACCACCAAAAAGAAGTCACGGTCAGCAGCCGATGTGGGTGTATCTGATCGAGGACTGAAGTCAGCTCGTCGCACTGAGAGTCTCAGGCAACTTTCTGATCGTCTAAGATCACCTCCGCCTAGCACACCAACACCTACAGGTCGCCGGAGTGTGCAATCCACAGTCGAAAATGTAGGCGGAAGAGACTCGCCATGGCAACAAGTCAACGAAGGCATCGATCGAACCATGGCCCTCAGTCCCGCGCGCCGTATGCCACGATCATCCCCAAGCGCAGACCCGTTGAAGCAGCACATTGGTGAGCAGCGGTCACCTAGTGTTCAAAGTCAACGCTCTCTGAGTAATATCGCAAGACTGAGGTCTCCCGACCAAGAGCGGCCTATGAGCTCTTTGAGCAACCATTCGGAGCGTTCGTTGCGAAGAGTGGACCGGCAAACGTCAGGTGACCTGAGATCAGCCTCGAGGCTTGGCGCGGCCAGTGCGCAAGACGCTAAGAGCGTGCAACCTAATCTCTCAAGCACGGCGCTCGCGGCAGGAGCAGCAGCCATCGCAGGTATCGCCGCCCCACCGGTTTACGACCCAGTCCGGGGTACAGGTAGAGGTCGCCGGACCAGTATGGCTGAAACCTTTGTAAGTAGTTTGATGTTGTTGTAAAGCTCGTTTCCTGTTACTGACTGTAATTTACAGGAAGCATGGGGTGAAGCCCAAAGGTCCCCTAGCTCGCCCTCACGACCACCAAGCGTGCGCAAACGTCAAAGCATGCAAATCATGGATCTGCAGACCCAACTCGACCAATTAGCCGCGCAAAACCAAGCTGTCGAGGATGCTAAGGCCAAGGCTGAAGAGGCCTTACAGGCTGCGCAAAGTCAGCGACAGATTGACGAACAGCTTGTAGCCGAGGAAGTAGAAGCACGTGACCGCCAGATTCACCAAAGGGATATTGACATCGCGCAACTCAAGGATACACTTCAGCGGCTACAAGAAGAGATTGCACGCCTGAATCAACTCAACAATGCACTAACAGATGCCAATCGCAACCTGACTAACGATGCGAATGAACGGTATGGGCAACTTCAGTCCGAGGGACAAATGGTGCATGAGCAATGGCAATCATCGCAGCGAGAGCTGGAGAGCCTTCGCAGTCAGTACGCACAACTTCAGTCAGAAGGCCAGGCCATGCAACAACAATGGCAAACATCGCAACGAGATTTGGAAGAACTTCGCCGCCAGCATACCCAGATGCAGCGAGGTTTGGCAGATGCCGTTCGTGACGAAGTTGGCGAAGCACTGGATGAACGCAACGCCGAGATTGACCGCTTAACTGGAGAACTCGCAACCGCGCGCGAACAGATCAAGAACCTCCAGAAGCAGATCCTAGCTTCCAAGAAGCCAAGCGAAAGCTTCCTCACTGTCCGCGATGAGGACTACTTTGACAGCGCCTGCCAACAACTCTGTCAACATGTCCAGCAATGGGTACTCCGATTCTCCAAGTTCTCGGATACTCGTGCGTGTCGCCTTTCGTCCGAGATCGCAGCCGATACTCGACTGGACGCTTCAACGCGCCAAAAGATTGACACTAGGCTGGACAATGCCATTCTCGATGGCTCAGATGTCGACGCACTTCTGGCGGACCGCGTCAGGCGTCGAGATGTCTTCATGTCAGTGGTCATGACTATGATTTGGGAGTACGTCTTTACTAGGTACCTTTTCGGTATGGACAGGGAACAGCGCCAGAAACTCAAGGCGTTGGAGAAGACGTTGTCGGAAGTCGGCCCACCTCGCGCCGTGGCACAATGGCGAGCTATCACACTTACCCTTCTTGCAAGGAGAGAGCCTTTCATGCAGCAGCGCGCCCAAGACACAGAAGCCGTGGTACACGAAATCTACAGCACGCTTTCGACACTGCTTCCGCCACCATCGCATCTGCAGAAGCAGATTCAGGAATCACTGCGCAACGTCATGCGCTTGGCAGTCGAACTATCAATCGAAATGCGGACCCAACGCGCGGAATACATCATGCTGCCGCCGCTACAGCCTGAGTACGATACCAAGGGCGACCTTGTGGCCAAGGTCACATTCAACGCCTCTCTCATGAACGAACGGTCAGGCGAAACAACGTCCAACGACGAGCTCGAAGCCCGTGGTGCAGTAGTCAAGGTCGTACTATTCCCACTAGTTGTCAAGAAGGGCGACGATTTCGGCGAGGGCGAGGACGAGATTGTGGTTTGTCCAGCGCAAGTGCTAGTGACAGGAACTAGGAGTAAAAAGGTAGTCAGGGTCATGAGTGGAGCCATGTCGATCAATCGTCCCGACTCACGATCAAGTCGCATCAGCCGGGTAACGAGCGTCGCGCCTCCTGAGAGTACCATCATGGACTACGAGCAAGGTGGAAAGAACATGTTCTAGATGAAGGAGTGATTGAACTGTCCACGTTTTTGTTTTTTGTATTGTTCGTGTAGCGTGGGAGGATTTTGTATTTGGCGTTCAGGATGGGAGAGTTGATCATTTAGCTACTTGACGATGTTTCCTATGTTTGGGCAGCGACAGTGATTTGGATACAGTATTACTTGGAACGTATATATTACGATTGTATATTTAGTCACGACAGCTAAGAGGCTGCAAATAATAATGGTTATTGCACACATGTGTCCTTATCCCTTTTGCGATGATCACTTGGGCCTTGCGACACCGGTATCACGATATGCAGGGCCAGTTCCTCGGCTGTTCGCGCCATCAGGAACGCTTTAGCCTAGTTTTGGCTGACCCCGCTCCACCTGGCGGGTGGCACAGCACCAAGACGGAGAAGGAGCATCGTAGACGGACCGTTTAAAGGGAGCCGGCGCGCGACATGTGAAGTGTATCTGTCTGCTAGTCGCAGTTTACACGCGCTACCGTCACTACTACTCCAGGCACCAAACAATCTTTGTTGTTGTCGCCATGCCCATTCGAAGCGATTGGACCCTTGCGCGTGAAGGTAAGTGCCTATAGCCGGTGCCGCTCATTCTCAAGGGTCACAGCACAAAGCTTTGTCAATGGGCGCGCTCTACTGACGCGATACATAGGCGTGACGGGCGATACCATCAGTCGCCTCATCAGATACACGGCCTTCAATCCCGCCCTCACGCTTCCCCTCGTCCTCCTCGCGCGCTACACACAGCAAGGCAACCTCCTCGCTCAAGACCATGCCTCAGTGTTCAAGGGCTTGAAGACACTGCTTGGCCTGGGTGCGCTCAGTACCGTCAACGCGTGGCTAAACAGCGGAGTGACCAACAACTGGACCAAAGACGAATATGTGTGGAGTCGTGAGGTTGTCGTTGTGACGGGAGGCAGTGATGGTATTGGCAAGATCGTAGTACAGTTACTGGCCGAGAAGGGAATCAAGGTTGCAGTCCTCGACGTTCAGGACTTGACGTATGAAGGTATGTTTCTGCTTCTTGAGGCTGCTAGACACATCAAAGAGATGCTCACACCCGCCAGCACCACCGTCCGTCCGCTTCTTCAAATGCGACCTCAGCTCCCCCGACGCCATCGCCGACGCAGCTTCCTCAATCCGCTCCACACTGGGAAACCCCACGGTCCTCATCAACAATGCAGGTGTCGCACGCGGCAAGACCATCCTCGAGTCGACCGAAAAGGACATCAACCTGACCTTCAAGGTCAACACTTTCAGCCACTACTACCTCGCCCAGCAGTTCCTTCCTAGCATGATTGCCAACAGCCACGGCATGATCGTCACCGTCGCCTCTGTCGCCGGCTACCTCGCTGCCCCCTCCATGGTCGACTACGCCGCGTCCAAGGCCGCTGCACTGTCCTTCCACGAAGGTCTCTCCGCCGAACTTACTGCTCGCTACAACGCACCTAAGATAAGGACTGTACTCATGGCCCAAAACTATACACGCACCGCTCTGTTCGAAGGCTTCGATTCCAGGGGCGTCTTGTATCCCGAGACGGTTGCCGAGAGTATTGTCAAGGCCGTGTTGAGTGGCAAGAGTCAGCATATTGTTCTGCCCGAGACTGCCTGGTTCATGCTGCCAAGGATAAGGGGCTGGCCGTTGTGGATGCAATATGGCCTGAGGAAGAGGCTGGGCAAGCTTATGAAGGGTTGGAAAGGCAGGCAGGTCGTACAGCCTAGTTTGGCAGGAGGAGAGAATGAGAAGAGGGTTGAGGATAGTACTGTGCTTGTTGATGCTGAGTAGGATCGGGCATGGCGAGTCAAGTAATTTATGGTGACGAGAGTAATTTACAGTTCTTCCGAAGTAGCCTTGTAGATACCAGATGTTGATACCTCTTTTGACTTGTAACATAATCTTGAGCTTCACTCATGTATCCATGGATGATCTCACTACTCGACAGCAATGTGTAGGAGGTTGATCCTCACAGTACAGTTGGTGTGATGAATGAGTGCCTCATACCGTACCGTGAGCTGAAATGAGCTGTTTTCGAATGACGTAAGCTTATGGGTTGTGCATCCGTCAACATCCTCACAGAGCAAGCACGATACTTTCGGAGCATTTGTCACTTCCCATCTCGCTGTGTTCAAGCTTCATAGGATCCCGCAGCAAACATGGCGCATCTTACACGCGATGAAGTCCTCAAGTCAGGTGAGGTATCCGAGGTATACAGAAAGGTAGTTTAGTTCTACTTCTTGCCTGAGATAGTTTGTCGCCGTCTCCAACGACTTTCTTCCAAAACAGAAACAACAAGCATTATTCGTCATCTCATCAGATTCCCAGGCTTTCGAGTCTCGCCCTGTAGACATCACTGGCGACGACTTTTTCGCCCACCGCGCGTCTCGTGCAGACCACCTCTTGCGCCTACGCCATCTCTACCCGATCCCCGGCCCCATCCCAGATCTTGTCCAAGAAAGTTTACATGATGTACCTACTCGAGATGGGGCATCCATCCGCGTTAAAGTCTACCAATCCGTTGCCGGTCCGCCGGAAGATGGTAGTCCGCTCATCATGATGTACCATGAAGGAGGCTGGAGTATGGGTGACTTGACAGACGAAGATCTGAATTGCAGGATGTTTGCCAGAGACCTGAGGGCTGTTTGTGTGAACGTTGAGTATCGGTAAGGATACATATACGCCCCTTCTTGATTGTTCTACTTTCTCTTATCGTTGCTTTTTCAACAAGAAGAGTACATGCTTACCCATTCACTCTAGTCTAGCACCCGAGCACAAGTTTCCCACTGGAGTGCATGACTGCTATGACGCCCTACTATGGAGTCTGAAGAACAGCGCCACACTTAACGCAACACCCTCCCGTGGTCTCCTTGTCGGCGGCGCATCAGCAGGAGGTAACATCGCCGCCGTCCTCGCTCTCCTTGCTCGAGACGAAAAGCTCAGTCCACCCATCACCGGCCAGTATCTATGCGTCCCCGCACTGCTCCCTGATACAAACGTCCCGCCTAACCTGGTCCCACTCTACCTATCTCGGACGCAAAGTACCAACGACCCAGTTTTGAAAGGTATTCCACCGGGTATGATTGAGGAGATTTATGCTCCTGACCCTAAATCTCCTCTATGGGATCCATTCAACCACCCAGATGGGCATGAAGGTGTGGCAAAAGCCTTCTTCCAGGTCGGTGGCTTGGATCCGTTGAGGGACGAAGCGGTGCTTTACGATAGAATCCTGAGAGAGAATGGAATACTGACGAGATTTGAGTTGTACGCTGGGTATGGACATATGTTCTGGACAAACTATCCGGAGCTGGAGGAGAGCGAGAAGTTTGTCAAGGATACGTTGAATGGTGTAAAGTGGTTGTTGGAGAAATAGAAGGGATTTTGAATCTTATCATTCAACATTACAGCATGCTAGTATCCACATATCGCGATTACTTGCCTACTCCATGACTTATAACCTCCACTCAGCGATACCGCCAGTCTCTCCTGGCATCGCCCCACTGATACCCATTCCTCCAGCCCCATTGCCCTCTCCTCTCGTTCCAATATCCTTGCATTCCTTGTGGATTAGCCATATGCCTCCACTGTCCCCAGTTGAAGTGCCCCTCGGGTACTTGAGCTAGATTGTTCTCTGTAATGCGATCAGGGCGGCGGTAATCAGCCCAGCGGATCCGTCTCCCTGTCATGATGGGGGATTTGATGAGCAAAGATGGGGTTAAGTTCGACAAGGCAATCGGTTCGTTAGTCAAGTTGTATTCGCTGTATGGTGAGAGTGGTGCAAGTAGGATGCTGAAGAGAGAGACAAAGTAGGAAGACATGAAGATGAGGAACGAGTAGATGTAGGCATGTAATCGAGGTTTGAAGTATCTCGTGCGTGTCTTCAGCCATGAAGACATCGAGTTGTCGAGCTAATGTGTCATACGCTGTACAACATTCACTATCACGGCATGACGAAACTGACGGCGACAAACTCAGTGACAATACCTGTGTAGTGCATAGTCTTAAAGCGAAGACATTGAATGAAAAGCTTGTATTGGGTACGGAAATACACTGTGGGTATAGAGCCATGCTAATGACGACCGTGAACCAGTAAGAAAGCCTCTGTTATCGGAAAGTCGAATAAACATGTGTGTAGTACATGTAGCAGAATAGTTGGAAAGCGCTCATTTGAAAGTAGATCTATTCTATGATCCTCTCGGACTGTTTGAAGGCGCCTTGTTGACCAAACTTGAGAAGAAGGACCTCAGCTTCTCGTTGTCGTTGATGTTGGTATCCTGTGTCTTTGGGGGTGGTGTCTCGGGCTCATCTAATCGGTTGGCTTGCCGGTCCTGGATTGAAGTCAGCAAATCTTCGGACAGTACGCATGAATTCTCCACGTACCTGTAGTCTCTTCACCATCTCATCGGCATTGACTTGAATACCACCCATGTTGAACTGTACAGGTCCGATATGCTCTTCGACAACTCCTGATGCATCTTCGGTCCACGCTCTAGAAGCCGAGGGGTCTTGTTCCTTGCGCGCAGCTTTGATGGCAGCTTCGTTTTCATCTTCCCGCCGTAGATGTTCAAGGACGTTGACTTGGTCAGCAAGGAAGGCCTGTGGATCCTTGCTAGACACCTCGAGCCCGTCCGCTTGTTTCGATAAGCTGGAAAGTGCGTAATCTGACTCTGGGTTGCGGATCGTTTCCTCATAAATTGATGTCGCTGAGGGGCCCTCCTCCTCTTCTTCCGCAACCTGTGTGTCTTCGCCGTTGGGCTGTGCTTCTCCTTCGATAGGTGTAGATACCTGGCCGTTGGTTGGGCGCATGTGCTGAGGTATATCAATGTCAACACTCCATTTCTCGCTGATGCCTTCAACATCAAACCCTTCTCGTAGAATACGAATCTTGGCCCATGAATCCCAGTTGGGTGGGACCAATACTCGGTCACGGTCCGTTACGTTGTGCCTGAGCTGCTCTTGTTTGAGCAGAGACTTGATGCCCAGGGTGGAGTGGATAAGTGTTTGCAACGACCCCGGTGCCGTAGGCATGGTGTAAATCAAGCTTGAGCCGTGCTTGAGAAGGATAGTGCGCATGTACTGTAGTATGAAGTCGAACTCCTCCTCTTTCCAGCCCCTCTCCTTTTCAAGAGTCTCGATCTTGTCAGCATTTTGACATACTACGCATAACGGTATGCCGAGTGGCTCATCCCATTCTCCGGGCCCAAGTGGTATCTTTACGTTCTCCATGCTGCTGCCTTCAGCTGGCAAATTGCGTCCCTTGTCTTGCAGTGTTTGGATGTTCTCTTCCAAGACGACCTTTGAGTTATCGTCGAGGGAGACGATGAGTGATCGCAGCACTCTGATCCAGTCGCGAAGTTGCCGTATCCACAGCCATGGGTGATTCCAGTCTAGGAGTATGACGATAAGCATGTGCGGGAGGGTTCGTGGGTTGAGGTAGGGCTTGATAAGGGGGGTGAATGAGGGCGAGGGGTTAGCAAGCAGGTAGAGCGAAAGACGAGCAAGTGTATCTGGCTTTGTTAGCAAACCATGATTCTACAGCCAGCGACGCTACATACCCTCGTGATCCGTATCCAGCACATCCTGGTACGTGTAGCCCAGGGCGAATTGGTTCGCAATTGGCGGCTTCCTGCCTCGGTCTGGCGGTCTTCGGTTGTTTGCAGAGTCTGTGGACACCGACTCGAGGAACTCTCGCTGTGTTTCTGGAGTTCCGCCTGGGGTTGAGCATTAGCTGTGTCCCCTATTCTGCCTATTGTGGCCCTCACCCAGCACGAGTAGACTCTTTTCTGGCAGTCGCTTCCCACTCGAAATGTTATCCAGCATAGGCTTCCATATCTCCTCCTTGTCCGTGTCTCTGCTCCCCGGGCGGTCGTGGCTTCCGGGGACGCGTGTGGGGAAGTTGGAGGTCCGACGCGCGCTCGCCATTGCGGAGGTGGTGCGGAGCTTCGTCGCCGGTGACACGAGGCTTTGTCGACTAAGCGATGATGTGTGGATGCTGTATACAAGATATGCGACGGAGGCGGAAAGGCTAGTGCGGCACCCGAGTGAATGTCTAGTGGGGTTGCGGTGTGCTTGTTTGGCCGCATTGTTCGCTGGTACCTTTTCTGCAGGGATGCTGCTGCTGGCCAAGCCCGAGCTTCAAAAGTTCCAGCGGACCTTCCTGCTACCTCCGCGCACACCAAAACAAGTTTCCAATACATGCTCAGCGCCATGTTCAGCATTTCAGCCGCATGAGAAACCTCTTCTAGCACCCGCAATGCACATCTGATCCGCCTACTCAACGCTAGTGCACTACAACCCTACCCTAAACCCACCCTCCGAACGCGCCTTCCTCACCTCTCCCACATCACCGCTCCGTCTACACTACGCCCACTATGAACTCGGTGCGCGCCATCCAGCAGCTCAATAAGCGCGAACTCGAGGCAGGCATCAATCCCGAAGGTTCATGGCATACCGACTACCGGGACACGGCCTTTGTCTACATCGGCGGCCTACCGTTTGAACTTTCAGAAGGTGACATCATCACCATATTCTCCCAGTACGGCGAACCAGTATGGATTAAGCTGGCGCGCGACAAGGAGACAGGAAAGTCACGAGGTTTCGCATGGATCAAGTACGAAGACCAGAGGAGTTGCGACTTGGCCGTGGACAATCTAGGTGGAGCGAGTATCATGGATCGCATCATCAGGGTAGATCATGCGCGATACAAACCCAAGGATGACGAAGACATGAGGGACAACACTATGGGAGAGCTCGACCTCGACCCTGGTCATGAGTCTGATGGTGGCAGAAGGAAGCGGAGAAAGACAGAGAGCGAAAGCGACTCGGACGACGACCGACCACTGCTACCGGAAGAGATCGAATTAGGGCGTCTGTTGGAGAAGCTGGACGAAGACGACCCTATGCGTGACTCTATGATCAAGCGCCAGCAAGAGAAAGTAGACGATGCACTCAAGAAGCTGAAGAAGCAAAAGCGTAAAGAAAAGGAGAGGGCAAAGCGCAAGGACAGGCATAGCCGGAGAGACAGGTCGAGAGATCGGGACCATGACAAGGACAGGAGACGGATCAAGGATGCAGGGGAAGACGATGAGCGTGACAAGCGGTCACGGCGAAGGAGTAGAAGTCGCGACAAAAGCCCGCATGACGACCGTCGACATCGCAAGTCAAAGCCACGGGACAACTCGGAAGACAGAGAGCGTCGCCATCGATCGGAACGAACTCGAGATCGAAGCGAGGATTCTAGAGACAGGCGCGATCGACATCGAAGGCGCGAGCGAAGAGGTTCAGATTCTGAAGGCGATGACACAGGGCGATCTCGGAGGAAACCGTCGCGCTCACCGTTGCCGTATCGAGCTCGTTCTCCTTAATATTTAGACAATCAGTGTGTCTACAGCTATGGAAAGAAGAATCTGGCCCTTTCCCGTAGTACAATTCACCAATATTCCCTGGCTATCATTTCAAGGCTCAGTCTTACAGCCCCGCCTTTCCGAGCCGCCCCTAGCCCTCTGTGACCATTTCTTACGAACATTTGAGTTCTCCAAGCCGAGAGACCTTATTTACTAAGTAGCTCGGCATAGATAAGCCAATTTTCAACTTCCTCAAGCCGTCTAGCCGGTTGAGTGGCTCGACATGCAAATCTTGCGCCATCTCGTCCTTTGGTCTCAGTACTAACTCCCCTTCGCAAAGCTTTATTCTGCAGCGATTATCCAATCCTAAAATTAGGTTGCGAAAATAGGCGGACCTGGTCGTTATAATCCCACACGTATTAGCCTCTGATGTTCTCTTCATCCCGTCCAGTTACTTACTTCCATCTTCATGAACCTCTAGATTACAACATAAGATTATAGGCATATATCTTAAGCCGTCGATTTGTAAAAGCACTGTTATCAGGGGCGTACGCATATCTGGCTACTCTCTAGTCACAAGAGGGATGCGACAGATGGTTGGTATTTTGAGTTGGAGTTTGACATGACTTCACAGTTCCTACTTGTTTCTAAAGCGCAAAGTCCACTTGTAAGGCAGGCAGAACGTGATTCGCAACATGGTGTGATGGGCGCGTCAGGGTCGCACGGAACGTCTGTGTTTGTGTCGCCATTGGGATAGTAACAGATGTTGCCTGTCCGGGACAGACGGATCAAATAGAGTACAAGAAACAGAATACGGAGACACATGATGATGCCGTTGACGAGAAATGAAAGAAGGAGACGTCCGTAGCATATAGCAGATACCAACTATGCTATTATGACCCCCAAATTTTCAATGTTGCACTGCATCTCCGAGGCATAACTGCTGTAACATGGTTACGCTGTTACAAAGAGAAAAGCTGTTAAGACATGCATAGAGGCCCATATCCGATCCAATGTCGGGTTGTTGACCCACTATATTCGTTTGGGTATATATACGCACGCCACCCATCCTTCAATCAATATCACCCTTATGCAAGTTGCTTTTGGCCAGTGACTGGGCATACAGCACCGTCTGCTGCTCCGTCTACGCTTGGGTGTGTAACCACCTTGTTCTTATGGTGTCCAACTGTTGCCTTGGTGACAGGGCATACGTCGCCCTCACTCGCCTTAAGCATGTCTGGGTGGTCGGGAGGAAGAACAGTGGTAGCAGTGCCTACAACAGGGCAGAGGGCATCATCCATCTCCTGGGCCTTGGTCTCCTTGACAGTGTTCTTGAGAGCGGGGCATGATGTAGCCTCGTTGCCTTGGGTGGGGACGGGAGGGTGCGAGTGTAGGTTGTGGTGGTGGTCGGTTGTGGCTCCTACTACAGGGCACTATCGTCATGTCAGTCTGGTTCGAACACAAGGAAGGTACTTTCGAGTACGTACAACCTGGCCATCCTTTGCGAGATCGATAGAAGGATGGTTTGGTGGGAGGACATCATTGGTGGTTCCAATCACGGGGCAAGACATGTTGATAAACTGCTGTTGTTGTTGATTACAAAGTCGGATGGCAAAAGTTGTGGCTCGAGAAGAAGTGAAGAGGGGTATCAACAATCAATATGGACTTGTTAGCAAGCGCCAGACTCTTACTGCGGCTTGCACGGCCGCCTCGAAGCTACCCCAGATTCGCAGGGGTCATGCCACTAGCGCCTTTGTCAGCTGCTTCACCTCACTGCTGATTGGATAACGCGTTGACTCGATGCCCCACAACGCGCGCCTTCTGAAGCTTCTACGGACAGCTAACCTTCCAGCGTGATCCTGTAAGTCACTTGCGGAGGCACCATCCAACCAAACAACCCGGAATCGCAAGAATGTACCCAGGTCATGAAGGACGGAGAAGCATATAGACGACGAACCACATACAGCCATCTTACAAGCTCAATAGATACTAGGATCACCACGCGACAGCGGTAATTGCGCTAGAGGACGACACGCGATTATTCTACTCGAGCTTTATCTATCGAGCTGAGTTCAGAGACTTGGTATACTCGGACCAACAAACCTCTGTCTAAAGTACTTACAGCCTTCATCTATATGATCGGAGCAGGCCCAGCCATAGCCAGAGTCTTTGTATACGCGTTTCTGAACCCGATGCGCGTCATGACGTGTGCCATGTCGGTGTTATTTAGGGTAACCAGGACCCCACCAGCACGTCCTCTCCAAGCACCCCATCGGCGCGCCAATTCGACTTGGATACCGTGCTCCAAGTTTCGCCGAACGAGGAAGCCCATCATCATCCACTTGCCAAGGTCCTCTAGCACGTCCAAATCTGTCACGACGCCTCCTTGCGTTGGTCGGACGTATATACCGTCAATATACACTTCCTCTAGGCTACTACAGCCGAAAATTGTCTCCAGTTTGAAGCGATTAATAACCTCAGGAAGGGGAAGCGATTTGCGCTCATAACTTGTGGATTCGTTACATATGCTTACCTTGTCGACATGGAAGGTCATGTCGAGTTTGCGCAGCTTTTTGCAAACGATGGCCAAGTCTAAGCTCGGGTTGGTCAGAGCTGGCGAATTGCGTCCATGATTGAACCAGTGCATGTGTGGAAAGTTGAGATGTCTCACCGCCTCTTCACCTCCGTTACCCGGAATCGCCTTGAGGAACTTGCTAAACCAAGTCGCAATTTTGAAATCCGTGTTGCGAAACATATACTTCAGATTGAACTGCTCGGTCCGTCGCAGCATCATAACGAGGACTTCCTCGTGCATTTGATGGCTTACAAATGCAAGGTTTGGCAACCAACCCATGGGACATCGACCTGTACTAGCCTCTGGGAATGCTTTCGCCTCTTGATTGTCGCAAGCAATAAGCTCCCAGGGATACTTCCATGTGCAGCATGGGTTACTGAACTGATCGTAGTGCTGGTGCTTACTCAGGCGACCAGCATCACTCTCGAGCAAGAGGTACACGTGCGTGATATTCTCCCGGAGCTCCCCAGGCAGGCTGAGAAATCGCTGGAACCACTGGTAGTCTGGGCAAACATACGAGACGCAGTCCACCACTACCGAGAATTCGCGGAAAGCGGCAATCTTTGGGTCGTTCCAGTTATCGAAGTCGTTGGCATACTCCATGTACTGTTCAATCGTCTCAACCAGATCTCGAAAGACAACATCTTCAACGCGACCGAGGCCATTGGTAGTTTCGTACATATATGTGACGGCTGTCGGGACATCGCGGTAGTCGAGTATATTGGGTGTCCACCAGTATTGGTTCTGCCTACGGTCGCAGAAACATTCGTCATCCCAGCGTTCGGTCCAGACATGACCCCAAGCACACCAGAAGTAAGCATTCTCGAATGAAGCTACCATATCCAGAAAGATTATGTCTTCGAATGGTGTGTATCCCATATGGCGATATACTCTTTGCAGTGCGTCTGGCAAGGGCGGGTAGGAAAGCAGATCCATTGGCGTAGGATTGTAGGCGTACTTCATAGTCCTCATACCAGCTCTAACCATGTCGAAGAATTCTCCTTTGGCGGAGGGAGGGTTGTAGGTATGTGCTATTGACTTCAACCCAGCTCGCATCATCTTGAAGAACTCGCCGTCAGCCGACGTCTTCTGATGCTCATACTCGATATAACCTATGCATGCATGACTTAGACATTGGAAGACATCGTCATCGTTGAAGCGAGTTTCTACCCAGTCTTCCACATAACCGTATTCGTTGGCGTACTCGATGTAACCTTCCGCGATCTTCCCAAGCTCCTGGAAGTCTAAAAGCAGGGATATGTTCTCGAACTGGTCCTTGGAAGCGGACTTTTCCTCGATCGTTTGTACAACATCTATGTAGGTTTTCTGGATATCCTCCTAGGATTCATCAGCAACCATACTAGAGGAGAAGACTGGAACAGACTTACTGATAAAGGGTAGTTAATGCTCTTGACCATTGGTAGATTTGATATATTGGGTTGAGAGAATTGTAGACCTTCAGGTTGAGTTTACTGGACCTGAAGAAGAGTAATACTACTATAAAGCTGGGATTGATATAAAGCCAAGAAGAGGGTGCCTGGAAAAGGGGGGCCCAACAGCAGCGAGTGCAAGCTGTTGATCCTCACGGAACAGTATGTACGTCTGTGCACTCTTGCCTGCTACGGCTCAGGCACTAGAAATATGTAATTCTCGGAAGAGTGAAAGGGAGTTCGAGTATAATGTAAGATTTACCTTGTAAGTTTGTTTACATCAAGCTCGTTGGACAGCTTGTATAGATGCTAACATGTGCATAATCAGAAACAACAATTTACAGACTTTATAAGAAATTTCGAGGATGACGGATGTGCGCGCAATTGCAATACCATGGTTGCTATCCATTTCAGCCATGGTATTGCGATAACCCGAACCGACGACTAGCCACTCACAAATCCTGAAATCCATATTCTCCACATGTAAAAGAGGCTCTCGAATCAAAATGTCGCAAACGCAAAAGCCTCGAGGATGACATAAAACGATGTTGAATACTGTTAACTCGTTCTACCAACCTATTCTACTACAATCTCACCCTCTTGCCTTATGTCACGACTGCTTGCTCCCACCCAAACTGCATACCTGCCTCGCTGAAGCTCCCATGACTGCGCGGTAACATTCCAGACACTCAGATCGCGCCTGTCCAATGCAAATTCAACCTCTCGACTTTCGCCAGGCTGCAATAAACCTACGCGTTCGAAACCTCTCAGCTGCCTTTGCGGCGCATTGGGTACTCCCAAGTACAGCTGCGCCACCTCATGACCAGCGACCTTGCCAGTGTTGGTAATAGTGACTGTGGCGCGGTACAACACTTGCCATAGCCATGGATGACCTCCTTGTACAATCGGCACAGACGATGACGGGAAAGCAGAAAGACTCGCGTTCGCCACGCGTTCAACTGTCATGTTTGAATAACCAAATGTCGTGTACGAAAGGCCGTAACCGAACTCATACTGTGGTGTGATGTTCTGCGCATCGAAAGCGCGGTAATCGATATACAGACCCTCGGTAAAGTTCGATTGCAAGAAAGCCGGGATGGAGAGATCGACAGTTCCGTTCAGCAAGTGGCCGTAATCAGACTCTTTCCGAGCGACAGTATATGGCAGGCGACCAGAAGGGTTCACATCGCCATACAAGACATCGGCGATGGCGTTGCCACTCTCCTGGCCGGGGACGCCGGCGAAGAGAACAGCGGTGATGTTTGGATGGTCGATCCAGGCGTCTACGGTGCGGATACCAGCATTGTGAATCACAACGATCGTGTTTGAACAGTTGGTAGCAACGTTGTTGACGAGCTGATCACTAAACTCGTCTGTGAGGGAAGTGCGATCGAAGCTTTCTGATGCGTAGGCGTTGATGAAGACGAGACATGCATCGGCGTTGGCGTATACAGTTGGGTTTACACCGAAGAAGTCCCATCGTAGTGTTCCGCGATCTGCAATGATACGGTCTTGGATAGCCTTGAAGGGACTGATCACGTATGGCGGAGTGCTGGAGCCCGAACCACCTGCTGTGATCAGAGTGCCGTTGAGTGTATTCCAACCGAAATTCTCTTCGTAGCCGCCACCGAAGCGGGAAGGGTTGTTCCAAGGCTGAGCTTTCACTTCAGCGTCATAGCCATAGATGTTCAGAAAACGAGGATTGCGAAGCGGTAGAGTGTTGTTGAAGTTCTTGACCAGCACGGTTCCGGCAGCTCCAATTTCTCTGATGAGTGACCCATGGTCTTCGCGTACATCCACAATCTCGTGTTCTACGTTGTATGGATATACAGCGTTTTCTGGGAACCCTTCGTTCTGGTTGAGATAGAACCACGCTGCAAGAAGTCGTGTATTCATGTCATCCAGTCTCTCTGTTGTTACGGATCCATTGTTGACAGCGTCAGTAAGATTTCCGCCCCAGAATTTAGCGACTGGCATCACTACGTCAAGGCCTGCATTCGCTGAAGCAACACCAGCATGTTGTGCGTCCCAATCAGATACCTATAGGTTATTAGTGACGTCTTGGTAACAGTCGGTATAGTACATACGACAAAGCCCTCAAATCCTAACTCTTCCTTCAGGATGCCATTGAGAAGCTTGCTGTTCTGACATCCGTATGAGTTGTTCACACGCTGGTATGAACACATCAACGAGCCTGCTCCTTCGCGTAGGGCGTCCATGAACGGCCACGCATAGAGCTCGTGTAGTGTACGGTCGTCTACATTTGAGGAGACTGCCTCGCCCTCGTCACCGGGGCGCCGCCTATACTCTTGCTCTTGCGCAAGCCAATGCTGTTGGTGCTGTCAGCTTCTGATTCGTATGAATACAATGAAATCGCATACCTTTGGTGTAGCAATCACGCCCTCTTTTTGTGTACCTCTGGTAATAAGCGCACCGCCAATACCGGCAAGGTACGGGTCTAGATGTAGGCGTACGAACTTAGTATCCGTGTCACATGCAGTTCGTATATGGACACTTACCAGCACCAAGACCTTCCCAATTCCTGCCACCGCGCACGACTCTTCCAATAGGGCCTATGAATGGGCCAAGAGCAACATGAATCCCTTTGCCTCTATATTCTCTACCAAGAGCATGACCGTACCTGAGCATCAGGTCCCTGTCGAAGGTTGCTCCAAGATGAATGCCAGCAGGAAATGATGACACGAACTCCTGTCCTCGCACACCTGCAGGAGCATCCGCAAAGCATAACTCTGGAATCTGGAGACGGGGAACAGCGCCCGTTTGGCCTACACAAGGCCCGGAGACGCCATGTGTGAGATTCGACTTCTCTTCCAGTGTTAATTGAGCCACGAGGTCTTTCGCACGAGCATACGCTGACGCCCAACCCGACGAAGTTGTCCCATTACCGACAGCTACGTACGGTCAGTTTGTTGATTCCTCGACATGAGCAAAACACTTACGGCTGGGATATACTGGTGGGCTGAGTCCGTATAGCGGTACTTCGGACTCATTGGTGTATCCTTGCGAGACTACTAGATTTGGCAATAGAGCAAAGCTCGCTGCGACGGCACTGGAGTACCTCATCTTGCAAATCCCTCGTCTTCGACAAGATGTTTGCAGCTCTCAGAATCACGCGAAGCTAAATACTCTCGAAAATTTTACATGCTTTCGCAATTGACCTGCGTCATTCGGGAAAACAATGGGCTTCCATCACGACCTCGTAACGAGTCCTCCGCAATGTTACCGTTCTCTCCAACCGTTCTCCGCATTTCGTCTTGGCGGAGAGGGGAGAGCGGATACAAGTGTCGATGGCTGCTGTATGGAGGATGGCCGACCCGACTGCATCGTTGCCGAGAGGCTAGCTTCGGCGGCGATTTCTTCGTCGCATCGCCCCGCTCTGCATTTCTTGAATGCACAACATTTCCATTCGTGATGAGCATGCTGCTTCGATCCTGAAAGTATTCCAGAGGCGCAAAGCAAATTTAGATGCAAAGGGCAGTGAAGTGCCCGGAGACCCGTCTTTCATCTGAACTTTCCAACTCGGGGGCAGGACAGATACAAACTACCGTAGCGGTCGTAGCATCGTGATGCATGGCCTGAGTACCATGCCTTCATCTAGTACGTATGTACACGACTCAGTCGTCTCCCCTTTGCTCTGCGCTATCGGGGGCTGGCGCGTGGGACCGCTCCGGGTATCAATTGCCCGAACTCCGAAATGATTTAGTGTATCCGACATGATGTCGTGCTTGAAAGCTTCACAGAACGTCGAAGTCAATTTCACCTATTATAGAGCAGCCTAGCGATATGATGACGGAACGATCCGGAAAGCCTTGGTTCAGTTCCTGGGTCTGACGCCTGTTTCAGCCTGACAACGGCGACGCCTTGGTGCCTCAGGTTCTGTCTCAACACCGTCAACACGTGGAGAGACAAGCATAACCCCAACCGTTCCTAATTATCGGGACGTCAGCACCATCAATGCGCGAGGATGCATCTTTTGTATAGCGGATCGCAACATTCCGTGGAGAATCCTCGGGGTTGCTAGCCAATCACCATGCCGCAACGGCTCGAATGCTTGAACAATGAGCTGCGAGGCTAGAGGCAAGGGTACAGATAGAGACCAGTGCCTCAGCAGAATCTTCTACCTTATGTCCCGGTACGCGTCGGTGAGCAGAGTCCCGCGTGGGATATGCTGTGACGCGTCAATATCGAAGGTTCTGAATCAGGTGTGCCTGCATGCTCAGGCACAACCAGCCACCTAGGTTGTTTCCACCCCCCTCCAGCTGCGCAAGGCATCACAACAAGGCACTCGGCTCCTGAGACTCCGATTCTGTGTACGATATGACGTTTGCTCAATAGCTATGCTTCGTCCGCTCCTGAGCAAGGGATTTCTATCCGCGTCTACCACTCACTCGTTTAGACACCACCTACTTTCATCTAGCGCTCTGTGAGCAGCTGCCAGCTGGACTGTGCTTATACTATACACTCATTTCACGCTACTTGCTTCGTTGGCTTCGTGTACAAGAATGGGATATGGCAAATCCATCCTACTGTCATCGAGGGTCCTGGCCCTCATCATAGCGTTGGGGTCGCTAGGATTAGGTGCTTGGTGTAAGCATTCAAAATCCTCAACTGAATTTATCAATGAATGTTCCTAAACAATTTAATTAGCACAATTCATCATTCGCGATATCAATCGCCGTGGTACTGGCATACTCGAGATGGTCCAGCCAGAACCGCAGCAGGCGCAGCTTTGGAAGGATTACTTCATTGCGGTTCTAGCGGGCGCCATCAAGATCTGGATATCGATCGCCTGTGTGCGTAAATCAACCATCAGTTTATCAGACCGTGCTAACAACTCAGGCCGCCTTTGCTTCACTCGCCGGAATTATCATCGTCTTAACGAATATACTCCAACGTATGCGCATAGCCTCATCGGTCATCATTCCTATCGAAAGTCTCTGTATGTGTGCCATGGCCGCAGCCCTCGGCGTGTCTCTCAGCTTCAACATGAGTCTCGAGACTTTCAGCAAAACACGCCTCGACACCGCTACCTCCCCAGATCTCACAAAGTTCGCGATGCTGGTTGACCTCAGCCGAGGTTACACTATCGCAGCCGGCGCAGGATGGTTCCTCTTCTTGGTCACATTCATTACGGCGACGATTGACGCATGCCGTCGCGCTCGAGAGAAGGAGAGCTGCTCATTTGAACCCACGGCATCGGCACTCGGCATGGGGCATGGATATGCCGCTGTCGTCCCACCTCCTTCACGTAGTCGCGTCCCAACCATGTACGACCCGCGTATACCATCGACTTTGTTTGAGCAAAATGCGCATGGGCGAGCGTCAGTAGGCAAGGATATTGAGATGGGGCGTGCAGACTCAGTTCTCAGTCAAGAGGGCAGGATCTCGTATGAGTTCGAAAAGGAGATATCTGGGCCACTAAGTTTGGAGAAGCCATCCAAAGTGCAGCAAATGCGACCTTCACGGCCATGGAGTGAAGCACATGCAGTACAGAATGCGGACGGAGTGATACATGCCATGTAGATCTGATCAAACCCTTGACCCTTAGATAGCTTGACACTCGTTTTGATAGTACAAGAAGAATGATCGAAAGACAGAAGATTGTTGTGATAGAGCATACTTGGAGCAACGCCTAATCACATGACCGTGTCTCTAGCGCGACACATTAGCGCGAAATGCATGCCCTGCGTCATCGCCAGGAGCAGCGCGGCGCGTGAAACCGCAACCATCCACTTTCCACATCCCAATCTACACGTCCCAAAACAAGATGGCCGGTTTCAAGCGTGGTGGTGCCCGAGGGGGCAGCGCATTCAAGAAAACTTTCCCAAAGAAACGTTCCTCGCCCGACGCTGATGACGATAACGCGGCGCGCGCGAGCAAGAAGACCAAGGCCGGAGACGACAACGACGACGACTCTGTACCAGTGGTACCCGAGCTCAAGACAGACGACAATGGCGATGCATATGTCAGCGTAAGTTGCACAAGGAAAGGGGAACAAAGAGAAGAACGGAGAGGATAGTGCTAAGGTAATCCTAGCTAAATACCAGCGGAAAACGACGCGTGACTGTAAGCGACTTCAACAAGAGCACACTAGTTAGTATACGAGAGTACTATGTTACCGATTCTGGAGAGACGAAACCGGGCAAGAAGGTATGTGCTGATGACTTAAGATGTTTCGATCCTGTCTTCCCCTCTACGTGTTTAGATGATGATAGATTTACTGACGGTCACTGTACACAGGGCATCTCACTTACAATCGATCAATACAACGCTTTGCTCGCTTCAGCACCTCTTATCGAATCTGCGCTTGCGAAGAAGGACATACAGGTCGTAAGACCGGATTATGAGGCTGATCTGGGTGCAAAGATTGGGGAGCACGAAAAGGAAGAGGAAGAAAATGAAGAGAGAGACGATGAGAAGACTGCGAAGAAAGAAGAAGACGAGGATGATGATGATGATGAGGAGTAATAGTCAAACATTCTCCGGGCGCACTGCTGCACTATTGTTCACACACGACTATAAATATGGTCATGCAACAGTAGTTCGGACAAGTCGAAAGACACATGACCACGGCAATGGGAACAAAGAACGAAGGCGATCGTTTCATTACGCTCATAGAAGAGCCTACGTATCGACTAAAGTTATAAACAAGAACATGTATGTAATCAGCAATGTTACTCAAGTGAGGTAACCAAACAAACTCCAGGCCGATAAACCCAAATGCATATCCGCCGATAGCTTCCCCTAGCGCCTATGTAACCTCAAGTAAAGAACTCCGAGTGGAAAACTCAACACTCCTAAACGTTGGTCGAATCCATCATTCCTCGTGAACCCTCATCAGATCAACAGGAACCAAAGCCAACCAAACTCCATCGTGCCGGGGCATATACACATAAGCCATCAATCGTGCATCGCGATTCTGGAGAACACGCCACTATCAAGCTCGACATATCAATCGGCGATGCCAACTCTGAAACCCTAGGAGGGCGAGTCGAAGCTTCAAACCAAAAGACACGGAGCGAGACATCAGAGCGTAGGTAACTCAGTAATCGTTAACAGATTTGGTAGGTGTTGATTTAACCGACAGTGCTCGCCTCCTCCTCAGCCTGACGTCGGAAATAGTCAGCATCGACTAAGGAGTTACTGAGGTCGGCGGTAGGTAGATCAGTGCCAACCCCGGAGTCGCTAGGTGGAGAGTAGTTTTCCTTCATCTCTTCCCGGACGGCATCAACAGCACGAACAATTTCTGACTGAGTTGGCAGGTCGACGTCGTGGTCAGCGGTGGCGGTCGAGATCTCCGAGCCAGTGACATCCGAGGGGTTGATAGTAGCCGTGGGCTCATTGTCTTCTTCGTCATCGGAATACACCGACCCTTCCTCGTCGATGGGCTGTTCACCACGAGCAGCAGAGTGAGCCGACTGCGCACCGTATGAGGTACGGCGGTCGTGATCAATGTCGCTACCGGTCATGTACGACGAACCAGAAGCGTATGTGTACTCGCTCCCTGTGCCGCCGAAGCTGGAGCGTCCATCGTAGCCTGGTGTCTCGCCTTCAGCATAGTCGCGGCTATCGAGACTGTAGCGACGCTCAGTGCCGGTCTCACTCTGTGCATCTTCCTCAATGATATCGTGAGATATCGGCGTCGTCTCGTGCTCATCTTCCTCAGGTAGAACACCGTTTTCCTTGTTGGCGATAGTGGCGCTGGGACGACCACCCCAAGACCCCTTCCGAGAGTAATTGCTCGTCTTGACAGAGTGACTGCGGCCCAGTCCGCCAGCTTTGCTATTAGCTGGGGTCGAAGTTGCCGGGTAAGCTTGAGCTCCACTGGGCGCGTTGCCGCTGATTTGACTGAGAGACAAGATACGGCGCTGTGCTGGGTTGGCAGGCGCCCCGCGGCGAATAGCAGGGCGAGGCTTGAGCGCAAGAGAGAGTCCATTAGCTGCAGTGCTGGGAGGGGGCATAGCCCTGGCGTCTTCGTTCCCAGCTTCTGCGTTCATACGCTTCTTGAGTTTGG
This sequence comes from Alternaria alternata, assembly GCF_001642055.1. NCBI lineage: Eukaryota > Fungi > Ascomycota > Dothideomycetes > Pleosporales > Pleosporaceae > Alternaria > Alternaria alternata. Next base: position 386,035 of record NW_017306209.1, read on the forward strand.
AAGCATTCTTCGACCCACCCTTGGTCATCATCAGAGCACGGGAGTGATCCATGATACCGTTCAAGATGCGACGCTCCAGTGCATCGGCCTTGGTGTCCATGAAGTGCAGTTCCTCTCGACGAATGTCGAGCGCAGTGTGAAGAGACGAGACCTCGCCAGTGAGGCGCACCTTTTGGTTCGCAAGGTTCTCGCGCTCGGCTTGCAGACTTGCGACGGCAGCAAGGAGGGAGTCTTTCTCCTCCTTGAGCTCTGCCATGGTCCGATCTTTCTCTTCTTGCAGTTCAGCCATGACGCGTTCCTTCTCTTCCTTCAGTTCTTGCACAACACGCTCCTTTTCGGCCTTCATCTCCTGGATGTCCGCAAAGAGCTGCTCCTTCTGTGTCGCCTTCTCGGCTCGCAAGCTTTCCAAGTCAATCTCCAGCTGCTCCTTCTGAGTCGTCCTGCGTTCAATGAGCAGACCAAGTTCCTCAGCTTCGCGTTCCTTAGACTCATTGCCGTCGGTAATAAACTGCGTCTGCTTGGCAACGAACTCGCTCAGCTCTGCAGCGGTTATCTTGACTTGGGCGTGGATCGCGTCTAGCTTCTCAAGGTTTCCTGCCGATTTACCTGCCTCATCAGCATGACCGAGGAGCTTGTCAAGCTTCTCATGCACCGCGCCGTCATCGTAATTTGGCGACGGTTCAATCGCAAGCAGCTTGTCGAGTTTCTCTTGCACAGGTGCATCGTCGTACTTGTCCGGAAGCTCGATAGCTGGAGCTGGCGCAGGGAGAAGCTTCGGCAGATTGGCAAAGTGCGTTTGCAATTCTTCGGAACGAGCCTTAGCTTCTTCGTTCCAAGCACGAGCGTTCTCATCTGCCTCTTCCTTAGCCTTCTGCGCGTGCTCATAGTGAGCCTTGACCAATGCTTCAATCTCGTGCAGGGCAACCATGAACTTGGGATGATACTCAGTAATGTTATCCTGGATGTTGTTGAAGACGTTTTCGACGTTCTTGATCTCGTCACGAGTGTGAGAATGCTCAGTCTTGTCGTCGAGCTTCTGCTCCTCGTACTTGGTGATGGTCTCGTTCTTTTGCTCCTCAAGCTTGGCGATGTACTCGATTTTCTGCTCCTCAAGCTTTGCGATGGTTTCAAGCTTCTGCTCATCGAGCTTTTCCATCAATGCGAGTTTCTGTTCTTCGTACTTCGCAAGAGTTTCGTCCACCTTGCTGATGACGGCTGAGGAGTCGGTCGTCCACTGGGTAGAGGCACCTTCAAATTGGGAAGTGGCACCTTCGAATCGATCGTTCATACCCGCGATAGTAGCGCCAAGAGTATCGATGGTCAGACGAAGCTCGTCGGCAGTTGCCTTGGTGCTCTCGAGCATCTTCTCTTGTTCTTCTGACTTCTCCTTCATGACCTTTGCAAGTTCGTCGGCCAGGAGTTGAGCATCGTCGTACTTCGCCATGAGCGTGTTGAACTTGTCCTCTAGGCTTTCTGTGAAGCCTGCAACAATGGCGTCCTTGACTTCATCGTGCTTCTCAAGATGAAGTGCCGATTTCTCCGCTTGGTCGTTCTGGAGGCCCTCGATAGATCCGTGAGCGCGCTCGAACTCTCTCGAAAGAATCTCCATGAGTTCCTTGACATCAGCGGTGACGTTGTTAGCACCGATAGTCTCCTCCATCGTTTTGAAGGAAGCTTGGAGGCCTTCGATAGGACCGCCTTCAATGAGGTTGGTCTTGATCTCCTCTCGCATCTCATCCAAGGCAGTCTTGACCCCAGTGATATCTTCCACAAGTTGCGCAGCTTCAGCGCGACGTTCGTCGAAGTTGGTGGCGGTCTTCATGATGTCTTCCTCGTAGGTGTCCTTCATCTTGTCGTGGCTATCGCGGAAGTCGTGAATCAAGCCAGTGAGCTGTTCCAAGTCAGCCTTGGAGGGGAGCTCTTCTGGATCCGGGATCTTCAGGTCGTCGAGTTTAACCTTGAGATCGTCCACGAGCAGGGTTACAGCGTCGATGTCCGCCTTGGTTGCTTGTGGGTTGGACTCGTCATCAGCCTTGGCTGTCTTCATTTCGTCAAGAGCAAGTTTAATATCGTCGGCAATGACTTGAATGACTGTAACGTCGGCCTTCGTCGCGCCTTCATCCTCGAACTTCTTCGCGAGCGCCTCCAAGGCCTCGGATGTGGTACGTACGACGATCTCAACATCCTCCAAGTTCTCCTTGGTGACAGCAGTGGCTGGGTCGGGCAGGACGAGCTCTTCGATCTTGGCTTTGGTGTTTGCGAGAAGAGTCTCGATGGCATCAGTGTCTTCTTTTCTAGCGACACCTTCCAGTGCAGGTGGTGCGGATTCCCGATCCTGCATGACAAGGACAGCAGCTTGCACGTCTTTCAGGAGTTCTTCGATAGCAACCAGGTCCTCCTTCATAGCGGATCCAGCTGCCACGGCAGCAGGTTCGGATGATGGCACTGGCTCAGCCCTAGCAGCATCCATGGCTTCGACCTTATCCTGAATCTGCTCCAGCATAAGCTCCATTCTCGACAAGTCGGCCGATTGCTGAGGAGGCAGGGTTGGTGACGGCGGGAGCTCCGCTTGCGTAGCTTCCTCAACAATTTCACGTGACATTGACTCTCCACCTGCTGCTTCGTTCGCGAGAGCAATCTCGTTTCCAGCAGGAGGAAGAGGAACATACTCTTCGACATAAGTTTCCTGCCTTACACCTTTGAGCATGTCGATGTCGTCACGCAACGCGTTCAACCCTTCCTTGAGCGTATCCAAGATCTCGTACGATACGCTCATGTCGACAGTGTTCTCCGCCATTTTGGAAACGTCGGCCCTCAGACCATCGAGACCCTCGTTCATCGCATCCATGATCTCGCTAGTAGCAGACGCGTTGCGGTCGGGGGTGTCGAGCTTCTTGTCCAGATGCGATTGAAGATCGTCGAGACCCAATTTGAGGGCTTCCAGGACCTCCTCGGTATCAGCCCGGTTGTGTTGTCTGGTGACGTTGTCAGACTGGCGGAGAAGGTCCAGCTCTCCGCGGAAAGCTTCTAGGAGTTCTTCGTTAACGCCAGCAGACTGGAGGTTGGTCTTGATATCATCTAGTGCAGCCTTGACAACCATGATCATCTCGGCTTTGTCGTTGTCACTGGATGGCACAAGGGCATTGCCAAATGATTCCTTCAAGGCCTCCAGTTCGCCACGAATGAGCGCGATGTTGTCCTTTGAAGTAGTCTCTTGGGATGTGTGCAAACCGTCGATGAGTTCCCGAATAGCGTCGACAATGTCATCTTTCTCGGCTCCGCCACCGGATTTCGTCAGTGAGCCGCCCAAGGTCTCCCGAAGGTGCTCGAACTCCTCCTTCAGTGATGCTAGCATGTCGTCGTTCGATGTAGTCGCAGTCTGCTTCTCGCCCATCAAAGTATGGAGCCCGTCAAAACCGGCTTGAAGCTTCTCAAGGATATCGTTCTTGTTGCTGGAGGTATCGCCAAGAACAACTTCCTTCAGCTGATCGAACTCGTGCTTGATGGCCTCACTGATGTCATCGTTAGAGTCATCATCTTCCGATCGAAGTGCAACCTGTGACTTCATCTCGTCGAACCCAGCATTGATGGCAGCGAGAATCTCTTCGTTGTTCTTGGAAGAAGGAAGGAACTGAGAGCTCAGCTTCTCATGGAGGTTCTCGAACTCAGACTTGATGTATTCTACCATGTCACCACGGCTCCAAGCTTGGTCTCCACGAGGACCTTCGGCGACGTAGCCTTGAACATCTTCGCGCAACTTGTCGAGTTCAGCCTTGATGACGTCGATCATTTCGCCGTCCTGGGTGATCTCTCGGGGCTGGTTGACAGAGCCTTGGAGGTCGGTACGGAGACTGTCCAGTCCCTCACGAAGGGTTTGGAGAACTTGCTCGGTTTCACGCCCGTTGGCTGAAGAGAAACCTTGGAATTGGGTGTTCACCTCGTCTAGCATAGACTGTAGACGTTCCATGACAGCATCGTTGTGAGCCTGTGAAGCGCTTTGTACAGCCTCTGTGATGCTTTCTTGAGGGATCTCAACTTCCATTGGCGCAGGTTGTTGCTCAGAAAGCGCTTGACGAATCACCTCCTCGAGCATTTCCCTTGACAGAGCGTCCGTTGGCGGGTTTTGAGCTGCAAGTGCAGGTTTCAGTTCCTCCAAAGACTCTCGCACGGCCATAAGAACTTCCTCGCGGATCTCGTGGACCTCGTTAATAGGAGGAGGGAGCTGAATCTTCTGCAATGAGTCCTGGAGCATGGTCTCAATCTCCTCCTTCGTGACGGCGCCGGAGCCGTTGAAGTCTTGTAGGCCTTCGCGAAGACATTGCAAAATCTCATCATTCCCTAAGCCGACCTGTTGCACTTCGACGTTCGGGTTTATCTCGACGCCGTCAAAGGCCTCTCGAACAGCACTGATGATTGATTCTTTATCGACAGCTGCAGCTTGGGGTGTTGGTTGATCCAAGCCGCGTTCTGCCAGTGCTTGCTTGACGACGTCGTAGACCTCGTTATTGTCGACTGTGGTGCGCGTCACGACAGATGACATGGATTGCCGTCTTCGCTCACGCATGACTTTGTCCATATGGTCTTTAAGGTTGGCAAGGCCCTCTTGAACGATGGCGTTGATGTCCTCGTTTGATGCGCTCGAATCAGGCCCAGCTTCGACTTGCCTGGCCTGTTCTGCTTCCTCAACCTTGCGAGCAAGTTCCCGTCCCATTCCGAGTACCTCACCGCGGAGATCTTGGATGAGGGTCTTGGTGGCCATTGTGACACACCCTGACTCGGCGACACTATCCTTGATCTTACGGAGGAACTTCAGCATCTCCTCGCTCACAAAATCGGCAGCCTTTGGACTGGAATAAGCTTTGCTATCAGCGGATATCGTCCGCGTCAAGGCACCGGATCCTGGGGAAGGCTGGAACGATGCCGATCCAGGAGCTGCTGCATTCATAAAGCCACCGGCTGAGCCTTGCTTGACGAACTCGGCCAGCTCAGTAACCTTCTTGGCAGTCTCTCCCGTGGCCTTGTCGACTAGCTTCTGCAGACTCGCTACCAGGCGCTCTTGACCATCCTTGGTTACCATCTCGCGTATGATCTTCTCCAGCATTGCGACACTAGCGGCTCCCTCGACAGAGTATGGATTCGGACTACCGATGCGCTCGTCTGTCCATGGGCTGGTGGGTGCCATACGAGGGAAAGTGAATTGCTTCGTTGGGGTCATGTGAGGATCTTGGAGGTTGAGGCTACTAGAGCGAGAGGTGTCGCCATTCATGGCCGCTGCAGCTTGAGCTTGCTGCTTTTGTGACATGGTGGAAAGAAGATCTTTCAGCGACTTGCGGATGTCTTCGTCGCGGGTGTTGGTGGCTTCCTTCAAGCTGATAAGATCAGTGGCATTGTCCTTGCTCCGTCGGCTGAGCTGCGACATGTCTTTCTGCAAGCTCGAGACGATGTTGTTGATGCTCATGAGCTGACTAGAGATGTTATCGAAGTTCTGCGGCGGCGGTGGTCCATGGACTGGTGCAGACGCCGGAGCTGAAGCTGGCGTAGCCGCAGGTGAAGAATGCGCTGAGCGATTGGTGATGTTCGATAACGGCGGGTCAAGCATGTGTTGAGGAATGGTCATACTTTGCAAGGCCTGCATTGTGGCAGAGGGTGGTGTGTTCTCTCCCAGGATGGCCCTCTGGCTAGGCCGTAAGGCAGGTGTGTCTTTGATCTCGAATCGTGATGCTGGTGTAGGAGTGAGTTGTCGGATAGGACTCACGTCGGCATCCTTTCCAAAGTAATCCCTCTCGTAGTCCCTTGACATGGGCCGTCCTCCCCTACTCGATGGTCGCTCGCGTTCGGGCGACCGCTCGGGCGACCGGGCATCGAGATAGGCACGCTCAGGTGAGCGGTTGTCAAGGTAGCTGCGTAGATCACGAACGCTGCCCGGCTGTAATGACTGCATGCGCTTGTGCTGTGTGCCTTTAATCAGAGATCGCTCGGGAGACGTCTGCAACTTCTGTGGCATGGGGTTAGTAGTGTATGAGCTCGCTGGTAAACTCTCTCGCGCCTTCTCTTCCAGCGCCTTGGCCGCCTTCATGATGGCCGCAGATGTGTTTGGACGAACGCCGAGAGTGGGTGAGCCTGGGTTGAGAGGTAATGGCGGAGGTGCGCGGTCTGGGTCAGCACTATCCCACCTGAAGCACGGTGTTAGTGGCACACGGCGATGGGTTTACATGGCGGTGAGGAAGACGAACATGGGGATCATCCTGTCTTGTGAGAACGAATGTGAGTGTCTGACGAGTTCCCGGTCGCGGGAGACCTCTCTGTCTGATGAAGGCATTATGGTATGTGGTCTGGTGTGTGCTCAACCCAAAATGGTAGTTGTGAGGTGGAGAGTGGGAGCGAGTTGAATTGAGAGCGCGTGAGTAGAATTGGGGTATACAGCTGAGGGTATTGATCGTGAAAAGCTATCAGCGATCCAGCGCAGGGTATATAATAGTTCGTGATATCGTGGAGGGTGGGAGTGTGGGAAAGTGGACTGGAGATGCAGGGCGGGCGGTGTGTTGATCAATAGCTTGGGGTTTGTTTACGTGCACTGGCCAATAGGCGATGACGATGGAGGCGCGACTGCCAACTCAGCCGTCGCTGGGGCAGCAATGGCGCGAAGAGGATAGCCCCGTTACGATGATACGCCAATTGCTTGCACAAAATTGGATAGATCTAGCAAACCGACATTAAGGCGAACGCTTTTAGCGGATATCATGGCCCTTTCTCGTCGCGCGTTGTTGACCGAACTGCGGTTGCCATGTGCCCTGGATGTGTGGCGCGGCGGTGTGGCGTCTTTACCGTAACTGTCGGAATTACGTACCGCCGACCTTGCATCCGCCGCATCTCCATGTGAGCTTGTGAGCTCAACATCACCAAACAGTTCCATCTCTGCCACTCCATCGCACGCTCCACCTCACGACCGGCGCGTACAAATCACCTCAAATCATCGCGTATACCACCAGGACTCAGTGAACCACCATGGCTGTCCCGGAAACGAGCTCGCGGATAGCGGAGGCGCAGAAGCTGGCCAAGTCGGATCCCTCCAAGGCCGAGCAGATCTTCAAAGACGTCCTATCACAAGATCCAGGCCAGAATGAGACTGCTATCAAGAACTATGAGAGTGCTTTGATCGGGCTTGGTGAGCTGTACCGTGACCAGAAGAGGGTGGATGCGCTGGCGGAGCTGGTCAAGCAGGCGCGGTCCATAATGTCGTCCTTTGCTAAGGCGAAGACATCCAAGTTGGGTAAGAAGATATGTCCAGGTACACATTCAAGCGCTTGCAGCTAATCGTCGCAGTCCGACAACTACTTGACCTGTTCACCGCCATCCCCAACACTGTCGACATCCAGATCGACGTCACCAAGTCATGCATAGAGTGGGCCGTGTCAGAGCGGAGAGGTTTCCTTCGGCAGAACCTAGAAACCCGACTCGTGTCCCTGTACATGCAGAAGCAATCCTATTACGAAGCCCTCACACTCATCAACAGCCTACTGAAGGAGTTGAAGCGCTTGGACGATAAGTTGGTCTTGGTCGAGGTTCAGCTCCTCGAATCAAGAGTTTACCATGCATTGGGCAACATACCAAAGGGTCGCGCTGCCCTCACATCGGCACGGACTTCAGCTGCTTCAGTCTACACCCCGCCTCTGCTGCAAGCCGGGCTGGATATGCAGAGTGGTATGCTGCATGCAGAGGACGGCGACTTCAACACGTCGTTCTCCTACTTCATCGAAGCTATGGAGGGGTACCACTCACAAGACGAAGAACAGAAGGCTACTTCAGCACTCCAGTACATGCTGCTGTGCAAGATTATGCTCAACCTTGGAGACGACGTCACCTCGCTCATGACTTCCAAGCACGCTGTCAAGTACGCGGGCAAGCGGTTAGAGGCCATGAAGGCCGTAGCGCGAGCACACACCAATCGCAGTCTTGAAGAGTACGAGACGGCCTTGACCGACTACCGTCAGCAGCTCGGCAGCGACCGCTTTATCACCTCCCATCTCCGACGCCTGTACGACAACATGCTGGAGCAGAACCTGATCAAGGTCATCGAGCCCTTCAGCAGAGTAGAGATTGACCACGTCGCCAAGATGGTCGGGCTCGACACGATACAAGTTGAGCGCAAGCTCTCGCAGATGATCCTTGACAAGGTCATCATTGGAGTCTTAGACCAGGGCGCGGGTTGTCTGATCGTGTACGACGAGTCAGAGCGTGACCAAGGCTATGACGCGGCACTCAGTACACTTGAAAAGCTGAGCAACGTGGTCGATGTGCTCTACACCAACCAAGCCTCTCTGCTGGAGTAAGACACGTGGAAAGGGGAACTTTGACAGCTCCCAAAGCGATGTACAATAGAAGCATAGATGGTTAAGCATGCTATACCTGCAATGCGACTAGCTAATAACGATGACATATGACATGGTAAACCATTGCTTAATTGAATTTGTGTTGTGCCTCGAGGATAACATTAACCTTGCTCCGCTAGAGCACAGCAGAATAACATTACCTATCGCTCATGATTCAGGTCGGCTATACATCGGCAAGCCATCACATTAACCTTGCTTCTTTTCCCAGAATATATTGTCTTGTACTATCCGGCAGCGAGAAGGCAGCCTTACCGAGCCGGCACTATACATATCCCCGTCTCATTCGCTAATCCTTGGCGATCTATATCCACTCCATAGCGGATCCACACAACAACGATATATCGTCTTCAGATAAATTGACACGCTCAATGATGCTGGTTTTTGATTTGGAATCACGGACAAGGGGACAGTATAGGCGGAGATATGAGGAGATATCTAGTGGCGATGAGAGTGCGTATATAAAATGCCATGTCCGTCGCAGAAATCATAAGTGCAAAGCAGAGTGTTTCTATCATTCTTTCTGGTTTATTTCTGGTTTATTTCTGTAAAAGCATCTTGCGCGCTGCCCAAGATGTACTTCACCACCGTAGCCACAGCGACATTCCTCACTCTCATCCCCAGAGTTCTTTCCCATGGCCTCATTACCTCACCCCCCTCGCGTCCCACTGGTCCTACTCTAAACTCTCTCTGTGGTCCTGCCATCACGCGCACTATCAACAATGACAACACCTCGCATGTCGAAGGCCTCCCCGAACTCCTAGCCGCCCCCTACAGCGCCTCCACCTGCAACCTCTGGCTCTGCAAAGGCCTGCAATTCTCCGACAATCCTGCCAACAACACACAGGTATGGTCAGCTGGCCAGGCGGTCCCGCTCAAAGTATGGATTCGAATTCCGCACGAAGGGTCGGCGAACGTGAGTATCGTGGATACGAAGCGAAACGAAATTGTGGGGGATATGTTGAAGGTGTGGGAAGAAGGGTATGCGCCAGGAAAGAGTGAGAGCGACGTTCCCATTGGACAGAGGGAGTTTAGTGTGACGATTCCCGAGGGATTAGAAGAGAAATGTGCCGTGGCTGGTGACTGTGTAAGTACCATGAGCGCACCGGTTTTAGCGCAATGATGCATATAGACTGCTAACTAGAGTATAGGTGTTGCAGTGGTGGTGGTATGGAAATGCTGCGAGGCAAACCTACGAATCTTGCGTTGACTTCAAGATCGCGAAAATGGGTGCAAAGAGAGATGCTTTTGGTCGAGCGTTCAAGGGATGAGATTGTAGGCCTACTGTAGAGTTCTTTGACTTAGATCGTATTAAGTTCCGGAAGTTTAGATTATCGAGAATACTATATACCTAAGTACTCAGTCGCACGATTAGGCCATATTCTCTTAGTCCTCAGACGTCTTTCTCTTCGCCGCCATGGCAACGATTGACACTCCCAACAACATGCCACATACAAATAATGTCATGAAAGTCGCTGCGACCATGGTACAACAGTACTTCTCACCCTCCCGCCTCCGCCTCGCCTCGATTTGAACTTGGTTGTCACATACCTCGCAATGCGTGTGTGGCTCGGGATTAGGTCGTAGAAAGTTGGTGATTGTCTGTGCCAATGTCTCTGGAGAAGAAGAGATGGCGGGTGCTGCGATCGAGGAACTTGTATGGTTGTGAGATTGAGCATGAAGTTCAATATCGTGGTCATCGGTTTGGGGAAGAGTTGCGTACTGGATAGCAGTTCAACATATTAGAAAATTTGCAGCTTCAAACATGGTTGACTAGGTTGGCTTACAGCTGAAGCTGATCCCGAGGGCGCACATCGGTTCACAGGATGGTCGTTGAATACTTCTTCGTATGCGGGTGCTGCTTCTTGCGGAGTAGTAGGGATACCCATCTCAGATATTTCGTGATTCAGTGGTACCTAGATACTGTTTACTGTGTGAACGTGTAAAGATTAGTCGTGAAATCAAGCGCGCGACGGTACTACTATATGCCTTTCAGCCTGCTTCTGCCCGATTTTGGGGAGCTTCAAGGCTGGTTGTGAGACTGGACGCCTGACGAGATGATAGGGTGTTATGGCAGGCTGTGGAGGCTGTGCTTTCGAATTGTAGCCAATAAGAGCGATGCCTTCGGATAGGACGGTGAGGCTGCGTAAGCTGGCGAGCCACCATCGTCCGGTCATCGTATACATTGTATTGGCTGTTTTGGGGTTGGTTGCGGATAAGCACTGCAATCTTGTTGCGAGATGCCCATGTAAGCAATGACGGCACTGCGATACCAATACGCTAGGCTTTACCCTTCGCTTGGCCATACACTTAACGCCTTCCGGCAATCCTTATGTAGATCATGATATTTTTCGTTATCCAAACAAAAGGCAGTCTCGAATATGAGGAAACCGAAGCATCGCAACCAAGTTCTGACAACCCCCTCACTCCGCGACCTTGATAACGATCTTACCGGAAAAGTTACCCGATAGTTGCAGATCGAATGCTTTCTTCGCGTCCTCAAACCCGAAAGTCCTGCCCAGCATGACATCGAACTTCACATTCTTTTCCTCGATAAACGCATTCATGTCTTCGAAATCCTTCTTCGATCCAACAGCGATACCCTTCAACTTTGCGCCCTTGCCCATCAAGGCGATGAGATCAGATGGCTTCCAGTCAGCCTCCCAGCCAGCAAGGAAGCCAACGAGAGAAATAGTCCCGCCACGGGGGCATAGATAGCCGATTTCATCGATAAGAGAGCCAACGCCGGTGTTATTGACGACGAAGTCAACACCACGACCATTCGTGATTTCCTTGATCTTGGCGGCTTGATCATCGGTTTTGTAGTTCAGACCGCGAACCTTATCACTGATCTTCTCTTGAATAGCTTTGATCTTGTCGTTCGAGGAAGACGTGATGATTGGTGTGATGTTTCCGGCGAGACAAAGTAGCAGGGAGAACATAGAAACACCGCCGGTTCCTACAGACGGTGAGTAGGATGGTTTGAAAATCTGGAGTTTTTGCTCGTACCTTGGAGAAGGGCACTAGCGTGCTCCTGCACAGTTTTCAATGAGTCCAATGAGTTCCAAGCAGTGACGCCTGCGCATGGGAGCATCGAGCCCTGTGGCTGTTTAGTCTGATGTTTTTGTGTATACTCTCTCAATCACTCACCTCCTCCCACGACAAGTTCTTTGGCAAGTGTACTAGGTGCTTTGCTTGGTAGATACCGTACTGCCTCAGTGTGCCTGGACCGTTCGCACCGATAGCCACTGAAACGCCATCATCGGTTGGGTGAAAGTCGCCTTGGTTGCAAATCGGAGCAACGGCATCTCCTATATGGAAGTCCTTGACTGCAGACCCGAGCCCAACGACCTCGGCGGCACAGTCGGAGCATGGGATGCCTTGTTCAGTCATGGGGACAGGGTACTCCTTAACCAGCATAGCGACGTCACGGTAGTTGAGCGATACGGCGTGGATCTTGATGACCACATCGTTGGGCCCGAGGTCCTTCTCTTGAGGGAGCGTTTCCTGGCTTTTCTCAAGAGTGAGAGGGTTTTGACGCGAGGCACTGTCTTTGCCTGCGCTGCGACGGTAGGCTGTGTAGGTAGATGGGTAAGACATGGCTGCAAGCAGGTCTGGTGAGATTGTCTTGGATGGCTGCGTAGATGGATCTGATGAATTGCAGGTCGGTATCGCAGGACTCAGTAATTGATATAGAGGGCAAACCCATACGCCCCTTCCAAGCAGCGTATGGGTGATGATCAATCATTTTGTGGTACGTGCTTCGTCCGATGGAGCGAGCGTCACTCGTGGAAGGCGTCATGTAACAAAAACTAGGACTTTGCGATTTGCGAAGGTACGCTACATCAAGCTCGAACGCGTTCCATCGTCGAAACAGTGACATCAATCTCCCAAATATCCCAAGTAGCTCAGTCGGGCCTTCTCAACACTTCGTAGAACGAGAAATTTACAAGCTGGAACATTTCCATGTTACTGGTACGCATTTTCGCCTGCGGGGCAGCGGAGTGGAGCATCATTCCGCTTCCGACCTTTTCGGTCCGCGCGCTGACTATGTACCATTGATCCCCCTCAACTTTGGCATTGGAGATTCTCATCGAAATTGCGCGAGATTACAGCCACAACCTGGAGTATGTCGATCTATACATCTAAGTGCCAGCGATGCGGCGAAAATCCTGCGAAAAAGGTAGCTTACCACCCATCGCCTCTGCGATCACAGAAAGGCCGTCTATTCTTTGCGCAAACTCACGAAGGCAACCACATGGCAAGCAAAGAGTCAATACTACCACATTCCAAAAGGCAAAGGACCGCCATAATGAAACAATGTAGAAATCGCCAACGGAAAAGGCATGAAGATAGGTTTTTGCTGTTCGATCTACAGTAACAAGACGACTGCGTCTGACCTTTGTACACATCATTTTCTGTACCTTAGTACTTCAGATTTCATAGCGGGTGTGACGAACGCAAAGCTAGATACTGTTAGTCAAAGTCTTCTGCACACGAAACTTCGTTCGAAATCGCCATCCGACACCGTAAAGAAACTTATAATGATCTTTTAAATTATCTCATCTACAAGATCGTAACTATCTACAGAAGAAGTGCCAACAGCATCCGCAGGCGCAGCATTCGGACCAAAAACGCAGCTCTCCTCACCAAGAATTTCTGACAACTCGACGTCGTGCTCCTGGAGCCCTTTGATCGCACGTACCAAATCTTTCTCAACAAAGTTCTGGAAGCAATCTCGGTCAACGTCAACACCAAGGCGATGCAAGAAGAATTTGACCGTGGTTCCAAAGGTCATCCACTCGGAGATCATGAACAGCATTTTCTCGCGTAGCGGACGATCTTTTTCGATATCCTGGAGGCACAGGCGATGAAGCGATCGGGCACAAAGACGAACTTCTTGGATGGGGTTGATGCCTTGTTTTTGGAAGTAGAGAAACATGCCATGGAGTGATTTCGAGGGCAGATCTGCAAGAGAGTGTAATTGAGGGTGAGAGGTGATCTCTGTATTGAATTCTTTGAAAAAGAGAGTATATACACAAAGAGGTGTAGAGTAAATGAGTGGATACATCATCGCCGATCTCGAGATTCCAAGCAACCATATGCTCTTCTAAGATATCCCATTTCCGACTTACCAATTATTCCATGTAGCCCATCTAACAAGCGGCGATATCAGCAGGAGTGTAGATACAAGCGGAGCTAGGACCCTCGCTGATCTGCTTAGGCTCAGCACCAGTATCGTTGCCCTCAAACTCTTCGCAGATAGCCTTTGTATCCGTGATACAAGAGTTGGTGATTGTCGCAGTATCTCCATAGTTGGTGTTTATGCCAACGAAAGTAGCTTTTCCACCCGTAGCCTTCACACCGTCGATCTTTACATGGCGCTCACCCATCGTCTTGCAGTTACCGCATGACCGGTATAGCTTGCCGAAGTCAGAGACAGTGAAGCCGCTGACTGTAATTGTTCCGGCACCGTTGTGTTGGATGACTTTGTCGGATGCGCCCATAGCTCCACCACCAGTGACTGTGCCATCGCCGTCCTTCTTGAAGGTGAGAGCGTCCTCGCAAACATCTTCCCACCAGACATTCTCGATAGTGCAAGGACCTTGGCAGTGTACACCCTCGATTTGATCGGCACCGATGATGACGTTACGGAGAGTGGCGCCAGCTGCAAGAGAGAACACTGCATCGCTGTCTCCTCCTTCTGATTGTCCTGTGCAGGATACGCCACGACCGAAACGTTTCATGCCACCATCGAACTCGCCTGTTACCATCATGGTCTTGGTAAGGGTTGACTCGCCGGCTGCCGCTGGCATGGTGCCGCTTGCTGCAGTACCACCAGAGGCAGGTACCGTGGAGTTACCCGATCCAGAACTCGGTGCAGAGCTACCGCCTGAGCCAGTAGAAGAATCCCCACCTGAGCCAGAAGAAGACTCTCCCCCTGAAGACGAGTCGCTACCCGAGGAAGACTCATCACCAGAAGAAGAGTCGCCGCCTGAGCCAGAGGACGAATCTCCACCCGAAGAAGAGTCGTCGCCAGACGAGGAATCGCTGCCGCTGCCGCTCTCAGTGTCTGAGCCAAACTCCGAGCTCGAATCGCCACCCTCAGTTGGAGAATCTGCCTCTTCATCCCCACCAGAGCTCGAGCCAGAGTCACTGGACTCTTTGTCATCGGATGTGCTATCGTCGGAGCTACCTCCAGTGCTGTCGCTCGCGTCGTCAGAAGACTCGTCGCTAGAGCCAGACGAGTCTGAAGTGTCTTTCGATTCGTCAGTGGAGTCTTCCTTGGAGTCAGATGAACCGTCTGAAGAGTCCGTAGAGTCTGTAGAGTCTGTAGAGTCCTCTTTGTCATCGCTGGAACTAGACTTCTTATCGTCTTTACTTTCTCCAGAGGTCTCCTTGTCGTCGGACGAATCAGAGGCTTTGTCACTTCCTTCGGACTTGGCTTTCCAGACCCAGTCGAAGAGTTGGCGTTTAGTGAAAGCAGGATCAGAGACGAGAGATCTTCGCTTGTTTTCGTTTTCGTTCTCGTTTCCAGGCAGATAAGTGGGAATCGCAGTCATTTTAGGATTGGATGGCTGACCACCAGAGCCCGGGAAGCTCCCTGTGGGAGCACTGCCATCAGTAGGGAAAATACCAGAAGCACCGCCATATTGTTGGCCACCCCGTCCCGCACCGTTCTCCATGCCATTGCCGGGGTACTTTGCGCCATGGTTGAGGCCATTGGTCTCTGTACCGTTGTGGTGACCACCACGATGACCACCACGATGACCGTGAGCGCGGGTAGGAGCAGGGGCAGGAGCCGCAGAGACGGAGACGATCAAAGCTGCGGTAGCGACAGTGGAGAGAGAGAAACGCATGTTTTATAGGTTTTCGAAAAGGTTTTGGAAGTGAGTGTTGTACAGAAAGTTGAAGAATGAAGGTATTGTCCAGCAAAGATGACACAGTCAAGAAAAGAAGGGTGACCGGCACAAAGCTGTAGAAGACAAAGAAGAGAGTGAAAGTGTAGGAGGCAAGGAAGAGATCGTTGGTCCTGATGAGGATGAGGATTTTGTAATGCGCTGGCTGTAGACGCCTTTATAGTCATCCTGTCTGCAGTGATTACTCCTCATCTACTCATGTCCCATGTCCATGGTGTAGGACGATGTTTCCACACACCCTGAACTCCAAACTACCAAGTGCAGGTCACCTACCGTCGCTTGAACTGCGGGTGGGATGCGATCAATGCAACGCCAGAGTAGGTCCGAACACTCGTGGGGCTATGAATCCAGAAAACACATAAACGAGGACTAGTCTAGCGTCCCGGGAAGAACGCCGTGTTTGGTTTGCGCGTCCAGTTCTCGAAACCGATGGTCCGGCATCTGACAATCTACGCGAGCGATGCGTTTGGTTTCATGCCTAGGATGTTAGTCTTGGCGGCTGTGACAGCTATATTGTGTGCATCTGTTGGCGGCGACACTAGAAACGTCGCGCCTGTCAGTAGATAGCCTGGAGGTTCTATGCGTCTGGGCATTCCACGTCACGCGTTTCAACCACGCGACCGCACGAGGTAAGGCTGCATGTATCGAAACTGCCAAAGACACAATTTTCTAAGACGAACATCAGTGTGAAGTAATACTATGATTGATTTGGGCTGTGTCTGTCCCACCTGCATCTAGACTGCTACCGATTCCCCTACCTTGTACCTAGCAAAATTTCATCTTCAGGAGAGCCTTTTCAAAGATCGTCCAGTCCAGGGAATCAAGTGGATCATATATGCGTGGTTTCCTAGGTTCTCCGTTGTCGCCTATGAACCCGGCCAAATTCTTTTGCATGTAACAGCGAAGATCGTCTTTGAGTCCAGAAGTCGGAAGGTTCGAATGATATATCGTGCTGAGTCCCTGGGTCTGCATGCGCTCGATGTGATAATCACCATGCCCCGCGTTATGAATGTGGGGGTTGCAGGTTTCGATCTGTAGGATCCGCACTGATAATGGCTGTTGTGAAAAGGCGAATCGTTCCCATATATCGATCAATTGGAACGGTTCAACTGCATAGCCGGTTGCAAATCGGAGTTTGAGGGCAAGATCAACACTCATGGCATGTTCGCCGGCGTTACCAGTTCCGATCATTGTATCTGGTGTAGTGCCACCCCCAAGGGCTTTCAGAAGGCGGTTCATCCATTCGTTGACGACGCGCGAGGAGCGCCCAAGCTCGTTAAATACAAGTTGGCCATCCTTGACCTTGGGCTTCGAGTTCCACTTGATGCGCACCATCGTATGTTGTTCTTTTCCAGTATCATCAGCTTGTCGTAAGGCGTAATGTAATCCAGCGGCATATACCTTACAATATTCGAGAACAGATCCTGGGACGCGGTTATCGGCGTCGATAAAACCTACGAACTTACGGTTCATATGTTTCGCGATGATCACACCAAGCATCATGGCTTCTCCTTTTCCGTTGTTGATGCGCAGAGGATCTCCTTGTTCTACACGTGGCTGTAACATGTCCGTCACACCTGCTTCCTGGAAAGCGCGAGCGAAAGTCGGCGAACCTTGGTGTTCCACGATTACGTGACGATCGGCCATATTCCCGAAGTTGAGTAGGAGTTTGCGCTCCGCCTCAAAGTTCAGCTGGTCGCTGTTGGATATAAAGATAACGAGACACCGGTGTGGAACGCCACGCAGAAGCGCTCGAAGAACGTGTTCATCTTCGTTCATGCAAGGAATCACAATGGCGAGGTTGCGTTCAACTTCCTCAATTGAGTTTCGGGGGATGACGACGTTCTTCTGATCTATCGAGATGTTTTCTGTGCCATCTCCTGAGGTGTCCTGACCCTCCGCGTCGAGCTCAGAAACAAAGGACATTTCGTGTAATTTTACGTTCCCAACATGGGTAACTCCAGGGCGGATACTCAACCTCATGACGAAGATGAGAACGGTTGTAGAAGTTGTGGTTCGGAGTGAGTGTATCTAATGTACTATAGAGGGTTGAGTCGATCTTGTAGTGGTATATACCAGAGTCGTCATATAGACCTCATATATAAGGAAACATGGCAGTCGTTGTGAAAAACTGGAGTCAATGCCTACACAGATTCACAACACTGTAGTGATAGATTAACACAGCGTATATACAATGAAAAGGATGTACCTAGCTCTTTTGTGTAGCTAAAGAGATAATCAAGTACACAGTACTTAAGTCTGCGAATGATTTCCGACAAACAGTTTGGCTGAAGGCGGTCCTCTCAAGAGAGCCTGATTTCGACCTCGAGTTGCCAAAGCATTGTTCGGCATATCTTGAGTCAACCGCAACAGATATCTGAGATCCCGTTTGGCTGGAAAGCATATCCCAACGCTGTCATCACGGCTCCTTGTTCGTGGCTTTTTCCAGCGTGCATCTTGGAAGGCGGAAACCGTTTGGCAGCGCTTATCGTGGTACGCTGGTCGTATTCGAAATCCTGAATAAAAGCACCGTTTTGACCGAAGCAATGTATACCAAGTCTGTCACTGATGTGGCCACCGAATTGTTCTGGGGGTGATTATGGCGATGCTGGATTGACAACAATACATTGTGAATGTATTGGCCGTGGCGTGGTTGACGAAGCCATAGTTTTCATGGTGCTTCTCCGGTTGACTATGGTCCTGATTCCATCCCATATCGTAGACGTGAACCCAATAGCGGCGGATCTAGCGACTTTGATTAAATCTTCTTTTGACTTGACCGTCTTTCGCATGTACTCAGCAGTGAGGTAATCATCACCTTCCTCGCAAGCGAGTCCTTCCATGTCTTGTTGACTGCCTGGCTTCTGTTCGAAGATGGGTGGAGTGGAGCTGTCAGTAGATAGGCTAGGAATGTCACGCCTGTCAACGAGCGGATCGAAACATCGGTATTACAACAGTATTCAACATGCATGTCGCACATAGCCCAGTATCAAGCTGTGAAAAAGTCCGCAAAGGATTGTCGCATGTAGCCAGCGTGTGAAACGATGGAGGCCATTCTCGCAAGCGAGTGCTTCCATGCCTTATCAAATACCGGCTGTAATTTCTCTTGGAGGATACTTTGAACTGCGATCAATACCCACGAAGAGTTCTCGCAGTCCCTTTGAGTACTCCGGTCGCTATGACGTTTGTGTACGTGTCGTGATTCTTCCCAGCGCATGTAGCATACTGGTGTCTTTTCGTCTGGTGCGTCGTCGTCGTCGGTACCGCCGCAGCCTTTCAAGCGCGCGCTGCCATCAGAGTATCGGATAGACGGAGACTTGAAATAAAAGGCTCACTCGTCTCCTGTGACAGTGGACGCGACTGCATAGTTTGGCGCGCGACGTTGACGCGTGTAGTGTTGTTGGTGAAAGGTAATTTCACAAGCGAAGTTTGTCCAGTTGTAGCTCGGCTATCCGCTGGAGCTCTGGCCTTGTCCAAACGCCTCCATGACGTCTGCAGCTGGTGACACAGGACGCGCGATGCGGATCCGTCTCCGCGAACCATGAAAGCTTTCCCCGCGTTTTCAATGCTTTTGTGCTATTTCCTGAATCCTTTTTAAGCCGTCATTTCCCCGGAGTTGTTGCGATGGCCTCAAGCGTCAATCCTGACAAGATGAGCTACATCTACAACTCGCAGCTCGTGAGCGCTTCTAGCATGTGCAGGTCGAGCATACACTGACCATCACCAGGATGCCTTCACCCTCTACCACATTTCCCACGAAAGGGAGGAACATAGCGCTGTCGGCACTGCGCTCCCTGCCCTCGGCCACGCCACGTCTGGCGCTCTAGGCACCGTTATATCCAAACTCATAACATACCCTCTGGACGTTGTCATCACGCGCCTCCAGGTCCAGCGCCAACTGCATCCCGGCGACAAGCACCCGCACTACAATGGCTTTCTCGACGCCATCGAGAAGATATACGAGAGGGAGGGTGGGCCCAGGGCCTTCTATACTGGTGTCGTGCCCGAAGCTCTCAAGGGCGTCGCCGACAGCTTCCTGTTCTTCCTGGCGTATTCGTACGTGCGACAGAAGAGGCTCGATGCGCGAGATAGTGGGCGTAGCTTGCCTGCGCTCGAAGAGATCGGCGTTGGTGTCCTGGCAGGCGCTTTCTCCAAGTTCTTCACCACACCCATCCAGCAGATCGTTACCCGGAAGCAAACGGCAGCAATGATGAAACAGGAGTCTTCGACCACCATACCCCCGCTTTCCAGCACTAGAGATATCGCATGGGAGATTAGGCGCGAGAAGGGTGTGCAAGGCTTCTGGTCTGGGTACTCCGCTAGTCTGATCCTGACCCTAAACCCTTCAATCACCATGCTGCTGCACAAGGCTCTCCTGCGACTAGTCGTACCCAGGGCAAATCGAGACAATCCCGGAGCGCGTATGACCTTCCTCCTGGCTGCCATAAGCAAGGTCCTCGCCTCCACCGTCACCTATCCGTTCTCGCTTGCAAAGACACGCGCCCAAGTGTCTTCACAGGAGCCTTCTTCCGGAACCGGTGAGACTTCGGACAAAGAGAAGTCTAACGACGCGCTTGGATCTAGAGCCTTACAAGCCAGGCAGCGGACCGTATTCAGTACTATCTTGCGCATCGCCCAGACGGAAGGGATATGGGGCTTGTACCAGGGCCTTGGAGCGGAAGTGCTGAAAGGCTTCTTCTCTCACGGCATCACGATGCTGATGAAGGACCGTATCCATGCTGTCATCATCAGTCTGTACTACACCGTGCAGAATGCGCTGAAGAAATACCCTAGCCCGAGTGAGGTCGCAAAGTCGGCATCAGACAGTGTTCAAAATGCCTACGAACAAGGCAAGGAACAAGCTAGCGAGGCGTATGCGAAGGGTGCCGAAGTCGTCGGCAGTGCAACAGAATCTGCAAAACAGGTCGTATCGCAGGGCTCACGTGAAGCGCAAGAGCTTGTAGAAAAGGGTAGACAACATGCTGCTGATGCCTACTCGAAAGGCGCGCAAGCAGCAGAAACGGCAACGGCATCCGCTCAGGATGCTGTGCATAGCGGGACGCAGCAAGCTGGGCAGGTGTACGAGAAGAGCAGAGAGGCCGTTGGTAATGCTGCTAGCAGTGTCTACGACCAGGGCAAAAGTGTCTTAGACAAAGGCCAGAATGCTGCAAGCAACGCAACACAGCAAACTGGAGATGCGTTTGAACAGGGCAAGCAGGCAGCAAGCGACGCATCGCAGCAAGCGAAGGACGCTGTTCTAGACGCGGACATCAAGGACATCAATGGTCCCGACAAGGGCATCAAGGAGTGAAGCAGAGGGCGGATGATTTCACCTAGCGCTTTCAGACTGTACATATACCCGATTGATTTATACTTGTAATGTTTGAATGGTGGATTTCTTTTGCTATAGTTCGGCGTCAAAAAAAAGCGTGCCCAGCTATGGTAGATGATGCATAGCAGCAAATAATTTCCGGGTGAACTGTCCATCTACCTTGGGCGATCTGAAACGTCAGGGTATCCGTATCCACAGCCACGCTTCACGCAAGTAATGTGTCTACCGAGCTCGAAAGCGTTCCAATGATGTGCCGTCTGTGTGCGGGCTACACAAGAAAGGCTGGTGCCAGGCTCGAAATAGAGTCGGGTGGTCGAGTCGAACAGGATTTTCAGCAGGCGGCTGGGGCTTTGTTGTCTCTGCTGCGCTGGCTATTGTGGAGATGCTTGGTCACGGTATGTCCCATGTGTCATCCCGGTGGCTGGTTGCAGCAAGGTGCCCGTGGTTGCCCCGGAGGCCAATGCGCTAACCACCTGGCTCCGCGCCCGCAGCGCCTCCATCAACAACCACCGCTGGCGACACATTCGACTGCATGCCGCAGTTGAGCGGCCTACTAACTACTAACCTGCACAGGAACAGGGAAAGCATTGTTGCGACGACATTGTGAGTGCTGAGAGCTGGCTGGTAGCATCGGACAGTCGGCGGCGCATGACTGGCGACAACACACGGCATTGGACAAA
This sequence comes from Alternaria alternata, assembly GCF_001642055.1. Taxonomy (NCBI): domain Eukaryota; kingdom Fungi; phylum Ascomycota; class Dothideomycetes; order Pleosporales; family Pleosporaceae; genus Alternaria; species Alternaria alternata. The sequence continues at coordinate 407,354 of NW_017306209.1, forward strand.
AGTGGAATCGTCAACATCCCGGACGTTGAGAGGGCAGCAGCAGCCCACGCGCACACCACCCAGCGGCGCATATCTATGTCGTAGGCGCCCGTGACGACATAGAACCGCGACCGAGTAGTTGTCTTTTGACATTTCGTCACCGCACCCCGCCTAGCTCATTCCCCTGATCTCCACGAGCTGTCCGCTGCCGCTGTCGCAGCCCAACCACCACACCGCCACAGCCACCATGACGACCAACGCTGCTCACTCTTCGCCGAGCCGGGGAAGATGGAGCAGCCTCGAGGAGGAACTAGCCTACTACAAGGCCCAGTACGAGACGCTCGAGACGGAACTGCAGGAGTTTCAGGCATCAAGCAAGGAACTAGAGGCCGAGCTCGAGCGCGATGTCGAAGAGAGCGAGAAGCGGGAGCGCAAGCTGCAAGAGAAGGCGGAGCGGCTGGGATTTGAGGTCGAGGAGTGGAAGGTGAGTGACTTCGGCCGCACGCGGAGCGGATATCTGCCCAGCTCGGACGATTGCTAACGAGACATCACAGACAAAGTACAAGCAGAGCAAGACCGAGGCCAACAATGCGCAGAACACTCTGCAGAAGGAGATTACCGCCATGCGCGAAAGTCAACGAGCCCTCCAGATGCGACTCCGGGACATCGAAGTCCAAAGCGACGATTTCGAGCGTCAGGCACGCAACCAAACATCATCACTCGAGGACGTCGAGTCCAAGTACAACGTAGCCATCGAACGCAGTGTCATGCTGGAGGAAGAGATCAAGATTGGGGAGCAGGAGCGAGAGGCGCTGCGCATAGAAACACAGCGACTTAGGGATGAACTGTCGGATCTGCGGATAGAGACGGAGATTACGCAGGAGAAGTTGCGCATCGCAGAAGAGACTATCGAAGGCCACCATCAGCGAAAGGTGTCCAGCCATCTCTCTGGCAATGCTCTGAGACCACGCTCGCCCGTTTCCGAGGCGTCGACTACCGCGACTACGGTTTCTTCGCCCACAGCTGCTTCGACACCACCACACTCGAAAGCAGATGGCCTACTCCCAGATACGACTCCTCCTTCTCCGCCGTTGTCTGACGCTCCCATCACCGTAAGACATGTACCCTCAACGCCTATGCCCAGGCGCAAGAACTCGATTGCGCCCCTGGATCCAGGTGCGACCCCTCGCGCCGGCCTCTATCAGCGAGCCCCAAGACATTCACGAAACCCGAGTCTATCGGCATCGCGACCAAGCACAAGTGCCAGTGGACGGGCGACGCCTTCTACACGACCAACTACACTCACATCACGACCGCCTAGACCGAGCTTTGGGAGTGCGGCGCCGCCGCCAGCGGATTTGCCTAGATCAGGTTCACTATATCAAATCCGGGGCCTGATTGGCAAGATGCAGAAACTCGAAGAGCGGGTTCATTCAGCACGCTCCAAGCTCCCCGCGCCAACGACTACCCCACCGCGAGCGAGCCCACGCAATGTCAGTGCCATGGGTCACCACGTGCCGAATACGGTCACATTGAGGAGCGGTAGGAAGCGCAACTCGCACGCATCAGCGGGGTCGTCAGTGCCCGGCGCTTACGAGTCGGGCTCTGCCGTAAATCGGCTCTCCTTTGGTGTTTCGACCTCTTCACGCGAACCCACTAGCAGCAGGCCTGGCAGCCGAGCCTCCATGTCGTCAGCATCAGCAATGCAGAGACCGCAGAGCAGAAGTAGCAACCGAACACCACTGGGTCACTACCAGTCATCGTCGATTAGTGGAGCGGAGCCCCGTTTGCCAAGGCCAAGGAGCTCAATGAGCGGACATGGCCACTCTCACTCACTATCCATGTCGCAACGTGACAACGACACTAACAGCGAAGGAAGCGGCATTTCTACGCCGGTAGGAAGGCGACTTACACTGGAGAAGACGGGCATCCCTACACCAAGCGGAATACCAAGACGTCAAAGTGCAGGACGAAGGGCAAGCAACAACATGGACCTTGGAGACATGGCCCCTCCTGCACGGCCAAGGAAGATGTCGACACAAGCTGAGGAAGAATCATACTAGGATGGCATGTCGCGTTGGCGAAAGTCGACAGAATTGCGGGGCCTTTTGCGTGTACGTCTGGGTGAATTTCTAGTACACGAGTTTTACGGCACTATACCTGACGCACTCTGGAGTCCGGCACGCGGGATGCAGGCAGTAAACTGTAGAAAGTGGGATAGGGATGGGGGTGTTTGGTGCCATTTGGTCAAGCATCGGTTGCACATGGGGTGGATGAAGAAGAACCGTCTCGAGAAGAAACCCGAGAGATTCTAAAGCTCCTTTGGGGGTATTTACATATTGCTTTAAACTTATTTTCCTTTGTCTGAAACCAATATACCCCGAATTACATTCATCCCGAGGCTTCTTCGTTCCTTCTGTGCCAGAACAACACGTCTGGGCACCTCCCCAATTTGTACTAATTAAATCTTACAAACTCCACGTGCTCAGACTACTCGGCGCCGACTAGCTGATCGTTCTGGTACGAAAATCTGGGGTAGAGCCGCATGCATGTTGCATTGGCGTTGGCTGTTGGCTGTTGGCGTTGACATGTGAAAGGCCGCGTGTGGAAAAATCGTACGATTCTGATGTCAAATTGCGGGACTGGCCGCCGCGAACGCAGTGGCAGCAGTGCGCAACCCCAGCCTTGCCAGACCCTGGATCTTCGGAATGCACGTCGGAATCTAGCTCGCTTTCTCTAGTTTCTGATGGACTTGAGTGCGTGTGTTTGCTTATTCTGCAGAACCGCTACCAGGCAAACAGGACGGTGAGCCTGCGCTACGGCCGGGGGCACTGCGGGACTTTGCGATCAGGTACCGCCGCAGGGCACCCGACGACGTTTGCTAGGCATCACGGAAGTTACATCTCACTGCTTCGATCCGGCTTCTCGAACCATCAGACACGACTATCTAGAAGCCAATGCTTTTTGTTCCAGCGTCATCTATTATTATACTAATCTGAGTGTGTGCTTGATGTTTGTTCCGGCAGCGGCCGCTCTGGGTGCTGATTGGGTGGCTACGACCGGAGTCCGGTAGGAGATATCGGGGGAGGAGACCCGAGCATCATCTTTGATGCTACCTTGGCGTGGTTTTGTGATAGTGAGACAGGTGTTTGGTTATTTTGGGGGATGGCGATATGACGGTGTGAAGGGCGAGGTGGGGTGGGGAGGCCGTGGTGGTGGAGACAAGAGATGGAAGCGGTGTCGAGGTGTTGGGAGATGGGTAGCTGTTGAGAGGGGTAAACTTGCAGTCGGTACTGATAGGCATCAGTCTTTGGAACAGTCAGCGGATCAACGGCAGTAGAGTGTGCTTGACCAGCTGTTGGTGAGAGATAGCAAGGGCTCAACATGCAGGTACTCGTGCTCGGGTTGGGTCTCGCAAGCTCGCAAGAAGCAACTAATGCGGAAATGCTCCCAACAGACCGATTGTAGAAATCGCCATGGCGAGCAGCTCCCGCCAACACCTCGTGCACATCGATCATGGAAAAGGCTGGCAATCTTGACTTTACAAAAAACTTTACTAGTCATTGAGCATAGCTAAGTAGTCAAATTGTCCCGTAGACCTGCCGTTGTGTACAAAATCGGGTTCCGAAGGGCTTCCGAGTCGTCTACCGTGGCTTCGTTAGGGATGGACAGGGGCGGTATGGGGGACGTGGTGCAGGGCCTTGCCGTCTTCGGCATCGTTGGCGATGCGATAGCTCAACAGCTCTTCGGAAAGTGCATTGGGGTGTTCCGCTATCCTCCATAAAAATTTAATACATACCCAAGCTGCTCCGGACGCTTGCGACTGTTCCCCCTCCTTCTTGCTTCCCTCTCCCAACTACACTTCTCCGTTACTTATAACATACACCCGTAGTGTTGTACTCCTCCTCGTACACACTATAGTCCCTCATTGAATCCAAGTCGATTCGTTCGTTGTTGGTGCTTACCTCCCGGCACCGCATAGAACGTACTGGCATCCAAGATTGCTTTTGGGCTCTCTTACACACCGACACTACGACTGTCCTCTACTAATACTCTGATCGTGTCCTCCCACCGACCAGAATCTTTAGAGACGCACGCGTAGCTTGCAGAGCATCGATATTCGGGTATATTCAGATCTACATCGATTCGACACTAGAGGCCGAGCTCCAGCTTGCCCTTACAAGTGGAAAATTGACCGATCCCTCACCGAACCGCAACCCAACTTCGCCTCCATTCTTTCCTCCCACCCAAACTCAATCCCCTCGGTGCATGGGATTGCCTCTACACAACATGGCCGGAGCTGCACAGAACGGAGTCAACGGGGATGCTAATGGCGCCCCGAGCTCCTACGCTGCCAAGTACGATCTTGCTCCGCATTTCATCGGCGGGAACAACCTCAAGGTAGCCTCGCCGGGCAAGGTCAAGGACTTTGTGGCCGCACACGACGGACACACAGTCATCACAAATGTGAGAGAAAACCCCGCTTCCAGGCGAATTGGTGGTGTTGAGAGACGGCGCGCTGACCATCATCTTCCCCGCAGGTCCTCATTGCGAACAACGGTATTGCCGCAGTCAAGGAAATCCGCTCAGTGCGGAAATGGGCCTACGAGACTTTTGGCGATGAGCGGGCGATTCAATTCACCGTCATGGCGACGCCCGAGGATCTCCAGGCCAATGCAGAGTACATCCGCATGGCAGACCAATATGTTGAGGTGAGTACCATGCCCGGCGACCGTGCGATGAGCGACGACCGGATGGCTAACGGGGCATATGCAGGTACCCGGCGGTACCAACAACAACAACTACGCCAACGTCGAGCTAATTGTCGATGTGGCCGAGCGCATGAACGTGCACGCCGTGTGGGCAGGATGGTGCGTATATACGACAACACTCGTCGGAAACATGGGCAAATGGCTAACAATTTGCTACCAGGGGACACGCCTCGGAGAACCCCAAGCTGCCCGAATCGCTCGCCGCGTCGCCCAAGAAGATCGTCTTCATTGGTCCTCCCGGATCTGCCATGCGCTCGCTTGGTGACAAGATCTCGTCCACAATCGTCGCACAACACGCCAAAGTGCCCTGCATCCCGTGGTCAGGAACCGGTGTCGACGAGGTCCAGGTCGACCAACACGGAATTGTCACAGTCGAGGACCACATCTACGACAAGGGCTGCACAAAGTCATGGCAGGAGGGTCTGGAGAAGGCCAAGGCCATTGGCTTCCCTGTCATGGTCAAGGCCTCGGAAGGCGGTGGTGGCAAGGGTATCCGAAAGGTCGAGCGCGAGGAAGACTTTGAGCAGCTGTACAAGGCCGCTGCCTCAGAAATCCCCGGATCGCCCATCTTCATCATGAAGCTTGCGGGCAGCGCGCGCCATCTGGAAGTCCAGCTGTTGGCTGACCAGTACGGCAACAACATCTCCCTGTTCGGACGTGACTGTTCGGTACAGCGACGTCACCAGAAGATCATTGAAGAGGCACCGGTAACAGTTGCTGGCTCTAAGACCTTCCAGGAGATGGAGAAGGCTGCCGTCTCGCTCGGACGCCTCGTCGGATACGTCTCGGCGGGTACCGTCGAGTACCTGTACTCGCACTCCGACGACAAGTTCTACTTCCTTGAGCTGAACCCTCGTCTCCAGGTCGAGCATCCCACTACGGAAATGGTGACGGGTGTCAACCTCCCAGCTGCCCAGCTCCAGATTGCCATGGGTCTGCCATTGCACCGTGTCCGCGACATTCGACTCCTTTACGGTGCCGACCCGCACGCGAGCTCTGTCATTGACTTTGACTTCTCCACCGAAGGCAGTGCCAAGAGCCAGCGACGCCCTACTCCCAAGGGTCACTGCACGGCCTGCCGTATCACCTCCGAGGATCCCGACGAGGGCTTCAAGCCATCCGGTGGTACTATCCACGACCTCAACTTCAGGAGTAGCTCCAATGTTTGGGGTTACTTCTCCGTCAGCTCTGCTGGTGGTATTCACAGCTTCTCCGACTCGCAATTCGGTCATATCTTCGCCTATGGCGAGAACCGACAAGCTTCGCGGAAACACATGGTTGTCGCACTGAAGGAGTTGAGCATTCGCGGTGACTTCCGTACCACCGTTGAATATCTGATCAAGCTACTCGAGACTCCTGCTTTCGAGGACAACACCATCACCACTGGCTGGCTCGACGAGCTCATCTCGAAGAAGCTTACTGCTGAGCGACCTGACACCATGATTGCCGTCATTTGCGGTGCCGTTACCAAGGCTCACGTCGCAAGCGAAGCGTGCGTCAACGAGTACAAGACCAGCTTGGAGAAGGGTCAGGTGCCTTCTAAGGACGTACTGAAGACAGTGTTCCCTGTGGACTTCATTTACGAGGGCTACCGATACAAGTTCACTGCCACCAAGTCTACTGTCGACAGCTTCACCCTGTTCATCAACGGAACCAAGTGCTCAGTCGGTGTCAGGGCACTTGCCGATGGTGGTCTCTTGATTCTGCTTAGCGGAAAGTCGCACAACGTCTACTGGAAGGAGGAGGTTGGCGCCACCCGCCTCTCCGTTGACGGCAAGACCTGCCTTCTCGAACAGGAAAACGACCCCACACAGCTGCGCACACCATCGCCCGGTAAGCTTGTTAGGTTCCTAGTCGAGAACGGAGACCACGTTGGCCAGGGTCAGCCTTTCGCTGAGGTTGAGGTCATGAAGATGTACATGCCTCTGATTGCTCAAGAGGCCGGTATGGTCAACCTCATCAAGCAGCCAGGAGCTGTTCTTGAAGCTGGTGACATTCTCGGTGTCCTTGCTTTGGATGATCCATCCAAGGTCAAGTCTGCCCAGAACTTCACTGGCCAACTTCCTGACCTGGGTGCTCCTCAAGTGCCTGGAGCCAAGCCACCGCAGCGATTCGTTTACCTTTACTATATCCTGCAAAATATCTTCCAGGGTTTCGACAACCAAGTCATCATGCAAAGCACGCTCAAGGAGCTGGTCGATGTCCTTCGGGACCCTGAGCTACCGTATGGTGAGTGGAACGCTCAGGCCTCCGCTCTCCACGCGCGTATGCCGCAGAAGCTTGATGCCACCTTCTCCCAGATTGTCGAGAAGGCCCACAGCCGTAACCTCGAGTTCCCTGGTAAGGCCCTCAACAAGGCTTTCCAAAAGTTCGTCGAGGAGAACGTGGCCAAGGGTGACGTTGCCCTTCTGAAGGCTGCATTGGAGCCTCTTGCTGATGTTATCACCCGCTACTCGGAGGGCCTCAAGGCACACGAGTACAGCGTCATGATCAGGCTCTTGGAGATGTACTGGTCTGTTGAGTCCCTCTTCTCATCTCGTACGTCGCGTGACGAGGAAGTCATCCTCAAACTTCGTGATGAGAACCGTGATAACATCATGAGCGTCGTGCAGACTGTTCTCTCCCACGCCAAGGTTGGTGCGAAGAACAACCTCGTAATTGCTATTCTCGAGCTCTACCGACCCAACAAGCCTGGTGTCGGAAACATTGCCAAGTACTTCAAGGACACTCTCAAGAAGCTCACAGAGCTTGAGTCCAGACAGACTGCCAAGGTCTCTCTCAAGGCCCGTGAGGTTCTCATTCAGTGCGCTATGCCTTCGCTTGAAGAACGCACTGCGCAGATGGAACACATCCTGCGCTCTTCCGTCGTTGAGTCTCGCTATGGCGAGAGCGGATGGGACCACCGTGAGCCCAACTTCGAAGTAATCAAGGAAGTTGTCGACTCTAGGTACACTGTGTTCGACGTGTTGACACAATTTTTCGTCCACTCGGACCCATACGTCGCTCTTGCTGCGCTTGAGGTGTACACTCGCCGAGCTTACCGCGCGTACCAGCTGCAAAACATCAACTACCACAACGAAGGCGAGCAGCAATCTTTCTTGTCTTGGGACTTCATCCTGCGCAAGGTTGGTGAGGCCGAGTACGGTCTCGCTGTTGAGCCCTCTGAACCTGGTACCCCCAGCACGCCCGGGTTTGAGCGTCCTCCTCGCATCCAGTCATTGAGCGATATGACTGCTTGGCAAAACCGATTCGAAGGCGAGCCTACCAGGAAGGGTGTTGTCGTCCCTGTCGAGTACCTTGATGACGCGGACGAGCTCATCAGTAAGGCGCTCGACATCTTCCCCAACCTTGGCAAGGAGAAGAAGGGCGGTATTGGTCTGAGGGAGGGCCTCACTATGAAGCGCACCCCTACCACAGGTATCAACGAGCCCAAGCATAGCGACGAGCTCACTGGTGTTCTTAACATCGCTGTCCGCGACATTGAAGGCACCGACGACAAGGAAATCTTGGACCGCATCTTGCCTATCGTCGATGACTTCAAGCAGGAGCTTCTGTCTCGTCGCATCCGCCGAATCTCTTTCATTTGCGGCCACAAGGACGGAACATACCCTGGCTACTACACCTTCCGTGGACCCACATATGAGGAAGATGCCAGTATCCGTCACGTCGAGCCCGCTCTTGCCTTCCAGCTCGAACTTGGCAGACTCTCCAAGTTTGACATCAAGCCAGTCTTCACTGAGAACCGCAACATCCATATCTATGAGGCTGTTGGCAAGGGCGCCGAGAGCGACAAGCGCTACTTCTTGAGGGCTGTCGTCCGATCAGGCCGTCTTCGCGAGGAGATTCCTACAGCGGAGTACATGGTGTCTGAGACTGATAGGTTGATGACTGACATCTTGGATGCTTTGGAAATCGTTGGCACTTCGCAAGCCGACATGAACCACATCTTCATCAACTTCTCGCACGTCTTCCCTCTGAACCCTACTGAGGTTGAAGAGGCCATTGGCGGTTTCTTGGAGCGCTTTGGTCGACGACTCTGGCGTCTCCGTGTCACTGGCGCTGAGATCCGCATCATTGTCACCGACCCTGCGACTGGCATCCCTTACCCTCTCCGTGTCATCATCACTAACACTTCTGGATACGTTATCCAGGTGGAGATGTACGCTGAGCGCAAGTCCGAGAAGGCTGGCAAGTGGCTCTTCCACAGCATTGGTGGAACTACTAAGATCGGTGCTCTTCACCTTCAGCCCGTCTCAACTCCTTACCCCACCAAGGGAGCTCTGCAGCCCAAGAGGTACAAGGCTCATCTCATGGGTACTCAGTACGTGTACGACTTCCCTGAGCTCTTCCGCCAGGCTACCGAGAACAGCTGGATCGAGGCTATCAAGAAGCACTCATTCCTCCGTGACAGGCAGCCAGCGAAGGGAGAGTGCCTCGAGTACTACGAGTTGGTGCTTGATGACACTGACAACCTGGCTGAGGTCAACCGTGATCCTGGCCACAACAACATTGGTATGGTCGGTTGGATGGTCACCGCGAAGACACCTGAGTACCCCCGTGGTCGCCGCTTCATCATCATCGCCAACGACATCACTTTCAAGATTGGTTCATTCGGTCCAGCGGAGGATGCTTTCTTCCACAAGTGCTCTGAGCTTGCACGAAAGCTCGGCATTCCGCGAATCTACCTCTCTGCCAACTCTGGTGCTCGTATCGGTCTTGCTGAGGAGCTCATTCCTCACTTCTCTGTTGCATGGAAGGACATCAACAAGCCCGAGGCTGGTTTCGACTACCTCTACCTGACACCTGAGAAGTACGAGCACTTTGTTGATGGTAAGCGCAATGACGTTATCTGCGAACCGGTTGAGGTCGATGGCGAGAAGCGCTTCAAGATCACTACTGTCATTGGTGCTGAGGACGGTCTTGGTGTTGAGTCGCTTCGTGGTTCTGGTCTCATTGCTGGTGAGACTTCAAGAGCTTACGAGGACATCTTCACCATTACTTTGGTGACTTGTCGCTCAGTTGGTATGTACCCTTACTCCATCTCACTTGTGCAAATACTAAAACCATATAGGTATCGGTGCTTACCTTGTTCGTCTTGGTCAGCGTGCTATCCAGATCGAAGGACAGCCAATCATCCTCACGGGTGCACAGGCTATCAACAAGCTACTTGGTCGTGAAGTCTACACTTCTAACCTTCAGCTCGGTGGTACTCAGATCATGTACAGGAACGGTGTCTCGCACTCGACTGCCGACGATGACTTTGAGGGTGTTTCCAAGATTGTCCAGTGGATGTCTTACGTACCCGACAAGAAGGGCAGCCCCGTCCCTATCTCACCGTCAGCCGACAACTGGGATCGTGACATCACCTACTACCCTCCTGGCAAGTCTGCCTACGATATTAGGCATTTGATCGCTGGAAAAGAGGACGAGGACGGTTTCCAGTCTGGTCTCTTTGATCGCGGTTCGTTTGTCGAGACTCTTGGTGGCTGGGCTAAGACTGTTGTTGTCGGTCGTGCTCGTCTCGGTGGCATTCCTATCGGTGTCATCGGTGTCGAGACACGTTCAGTTGAGAACGTCACACCTGCAGACCCCGCCAACCCCGACTCTATCGAACAAGTCACATCCGAGGCTGGTGGTGTTTGGTACCCCAACTCTGCCTTCAAGACTGCTCAGGCTATCAAGGACTTCAACAATGGTGAGCAATTGCCACTGATGATCCTTGCCAACTGGCGTGGTTTCTCTGGTGGTCAGCGTGACATGTACAACGAGGTTCTCAAGTACGGTTCTTACATTGTCGACGCACTCGTCAAGTTTGAACAGCCCATCTTCGTTTACATTCCTCCGTACGGCGAACTCCGTGGTGGATCTTGGGTCGTCGTTGACCCCACCATCAACCCTCAATTCATGGAGATGTACGCCGACGAGGACTCGCGTGGTGGTGTACTGGAGCCCGAAGGTATCGTCGGTATCAAGTACCGCAGGGAACGCCAACTGGACACAATGGCCCGCAACGACCCTACCTACGGTGCTCTTAAGCGCAAGCTGAATGACAAGGCAACACCAGAGGCCGAGCTCCAGGACATCAAAGCCCAGATGACTGAGCGCGAGAAGAAGCTTCTACCTATCTATGGTCAAATCGCCATTCAATTCGCCGATCTGCACGACCGTGCTGGCCGTATGCAAGCCAAGGGTGTCATTCGACAAGCTCTCCGATGGCAAAACGCCCGCCGGTTCTTCTACTGGCGTCTTCGCCGCCGTCTCAACGAGGAGTACATCCTCAAGAAGTTCGCCGCTGCTGCCTCGCCCACGCACGACAACCCTCAGGCCAACTCACTCACCCGCAGCCGTGGCTTCGAGATGTTGAAGCACTTGTCCAACATCCCCAACTGGGAGCAAGACGACATGGCCGCGGCGACCTGGTACGAGGAGAACAGGCCACTCGTCAGCGACAAGATCGAGCAACTCAAGACCGATGGCATTGCGCTCGAGATTGCGCAGCTTATGCGCAAGGACCGCGAGGGTGGACTCAAGGGTGTCATGAGCTTGCTCAGCACACTGCCTACCAGCGAGAAGGAGGAGGTGATCAAGATGTTGAGCAGGGCTTAGTAAACGTATCAATGTTTGCGTGTTTTCATTCGCTTACGGCATGGCATGGCATTTGGGGGTGTTTCAAACTTTTCTGGGAAGGAATTGGGATGGCGATATGTGTGTGGTGTAACTTTAGCGTTGCTACGGTGCGACTGCGTTTTTCGTATATTCCCCTTTTTGCTACCAGAGTATATTAGTTTAGTTGCATTGGTGAGGAATCAGGCGGGTGTTGGGAGGCACCCTTCCTGTTTTTCCTCATGATGTGTAATTGATCTTCAAGTTCAAAAATCTTGCCTTCGTACGTTTGTGCTAGTGCTTTTCTCATCCCACGTCCTATATGACTTCGCTTCGTTATCATAGTCACATTCGTATGACTAGAGATCACCCACTATGTTCTTTGCTTGCTTTTTTTACGGCTACGGGCTCCTTCCGTCCTTGTGTTGTTATAGCGTGGGAGCATGCGGATCGCCGACTCCACTTTCAGCTGCGGGGTTCCGCCGCGAGGATACGTCACCAGGCCGCAAAAACAGCCCGAGCAGAAAAATCCAAGCCAAGAATTTTTTGATGTGGATTGAGAGGCATCAGTTCTTCTCTTTCTCTTCCCTCATCCCCATCATACTATCCCACGCTTTACTATACATACGCGAACTTCCTCTGCTAAACGAGCCGAAGAAGCTTGATCAATCGTCAACACACCAATAAAACTCGAGACAAAAGAGACAGAAATAAAGCAATCAAAATGGTTTACACAATCGTCGTTCACCTGCTCGCCAAGGAAGACCAAGAAAGCATTAACAAGCTGAGCGCTAAGCTTGTCGAGGCTAGCCAGGTGTACAGCAAGGACAAGGAGACATTGAGCTGGTTTGTTATGCAGGACACTGTCGATAAGAGGAAGTTCACTATCGTTGAGCGGTATCTGAAGGAATCTGTGAGTTATATCATCTCCTTAGTTTTGAGCTCATTGGAGACTGGTTGCGACTGATGACTGGTGCCGCTACGAGACTGCAAGAGAGGGGTTTCGCGTGCACTTTGATTCTGGGAATCACTAGACCTCAGATATGCTATTGAAGAAATGGCAAAGGACAGTGGAACTTACTAATAGTCTTTGCAGTCTCAACAATACCACCTGAACAACCCATACTGGAAGACTTTCGACCCGTACGTGATTCCTTTGTTGGCCGCACCCATGGATCTGAGGCGCCTGGAAGAGTTGGACACGACTGTCACGAGCGCGGGTGCGCATTACCATGAAGACGCTGTAAAGACGGAGACCAGTGTTGGCGATATGTACAAGGGAACTGACGCTTAGACTGGAAAATACCCCTCGTCACGTCGAGTTGAAGAAATGTAAAGAAATCGAATTTAGCCTTTGCTGCCGAACGTGACTTTTGGATCGTAGGAGCTGAGTGCAATTAAGCAAAGTGAAAAGAACTCTTGAGCCTATTTACTCAGGGAGCCATTGATACACAGCTTCGCTGATGACCTCTTCAAGCAATTATCCACAATCTACTCTCTGCAACGCGGATATCTGGACATCAGTCGATGGATTGCAGATCCTGGAAAGCGGATGATAGGTGTATTTTGGACTCAACCCCTACCGATATCGGCCCAATATATCCCAGCGATGTATCACGCCATACATACCGCTGTCGTTTCTTTCCGGACCTATCTTCCATCACACAAATTGGCGTGCATAGTGAGTTTTCAGCCAGACTACGCCATGAATAGACGTAGTGATTGACACCTTGAAATGATGTCGAAGCATTCTTTGGGATCGGTGAGCAAAGTGATTGCTAGCTAGGAATTCTCAAGCAAATGGTTCTACTATAATGAAGCATCACTTGGTTATTATGTTGCGGAAAAGGCTCAATCAGGATTGTCGTAATACATAGCCATTCTTCCAAGGTTTTTCGGTTTCGACTATGACAAGCGCTAGTCATATTCATAACCATTATATTGGTTGTTGTTCACTGAAAGAGGGAATTAGAGGTTTGATTCGAGCGTAGTAAGTCATTGTGCCGTATTGCCAATGTTGCACAAACCCGATGTAACAAGTCTGTCAAATGTCACCCCCTTATATTCCTTCCTCTTTCGAAAGAATATGATGATGTGAGAGGCTACCCTCATCCTTCTGGAGCCGAAATCAGAGCGAAAATAGTCGTGCAGAGATCCAGCTATGCCAGGTTTGAAGTTTTGGAGAAGTGATTGTGGATGAGTAGGCTCTCGAGCAAGACCAGCCATGATTTCCACAGTGACTGAACAACGTTTCATTCCTACTCTAGGCCGGAGACTGTCTCTTAGTTCTGTTTCAATTTCATCCATTGGTAGAGATCTCGAGATGACGTTCGTCCAGACATCCGTCAATAATATGAAGAGGTATCAACACTTGAGATGTTCTCTATTGGTATCAATACACAGGGTCTGGTACCCGATAAAATCTTCACTGCCTTGTAAGCAACACTGAACGTTTGAGGATCTTCACGGACCCCGTGAGAAAAACGCCTGAATCATTTCATTCTGTGTTGTAGAAACCAGTCGAAAGGGAAAAAGACAGCCAAGACAATCTGATCCAAGATCACTCAGCCGTTGATTGGAATTTTGGTAGCAAGCCGGATTTTGGCCAGTTCAGGTTATATAATGAAGTGTTCATGGTACTCTCGATTAGTAATTTAGTTCCGATTATTGATTTTGGAGAAACACAGTAGGCGCAACTTTCTCCGGCAAATTTTCGGCCTATTAACAGAATACACTCTGGCTCAACACACTGCTCTTTAATCTAGAGATGCGGCTCTTGATGGGTGTTATCAGAATAGTCATATCATTGACGACATGAGCGTCGGAGTGCTTCACATACGTCTTTGCATCAACCCGCGAAAGCACTTACGTCAAAGGTCATGGGGGTGGTAGTACTCCAGATAACTCGAAGCGGACCTGCTACTCAAGAAATATAAAGATGCAGATTGCGGATGCTGAACCGGAGAGTGTTATTGGCTACGTAGTGTTGAAGAGTGTATAGTATGAAAAGAGATCCACGAGAAAGAGGTTGAAGAGAGTGTCGAGGAACTACCATTGAATACTAAACGCAGTGAGGTAGCAGTCATTGACACCACTGAGTTCCTGTACAACATCCCTTCACACACATTTCCATAGCATTTCGCACATACATCCACAACCACGCGGTGATCCAGGGCTCCGTGTCTTCACACAAGCCCCTCCATGCTACACTGGAAGCATGATCATATTTCGCTTAAAGCAGATGCCTATCGAGGGAGTTCATACATCCTACCAATCGAGCCAAAGCTCGTGGCTAGGGCAATTCATACGATTGCCTTTGCGGTGACGAGTGCGAGATCGAAACTTTGGCACAACTCATATGGCCAAATGCTCGCGTAAGTGATGCAGCAATCGTGATCCTCATGGTAGCTAACGAAAAGCAACATGACGCTACTGAAAGAGATGTCCAAAATGGGACATCGAGCCTCAGCCACGAAAGAAGGCCCGTAGTCACTGAGTGCCATCCCCTTCTAGCGGGTTAATTACCAAGGAATCGATATAGCATCTCTATATCACATGCAGTGCGCTAAGCTACATCTTTCACCACGCCGTCGTCCTGGTGGCAGGTACGCGGACGCGGTACCCGCCTATAAGGTTGAGCCTTATTCCACAAACATTCTTCTCATCACCAAAACTAGTGACAACCAAGGTCTATATGATCTAGATCGAGCCAACGTCCTCCATTCCCACAACCCCGGAGAAGCCTCCCCAGAGATTGTCACATAACGTTGGAAAAAGGAAGGAAATAAGGGGCGTCTCGACTTGACAGTCAGACCAACACACCCTCCCCCGGCCATACTCGCCAAGACGCATATATACCACTTGCATCCGTATACCAAAGCAGAAAGAGTAGTCGTTTCCTTATAAGGGTGACACGGAGATGTCTCCGCAGAACTTGGCAGACTTTACCTAACCCAGAAGAATGAAGTTACAGACTTTGATCTGCACTGCAAACGGGACGGGAAAAGAAAAGAACAGCAAAAGAAGTCGCATCTCGGAACCTTGTCGTATGTCGCGCAACTCCGCTCTGGCAGGCTGTAAGTAACGCTGTTGGCCGAATAGTGGCAATGTGGGTTGGTGGGATCCGGTGGGTGAGGGGCACGAATGACGTGCGCCGGAGCGTCGAGCGCCTTTTGCACAGCCCGGTGTTTTACGCGTTTTCTCCGGCATGCGAGAGGCGCACGATGGGATTACTGATACCGATCGAATCACGGTAGGCGACAACTCCGGGACCCGTTGACAGTGACAGCGGGGGACGTTGCGCTGGATGGGATCTTCCTCTAGATGAAGGTCATGGTTTCGTTCTCGTATCCAAGGTTTGACGTCATATGGTTCTAGATAGTGTGTATGCTCGTCACTGTTGATTGACTTTATTTTCAATCCTGGATGACCAGGGTGCGTTGTCAACTGTGTACTGTAATTAAGAACCGACGATAACTTCAGTCCTCTGCAGCGATTGTCGTTGTTCGAGATGTTTGAGGGTAGCTGGGAAGCTACCTTGTGACCAAAAGAGGTAGGGCCTGGCTACCATTAAGGTTGGCGTTAGAGCACCTAGTGATTTGTTTCGACACATCTGACGTACCATGATGTGAAAATGCCCCGAAACGGAGTCGGTCGGAACCCTGTGCTAAGTACAGTACACCATCTCCCGCCATCCCATCATTCCGAGCCCGTGAAGGTCTTCCGAACCAGCCACGTGCAAGCGTTCAAGCCACTGCATGTAATCTGGCTACGAGACGGGGCGGTACCGATCATCCCTGCCGAGCCGGGGCCTTGAGGCTGGCCAGGCCTGGAGTGTAAGGGATATTAGTGACATGACATGCCCCTGGAGCTTGCACTTGAATGATTGCAAGCGTGCTGTTCACCGGACGGTGACAGTGGAGACAGACGACAGATGCAGGTGTGCTGTCACGATGGTCGCGCGCAGCTGACTATTATTGTTGGCTCGTTTGACTTGTCACTCTGGTTGGCTTCTCTCGC
The DNA here is from genome assembly GCF_001642055.1 of Alternaria alternata. Classification (NCBI taxonomy): domain Eukaryota; kingdom Fungi; phylum Ascomycota; class Dothideomycetes; order Pleosporales; family Pleosporaceae; genus Alternaria; species Alternaria alternata. The sequence continues at coordinate 423,727 of NW_017306209.1, forward strand.
GAAACCAGTCTGCCAATGCCTGCAGCGAAATCTCGCCCGGTCCTTGATCCTTGGTCAAGCCGTCAAGGTACCGCGCAACAGATGCCGCAGTTGTATTAGCGACTGTGTGGCTGAGCCTGCCGAGTTGTCAACAACGACTTCTGTGGGTCGCTCTTTGTGGAGGCAGACGATCGTGATCAACAAAACTGGCTGCGGCTGAGGGTAACCGACGACTAGATCGGCGTTATGTTCTTGTTCCCGCGCCAAGAGATCTTAGCAGTTCCGGTTTCTCTTTCGTATGCACATCCGTGGAGATGCCCTCGAGCGATGTTCTCCGAGTCCATTTCGCTTGGCAGCATTAGCAGGCGGGAAGTAGAAGACCCATCTGGACGGATGTCCGTAATATGTCATTCTCGTGATGAAGTCTTCGATCAGTCCTGCGTCGCATGCCAAAGACCGTGAAAGAATTCTGCGCTAGCTTTGCAGCTGAGGCAAGTCGTAGCGACTGATCACAGACCCCTGTAATTTCGAATATTGGCTGCGGCTGGAGTGCGGATCATAAATGGCAGGAAAGGGTCGATGGTGGCTGAGCGGACGATCTTCGGCTCCTGCTGCTTAGTCATATGCAGGAACCAATGTCAACTAGCAGGTGTCAGCTGCCGAGAAATGACAAACTGAAAATGACATCGCGCTCAGACGTCAACGTGCAATCGAAAGTTTTTCAAATGCTCTACGACACTGGCGACTCAATATGCGTGAAGTGACAAATTCACAGCGAGTGGGTAAGAGATTTAGTGGTTACAGATGGAGTGCGGACGCAAGCCGGTGTGACATCCTGCCCAACAAAAATTTAGGCCTTCGTTTGCATGAAAACACTTCTGTATTTGCTCACACGCAAAATTCTTAGTGCAGAGTGTGTGGTTTGGTTGACGATGAGTCGTCAGTCGCATGTAGATACTGATATTGGCTCTGGTGGTATACCTAGTGCACGTTGGAGCGAGATTATAGGGCTCGATCTACCAGATCTCTCGTCCAGGTCTGTGGGTTTCCGATAGTATCTGATACTAGTGGGTCGCGCATATGGGATCTCAATGACGCGCCCTAGCCGTAGCCATCCCCGGTTAGCACCACACCTGTAGGCCACGAGCGAATGAGCGCTATGCTCCCTCCGAACTGGCGGAGCAATACCGATTCGCTGAGGCGTGGAAAGTATATTGTGATGATGGAAGTCACAGCAGTTTGCCATAGGTCAATGCTCCAAGAGATGCAGGCTGGCGGAATCGCGCGCTTGTCTTCTGGTAGCATAGTAGCTATGTGCCATGACGGCTTGAGTACACCATCTTAGATTGCATCTATAAGACTTCTCAAATCGACGATCAGCAACCTTAAGGCTTCTAGCTTCCGCATGACTTTCAGCTCACTCTAGAGCGCTTGCTCTCTGAATCGTTCTCTCGTACAGTTAGCGTCGATCTGACCATAGGGCATGGCTGCAGAAATGCGGGAGGTGTGATAGTAAAACCTTCGAACCCTTAATGATTTACGGGAAGCATGCTCGCCTCCTGGAAAAGAATCAGCGCCTGTTCTAGCAGAGCCAATAGAGTGATTCTTGGGTCGGATGTCCTTCTAGTTTCTAGTCCTTAAGCAGGTGCAGCTATGTATGAGACGTAAAATATTGGCCAACGACTGTAATCAATGGACATGCCACAACGTTTGCTTGAAGGCGGCTTCCCATGCCACTGCACCTATGCAGCTCTGATGGGAGAATCCCAGATACCGGGTAAATGAACATGCAGTGTTTGTTCAAGGTGAACGATCAGTCTGCTGGGCAGAAAACTAGTATACCGGAAGAAATAGTGGGGCATGGGACGCCTGTACGCCACCATGTGTTGTGCAATTGTACATGCAGACCCCTCTTTCTGAATCAGGTCTTTTGCATAACCATACGGGCGGTTGATACATGGCCTTCATGTACAGTATTTGCTGGTATGGCAATGGAGCATCCGTAGTTCTGGACACAAGACCAGCTCCATGATGGGGGGCGAGCCCTGTGCATGTGTCACGAACACTACCCGCCCGCTTGTTAGTTATCGTTATGTTACTGTGCTCTAATCTCTTTCTTCCGTCGGGGTCGTTCGAACCAGATCAGCCCAGATACATGTCAACCGCCAATCGTGCGGTACGCATCGAGACAGGCGGTGTAGTAGACCAACAAGATAACGAGCACATGATGTCGAACGAGGCATCTTCTTTAGGGATTGAGACACATCTCTCCAAATATGGAGTAGGTCTTATGGCTTCCAGAACCCAGAAGTGTCAGCCATAACCTCATACATGAAGCTCCAGACAACCACTAGAACGATGTTATATTATAGCCTGCTCTGATCGTGAATTGTGGCGCGAAAGATGCAAAGATCGAGGTTCAGTGTACGTTTGGTATTTGGAAACCGGGTTGGAGGTCTGTTCTTGCAGCGAATGGCGCTCGTGGCTTCCGTCTCGTACAACGACGCCATCGAACTCAACTGCATTTCAAGGACACCAAGCCGTGCATTGCAACGCAAGGGCTCCCTGGGTACGAATGATCGCCGGCAAGGAATTGCGGCGCCATCTCCACATAAAATGCAGACATGGAAGTCAATGTAGGGCATGTTTGAAGAGACTGTTGACTCGGATCGAAAGGCGTCCTGTACTAGCTGTTAGTGTTGGAGTGGTGGTACACTGCAGCAGTTTGACAGCCCCTTGGATCATGACACAATCGGTGGGCGACACGACAACGAAGGGCGGCCGTCTGGAGCAGAGTTGACGGACTGTCAGGCGGTCAACTGCTGCTGTGTAGCCATGGGCTACGGCGATGGACGCCCGCTGTGGTAGCGGGGCTTGTGTGAGTGTTCCTGGAACAAATGCTGGGCTCGTGGTTGCCATTCTAGGGGGTCGATAACGACTGCAAACCCGAGCCAGAGGTTCACCCTTGAGCTCAACCGGGATGATGATTTTGGACAGCAGCCAAGGTGGTGGGAGCGGGGACACGAGCCGACTAGCGGTCAAGACAAACGACGCATCTATGCAAACAGCTTACACGGATGGTGCTTTCTCGGTGTGGCGCCGAAGCATAAGAGCAACGCTGCAATTTGGCCGTCTTTCGGCATGCGCGTACCGGAGGAGATGTCGAGGCACAAAAGTCGAAATTAAAGACTTGATGGCGTCGAGGTCAATTTGGAAGCGCGAAACACGACGGGCAATGGTTGCCATAGCGGCGCGCGACAAGGTTTCGTAGATTTCGATAGACGCAGGTTAGGGCGGCGCAGAGTTTGCCATAGTGTCGCGTCCAGTTGCAGGACAATGAGGGCCAAACAATGGCAGCGTGGAGAAGGTCTCAGTTTCGACGGCAGCGTTCCGGCACGCGAGACGGCGGGTGTTGAAAGTCGAGCGAGGGCGAGGTCTGATCACCGGCTAGCGGGAAGCGATCAGCAAATCGGGCAGGCGCGACCCCGAGAGCGGGAAGGTGCCAGCTATCCCTGTGCCAATCATGGCGGCGCAGGCCAGGTCGCACCTCTTCCGTAGATGCCACCATCAGTCGTCTGCATGAGCCTGACATCTGTCATCCGCCCGCGCTCCAAGGGGCTCTCCACCGTGACAGCCTACTGCCATTGCCAGGGACTGTCATCTCGATCTGCCTTTTCGTCTGAAGCCGATGGTCACTGACGGCTCTAGAAGCATATTGCCTTGCCAGCACGCATCAAATGTTTCGTTAGCACTGTCGATGCGCTACTCGCCAACTGATTCAGGGTCTGCAGACTACGGCTCCCCAATTAGTCGTGCCTGGCACCTGGCCGAGCATTGAACGCCGTGCATCATCTCCCGCTCTCCTACGTCGTCGCTCTAGCTGCTATTCCTGTCCCACCAGACGAACGCCTCCCTCTCCCTTCCTAAAGCTCATCGCTGCAGCACTAGCTGCTTCTGTGCCCCGTCACGACACCAAGGCCTCCCGCTCCTGGATGCTGGAAAAACTCCGTGGCACAAGTGCCCACCCAAGCCAGCCACCAGCCTGGTTCTGTCCTGCGGCAGCTGTCTGCCGGGTATCGTACCTTGTGCTGGGTGACATACACGCCGTCAGCGTGGCTCTGGTGTGCACGACAGACCTCTTAACGTCGGATTACACTCCGCTCTCGACAGACGTGCAACCCGCGTTCATGACCTCAATGCTGCTGCACCTGCCCCACTTACCTCGCAGCGACGCTCATGGATGCTGTGCTGGTTCTGTCGATTCAGATATCTCCGGCAAAAACAAACATAAGGGTACCGTGCCACCGGCTCCCGGTAGAGTTCAAGTCAGGGCCAGCAGCAAGTAGAGTTAGTAGAGTTAGTAGACTGCGCAAGGTGCTAGCCTCGAAGCAATTACCACCATCCTATTTTGCTCGTGGGCGCAAGGCTTGATACTGGGGAAAGTGGTAGCAACCTATAGCGAGGCTGGTGTCGATGAACTACTACTTGTGGTTGCGGGCAATCAGCGAGGCGCCAGACCATGACTTGTACGTCGGCCAATGCGTGAGCGTCGCCTGCTGCCGCCGCCGTAATGGAACGTTGTGAGGTTGCTGCGGCATCCAGTGTGTGGGAGCGCAGATGAGGTAATCGACAGGCAGGGTGCGACAAAATGGGCGAAAGGCATTCGGCACCCCTGCGCCTACCTGCGCCGAGTCAGAAACAGCGAGATCTGCGACGATGCGAGTAGTGGGGACACCGGCGACGCTCGATGGCGTCTGCAGCAGATGGCGCGACTCCAGCACCGGCTTGTGCCTCGAAACCTGCGGCGTAGCTTGAGCGTCTCTTGTTTCCTACGCTCGGCCTACGTCCGGCCAGAGCCTGCATAGTCACGCTCGGAGAATATAGACCAAACTTTAACTCTCACCTGTCAAGTTAACACAGACGTGGTGCTAAACACGCCTGTCTGTCCTTCATTGGACCCTACCAGCATCACCCCTGACGCGCTTTCTACTGCTGCAAGATCGCAGGGCATGCTTGATGTACGGCCCGTTGCAGTCCCTCCTAGTCTAGAAACGCCTCCTTCGCTCACGGTGCTTCTGCTTCTTAAACACCTCGGACCCGTCATCACGACCCCAACTACCTTCTTGCGAATCGCTGAGTGCTTGCGCCGGCTCAATCGTCACCACTTGTCCCCGACTCCCTCCCCAAAACTAATACCCCCCATCGCCTCACCACTCATATATCTGCGATATATAATTCTTGGTTCAGTGGTCCTGCATCGGACCCTTGGGTTGCCTTTTCGAGTTAATTTTTACATCACTACCATAATACCTGGGTGAGTAATACCACACAACTGAGCCAACATCCTATGGGACCCCGCTCGTGTCGATGGCATTCGACGGTGCCAGCCAAAGACTGGTACCAAGCTGTCAGTAACTATGGGCGAGCGAAGCAGCCCATCCACTCACCATGGCGACGCTGATACTAGAGTGATTATTCGCTAACGCGTCCCTTCTGCAGAGTATTTAAGCAGTGTTGCCGTTGAACACATGGAATATCTTACTCTCCAAGATATTCCGCACCGCCACTGTGAACCGCTGCACTCGCGCAAGATGAACTCCTCGCATTCTGCCGAACGGCCGCTGGCTAACATGGTCGCTGCGGTAAGTCAAGAACAAGAATCTCCTTCCTCTTTTGTAACATCCGCTCCTTCCCCTCCAAGTTTCCTCGAGCCTGCACTCTGTGATCCCTTCCGCAGAGATGCACAGAACGTACCCTTGAGGGCAAGAGCGTCCGAGCCCTCGGCTTATGCATCTTCCCATCACCCCCCTACCCACCCCCCGTTCATATCAGCGGGCGGATTCGTCGATCACCCCCGTTCACCAAATCCCCCACGCTCATATTCTTTACCCACTCGTCGCCGATCGCTTTCCCGAGGTCCGGCGATGCTACCTGACTTCGGCTTGCGCATGATCACTCCAGCCGATGCAGTCGACAACCGCGACGAACTACGACCTTCTGTAACCTCGAGCACAACTCTGACAGAATCACAGAACCACCACATGCGCAGCTCTCCACCTATCCAACCAGGCGAGCAAAACTTTCCTGGCAAACTCCCTTCCTTCTCCGAGGTATGTTGGCTTGCAGCTTATTGTCTCTGTATCGCTTGATTGACTTTTCCAGTTCCTCCACACTACACGGACTACCACACCACCACGGACTCCCCAGCGTCGGAATGACTCGGTTGAAAGCTCTCCCCATGTGCAACCCCAGTTTGACGATGTAGCTTGGTCTGAGAGCAAGCGAAGACGCGTCGATACACTCGGCGACATCTACGAGCCACCTGTAGTGCAGGTCCGTCGCACGAGCAGTGCTATTGATCCAGCCCTTGCTGGCTACTCGCCCCACATCCTTCAGCAGCATCCAGTGCAGCCTGTAGGATCCGGCATGCATCACCGCCAAAGTCACTCGTATGTGCCACCACAACAGCAGTCGATGCCTTCGAACCCACACATGCGACACCAGTCACCCTCAGCTCCCCAAGGCCACATTTCCTACGCGCAACCTATCGGACAAAGTCCTTTCCAGCAATCCATGGTTCAGCAAGGCTCCATGTACGAGCCACGTCATAGCTACTACCATGAGTCTCCAGCAGCTGTCTATGGCGGATACGACCGACCTAACGATTCTTACTTCACTCGGGCCGGATATCAAGGCTATGACACATCTTACAGTGACATTCGCTTCCAACAGCATGTTGGCCTTGATCACAACGCATTCAACAGGAAGCGCCGAGGCAACCTGCCGAAAGAGGCCACGAACCTCCTGAAAGACTGGTTTGCCGCCAACCGAACATCACCATATCCCACAGAAGACCAGAAGATGGAACTCTGCAACAGAACTGGGCTGAGTCTCAACCAGGTACGTGATGCGTCTTAGCAAGAACGGTCATTTTGACACCCTCACTACATCTGCCACTCCTGTCCTTCAGTGTCACTCTTAGACCACAGCGTGCTGACCCACAATAGGTATCCAACTGGTTTATCAACGCTCGTCGTCGTGCTCCACAAAAGGAACAACGGGAACGCGAGGCCAATGGTCCCGAAACATAGTGTCCCTCAGTGTAACGGGGATCGTCCAAAAGTGCTACCTTCACAAGCCCACCGGAATGTTCCATTCGGACGTCGTGATGACGAGATTGATCATGCACATTAACTGCTACCCTTTCCGCCATCGGCGTTCTGGTGGGGCCGCAGTCCTTTGGGTACTTTCATTCTTTGATTGGCTGGCTTAGTCTTGACGTTTTGCGGGCATCTTCGGATGCCATAATATCCACTGGTCGCACGAGCGACCTCGTACTTTTCCTTCAGTCGAATACCCTGGGACCCAAAACGGAGCATACATCAGCGTTTTGGGAAAATGGAGTTTGGGGATTCATTGCGCTAAGACTGCAGCATTTGGGAACTGCAACTGCGTTTCTCGATAGGCTTTGGCCTCCAAGATTGTTTACGACATAGTCTAATCACATTGCGATCTTCTCATATCATCCATGATGAAATCTTTCACCGTTATCCTGTTGTCTGCACAAAGTTTACTAAAGATACGCAATCACAGAAAGAGACTTTCCAGGTCACAATCATGGTGAAACCCACCACTGGTGAGTGGCGCTATATCTGTAATCATGATCCAGCCCACCAAACTATCGAATGTTTAGCGCGCTCTCCAATGCTGCGCTCGTAGTAAACGGCCAGATTCGGTCTCATAACGCACGCAAGGCCAAATGCGGAAATTTGTTCGTACATCCCCCTGGTCTCCATGAACCCCAACCTAGTGTCCATGCTCGAAACGCCATCGACAGCTCCGGTGTTTCAAACCCCAGAGTTAAAACATGACACACAACGGTGTTGCTTGAGAGGCTACAGTAGCCGTTTGGTCGAGGTTCGTGCTCTCGGTAAGTGACGGCCCCGGCAACATGTCTGAACAAGTTGAGCCATGACATGTTTCGTGATATCGAATCTCAACACAGCAGTTCTCCACCGACCTCAATCAGTTGGTCTCGCCAAACTTGCAAGGTCAAACAGCTGGGACGCCACTATCACTAACGCTTTCTCTGCTCCACTTAGCTTTTGGTATTGATAACCGGCTTTTATTGTTGGAAGGCTCCACTGTCCGGTCAGAAGTTGCATTAGACCCTTGCTATGATCTTCTTCTAGGATTGACCCCTCACAGCTTGACGGGAAACACTGCACATCATTGGGGGATCAGAGCCAGGGTTCGCCTGCGGAACTCGCCACACTAACTCTCCCGAAAACCAAGGACCATGTTCTAAACTCATTCCCAGCAAGGATGCCATGGAGCGGCCCGGCCTGTAAGGGATTACACCTGTCGCCCTTGATGGACGTTGGAAGGTGTGACACAAGAGCACCTGTTGCGCATTTCGCTGAGACTAACGTTCACACGTCCTGGGCGAGTAAAAAAAATAGTTAGGAACCCAGCTGACTCTTGACCCTTGCAGCTTCTCGCGTGAACTACCCAACTTGTAAACCTCTCATTATGGACCGGGCGGCCTAACGCACGTACATGATCGAACCCGGAAGGTCCCGGCCCATGCTCTCGCCTTTCCAGACGCATACCCTGCGGGAGGCTTTCTCCATTAATAGTACCATGGTAGCATGAAACGTCCCTGAACGAAATGACGATCAACGGTTATCCGGAAAGCGGCAGCCTTGCAGACAGCGCACAGCTCCAGGATAGGCACGAAAGCTGTCAATGTTTCAACGGCTAAAGGCGTGTAAGAATCTCGCTTTCCAGACGATGTTCGATGGATGAATGCGGTCTCAGACTAGAAGAAGATAGACGGCGATCACCACATCCTCGCGCAGATCCTACTTTGACGCCCAGGATAGTTTTCCGGGGTTGACTGTGACGAACAAGATGATGATCATCGCTACCTGACTCCGGCAATACTGATGCTCCGGTCATTCCCCGAGCCATACCATGGTAAATTATGCTAGGCTCGTACAGAATCATGATCTTGCCAATCTGAACTTACGCAACACCAAGCAGATCAGCCCACGTCCCCGCGTTGAAACAAACATTTCCCTACCCGTTCAGGAAAGTACCGTTGGAGGTCTAGAATATATTAACAGCATCTACACATCCACGTCCATATCCGCATCAAAGGGGCCCTGGTAAATTCATGGCTCCAGCAGCACACCCTCTAAGGTACCAGATACAGTAGCAAACAAGTACCATGAAGTACTTAGCGATGTCGGGCAAGTGGCCTGGAGTTTGGTTTGGGTCACGAACTTCGATTACCCGCATCGGACTTGTGCTTGCATGATACATGCGAGGATCGGCTAAGTGGTGGTGCGGTCGTGTACCAAATTCTTTACGGGCCTATCATGGGAGAGATACGTTTGGTTGGTTGAATACGCAAGAGGGGTTGACTCTAGAGCTTGGCCACGTGCAGACGTGGAGACGCGCTTGTGCAAGTGATCTTTGTACGACGCGAGAGTAACGTCAGGGCTGTTTGTTTTTAGTAAATGAAGACAATGTCTCGAGCAATCCGTAGACCTATGACGTTCAGCATCCATGCGGAACCCGAATCGAGTGGCGGTAACAGTGATCTAGCAAGACTGGAGTCGTCCTCCCTCAGTAGAGCATGCAGCGATGATGCAGATATCTATTCCATTCCTTCCATCGAATTACTATGTACAGTTTGCGACCAACAACATACGTGGGTATCAAATCCTAAAAGAAAAAATGTACGAAGAACGCCCAAGTCGCTTAACGGGAAAAAACAACGCTGGCATTTACCGCTCATCAACGTCACCTCCTCGACCTCCCGCTCTTATCAAGGATGGCAAGACTGGTTCCAGGATATTTTTCTTCGTACATCTTCGCCATATCGTAGACCACCTCGCCCCACTCAAACTCACCCCTGTGGCTTTTCTGTTTACACGGAGACTGTCGGAAGGGCAGTAGCCAGTCGATTATGTTTTCGCCCATAGTATCTTTCCAACCTTGCATGAGGGTGGTATACCACGGGTGTTCCATGGGTTTGGTTTGTATTACGACGTACGAGCGGTTCGATGGGCGTGTAAAGCTGGTAAGGATGGGCCAATCCTCCTTCTCGTGCTCTCTTTCTTCAGCCATGTCTCTGCTAGATTTCTTATTGTGGTGTTTACTGGAGGAGGATGTTGTTGGGGTCGTAGGTAGTGCATTTGTGGTGTTGGGGCTCGCTGAGGAATGAGATGTATCGGGATTTGTGGAGGAACGAGACATGAGAAAGGCAATGTTGTGGATGCCACCGCGTTGGATGCCTTCGACCGAGGTGAAGTTTATCATCAAATTCCAGCCTGTCATACAGGTCATTGTGAAGGTGAAGATGCTAAACAAAACCGCCGTCGCAAGGGCGCCGACCCAGGTTCCTGGCCGTGACCCCATCTGTGATATGTCAGCCTGCTAAACATACACCAGTCTGCCTCTCCACGTACCTTGGAATTCCTCTCTGCAAAGAAGATAGCTACCACGATCCAAGTGAACGTTGTGTACAGCGAAGCATACGCCACGAACTGCATAAAGAACTTGTGCGTAGTTTCTGCTATGATTCCACCCGCCCAAGGACAATAATGATCCATTTTCTTCACACATCGCCCCAGTTCCTTGCAGTGATGTGCCCTATCCGGCTTCCAGTTGTGACATTTCTCACACCACAACGGCAGTCCTTGATAATCGCAGATGTACGCATCGTATTGATCGAACCCGAAGCCCTTGGTGTTCGCATCCGTCTTCTCTAGCGACGGGTCGCCGAGGGGTATAAGATCCGGTTTTGACCAGATCAATTGTAGTAGGCGCGCCCATGCTATTATGAGGAACAGAAGGAGGATGGCGTATACGACAATGAGTGCGATTCCCGTGGAGCGCCGGGGCCGGATATCGAAATCTCGCTGGATGTCTTCCGAGGGATCTATGAGATACTGGACGCATATCAAATAGACAACAACATATGTCTCATAGCCCAGCGCGCCGAGTTCTAGAAGGGGTAGGATAACAGAGGTGGCCTGGCCGATCTTCTGTTCCATGGCTGTGGTATCGGTCGCGCCAGGCTTCTGCGAGCCGATGACTGCTGGGGGCGCCATCGCGTGGGATCGTAGCAGACTCGTGCGCGACTAAAAGAAGAGGGATAGAGCAATATTGTCGTAGTCGTATGGCGGTGGTCGCACGCGTGGTCGACGAAGCCCTCGAGAAGGCCTGACGTTTCCCGGGTGTTGCACAGCAGCAACCGTGACGCCGCGCAGCCAGGATTGCACGTGGTTGGGGCGCTAATCTACTCACAACCGGTTAGCATACAGGGAACGTCATCGTCATCTGCAAATTGGCAGACAGAGCAACATGTTAACACAACCACCTCCTGTGGTTTCGTGTCTGGTGTAGCTCCATCTCAATGACCTCTTTGATGAACGACAGCGACGCGTAGCGTGTCTTTCGCCCAATCGGCTGGACCCCGGCAGTTGCCGACGTCATACAAAGCAACAGATCGGCGCAACACCACGAACGTCTCTCGTCACAACCCGAATTGAGTTCTTCACGATACCGCAATGCTTTTCCCATCTGGCGACCGAAAAACTATCAGCTTTGAGTGATGAGTTTTGCTTTTCTCAGCAACAACAAGCCAAGCAAAGGCTGCTTACTCACTAGTAGCCAACGTGCATCGACTTGCATGACCCATGATAACACCCCGCACAACGTTTCTCAGCCTTCCCTGACATTCGCGTCTACATGCCTGCTTCTACAGTGTTCAATGGGCAAGAGCAGGATCATAATTGATCGTATTGGGCCTGTAGCGTCTATCTCACCACTGACCACCGGTGTACTTGTATCACCGGCCCAGGATTCCGAAGAAGCTAACCCATTGGCACTGACCGACCTGACGAGGCTATCACACAGCCTTGTAGAGCCTCATTTAATCGCGCTTCCCTCGCTGTTTGACACGCTGGCTGCCGCCTTTTGGCCCCGAAAAGACGACCGTTTTCTGTTTCCGGCGGGATATGATCCTATCATGCGTAAATATCAGGACTAGAAGACGGCAGGAGACAGAACACGGCGCTTGTATCCATGCGGCTCTTACTGATGCGGCTCCAATTTTGTCTAGGTTATATACGCTGCGCCGTGCATGAGATGATGAGCAGACTATCCGACTCTTTTGCAGCCCCCCGATGGTAGCAATGTAACCCTAGCAGCCATTACTGACCATATGGCTAGCCTTATGTTTGTCAGGCAGATTTTGCAGAAAGCCTTGTGGTTGAGGCCGCAATTGGCAAACGCTGGGACCTAGCTGCTGTAAGTGAGTCCGCATCGTTGTCCAAAAATCTACTAATTGGAAAACGACCGTTGTATTTAGCCGCATTCACGTTGTGAATTCAACACCGCCTTACTTCACCTGTCATAAGATATGACCGTAGGCCACAACAGGAACGTGCACGACCGTCGGTGAGGACCCTGTCGCCGCAAGCAGTAGACCTAGCAGACTGTCTGGCACTGCCCTCCTTAGCGCTCGAGAAAGACCTCCGATGGACACCGGTGCATCAGGTGCCTTCGCAGCCTTCAAGGCGCCATTATGGGAATATCTGCTAGCTATCAGCCACACTCGCCATTAGTGGCCATAGAGCACAGGTCGCATACCTGGTCTGAGAGCACGGGCACCGGATCCCGGCGAACGTCTACCTCAACCAGATATGGCCTGCGCCGACACTTGTGACGGCTGTGTTGTGGGGGAATCCTTCGATCTCCCAAAGGCTCGTAAGCAACACACGGTTCGTGTGAAGCCCAACTCTACGCAGGTGAATAAAGCCATGGTCTCAGGGATTTGATTGCCGAATCGAGCGAAAAAGCGGATTTTGCCTGGCCAAAATCGCTGCGCCTACAGCTGAGGCACACAACGACTCTATCCGACCTATCTATGCTTTGGGTATCGACAGCTCGACGCAGCCCAATGTAGTCCGACCACGGCGATGTTCGTTCAGGCAGGATCACGTATGCCGAGTCAAATATCACAGTCATGCTCCATGTCTAGATCCACGATCCTGGCACCAATCAAGCGTCTTTGGTCGATTTCACATGTGATTTGTACGTACATTCATCGAACACCCCCACCAACACATTTGGCGTCCACGCCATCTCTCTGAATAGAACAGATGGCGTTGGCGTGCGTCTGGTGGAACGAGCTGTTGATGGCCTTCTCCTAGATTCGTCGTTCCTTCGGTTTTCGGCCTTCTCAGATCAGTTGCGCAGTAGTGGCAATGGTTCAGACTGGTGTTTCGTGGTATCCACAATGGTTCATCTGCTCAAGATGAGATTCAACTAGAAGTGGTTCCAGGCCTCCACTTGCCGGCTCCAACAAATCAGCCCTGCCTTACTTGGAGAGGCATACCAGGCATTTGGTGCGATACACCGACTGTGAGTACTGCAGCCCTACGCCCACTCGCGCCACTAGGCCCATGAACCCGGGTACTGGGTGGTAGTCATGTGAACTGTTGTGGACGGTCCTATCCAAACGGAACCAATTCTGATACCTGTAATCAGGAGGGCAGTCGGGACGATTGGTAGCTTGAACCTACCTGCTCCGCTCAGCTGTTGTTGCCCATATATCCCTAGGCCAACGTCAACTGCCAATGGCGTTTGCAGAACACAGCTTTGAACCTTAGGATAGTGATGGCTACGCAATGAACGTCACGAGCATTAGTTTCTCACAACATACCACCATTCAGAGTGGATGATTCCTCATACCCCAGCAGGTCCTTCGTTCTTCCTCGCCTCACCACTGGCTTTGCTTCGTTGCGCCCATTAGGGCCTGTATGCCTCACAACGGCCGCCACCCTATCTGGGCTCTAGCACCCCTCGAGAGTCTCACCAGAGGACTGTCTGTGCGGTGCACAGCACTGGAAGAGGAAAAAGGCGGTGCATCTATCACGGAGGATCAGGTTCAGAGGTATGATTTAAGAACTTCGACATTCCACTCCATCACAATATAACACGAACTCAATCAAACAATTCACCACCATATCTATTAGTCTTCCTTCAACTACTACTCTCTGTTGCTTCCAGGGCCAAACCATCACTCAACATGGCCATCCACTCAACCCTCCATTACGACCAGGATGTACCTGTCTGCCTCGAAGATTCTTCAGCAAACATCCTTTCGGTCTCAATGCATTCAGGAGCGCACTTTACAGGAAACACTCAGAGTACTTCGATGCTACACGCTCATGGCATTGCTCTCCCCATTGGCCCTCTCTTTGGCAACGATGACTACGACCAAACCCATCTGAGTCTTTCCAAGAGCCATGGTTACACGTCAGCACCCACGGACGGCGGTGCCGTGGTGTGGTATTGCTCGAACTGCGGTGATGGACCTAAAGGTTCATGGCAGAACTGTTGCGCCGTTTGCTCCCATGTAAGATGCGGTGGCTGCACAGTGGAAGCAGCCAAATAGACACAGTCGTACATCGCCTACCATTATCGATCCATGCGACGTCCACCGCACTCGCTAAACGGCACTTCATCATGAGCGCATCCTTCTCTTCGAATGTCTCATAAATCGGCTCTCTTTTCTTCTGCACGGTGCCGTCCAGGTTGTCTGTCGGCGATTCTGTTTTTGGTTTTGTAACATTCTGGGCTAAAGGTCCTTGATTTCACTCGCTGTTTCCACTATCGCACCGTCACTGCAGCATTTGGCGGACCTTTCCAGCACCTGCTTAGCGCGTGGTTTTATTGTCACCAATGTTGTTTGTGAAGTCGGCGCTTCGGTTTTCCTGGCGCAGGCCGCCTCTTTGAAGAGCCCTCTCTCGTTGGAATCGGTTGAATTTGGAGTTCAGTTCGCAATTTATCACACTATAGAAATACCCCAGTCATTGCTTACTTCATCCTGTCAGCATCCTTGCCACTTTCCCACTTGGTTATGCACAATGTCCTGAAATCACATTGGGGTCCCATGCCTCCACCACTGTAAAGGGGAACCGCACGGTAAGCAAAATTGCGACCATCTCGCATACAAAAGCAGGTACACGGCCTTTGAAACAATCCAAACACGCTCTTTTAAGACACTTAGAGACTGATTGGGAAGGCTCTCCTAGCGATTGGTCCGCATACGGAGAATTCTGCCAGCAAACGAAGGCATAATATTGCGTTAAACCATACTTTGCATCGATCATGATGTTTGGGACCAATTGACTGATCGTATCATCTTGAGGAGGCGGTGTCCTGTGTCCGATTAGGTTGGCGGTAAAAGAAGTTCCCATCAGGAGATGCCGGTCTGGTCTATGGAACCAGGCGACAAGGCCTGCAAGGCTAGAATGAGGTCCTCAGGTTTTTTTGCCTTCTTTTGCCTACTTGAATTTCTCCGAAGATTCAGCCGATGTACGGGATGTGGCTTAGCAGTCTCACGTGCCATTGAGATTTCCGGTCGCTCAAGCTCCGAACTTCCTCAGGTTTTTGACACTATCCTCAGTCATCCAACTAAAACCCCTCATCATACTCATCGTCGTAGATGTTGCCGGAAAACGCGTAATGCTTCTAGCACTCAGCCATCGTCCCTCTCTACTACTACGTGTGGCTGAAGGCCCTTAGAACGAAGGACGTCATGGTAGTGAGTGGGGCTCATAGGCGGAAGTGAAGCTACAATGGCATCAGCGGTCACAATACACATTTTGCCCTAGGGCAAGGGACTCTCTCTCGTGGCGGGGCGGTGTTGACGCCGGGCCAGAGGACACAAGGGACCACTTGCTTGAGTATAACACTTCTGATTGATCTCCTCTTCGAGAGAATCTTTATCAAGATACCTTCGCACTCTGGCAAGCATAACAAGCTCACTTCCAACTTTGTTCTCCCTTGACCTTGATTGGCTTTTAGCTCTTTCTTACCAGAACTACTACCACCGTCAACAAAGACCATGTCGTATTATTACTACTGCAAGAGCTGTGGCGACGGCCCGCACAATGCCTCACTCAACCCGCATTGCCCCAACTGTTACATTCTCCAGAACAATACGTCGCAGTGCAACTCGCACGACTATCACGACAACTTGTACCCACTCAATGCCCACCCAGATCCACGCACTTCTCACACTATAAGCACCCGTGCGAACAACAGATACTCATCAGATACTGCTACCTATCTCTTTGGGCGCACAACACAGCCGTCTTCTGCTGGTACATCCATCACTTTTCCCGCTGGCAACACTCCCTATAGTGCCCCTTATAGCCAACGACCGGAGCGCCCACCGGTATACCGTTGGCAGTGTTGCAAATGCGGCAGCGACAACAGCTATAAGACTGACCAAGGTTGCGCGAATTGCTGCAACCACTGGCGAAGTAGTTGCTGCTACGTTTACGACGCAAATACTCAACGTCGATAAGTCACAAGAATGAGCTGTATGATTGGCCCGAGATGTACGATACATTGTAAGTTTTTTACGCCACTTTCATGATGTCCTCACTAACAGACATAGGTATTCATGTTGTGATGATGCGTCGAGATGGTTATATGGTGCTCAGTGTGCTGTGATTTGGTGTTGGCTGGAGTTTGTGGTAGACTGGTCTTCCCTCTTCCTTCTCCTTCTTCTGGGCAATCGGTGTTATTGTAATTTTCTCTAGAAAGATCGTTTTCTTCTTCTTCTGTTCGCTGGTCTTGTCCGAGTACGACAGCTTCTCGGTGCAGAGTATGTTACGTCTTCCGCATGTAGCGGCGGTCTTCTTGTGCGTTCAAGCGTGGCATATGATAGTAGAGCGTCTTTCGACATCATTTTTTCATCAGCTTTCCCTGCATCACTAGTCAGCGTATTCAAATACCATCTCCATACCATAAAACACCTTCGTCATCTTCTTCCGGCTTCACATATCGGCACCCAGTGGATCGCGTTCATGGCCTATGCTGCTGGACTTGTTTCGACATGGAAGCCTAAGAAAACAAATCTGATGACCGGTCGAAGGAATTTTGGCCGTGACATATGATGACGCCCAAGGCGAATTTGATGGGTTGTGGCGTCTAACGGCCGGGCGAGGCACTATTGGGCCGGCTACGCATCATCCTCGTACCTTTGCCACAATTGCCCTGTAGCTTGTGGTTCGCAAAACGGTCAGCGCCCCTGAATGGGGCCAGGGTCGGTTGTCGTGGCCCCCTTATGCGACTTTGGGGCGTAAGAAGGCGTAAAAGCCTTCACAATTGCGAACTTTAAATTGACGTCTAAGCCCAATCTTCGTATGACAGCAACTCTTTTTCGGTCTTGTTCGTGTGCTCTAGAGTTTCTCGAATGCGCAGTATGGAGGACGAGGAAGGGCACACTTGCTTAGTCGTCGACGCTCGGCGTGCGCGACACGCCTCACATTATAGGCAACGACATCGAGAGAAATACCGCAAAGATCGCAGTAATGCCCTTCTTCACTAAGCAGAAGTCTGCCTTCGCGAAATGTCCGCTGTACGCCTTGGTATGGAGCTCATGTCAGCTACAGACTTTGGTCTGAGGATGAGTGAGGTCGAGATAAAGCCCTGCACGCCCTTGCCAACCCCTGTAGCTTTTGTGCGGCTCTGCTTTACAACGCGGTACTCGCTACACATGGAGAGTAAGAAGGATGCAGGATTATAATGCCCGACGATATTGCGCACACCATAGGGCGTTGCAGTGGTGGTTTGCATGGCACATTGTCTGCCTCAGCCTGAGTCTTCGGCGGCTGCCTAGGTGGGGTCGTATCACGTGGGCTTGCCATAGCCCCTCTTGGCTGGATAACCATAAGTTGTAGTAGCGAGATATGAGTTTGCCGAATGGACCTAGAACGTCAGAAATTGGAGACGAGTAATTATGAGCGCAGAAGTGATACGCGTTGAGCGGATGGAGATTGCCCTGCCAATTCAGCAGGTATTTTCGCTCCTTCCCGCACAAAGTATATCCTCCCGCTTCTTTGCGGCAGAATGAGTTTGGTGAAGGTCGGTTAGCTTCTTGAGTCAATAGCTATAGTTTTATCATTGCTGACATCTGCGTTCTGATCACCCGCGATAGCAAGGCGACTTCGGCATCGAGAATACGAAGCTATCCGTATCAAGTCTAGGTAGGGAAACCAGCCAACACGGAACAAACTACATACAGTGCCCTTCGCTATCTACCCGTGCTTACCCAATGCCTCACCTCGGCAATGTCGCTATTCATATAGTCATTGCGAAATTGGAGTTTTGACGAGCTGAAACCGCCCGGTGGTATAGGAGATGTCTCTTCTTCGGCTCAACTAGAGAGAAGGCTCGGGCTCTGCAAAGACGAATAATGAGGCCGCAACTAGTCAACCTCGCTCTTAGCACTCAAGTGACGGCGGACGTGGTCCGAGACATCGTGGATAAGAGGTGCATTGGCTTCCGTCACTTATTTGGCCTGAGTAATGCAGAAGCGGGGTATCTTACCACTCTGCTTGGTAATAATGTCATTTCGAGGAAGTTCCTACGCCCTACCTGACATCTGCATCTGCCAAGCGCCAGAAACCTCAGAGCTATCATCCGTATACATATTGCTAGCATCTTGGTTGCCAGCAAACATCTTGTCGAGTTGACTCTATAGCCTATGGCAAACTCACTAGCGAGTCAAGCACCACAGCCTCGCCTCCTCTATAGTTACATCGCTCAACCACAATTCTATAGCGATCACCATCATCCAGATCGTCAAAACACTCCAGATGGGCCTATCTCCATTGCATTCACAAGGTCGAGTCGTCGCAGCATCCATACCAACAACGACCTGGTGAAGGGAGTTGTTCACGTCAAAGCACGTATCAAGATCAAATACGTCACCATAAGCTTTATAGGCAAGACAACATGTCGCATCTCTAACGAACGCAATCCTGCAATTCAACATGTTTCTGAGGTGGAGCTGTTTTGCCGCGAGCAAACGTTATCGCAGAGACAAACGCCCAGCGCGACCTGTCCACCTTCACGGATAGAGTACCCGTTCGAGTTTCGGTTTCCGGAAGCAGTCGAAAATGATGCGAAGCTTCAAAACAACGCGCCGTTCAAAAAGGATGTTCTTTTCGAGTACGATAGGTGTCATCCGCTTCCGCCGTCGCTTTGGTGGAACGAGAGTACTATCTGTAACGAGTACTTCCTGCGAGCAGAGTACGTCACGGAAAATGCCTCGTTCACGCTCAATCCTGTCGTCGTGCACCAGCTACGATTCAGTCCCTCAGTACCGGAACAGGGTCTGCTGCCCGTCACTGCACTTGTGCCGGCACAACCAGTACGGTTCGAGCGCAAGTCGCGATCATCAACCCCAGAACCATACAAGGAGCGACGTGCCCCGCTAGAACGGCTGAAGACAGGCTTGCGTGGCGGAAGCAAAGAAGAAGAGGCTTCTTCAACCTCTTTGTTAGTGCTCAGTTCACCCTCGAAGTACCGTGTCGGTGCTTCTAGCAAGCTTAAGCTCTCGCTTCAAGCAACATTGAGTGACGGCGATACACAACCAGCACCCGTGTACCTCCGCGGGATTCGCGCGCAAGCAATAGCGCACATCAATTTCCGCGTCCCACTAGCATCGGCACCCGAAGGAGAGGTACGGAAGCAGAGCATCGAAAAGTTCGACCTCTTCAACCAACGATACAGTAAACCTGGAATAGAAATCACTTCGGACACCATTTTGGAAGGTTTCGAGATCAACAATATTGTGCCCCCGACGTTCAGCACGTACGGTGTAGCACTCCACTATGATGTCAAATATGATTTCCTGCTCGAATGTGTGGGTAAGGAATCCAAACATGAGGTTGACGTGGACAATGTGGCTATCGAGCCTATGACAAGACCTGGTGGGCATCTTGGACCACCAGAAGAGCTTCCGCCGGCGAGCGGCTCGGAGGAGAGCTTTGAGTTGGAGCTGATGATGCGTGACGTCGGTTCAAACGGATTTGCAGCAGACCAACCACCGCCGTATCAGAGATAGTCTATACAAACATCGTGGCAATATGTGAATCACATAGCTTATACCACAATGTACTATTTATCCTGACTGTAAATGTGAATGGATAATCGTGATTTGTTCTTTCATCGACGGCCAACACGTACTAGGCAACGTAAAACCAGAGAGTAGACAGACCATCTCCTCACATCCACAACAAAGCCGCTTGAAAACATTTCCTTGGTCTCCCAGTTACAGCAACGACCACACTAACTTTAGCTTGAAACCCACATACTTGATAGTCAAGTCTTGCAGCCCATCACTAGAATCAATTCGTTCCATCATCTTCTTCTCTTCGACACCTGACATCCAAAAGCGACAATGCCTGCAAATCCCGGTCTATACACCTGTCCATGCGGCATGAATGTAGGAGTATGGCTCGTCGCCGGGGCGAGCAAATGCTCTATGTGTGGTTGGACGTGGGGCATGTATGAAGCAGCTCGTTTGGCAGATGAGCGAAGACGAACACATGGAGGCGAACAGAAGGAAAGCGGGGACAAGAAGTAACATGAGCGTCAATGGATGCAGTGGAAGCGTGAAACTCGGAAACTTAAATTGAGGGGGAATGGGAATCTAGGGCTTAGGAATGGAAGTCAATAGTGACGTATTGAGATTACTATCGTCTCTACGCCCGAGGTTTCCACCGTCAGGCCGAAGAACCAAGAAAGGAAAAAGTGATATCATACGATCCAACCCAACTCTCATCATTCCTCTACTGTACTTCAAGGCTTCACACAAGCAACCATAAGCTTCTCATAATCACCTCGAGTCTCCCCTTCTATCCGCTTGACCAGGTCCTTTTTGTAGACCTGCTTGTACGCGTTGCTAACAGCGTTCATGAAATTTCGATCCCAGTGGCAGCGAACGACACGTTGTACGAGTATCTCGTCCTTGGTGCCCAAACCAGCCATCGACTCCTCCAGGCGGACAGCTTCAGCTTCGGGTCGGTTGGTAGCACGGTGCACAAGCAGACGTAGTGCGTCTTCCATGTGTCCAGAGAACGCAGACTTTAGCACACTGTCGAGCGACTTGTGGAATCGTTGCTGGTAGGAGTTCGCCATGGCCTTGAGCTGAGCGTCATTCTTGCTGGTAAGGATCTGGCAAACTTGAGGAACGTTCTTGCTAGCAAAGCCACCCATGCCGGCCTGAAGGTCGGTGACGGCTTGCTCGATTTCTTGCGGATTGACAGGGTAAGAATCTTCTGCGCGGCGGGCGGCAACAATCATGTCGTACATTTGCTCAGTTCCGGCACTGAGGTCGCCTTGGAGATCTTTCTGGAGCGGCCTTTTGAATAACTCCTGGTACTTCTGCTTGATGGCATTTATGTCGGCGTTACTTCTTCCGATGAGAATATCGTCTAGGATGACTTCTTTCGTGCCCATGCCTTTCATAGCCTCCATCAGGTTGTAGCAATCAGATACTAGAGGTCCTCGTGCGATTTCAACTAATCCCTTTGCGAAGTAACCACTGGTCTCTTTCTCTAGATCCTGGACCATGTTTCGCATCAGGCGCTGGTCGTACTGTGTCCGGATAGTGTTGATTTGCATAGGATCCTTCTTCGCTAGTGTTGCGATAAGCGCTTTCTCGTCTGTTCCAAATCCCTTCATCGCTTTACGAACGGCTTCGACGTCTCTGCTGACGTCAATGTTGGCTACCTGCTGGGGACCATAGCCGAGAGAAGGCTGCGTTGGTGGCCCGCCAAAACCGCCGGGCGCGCCGAACTGTCCTTGAGGAGGTGGTGCTCCGTACTGTCCTTGAGGTGGTGGAGCTCCAAAGTGACCCTGTGGCGGGGGCGCACCATACTGGCCTGGTGGTGGACCAGGCGGAGGTTGATATTGTCCTGGAGGTGGCTGCTGGCCGTACTGTCCTGGAGGTGGTGGTTGTCCGTATTGTCCCGGGGGTGGTTGTTGACCATACTGGCCTGGCGGTGGCTGTTGATACTGTCCAGGAGCGCCGTATCCTTGCTGCGGTGGGGGAGCTCCATACTGTCCTTGAGGCGGGCCGCCATACTGGTTCGGTGGCGGCGCACCATATTGACCTTGCGGTGGTTGCTGGCCGTAGCCTTGCTGTGGCTGGTAGCCACCGTACTGTTGATTTTGCATTGGTGGCGGTTGATGATAGCCTTGCTGTGGAGGTTGTTGATATTGTTGATGCTGACCGTACCCTTGGGGCGGCGGGGCTTCTGTAAGATATTAGTACAGGGTCAGGAATCAGCGCCAAGTCTCGCAAGCCATGAAGGATGCAACGATCGTCGGGCTGTGAGGTGAGGGCCTGACGACTTACGGCCCGGATACGGCTGCTGATAACCGCCTGGTTGGTTGTAGTTGTAGGACATTTTCAGCTGTGATTCCGGCAAGGTGTTGCAGGAGTAAGCACTGAGAGTAGGTAAGATCGATGTGCGACCCGGACAAGGCAAGTGATTTGGAAAAGAGAGGGGGGGAGATTACTGCCTGCTCCCTAAAGAATGGTTGCGCCAGAAGTCACAGTGGCTGAGTTTACCGCTCAGCCCTGCCAGTGGTGGGGTAATGTCAAGAACTAGTTTGGCTCATATGACGAACAATCTCCTTGGCGTTCACCAGCCATTGAACTTAGTCGCTGGAATGCGAACACCTGCCGTGTGGTTGGTAAGGCGGCCATTGTCGGATGCCCAACTGACGTTAGCTCCATGTTAGCGGAGTCGTTGCTCGTGGCGATGCACGCTAATAAGGAAGGAAAAAAGACATGTCGCCGCAACACAGCCTCTGAAGTGCAACAATGGGCGAATCAATTCAGTCGAAGTTGGGATCGCACTGTAATGAAGCCACATACACCATTGATAAGCTTGTGGCTCAGCCATATTTCATAAGAACAGACTTATGCTGCAAAGGCAATCTACGCGCCATGTGCTTCGCAAAGTCACTACGGCGTCAGATGCCACCCTTGCACAAAGAATAGCGTGTGCAAGACATGCATTTCACGCATCTGTTCATATCTGCATCGTTATGATCGTGCGATAGCCCCTTGTGGATACCCCTGACGGACTCTGAGCAAAGCGCTGCGGCGTAGTTGTTGGTAAATGTTATCATATCCTCTTCAGAGTGACTGAAGATACGATGATATGTAAGCGCTTTCCGCAGGGTCGCTTCACAAGGTCACGATGCGCTCCATTAGCCGTCACGCTGGCGCACGGTTGTGCCAAGCTTATGTCACGTCGCGGCTTCGAGAAAACGATCGGCAACCCTTTCGTCTCTCCACCAACAACATCGGATTACTGCACACCATCTTAGATCGCTAACGCCAGGCACCCCGACGTTAAACCCAGGCTGCCGGTGAAGCTTCGGCTAAGAGCGTGACATCATAGCATGCAGTCCACGTTGCCCCTCATGTTTTCGCCTTCGATTGCACAGGACGGATATTCCTTGGCAGCCGGAACGGATCTTGGATGAGCACTAATTGGTGAGGAGGGCCCTCCGGATCGCATTAGTTCACCGCGGAAAGACTTAGTTCGTGCATGTGCACATAAGGCTCGGTGAGAGAAGTGGACCGATGAAGGCGCGCGATGGAGTATAAAAGCCAAGGCAGCCGATCAACCTTTTAGGATATTAAATATATTAAGACTATCGGGACCACATGTTCGAGCTGTGATCGTTCTGAAACAAACAATCTATCCGTTATCGACACCTAATCCTGTATTAGGAGCACCACAGCCAGCCGCATACGACATCCAACGTTGCCGATCGCCAAACCTTGAAACAGGGCCAAGGGCATACCGCGCAGGGCTACAACCAGTATCATTCGATTGGAGACATAAAAGATATCATAACCCGTGCATGGGAAAATCCCGCCATCTGCCAATCCACTTTCCACGAAACACCACCATGTCTTCCTACGACTCCACCAGATCAGGATATCCACCACATCCACAATATCCACAACAACAGCCGCCTTACCCCACCACGCCTGGGGTGCCACTACCGCAGCAACCTACAAACTACTTCTCGCCAATCCCTGAACAACAACCCATATACTCATCCTCACCAACCACCCCCTACAACAGCGGCACAATGACATCAATGCCACAACCTCACATACCATCCCACCAGCGCACTTCCTCCTCTTCCTCCTACAACAGCCAGCGGCCGACACATCTCCAACCCAGCTCCCCTGCCATCGCCATTCGTCAGTCCAACCCCCAGATGTACCACTATCCCGCCCCTCAGGCCTCTACATCCTACCCACCTCCCGTCAACTATGCACCCCAGGCCGCTCCCGTCTACGCACGCACCTCCTCGCAACAAAGCCACTACTCTCATCATAGCACGCACGCACATAATGCACATGCGTATGCGGATGGCGAAGATAAATACGAGGACGAACATCATAGACATCACGATCAGCATTACGGGGAGTTGGATTTTGAGACGGAAAGGGAGTATGAGAGGAGGTATGCGAAAGACAGGGAGCTGGAGAGAAGACCGACGCTCGGAGGCAGTCTATTGAGCACGATGGGAAAGATCGGCGACTTATTTGGGGGGAACAGGCGATGAGATTGGTGATGGATTTTATGGAATGGTGATTTGTAAACCCTGGTGGTTTTTCGACTGTGATACCCATAGTACCTTTTCTTCCTTTTTCCTTTGTTAAATTCTCGTTTTGGAGTATATGTACGATAGTCCGATCGCCAGTCAGGCACTATGACACAATGAGCTAAGACACGAAACATGATTCTCAGAAACGGAAAACGTGATGAAGGAATGGCGTATCTTATTTAAAGCCAATGTATGCACAGGTATCGCCGTAGGCATATCTTCAAACGCCTCTCGTAGGAAAAAGTAGATGAAACGCTGTCATACGCCAAGTAGTAATGCAGCCGATATAACCTCAAAACAGAAACTTTTCGTACTTCAGCGCTTGAAGCCGATTTGAAAATGCTGGTGCTGTACCAACACATGTTCCGTGCCCGCGCTGCTTCCTGTTCTCCATGCCAGCGTCGGGGCAACAGCAGAAATGATTCGACGTTGATAGTCTGGCTGCCAGTGCTGTGCCTCACAACTACGCGTGTACGCAACCCACTAGCCTGTACCCCCGGAAGCTGTATTTCCTCACACGCGACTCGAATCGGCATTATCTGATGCCCGCCGCGCAACTCCCTGTTGCCCATTTCCTTTGCAGCTCAATGCGGTGTACACTATATGTGAATACGGTTGTGTGATGTGGTGTGATGTGGTGAGCTCGGTCGGACGATTCGCAGGGATTGTTCGTTCAGTTGTATGTCTTGCCGATGTGGCGCTCGCTCTCAGGCTTCCAGGTACCTATTGCTAGTCAGTATTGAGGCAACCAGGGACTTGAGGCGGGTGTAATCGAAGGACGGTTGCATCTCGGTGGCTTGTACTGCGTAGCACGGTGGAGCGTGATACGACGGTACGCTCGGATGCTCGATAAAAGAAGAAAAAACTACATACCTTCAAAGTTGTGCTTCACATAGGCCATTGGGTCGTCATCCTCGCCAGCACCCATGGTCTTAATGCCGGGGCTGAAGCTTGTGATGGGCAAGACAATGACATCACCAACTTTCTTGGGCGCCTTCATGCCGGTAAAGTTTTCCCATGTAATGTTACCCTTGCTTGTGCTCATATCGAAGTAGTCGGGGTTGTTGAAGTAGTCGAAGATGGTATCGGTCCAGACAGCGGGCCCGGTAAACTCGATGATGCCTTTGTAGTCTTTGCTGAGCTTGCCCGCGTGCTTGCGGTTAAGTGTCTCCTGGGTGATGTTTGTAACAACATCAACAAGCACGGGATGGCCAGGCTTCGACTGAATAGTCCACTGGCAGAACTGGACGCGGCGGGAGTACCACTGGGCCCAGTCCGGGCGATCTGGATCAGCCTCGATGCCGATGACCATTCCGTAGGTGTTCGCGGGTACGTCAGAGGGTATCCAATCCGACGCAGGCTTCAATGCCGAAGTGTCGATATCCGAGTAGATGCCGCCACGGGCAAGGAGGATAAGGTAGCGGAAAAAATCAGCTTTCAGCACAGGGACAGGGAGAGCGTTGTAGGCTTCAATGACCTCTGGAACAGAAGAATATAGATGTCTGATCAGGTGTACTGCGACATTATCGGTGATGACCTCATGGACGAAAGACGGGTGGTGGATGCTCCAGCTGGCCTCTGGCTCGCGGAACATCTCCTCAAACTCGCCCTGTGCCGGTGTGTACTTCCATGTCTGCCAAATGTATGCGGGCGTCTTCGCGTCGACATCGTAGGGGAACTGGTATTCGAGCTGTTCCTTGAGTGGGCGCTTCCTCAGCTCGTCCATGCTGATTTGGGTTTTCGGCTTTTTGGGCGCTGGCGCATCGGGCGTATCGAAGGTCTTTTCCGCCTTCTCTGCGGTCTTCTCTGCGGCCTTCTGCGCCTCTTTCGACTCCTTCTCCTTGAGCTTCGCGCGCTCCCTGTCGGATGGGTTCACCCAGGCGGTCGGCCTGGGCATTTCCTTCGCATTGCGGAAGTTGGGGGCTGTGCTACCGTGGTGCTGCGACTTGAAGATGAAGAATAGCGTCAAACAAGCCAGGGAAAGCACAAGGGCTTTCTTGAAGGTAAGCATGGTGGCCGGCGCGGTTGAAGAGCCCGGCGAATGATGGGGAGGGGACGGGTCCTCGGTGAGTGAAGGGTGACCACAGGTGGAACTCGATAGGGCCTAGGTGGGAAGATATAGTCTCAGAGCGGACGCCCTTGTCGGAGTTTTGAGGTACAAGGTGGTATTCGACGCTCTGGCTCGGGGAAGGGTTGACCTTATCGGCGAGAAAGGGCTAGTGGTGGTAGTAGTGAGAAAGAAATGAGAGGTGGAACGCGCAATTCACGGACACGAGGGAAGAACGAACGACATCGAGGACAAGGGAGGCTGCAGAGGCTATGAGAGGCATGGGCGGCGGCGATAACCACGGGCTTTTTGAAAGAGAACCCCCAAAGGGCCAAAGCCAAGCAGGGGTGCTCCGAGTTTCACGTTCGCAGGCACGCTAGCCGTCTAGCGTGCCTGTCGTCGACGAATGTTCCATGGCCGACTCAACATCGCGGCAAAGCTTGTTCCAAATCAGTTGGCGCACCGAGCCTCGTCTTTCTACACGCCCCTCAGCAATCCTGGTTTCATTACGACGCTGGGGCGATCTTTCACGCTTTCCACGCCTCTCGTGTATGCCGAGTGGAGAGCCTGCTCATGACAAGTATACCTCTTCTCACCTCATCACTACCTGAGTAATCCCGTCCACTCACGCCCTAGCTGGGCGGCGACATGGGGCAATGCATGGCAACGGTGACGAACGCCACCTTCACATCGCAGGAACATCTGAGAATACAACCGTCCTTCCTCCTAG
The DNA here is from genome assembly GCF_001642055.1 of Alternaria alternata. Taxonomy (NCBI): domain Eukaryota; kingdom Fungi; phylum Ascomycota; class Dothideomycetes; order Pleosporales; family Pleosporaceae; genus Alternaria; species Alternaria alternata. The sequence continues at coordinate 451,014 of NW_017306209.1, forward strand.
GATTTGTGATGCTTTAACGCAGCCGGTTCTAGATGCCGTGGTGGCACTACGATTGTTACACCCGTTGTTGCTTCGAAGCTTGAATCTGGGCCGCCTTGATTCTACGTTGTCCAGACGCGCGTTGACTGCAGACTCGGAAGGAACTAGGTGAAACGCCGCGTCCTACCTCTTGCAGCATAGCCCTCCCGCGCCATCTACTGCCGCTTAAACTTCGTTGGCTGACGACCTGCACCGGGCTGCACTCTTCTCTATAGACATGTGTAGCTGCATCAACTCACGCTTGGTTGCTGTGGGACCTATCTGGCTAAGCTCATGACTACGGCACGCTTCTGCACTTCGCACGCTTACTGGTGGGAGTCTCGACCTGCGTCTTATCGCGATGATGAAGCCGCGAGTTTTATCGACCATCACCACGTCATTAACACTTTATCTCGGTTCCGCCCTCCCCACCCGCGCGGCTTGGTAGAATCGCCCCGCCTCTCGGATCAGAGTACTACACCTACAAATCCTTAAACTCGCTCTCAGGAGCAGAACAAGAATTGTTGCCCTTTGATGTAGTGAACAGGGCATGCCCCCGGTTGAGAGATAAGGCCACAGTGAATACGAGGCAGCAATGCCAACACCTTCCGCGAATAGCGACTCCGGCAAATCCGTTGTTGAGGCTATAGCACCCTTGTAACGTCTACACTACGCGGGTGGCTTGCTATCGTCCATCTCACGAACTAAGACGCCTCCCTCTTATGGACAATGGTCCGCCGGCTCTACGCATCACTCTCAAGCGCAGACGCTTGTATAAGGACATGACGACGTCTGCTTACCAAAGTGATTCTACAGACATCCTAGAACAACGGCCGTGCAAAAGCAACAGCGCAACAATTGTGGCTTTGCGACAGTATCAATACCCACTTTGTCAAATTACCCTTTCAAGATGTCCACCCGGATCTGATTGCCTTTTGCCCATACCAAAACTCCAGTCTTCGGTCACTTGCTTACCCGTAACGTACGCGTCAGCTTCTTGACCTCCAATTCTTGTCAGCACAAAACGTTACAGCCTCATGTGTCACGGTTTCAGATACCCGCTGGGAACAGTCTTTTACCGAAACGCTCCGTTCCTCGGCTGGGCCTACCCGCAGTCAAGTCTTGGGTTCGAAAAGCAAACAACCGCGCGCATCGCTGCCGTTCATGCCGTTTAGAGTTGACGGTTTCTGAAGCGGGAGAAGCAAAACGTAACGTCTTGGAACTAACAGTACCCGGAATTAGAATGCGTTACAGTGTATATTGCGCAATGTCAGCTAATAGACAAGCGATTGACCAATACAGCACCTTTCTTCATGCTATAGCTGCATCCGGTATGTGGCTGTGCTACCTCGGGAGTTCCGCGTCGACTACAAAAAGTAGTATCTAAATCCAGACCGACCATCGATACTAGGACAGCAGTCCAAACCCCGCGCAGTCTATGAATAGCAGCGTTGGCTGTGCAGAGGTGATATCGTTAGCGTTCCTCAACTTCAAATTGCGCGTCGTCGGCTTCAGCATCATGAAGTACCAAGAATAAATGCACTCCTCCATGGTCGTAAAAGAGCCCACCATGTCCAGCCATGCTTGTACGGTGTATGACCGCACGTACCCATCTACTGCTTAACTCGGGAGGCACCTGCGTTAGCGAGTCAGCTAGCACAAAATGTGGGTATGCGATCTTCATTAGCCCTATCTTGTCGATACGAGGAGTAGTTTCTCAACAATCATCAAAGTGTCGACGTTGATTAAAGGGGTTCAGGAGATTAAGGTTATGGATAGTCGCATTGCTGCTCGATGTCATACCTATCGGATATGTCGGCACATATATCTCGGCGGTAGTCATTCTATATCTTTGAATACTCCCTTTTAGTTTTGGACGCTGCATCACAGCTAGAAATGTAGAAGAATCAAGGGACTATTGGGTTGAATACGTGTTCCATTCGATTCAGACCACCCTCTCGCCAGAAGCTCCCCATCCAAAGTCGATGCGACACCAGGCGCCCTCGCCTCGTTTACGGATGCCCTGGATGTCCATGCCAACAAGTCTAGCGACTTTTTCTCTATTCACCCACTCCGCCACCGCATGCCCGGTTTCCTGTGGATTCAGACGCCATTTAACACCTTCCTTGTCCTTGTTATCCCTTAGCCAGCGGAGTAATTGCACTGGTACAATGCCCGCAGGCATATTTTGTAGACTTTGACTGTCGCTTGGGATCCAGCCTTGGAAGAAATTGACGTAGGTTATACGGCGCCAGGCGTCGTTCCAATCTGGACCGGGAATTCCAGTTTGTGTGTTCCATTCCGTACTTGCATTTGTATCCGTAGCTGTGCGGCCGGGATGCGACGTCAAGGCTTTAAGCCAGTTACAGCCTTCTAAGTCGAGCCACTGTAGTGAGTACGTATCTTTTGAAAAGCGACGTAAGATATTGGTAGCTTCATGCCAGTCGTCGTCGAGATCGGAATAGAAGTGTGATCCTCCTAGTGAAACACTTGTTTGTTGGGAAACCATCGATGTGGTGTTGGCGTTTGGTGTCATTGTGGGACGGGGCCAATGAGCGAGGGAGAGATGCGTGATCTTGTTGAGGTTCGGCGAGATGCGAAGCAGATCGGGCCATGACGCCCATTGCCCAGGGTGAGCAAGAGACAGTCGGCTCAAGTTGTTGAAAAAGGGAGTTTGGAGCTTCATCGCTGGTACCGAGGGAATTGTCACGCTCTCCTGAACTTCCTCTTCCCAGGACTCGGCGATTTCGTCAGTGACGCGAAGGGCCGCAACATCCATAGTGGTAATAGCACTATGACGCTTGACGCATTTTCCAATATCGTTAATCTTGAAGCGTTCGCTCAATAATCCGCTGAAATCGAGGAATTGGACTTCCTCCCATCCTGTTGTACCAGTGCCCTCTTCATCTTGGAACAGGATTCTGAGCGACTTGAAGTCCAGGCTTCCCTTCTCCCCGTATAATGTCAGATAACTCAATAGTGCTTCTTTCAGCGAGGTCGGTAGGGATGTTATGTAGTGTTGTTCGTACTCGATGAGCTCTTCCCAATTTTGGGCAAACGACCGTAGACAGTAGTGGACGAGGCTTCGCGGTGGTGGCAGGCGCTGTCATGAGTAAGAAGCCTGCATTGGACGATTAAGCCTTGAAGACCCAGTACGAAGGAGCTCGTTTTCATGAGTAGTTCCCTGGACACCAAAACTTGCCCCAAAGGCATACTCTGCTACTCTCCCATTGGGTGCTAACGCAGTACAGTACGTATGCCTTCAGGGTATGTTTTGGGTGGGTACAAGCTAGAAGGAACGAGCTCCCTCATATGCTAGCCACGTTTTGGGGAGCGCCGTACCTTGTATTCTTGATTGGTCACTGTGGCCAGCGTTCCAAACCTCACGGCCCCTTTGTCTGCCTCAGCTTTCCTCTTTCTCGTATAAGATGGTGCATGGCGACTTGTCTGCAACCAGCTCGTAGGTGCGGCAGGACCTGGGGGCGGTCTCACGCCGCCCATGACCCTTCGCGCCCGTGTGTTGGCCTTTGGTTTAGGAGCATTAACTTCGGGTATGTGCAATATGCGCCGCAGCTCCGGCGGGACAGTACGACTGCTTACTACCGATGTGAGCTCATCTCGCTGTTCGGGCGTTGCTCTGGGAGCTTGTTCGCGACGCAGCTGTTGTATGCGCTGGTTGACGGTTTGAGGCTCAGACGACGACGAAGAGGAAGCGGGGGAGCGCGAACTCTGCAGCGACGGGTGGACGTAGGAGGGTTTGGCAGTCGTGTACGAGGGGGTGTGCTTCTTGGGCATGGCACCGAGCGAGGGTTGCTGCTTCCAAGGTTGTGCGCGTCGAGGCGGAAGCTGTCTGGTACGCTATATGAGTGATTCCAAGGTGAGCGGGGGATCAAAGGCTGGTGAGTCAAACGGCTATGACTGGATCAAAGAAGACGCCCCAATGCTACAGGCCCTGGGAGGATGTTTACAAAGCAGCGACGATGGAGTTGTGTGACTCAGTGCGATGCATGCGCAGTGCAGCGGGCATGAGATGTCGACTTCACCATGTTCGTCATCGCGCCACTTCGGCTGTGGCGCGCCAACATGCGTGCGCACGTGTTACAGCGACTATCGCATCTTGACATGAATGTGGTGAGAGGCGGTTGTGGTCTTGGGTGCAGGAAAGCGCGCAAGACACCAAGCAGTCCTGTAGACTCGGCAATCTTATCATGAAACAAACAATATGGTGTTGCCAAACGTCTGCCAATTACCGAAGGATGAAGCGGAGTCGCAGCCGTCTGTCACTGTCACGCTAGAGAGGCGCCAGGAGCCAAATCCATCGGTTCAACCCGTCGTGCCTCGTCCCTAGAATTCTCCTATCGATCCTTTAAAATGAAGAGCAATGACATGACTGACCACCATGGCACCTACGTGCGAGTACCGCCGACATGACCGAGTGGCACCGAGTCTGCCATGTCACTGTTTACTTGTTTCCCCTATTGACTCGGCATTGATGGCCTCCATTTATTGCGTCCTCAGCGGCAGCCATGGCAATCTTGCGCGTCGTCTTAGTTGCCGTCACCGCCACCAGCTCCAGCAGCAGTTGCAAGCATCGACCCACGCACATGCTGGCCTGCTAATTTTATCCTTCGTCAGCCACGGCAGATCCTCGTAAGGCAAGATCCGCCGTTTTGGTGGACCCTCAGCTCCGGCCACTCAAGCCGCCTCATCTTGAGCGCGCGTCGCTCCTGTCTTTTTTTTCCCATCTCTCCTTCTGTTTGTCCACCACCAACACTGACGATGACATGACCTGCCCCCCGGCCTTACTTTCGTTTCCACTTTCACTTTTCGATTAGCGATGCGATAATACCCTGGCCCCATCATCACTCTCGTTCACTACCCGCACATCATGCATTTCTCGCCCTCACGCCTTGTCATAGGCATCGCCGTCTTTGTTGCCGTGAGCTTCTTCTACACAATAAACTCGATATCAGCACGCGACCCTACATCCGTCTTCTTCAACCCACGAAAAGGCTATGCCCCCCGCTACTCCGCCATCAGACGACAGCAAGCCGAGTCCTTCATTTCGTCCTACAACCCCGCCAACGTGACCAAGGCTGGTGGTGAGAAGCAGCGAAAACTATGCGTGGGCATACCTTCATACCAGCGGGACGGCGCTCAATACCTGCCAGACGCCGTGGGCTCGTTGCTGGACGGTCTTACGCCCGAAGAGCGGCAGGAGATATACCTGATCGTCTTCATACCGCACTCGAACCCCGAGGCGCATCCTGCACATAACGAGGAGTGGTTGGCCGGTCTTGCCGATGAAGTACTGACCTACGGATATGGCTTCGACCGCATGCAGTACATTCGTATCATGGAAGCACGAAACAACTTTTTGGAGAAGGGTCTATTTGACTACCAATATCTGTTGGACAAGTGTACAGAGAAATTTACGCCTTATGTGGCTCTATTCGAAGACGATACCGTAGCCGTGGATGGTTGGTACCACCGTACTCTCTCTGCCATTCAGGAGGCAGAGCAACAGGCAGCGTTGCAGCGGGCGAAACCCGACTTCCTCTATCTGCGCCTCTTCTACACCGAGGAGTTCCTGGGCTGGAATGCTGAGGAGTGGAGAACATACCTGAAAAACTCGGCATACGTGGCCATGGTGCCAACCATCGTTATTCTCTTCTTTCGGTTCGCACAGCCGACTACGAAACTCACCCTCGCCCTTGTGACACCCCGCAGCTTCCTGGCAATGTACACCATACTTGGCATATTGATTCTTACGTATTTCGGTCTCGGTCGCATTACCGTCCAACCCATGGCTGTCGGCGTCCACGAAATGCCTCGTTTCGCCTGCTGCAGCCAAGCCTTCGTCTTTCCTACCGTCAAAGCTGGCGAACTCGTTGATTACTTCAAAGAGCGCCATCTCGGCTACATGGACGTCATCACGGAGGATTTCGCCAACGAAAGAGGAGAGCTGAGATACGCAATCACCCCTCCCCTAGTTCAGCACGTGGGAAGGAAGAGCTTCCACGGCAACGATATTGGCCCCATGAGCAAGTGGATGTTGAGTGTGGCCGAGAAGACGTGGAGTTTTGCGTTTGAAAAGTTCGATTGGAGAGCGTTGAAGAGGGAACATGAAGAAGTTGCGAGAATGAGAGATGAAGCGAAAGACATCGCTGCCGCTGGACAGGAAATATAGATTTGGGACTTGCGTAATGACTTTACTAGATCACCGACATGTTAGATATACCCATGAATTTGCCAATGTATTTTGTTTTAACAATTTTGATATCCTTTTTATCTCCCGTGAATTGTCTGCATCTTGAGACCTCGACCACCTTCTCATGCATATTCTCAAAGCAAATAAAACCGATTGATAATGTGTTGTAGTAGAATCCTCGGATATTGAGATTATGCGTTTGAAACAACATTCACATGAGAAACAACTTCAAAGAGCATCATGTCAATAAAAGGTCTGGAATATGGGTGTCGCAGCTGGACACTCGCCTTCTCTTTCTCATCAAAGGTGGCCATATCCCCTATGCAGTCTGATGCTACAGCATCACAACATACAGATACGAAGAAAGCTGGAGACGTCCTCAAACCTATTCAGCAATCTGTGTCTGCTGTGGGCGGTTCTCGTGGTAGGATGCAATTCCAAACGCTCACGTAGCCGGTTCATTGCAAGTCTGCGCTTTCTTCTCTTCGCCATCTACGGGTATGTATTCGGCTCCAATCATCTTTGCCAGCTCCGCTATGTTGGTATGATCGACCGTATTCTGCATGCGGTACATGTACTCGCATTCGCCATCTGTACACCATCGCTATTAGTACCATAGTTGAGAAGTTACAACATAGCTAGCATCAAGTGATACTTACCGGCAGACAAAACCACCTCACCACCATTCAAGGCTTTTGGTCCTACAGAGTTCACATGCTGTAGATTCCCCAATGCACCCTTGATGCCACCAAAGATCCTGGACATCGTACTACCCGCATTGCGCATGTAATCTCGCTGTTCATCGCCAGCTTTCCCTTCAGCTAGGTTCGACTTGAACTTGAAGAGCTTGTGTAGGCGGAGTGTTGGGTCAGTGTAAATGGGGTACTTTGAGGATGAGTTCGTAGCATAGGTGTCAATGGGCTGGTGGGAGCCACATCCTACAACAAGGACTGGGTGCTATACGTTAGTTGAAACTATCTTAATTTTTCATTGGTAATGCGTACTTTGAGTATTAGCAGGCAGGTTTGATGGTGGTATAGATTCACTGATACAGCGAACGTACGCTTGACAGTTCAGACACCCTGCAGATGTCAGTGCTCCATCCTCTTGTATCCCGGTCTTAGTCGCTTTGGTAATTTCCAGTGGTTGACGGCCCTTACAAATGATGTGGGCCCAGGGCTGTCATTAGTCACATTACCCAACACTTACAGAAATGCCGAATAAACACTAACACAGTCCTCTGCCCTTTGACAAGGTCACCTAGCGCCTTGGTCTTGCCCTTTCGGTCGTATACATCAATCTTGAGCGCTTCCGACAACTCCTCGGCTGTAGGCAATTTACGTGGGCTATCGACATTGGGAGTGTCGGCAGTGGAAGGAACCATATTGTATAGCTCAGCTACTGATAGTGGGTCTCGGTCGGGAGTCTGTGGTGTTTGGTAAAGCTTTGTTGGCCAGCTGTTCCAACCTCTTGCTGTTGACGATGACGATTACAGGGAAACGAGCGGCGTGGCTTTGCGCTAACGGCTAGGCTAGCGTGGATGTGATGTAGCGCCATCGCCCGGTCGCCCAGCGCAGCCAAAGCCACTTTCTCAGCCTTCGAAGTTCGTCAAATTTGTCTCATACTACTGTGTCGCATATTCGTTCCAGCTGGAGAATAGAAGAGCTTCTAATTGAATGGCTTCGTCGTACGTGTACAGCAAGCGCCAGTCTGCTTGCACCGCCGCTTCATGAACGCCTTCTCCGCTATGGCAGTGGATAGCTGCTTTCCTAGATCGAAATAGAGAAAACGAGAGGAAGTTAAGGAATGAGAGATAGTAGGAATTGATGTCGTCAAACGATGTCCTGAGCCTGACTCTTCTCGTAATGCTCGACATAATCTGCTTTTTGCCCACGGGGATCTACCACGCATCGACTGCCGGTCCATGGTCCTACACCTGAGGATGTTCCACGTTGCGGCCATCGATGCACATGGTGACCGTACCATGGTGACCGTACACCGTGTTCCTTCAGCAAAGCTGCTCGGCGATGGACTTCGAGCGCAGCGGAGTGGCCTCTGCCGTTGACCTATTTTCCTGTGGAGAACCGCCCGCCAGACGATTACCACGTCACTACCCACAGGCTTCTAGTGAAGTCGTATTCGGACTTTCACCAACCCGATGTCCATTCCATTCGTACGTTTACCAGCCACCCTGCCTATTCTGTCACCGCTGCTCGGGTTACAGGCGAGGCGATCACCTTTCAAGCTTTCATCAAGCTCAACTGTCATCTGTTAGCCGTTAGCGTGGTCCTAATTATGGAGCAACTAGCCGATAGCTGCCCATGAAGCCTCGCCGGAATGCTTCCGAACTATCGAAAAAGACCCTCGAACCACGGGACACCCCTCGTGTCAAGCGCAGTATCGTCATGATAGTCGCTCATACGACTGTGCCTCGTATTGCGGCGCAAGAAGAGCCGAATATCGTAAAATTCCAGCTCTTCAGCCAATGAGCGTCAAATCGCCGCTCCGGGAGCCTCATGGTTGCCACAGCATGGTTCGAGAGCTAAGCAAGGTCGTGCTGAGTTGTGCTTTCTCCGAACATCCGGTCACACTCGGGCTATGCCATCAATTGAGAATGATATCCTCACGGCTATGTTCACGAAAGTTATATAATCCAGCCATCGCATCGTCGACTGTCTTCATCCGCTTCTTCCATCGACAGTCAAGCACAACTACCATCAATTCCTCAACACATCCTACAAACACCCTTTTCACACGAAGCTCATACGAACAATTACCAACATGCTCTCCAAAGTCGCCGCTATTGCGTTGATGCTGTCGGCTGCGACCGCATCTCCTACTTTCCGCGCGCGCCAGGACGACAAATGCGTGACTGCCTACGACGCGTGCGTCGCTGCGGGCACTGCTGAAGTCATATGCTCATGCGATCGGACCGCTTGTTACGGTGAAGACGCTGCTCGCATCCGCGAATGGTGCTCCTCCCAGATTGCTGCTCTGCCCAAGTCGACTTCAGCTGCTACTCCAGTCGCTTCAAGCATTCCTGGTGGCTGCAACCCGGCTCATCCAGGTTCATGCCCATCTTCGTACTTTGATACCACCACCGCTGCTCCAGCTGCAACTTTCACATCCATCTCCGGCATCCCCGGTGGTTGCAACCCTGCTCACCCAGGCTCATGCCCCTCCTCATACTTCGATACCACTACTGCGGCTCCTGCCGCTACCTTTACATCCATCTCTGGTATCCCTGGTGGCTGCAACCCCGCTCATCCTGGCTCGTGCCCTTCTTCTTACTTTGACACAACCACCAAGTCCCCCGCCGCGACCTTCACATCCATCCCTGGCATTCCAGGAGGTTGCAACCCTGCCCACCCTGGATCGTGCCCTACACCATCCGCCGTCGCTTCCCCTGTTGCAACAGCAGCACCGGGCTCCAACCCCAAGCTTGTGGAGGGCAAGACCTGGACCATTTCGGACCTAACCCGTTACTGCATTGAGGGCAACTCCGGCTGCGACTACAACTTCGCTGTTACAGCAGACGGCAAGACCGAGCGCTGCACTGTTATCCGCATGCCGGGTTCCAACGCTGCTAGCGAAAGCTGGGCCAACCAGCCATGCACCACTGGATCCGACTTGACCATCTCTTGGGGATACGTTGCGCAGCCCGCTCCTGCTTTCGCTGTCATCACAGTCAACAAGGGTGCTGAGCTTGCTTGGTTCGGTGTGTCAGACATCAATGGCGGAAAGGTTTCTCCTAGCAGCCCCTTCGGCTCTGGTGACTTCGGTACTCTTCCCGCCTCGCCTGTGTACACTTACAACTAGAGGCCTTTGGTTTATGAATTATGAGAAGAAGACGATAGATCTAATGTAATATGCATATCAGGGTTCATGTAATGGCTTTTAGAATATAGATTTAGCAATTCAAGCGTATAATGAAGACGTTGTTGAGTCCAAACCAATACACACAGCTTCTACTAGATTGACTTGTTGTGTCTTATCATCCTGGGACCACTGCCTGTTGCCCTTTCTCTTCCAACATGACCATATGTGACAGACGAAGACGTAATCTCGAAGTAGTTTTGGAAGAGATACATGAACACCAATTAGACCAGGTTATGAGTATGTCGAACTCGGTTAATTTCTACCGCATACTATGGTGCTCTGAAATACGGTACACTAAGCAATACGCGGAGCTAGTATTCGGTTGAATGAAAGATCTGTGTATGTAGACTGAATCCTATAAGTGGAGACTATGGTGAGCCGATAGCACATTGTCTTTAAAGCGCATCTCTCATCTCTTGGTGGTTTGGCATTGCTGATCGCCCTTGATCATCATCCCACATCATCCTAGCCCGCCTTCTTCAGTAGAACGCCTACAGCCAAGTCACTGTGCTCTAGCATTACAGCCTGAATCTCCGCCTTGCGTACGAGTGAGTCGTGGCCAGAGACGATCTTGATGATGACGTCTCGCAAGCCTCTATCCTCGGCTATGGTCGTAGAGAAGGCATGTTTGATGGCAATGGGAAATACCTCGTCGTCCCAGAAAGCTAAGCAAGCAAGCGCGAGGTTTTTGCATGCCAGCTCCTTGAGCCCAGTGACTTCATATTTGTCGGCAATTTCGTACATCTTCGAATGACTGAGGAGCCGTGAAGGTGATCCGGGAACTCGCAATGAACAGCATTCATTGCAGACAAAGGCTTGGCATGTGGAATCGCAATTGATAGTGCAGAAGTGGTGTGCGCACAAGCACCAATCGTTACATCCATCATCTGAACAGGTATGAGGAAAATCGTATGTATAGCGGCGACGGTTTTCATAAAACCAAAACGGGGTTCGCCTAATAACGATGTTCGACGCGTCGTGTAGTTCCGTATGCTCAGGGTCCAGGTTTCCCAAGAGGTCTTCACTGTATGTGCCTGAGTATAAGTATTTCACGAGAGAAGCGATAGTTGTGGGTTCGTCCTTAGGGAGATTGATGACGTTCTCTTGAGCCTCCTACTTGTTGTCAAGTTTTATAACATAAATGAAAAAAAACTTCGTTACCTTGCCACCGAATTTGATAGCTCGAGCGAAGAAACCTGCCCGTGTGCACACCACAACTTTGTGGACTTTGTAGACGTCATCGCCGCATTGGATAGTCAGATCTGAATATTCACCCGAAGTGAGACAGCTGTGAGAGAGGTCAGCTCTTTCGCTGGTGCCGCAAGATTTTGGAGGCTTGCCTCTCGACTGCATCTACAACCTGAAGACGTGAAGCTCTCACCATTTTTGAGAGTGGAGGTGACGACCTATTTGAGCGTGGAGGTGACGACGTGTTCGGCCATGGAGGTGGCGACGTACTCGACCGTGGAGGTGACGACATATTCGTAGTGGAGTACGGGATCGAGTGTCTGTGGGATGTTGAGCGCACAAGGCAAGCTTTCTGTCCAAGTCGAAAGTGAAGGTGAGTGCAAGTACGGATCGCTTTGCTCCCGTTGACTACAGACCCTGATATTGTGACAAGTTCACATCTTGCTGTTTCCGGAAGTCACAAAACTAGCATCTACGTCACCATTATTGCGCAAGTCAACCAAAAAATCATCCAGAGTTGACCAGTTCATCGGCTCTGGAAACTCGAAAGACGCCAGGTCCGTTACATCATCGGGTGGACCTAGACTAGCATTGAACTCGGCCCAGTCGAAAGAGTTCGCATCATCTGCGTTAGACATCTCTTGAATGTGATCCTCGATAGTGCTTTCCTCGTTGCTCCAACTCATTGCCGGCAGGGCTGCGTTGGTGATAGTAGAGTTGGTCAGATTTGGACGACGGCGTTGTCGGTGACGCTGACGTATAAGCTCAATAAAATGAGGCTCAGAAGTACATGGCGCGCCCTGCGCTGCTTTGTAGGCGCCCCAGGCTTTAATCGTGAGGTTGTCAACGGCTATAGGAAGCGCTCGCTTCGAGAGATCCCTATCGAAACTAGGGTGGAAAGTGTAGCTCTTTTCAATTTCTGCCCAAGCATTATCTACCTTCTCTCCTCCAGTCCGATGACAGAGCTCAGAGATAAGGTATATGAAAGCCTTCCACTGGAAATTTAGGTTGACATGCCACCTAAAGCCACGCAGCTCCTTCGTAGTGTATGCCAGGTTCTGCGAAGTTGCGACCTGGAGAGCCAGATCAAACAACATGTCTTTTTCCTTGGGAGAGATATCAACGTTGTAAGAGTCGGTGCTGTGAGCCATGAACCTCATCATGAAGAGGACAGACTTGGCGAGATGCATACATAGTAGGTGCCAAGGTATAGATAGGTCGCAATAACATAGGAATTTCCGCTGGAAAAGATTTTCAAGTTCATTGATGGCTTTGTCTTTGGTAGCCACTTGTACCGCGCTTGTACTGAGTCGGTGCCAAAGGCCATCAAAAGTAGTATGGTCTTCCGCTGATCGCTTGAGAAAATCTCCAACGTGGCATCGAATGAGGAAAAACATCATCTCGGTGGCGCCGTCGTGTTCCTTTGGCATCTCTCTCATTCCTGGGAATAAGTCGCTGTCATTGATGTTGGATGGCATTCCCACATCGCCTCGAAGGATCATACCAGATGTGCCAGTTCCAGCGAGCTTCTGGGAAGAGCCTTCGAGCACCATGATCTGCCACCAGAGGCGCCTACGAATCTCTGCTTCGAATGGCGGTAGTTTCAGAGTGTCGCCATCACGATGAAGACCGATGCGTTGGCCAATCCTTTGTGCGATACCGGAAAAGATCCAGATCACTCTGGCGTCGAAGTCCTGTAGAGACAGCTGTCGTGCATTAGCGTTCGGACTTGAATATCAAGATCACTATCCAAAAACTTACAACGAACAGGGTGAACGATTGTAACAGCATGACACTGGAACTTCTTAAGAAGTTTGCATTGGCCAATGCATGCTGAGCACCTTGCCGGAATCGTTGAGTCGCTATGCCTTTCGGCTCTCCCAGTATCAGCAGGCACTCAACATCTTCTAACGACTCTACAGTTATACAGTAGATAGCAAATAGAAGGGCTTCGGTATCTCGGGGAAGAGCATGAAGATTATCACTTGCATCTAAAATGAGCTGCTGAGTCGTTGGAGCATGGCAAATCTTGACCAGCGGGTGAATGTTTCTGAGATAGCTTTGCCATAATTTGAAGATCTGGACCGGGTTCGGGTGTAGAGACAGAAGATTGCTCGACGTTGAGTGCACGCCCATGACCAGTGCGGCGCCATCCGTGGCTGACGGAGATAGTGGGACATCGTAGCTGCCTCTGGACACCTCTTCATCTGAAGACTCATCGAGGATGTCCTTGGGTTCACGAAACTCAGCGTGCAAGCTTGTCCACAATCCGTTCTCCAAGTATCGCGATTTACCCTCTTCCAACACAAGGACACCAACTTCGGATGCTACGTGTGCTTTTCGCGCTCGACTAGGCCCATGTGGTTCCAGGAAACCATTGAACCCAGTCACCAGCTCTTCACCACGTGTAGCCTTCGCATAATGTTGCTTGACCAAATCTTCTGGCTCCACTCCGAGTTGGCGGAGCGCGTCTTCGTACACGCGTAACCTGGTAGCTACGTCGATTTCGCGCACGCCCTTCTTTCTTCGTCGGGCTGGAGGTGGGGCCTTGTAAACACATCGAACCCGGATCTTGGTGCAGTTCGCACAACCATCCGGCCGCTTATCGCACTTGACTTTTCGTTGAGCACATAGTACACACGAGAAGCTCTTAGGTGCTGGTGGCTCCTGGGCCGTAGTATTGGTGGGATGAGATGCATCCAAAGGGGCATCTGAAGGCGCTGAGACCATCTTGACGGACAACGATGTCGTATGGCTCCACGTGCTCATACAGTATGCAGTCACTATACCGAAGTACAGTCAGATGCGACGAAGACGGTATGCGCGAAGTTGAACGACCCTAGGGCTTACTCATTAATGCGCTAAACGGTGTCGCCAATTTTGGGGGCCTTAAACCCGCCGGGGTGTGGACTCCGGAGTAAACGCTTTCCCGATGGTGCCTCAAATTGAATGTGGCATATACGAAAAATACATAAAGTCATTCGGACCATGAATGGCTTCTGTCGGGCCACATTTTTACTATAAACATTAAGATTTGAGATACTACTCCTCGAAGATGCTGGAATCGAATCTTTTTACCATTGCACTCAAATCCTCGCCAATGGATTCAAATTTCAGCGTATCTAAACTCCTGACATACGCAACAGACAGTAAATATATGAAACCACATCGATTCATGTCTGAATCTGCTGTGTGAACCGTAGGAGAAAAGGAACCCTAGTAAAATGCCCATGTTTGCAACATCCATCATACGTGACATTAGCATACCACTTATGTTGATACTAGGATAGCCTGCAAATAACGCAAATAAAGAGAGATAATGAAACTGGCCTCTTTTGCATTCTTTCTTGATGACTACGACTGCTTTTCAGGTCGTAACATAAGCTACGATGGCGTTAGACATATTGCAAAGTAGATTGGGACTCGAAGAGGGACTTACGATAAAGTTCATCAACTCTTTTCCACCCCACTGTCTCAGATCGATACTCACCTCTTTGACTGGCTGGAAACCATGCCGCGCATACATTGGCGCCCCCATGGGACTGGCTTCGAGAAAGGCTTCGACACCGACCTCGTCCGCCCTTGCACAGCCCCATCTTACCAGCATGCTTCCGGCTCCTCTTCTCTCGTGGGCTTGGAGTGTGGCTAATGTATCCAATACGTAGTAGGGTCTGTTGCCAAGAATCTCCCGCTTGTTCGAGTTGAACAGAGTGTAGAGACTTTTGAAGAGCTCTGGGTCACTCTCGTCGTACGGTTCTGGGATGGTGAAACCAGCATCTACCTCTTCCCAGGTACGTTCCTTCGCGCCTTCTTCTTTTGGCTTGACGTAGCGCCAACGTGCGCCTGCGACCATCTCACCGGTCGAGGTATCGACACACTTGAGGTAGAGGATGCCCTTGTTGATTACGCCATCACGTATATCTTCTGTGACTCTGTCGAGCGTTTTCTGAGATGGCTCGCCCCGAGAGTAGAGGATGTTGTTGATGGTGTTGCGAAAGACCGCATGCCGTATACGCATATATTGTTCTGCTTCCTCGGGTTTGAGAAGTGAAACGGCGAGGCTTGAATCTGGCATGTTGTCGGTTGCCTGGAAATGGAGAGGTTTAGAGGTCTGGGGTGAGAGAGAAGAGTAACGACTATAAATATGGGACTTGACTATGAGACATGTGACAACACTAGAGATATATCAAGGCCTGAAATGTGCTTATATACCCATCTATCTGCCTGGACAAGAGTCATACAAGCCTTGCCCGGTTAAGTATCGCCTAAGATGCGCGTCGGAGTCGGAATAGTCAGCCAATGGCAGTCCGAAGCATGTTGCGTAAGAGTATATACGATTCTCTTCACTCACAGTTCAGGGTGTTGTAATTTCCGTTCCGCGTACTTGATGTGAAAGGATGGAGTTGTTTGCTCCAGATTGCATACTGTGTAGGCCTAACAGACAATGCTTTCCTACAGTTGAAGCGTGTTAAAACGGCGGGGTTGGGTAATAGCCTGCAAAAGGCAGACCTATTGGACATGGCCCTGGTGTCGATGTTAATCAACAAAATACCGTTGTCTCCCTATCCGAAGGTGCTTAATCTTGGAGGACATGCTCGTCGCTGGGACATGGTGCATCTCAACTCTTGCGTGGTTGTGGGTCAGAGGTGCTGGCTGCGGAGCTTCGCCTATCTTTGCCGCGTAACAGGGCTATCCCTGCAACAATTTCTCCCTCAGTTTTGCGATGGCGCGCCAGCAGCTCTCTCTGCACATTCACGAGAACTCGCAATGGCGCCCGTAAAGACAACTCCACACAAATCCGGTGGTCACCAGCGCTACGTACCCGAGAAGTCAAAGAACCCTGCGCGCTTCCAACCCGAACTCGAAGGCAGCGACGATGCAAATGCAGGCGCACTGCAACCGGTGAAGGAACCACAAGAAGACGACTTCGAAGGCTTCGGCACAGAGGAGGAGTCCGAGGAAGATGGCGCTCAAGACGAAGACAGCGATGCGGAGAGCATAGATATCCAGACGGAGTCAAAGCGGGAAAAGCCTGTCTTGCCCAAAGACGCTGAGGAAGAGGAGCTGGAGCGCATGATTTTCGGCGATTCGGAAGGTTTCCGTCAAGGTCTGGAGAATTTCTCTCTCGATCCTACCGCCGGCGCATACGGAGATTCATCAGACGATTCTGGAGCAGAGGCGGCCGACCTGGACAATGTGGCAGACCAAGATCTATTCTTCTTCGATGCTGGTCCAGTTCCTGCGCCAGCAGGCTCGGTAGCCGCAAAGGTAACCGAGTCGGACGAGGATGACGGCAAACCCGCCTGGGAAGACAGCGACGACGAAAGACTGGTTGTTAGTCTGGCTTCGGTGCCGCAATTGAGGAAGTTGCGAGAAACGGCAGACGACGACATGGTCAATGGCAAGGAATACGCGCGGCGGTTACGGAAGCAGTACGAGAGGCTTTACCCCACCCCAGACTGGGCGGCACACGCGACAGGCAAGGCCAACAAGAAGCGGCGACGGACCATGGATGACGACGAGAGCGGCGAGGAGTCTGCCAGCGACATGGACGTGGATGAAGACGATCTCACTACGCAGCCGCTTGCTCTGCTGCTCAAGGATGCGGATATTCTCTCACGCACTTCAAGGAGCATGGCGAAGCGAAGGAAGTTGCAAGCAGGCACCATCGACATTCAGCGATTGAAAGATGTCGCGAAGGCCGGGCCGGTGAGTAGCGCAATACTATCGTACGCCAACATCTTACTGACCATTTCTCTAGTCAGCCGTCACCTCCCTCTCCTTCCATCCTGCGTATCCACTCCTTCTCTCATCCGGCCCTAGCTCAACGCTCTACCTTCACCACGTCAACCCCAACCCGCCGAACCCGAACCCTCTTCTTACATCTCTGCACATCAAGCGCACCCCACTGGCAACAACAGCATTCCACCCCTCCCCTTCGGACTCGCGCATCTTCCTTAGCGCACGACGCCGTTACTTCCATGTCTGGAACATCGCAACGGGCAGAGTTGAGAAGGTGTCGCGTGTCTATGGCCATCAGCACGAACAGCGAACAATGGAGTTTTTCTCCCTGTCACCCAACGGCAAATACATGGCTCTCAGAGGCTCTTCAAGAAAGGGCGGTGGTGTTGTCAACATTCTAGATGCAAGAACTCTTCAATGGGCGACACAGGTGCGCATCGAGTCAAGAGGCGGAATTGCAGACTTCGCGTGGTGGGGTGATGGCAGCGGTATGAGCATTGCGGGAAAGAACGGAGAGGTGACTGAGTGGAGCGTCCAAGAGGGTGTCGTTGGACGATGGAACGACGAGGGCGCCGTGGGTACTACAACCATCGCACTTGGCGGTAAGAGCGGGCGTGAAAGCTGGCTGGGTGGTGATCGATGGGTGGCCATTGGAAGCTCAAGTGGCGTGGTCAATGTCTACGACCGGCGAGCATGGAGCGAGAAGGACCCGTCAGTCGACAGCACGAAAGCCGACTCAAATGGTGGTATCCCAAAGGCACCGAAGCCGTTGCGCGATTTGCAGAATCTGACGACGCCGATCTCGCATCTTGCCTTCACAGCGGACGGCCAAGTCCTTGCCATGGCGAGTCGCTGGAAGAACAATGCCATGAGGCTTGTGCATCTGCCATCAGCTACTGTTTTCAAGAACTGGCCTACAGAGAAGACGCCACTTGGCAGAATCACGGCGGTCGCGTGGGGAAGGCCGACCGAAGAGGAGGAGAAAGAAGGCAGCCTTGCGCAACTAGCAGTTGCCAATGAAGCTGGACATATCAGGATGTGGGAGATAAGAGCGTAATCGGAGAGTTGATACAATCAGAAGCTGCCCAGTCGCTACTACTCTAACAAACTTGATCGTCTAGTGATGTATGTTAAGAGCATGCAGTGGAGAAAAAGGACCTGTGCTGTTTGAAGGCGTAGAGCAAATGATGGTGACTATGGCGATAGGCAAGCTACATTTGCAAGGATTAATTAAGCACGGATTCTTACATGTCAAATCGTCGGGTGCTGCGACATCCCGAGACAAGAGCGATCAACCACTACGTTTCTTGCCTTCCACACGCCCTGCAAACATCTCGCGTCGTTCTCACTCTATCAATCCATCGTCTTTGCTCACTTTGTTATTAACGCACTCATGGCAGGCACGCTCTCGATGCGCTGGGCTTTAAAGCATCAGTCTGTTACTGCTGTCCTTCATCACCACAACAGCACTTTTGAATACCTTGCGCAATACAATCTTTGCACAACAGCATATCAGCATCATCTTCGCAGGTGTATCATAGCAACAGCATTTCCTCTCTCATCATGGGTAAGAACAAAGTCCGCAATAAAAACAGAGCGAGGAAGGAAAATACATCTACCAGCAGCATCAGTGGCTCCAACATCCCCTCAACTTCGACATCTGTGAACGAAAACGTCAAAACCAGATCCACAAGCAGTACAGTTAATCGGCGGCACCTACTAGCAGACCCTATTCAAAGTAAGCTCAGCACGCCAACCACCGCCTCACTCAAGGACCCAACCACATCCAAAACTTCCAACAGCACCTCGCCTGCTGCTCCTATGTCGCGTATCAAGGGTGCTCAAGAAAAACGAGATTCGGTCATCTCAAGTACATGGGAAGGTCCAAAGCAGCACTCCCAACCCAAGACGAAGTCTCCGAAGCAGCCCTTGTGGGGATTCAAGCCTGGTGGCTGGTGGCCATGCCGTGCCCTGAAGTGGACATACCAATTTTTCCTGGCCTTGGTTCGGATACACTGGACCGATCGACAAACCCTCCAGGATCTTGTCCTGACATTAGTTCTGGTTGGCTTGACTATCGCTGGCTTCTACGTCGTACTGGATTTTCTGCTCAGAGCTCTGCCTGGAGTCGCCGCTCAAGGCTTGGATGGAAACTGCAGCGTCGTCTATGTCACTGTGCCTGGGCCGATCATCACGGTTTCGCTCATCGGTGCGTCGCCTACAAATCCTGCAAGAGGTACATACTACTTTTCCGTCATCAACGGCACAACAGAGTGGCTTAACAGTATCTCGCCGCCCAGTCGTTTCAGTACCCTTGTTACCCGAACTGCGGATATTACACCTATCGTTTCGTCGTTGTCGACAATAGGAACATCTTCCTCCGGTGCTGCCACCGCATCATCAACGCAGACGGCGACTACATCTGCGCTGTCCATATTCAACCCTTCTACCCCAGAATCAGGCGCAACGTTTACGTCATCATTGACCTCTGAATTTACATTTGGATCGTCAGTCGGTACTAGTATCTTTGGAAGCAGTCCCTTAACTTCTTCGTTGGCTTTATCGTCTGTGAGTTTGTCCCCGTTGGGCCCAACATCATCTGAGACGTCGGACTTAACTCGACCGATCAACCAACCACAGAGACCATATCCGTCGTTTTCTACATCTGCCACCGTTATCACTACCAGCAGCAGACTCTCCACTGTCGTCACTACGCTATCTACACTTGTCTTGCCATCCACCTTCTCCACACCCTCGATTTCTAGTCTCCCATCCGTCATCCCGTCGAGCAGCCTGCCTGGTCTGAATCCAAACCTACCTTCGAGCACGTTTAGTGGCATGTCTTCGCAGCCTACATCAGGGCTCAGTCTACCGCTGACTTCGAGTGTTCTTACAACATGGACATCAGTTCTATCAAGTAAATTGACTTCACTTACCACTAGCATAACGACTTCTTTGGAGTCCTCTGTGTCATCTTACACGCGGAGCGATGGCTTCACTGTGTCTCTTCCAAGACCTTCCTCGGAAACATCTTCTCCTGCAGGCCCGTCTTCAAGCACCTCGAACCTACCTAATCCAAGTCCTAGCCTGGCCAGCAGTACTGGGAGTTCCTCAAGCACATCATCAAGGACTCTTACCTCATTGCTAGGTACAAACTCCGGTATCACATCGGGTAACTCGGTTCCAATCAGTTCAACTCCAACACAGATCAGCAATGCAAACAGCATCTCGATCACACTACCGACAGGATCTACGTTGTCACTTTCTACACTGTCTGCTTCTTCACTCAACTCAATTCTTACACAGAGCTCTACTTCATCATTGCAGTCCTTGAGTACGCCTTTAACCAGCACGCTGGTCTCAGATACCTCGACTGGATTTCCCACTCTATTTCCTAGTACAAACTCTTCGTCTTCAATCGTCAGAAACTCAACGTCTTCCTCTGCACTGTTGGTGTCGGATACCATAACGAGCTCCAATCCCAGCTCAACCTCGCTTGATGGCACTATGAGCATCCAGACCGACACTACTGCATCGATGTCTCTTGCGAGCTCCGGTGTTGTCTCGCCAAGCACCCTCACTTCAACGTTGACGTCGACGACAAATATCTCTCCAGTAGTAACTCCACCTTCTCCTTCTGGTCTAAACGCAACGTCCTCGTCTCTCTTCCGGGCCGTGACCAAGGTGATTTCGTTCGGAGATGCTGCAGTAAGCTTCGTTTTCCCATCACCCAACATCACGACAACAATGTCATACTGGACAGGACTGTACCCCACAGTAACTGGGCCGCTGCCATCGGACTTGCAAACCATGCCGTTGACCACACGGACTGAGCGGCAGACACCGCTCTCAGCTCTCCCTTCCTTTGAAGTGTTTTCATCCAGGTCGAGGCGCTCCAAAACAGTGGTGACGACGATATTCGAAGAAGGCGATGAAGGAACGGCAACATTGGCGAGGCGTCAGGACATTCCCACCACAGAGGTCGAGCCTACCCAAACTTTGGAGACAAGCATGCTTGCAACGACAACCGTGGCGCTTCCGGATCTCCCAGGACCGTCGTCGTGCGGCGAGTCGGGCAACTTCACACTGACCTTCGATGACACAGTCGTCGGTGATGACAACAGCATACTGCTTGTTGCCAATGGCATGACGAACCCGTACCACCACCTCTTCTATGCCAACGGATATACATATATACCTGACATGTGGGAGCCATACCCCGCCATCTCGCAGCCAAACATCGCAATGTTCCTGCCTCTGACCGGACGCCTCCTTCCCAACACGCCATTTGCGGGCATGATGCTTCCCGATGAGCTTGGTGCCGGACCACGGGCTTCGGTCGATGCCTACTGGTTCAACGCGTACTCTGCCTACTTTGGTTGCGCTCTCAGCGGTCTCGAGCCCTGTACACTGCGGGTGTCTGGCTATCGCTATGACCCTGTCCTCAAAGAAGAGGTGCTCGTTGCAGAACAGAATGCGACGATTCCAGCATGCTGGGGGTACATCGACTGCCACCTTACTCAGATCTTCTTCAACGACCAGTTCCGGGCGCTTTCCGGGATCCAGTTCAATGCCTACACATACCTGTTGGGCATACCGCAAGTGCACATGGTGGACGATCTGCAGATGGAGTGGTATAACAACACCTGTTCGGCTGGTATACTACGCATCGGACATAGCTAGCGTATTGGTCTAGGGTGTCAATGGAGTGGCGAGGAGTCGTACTATCTCATTGGATATGTGTTATACTGTTGGAAGATTTCAAGAAGGATAGGATGATAACAAGACTAGCATAGCATTTTTTGGAGGAGATGTGTCTAGACCTGAATTGAAAAAATGGGTCTGCAACGAATGCGCCGCTCTTGCTGCAGATGACCGTGATGGCAGCCTCAGGTGACGGCTAGGTGCGAGAGTTGCAGTGAGGCGTAGAGGCTCGATTGGGCGGCGACATATTCCACGGCAATGGTCGTCCGAGATGTGTTTCAGGCGGGAACTGCCATGTGAGCTGAAGGGGAGTCAACTACGCGTCGGCAGCCAACTCCGGAGGGCGGAGGGCAGGAACGACGCGTAGGGTGGGTGCAAGCATGCCATGGCGACTTCCGAGGTCCCCCATGCACACGTCCAGGGTCCTCTTATGGCGTCACGCGGCCGCGACGATTAACATATCACGCGCGAACCGCTGAGGCGGCAGCACCACGGGCATTCGATATAGCCGGCGTATCATTCTCCAGCATTGCTTGCATTTGCGTTTCCTCTTTTCCCACTTCTTGCTGCACCTCTTATTCGTCTTGTCCCCAGGCCCCAGTGTCCCCAACTGCACCGTGGCTGGCGCGGGATTGTCGCATGTCCTCGTTCCAGTAGTCCGCCACAAGCGACCTGCCGCTCTGCAGCCTTTACCGCGTAGATACTAGCGTTTGCCCGACAAGCTTGCCCTCTTCACGGGTGATAGCAGTCTCTTTCTCGGGTTTCCTTGTCTCTGGGAGAAATCTCTCACTGTCGCCGAAGGTAGACCGCCGATTCAGGCCCGAGGCCCGCTACCATTTTTCAGAGCTATGGCTACCTTTGCGCCTACCAATTTTCCCTCAGACGTCGGCGAGAAACCCCACCAGGAGCCCCCACCACAGCATCTCCAACACGGACCCTTCTCCCATCAACTCAACCCGCCAACCGCGCCATACACGTCGAATCCACCGCAGATATCACGACGAGCTTCACGCGACCTCCGGCCCCAGCATTCCAACGGCGCAATGGCGGGCGCAAACGGTCATGGACCCATGGCAGTGCCTGGCGGGCGCATCAACGGCCAAGAGCATCGAGCAAACTTGCGCGACATGGGCTTTGCTGGCCCGCGCAGTCCGCCAAACAACAAGAGTAGGTCGCGGCAACGCCCAATGTGTGCACACAGCGGCTGACAAGGGCAGATACCTCACACGTGCCCTGCAAGTTCTACCGGCAAGGCGCATGTCAGGCTGGGAAGGCGTGTCCGTTCTTGCACTCCGATGAGCCGCTGACAGAGCGAGCGCCCTGCAAGTATTTCACAAAGGTGGGACAATTGCAAGAGACGATGGATTGTTACTGATTGCCCAAACAGGGAAACTGCAAGTTCGGCCAGAAATGTGCTCTCGCCCACATCCTCCCCAACGGCCATGTCGTGAACCGCGGAAATGCCGGCGGCCACTTCAGCCGCATGAACATTCCACACCACCAGGAGCTACCTATGAACAGCTCGCTGCTTACCATGCAGGCGCACATGGGCGGTATGCAGCCCGGCTATCCTTACGCCATGCCCGACGAATACGCGAACCAGAAGAACCAGTACGACATGATTCCGACCATTGACACCACTTTCTCTTCCCACCCAGGTTCCAACTACGGCTCGCCGCCAAACGAGAACGGCCGACTTCCAATATCGCCAACCCAAAAGGGCTTGAGTGTCATGGATGTAGGACTCCCAGCCTCGTTCGACAGCCAGGGTGTCTCCACCATGGCACGATATGGCCCCATCGCCTCCTCTGTACCCGCCAAGTTCCTTGCAAACTCTCCGCCATCATCATACCAAGCCGACTCGCCTGCTCTCCGAAACCTACACGACTCTGCATTTGGAGATGGTCTGCGGAGAGGCATTGCGGGATTGGGATCATCCCCGCCAGAATCCGTCGAGCAGCCAGTGGGGCGGAGGATGCTACATTCCGAGCTTGCTGCTAATCGGTCTCGGGGTATCATGTCTTCAAGTGTGGGCGCGCGTCCGACGTACAAGGACGAAGAATGGGATGAGACGGACATGATTGGCAAATTCGAGGAAGACCTACTGCCAAACTCGCTCAGCGATCTTCTCACACCCCAGGAAAAGATGCGCCGCTTCTCCCGTGACCAGGGCGAGAGCGATAACCGCACCTCACAATCCAGGTTTGGTGTATCGCCAACAGCATCGGACCTTAAATATGGATCCCCATCGGCCGCAACCGCCTCACCCTCGCGCTTCCAGTCCATGTGGGCCAAGCCGAGAGGACCGACCTACGAGCAAGGGTTTGAATCAGGTTCCCTCCCAGGTCAGTCAGCTTTCGGACACGTCGGCTCACCACTACGCAACTCAAGCCTCCACCCGGGAGCCAGCCCTTCATTGCGCGCTATGAATCGACCGACTACTGGTGATATGAGCCCTTACCTAGCTTCGCCTCCCCGTCAAGCTTCCATGAGCATGATTAGCCAACAACTGCAGCGAACTCGACTATCATCTCGTGAAGAGACTGGCATCACCAGCAACCCCGTCCATCCCGGAATCAACCGCGTTACCTCGGCATCCAGCATTGGTAGCTCCAGTGGGCGTCTTGGTATCGATCGTGCTGTAAGCAGCAGCAGCATTAACCGCGAGAGGATCGAGGAGGAGCAAGGTCTTTTCAGTATGGAAGAAGAGGACGACCTCAACAAGAGCAGGGATGGTGCCTCTACTACCTCCAGTACGAGCAACAAACGTTTGAGTGGTCTATCCTGGGGCAGTGGCGGCAAGGGCAGCCCGAACCTTGCACCTGTCGGCGGCCATCGCACTACTGGCTCATCTGGACTCGGAAAAGAAACGGGACCCTGGGGTAGCAATGCTTGAGTCGACGCATCAAGTATGTGGCAAAGATGAATCTGCCTAATTTCAACCCTCGGCTCGCTCTTTTAGCGACATGTTCACGACACCTATACCAAGGCATTCTTTCCTATTTCTACAAAAAAAAGGTTGGAAAACTTTCAGCGTTTCTGGCGACTTGCATACGGAGTGTGTTCCCCTTCACACAGATTCCTCCCTCCCTCTATATTCCACGGCATATACAAAAAGTCTCTTAGCTTTGGCTTAACACTGTCGAGCGGACATGGCTGGCGTAACACATGACGGGTGTCATCTCGTCCCCACTTTTCTTTTCACTGGAGTATTCTTTTTCTCAAATGGTCTTCATGAACAACGGAGTTCAGTAAGACTGCAACAATTTCTGGTCGCAGGTCTTCTACTGGTAATGTGGTGGACAAGGTTTACTGAGCACGAGTATTTACGACGGATATGAATCAGCATGGGTAGCTTAGATAAATGTATATATACTTGATACCTTATAAGAGGACTACTGATGAATAGATGTGTGCAATACCACGTATGATGGATTTGTCCGGTTTTTCTTAGATCCTGATGTGCAGCCTACATTAGAATCTAATTAAGAGACTTACAAAGACGAATAATATTGTGGATTCATAGGTCGTCTATTTAGATATTTCTTACTCACGGATTTTGTGGGAACTACTGTGATTACTGCCATGCACGTGCGCAGGAGTCCATCAAAGGACTTCATCCGTTTTAAAACGAATCTGTAGAGGGCTCTGTGCCGAGGGGAGTGAACACCTGCCTTGAAGACCAATATCCTAGGTTTAAATGATTCTGTCTTGGGAGAAGGGTATAAAAAATTCTACTGAAAGTCCATCTATCTCACAGCTTCGGCTTGGAGACTACACCCAAGGGTACATCATCTTTGCTTCTCTCCTTGAGTACTCGTCTCAAAATCTTCCCACTCGCACTCTTCGGTATCTCTTGGATAAACACAATACCACCTCTTAGTCGCTTGTGGTTCGCTACCTTCTTGTCCATCCAGTCCACTATAGCCCTAGCTTCGGCCTCTCCAGCACCAGCGTGGCTAGCCTGCGAGGCCACGATATACGCCCTGGGAACTTCTGTATGCTGTTGCTCGTCGTTGACCCCAATAACCGCTGCGTCATCTACAAGTTCGCTCTCCATAAGCTTTCCTTCGAGTTCAGCGGGTGGCACTTGGAAGCCCTTGTATTTGATCAACTCTTTGACTCGATCAGTGATGTAGAAATTATGCTGTTCGTCCTGAAAGCCGATGTCACCCGTTTTGAAGAATCCATCAGATGTGATAGCCTCTTTGGTCGCCGACTCGTTCTTCCAATATCCTTTGAAGATGTTGGGGCCGCTGAGCCAGAGTTCGCCTGCTTCGCCGGGACCGAGTTCTTTGCCGTCGGCTGAAATATACTTTGCTTGCATGTTTGGGAACATCTTTCCTACGCTTCCCACAGAACTGTACCACTCATCCCATGGCTTTGGCTGGGTATTAGCGGTTTACCCTTCTCCGATACAAAGACAAACGTACCTGGGTATGTGTCATTGGACTTGTTTCACTCAGACCATAAGCTTGGTTGATCTTAAGCTTCAGCCTTTTGTGCACAGCGTCGACCAGCTCTTTGGTCAGTGGAGCCGCGCCGCTCGTTATCATCTTGACTGACGAGAGGTCGTACTTGTCTACCATCTTATCTCTAGATAAACGCACGATGACTGGGGGTGCAACGTAAATAAACGTGATTTTGTGCTCTTGTATCGTTCGCAGAAAGATTTCCATGTCAAAAGCAGGCATTACTACAAGCTCGATACCGCGATGTAATGTTTGGTGCACCAAGCCGGTAAGACCTATCTTTGTTAGATTCTACTTCGGAAAGCACTTGCAACATACCGTATATGTGGAAGAACGGGAGTACTCCGAGAAACTTGTCGTTTGCTGACGAATACCAGTTTCCGACTGCTCCCTGTGCCAGGAGTAGATCTGCGACGATATTTCGATGGCTAAGCATAACACCCTTTGGTAGTCCCGTGGTTCCAGAACTGTAAGCAAGGAATGCCAAATCTTCAGGGTCTGCCCTCCTCCTGCGATAGCGCAGTGCACCTGATGTTTTTCGGATGCTAGTCCAATGCTTGCATCGATGTGTCTCATCCTTCTCGGTACCCAATAAGATTACTCTGTCACTTGGAATTCCAACCTTCTCTGCGGCCTTCAACGCGGTATCCAAGAAGGCCTTGGTTGTGACAAGTGCCTTAGCTCCAGAGTTCTCCAATTGGTAAGCCAGCTCATCTTTGGAGTACCCTGGGTTGGCAGGCGTGACGATGCCACCGGCAAAGAACGTTCCATAGATGACGGACGGTATATCGACATCGTTGGGTGCATATAATGCGAGGACGTCGTTTTTCTGCCAGTCCCAGAGATTCCTCAGGCCTTCACCAAACAATGTCGCATGGCTCTTTACATCAGCAAACGTGTATCGTCGGTCAGAGTTGATGGCGCGATATATGACTTTGTCGTCGGAGAAGTCGCGGTCTTTGCGATCGAACATCAGACCCCAGAGGTCGACACTCGGGATCTTTACATCCGGAAAAGGCGACTTGGTAGGCATCTTGGACTCGACAGCAGAAAGGAGTAACAGGCACACGGTTGCGTCTGGAAGATAGTTTTCAGACAGCTATAGGATTTCGCATATAGCGATGTAGAGTAAACATGCATATTAGTCTATCGGCGAACTAGAGATGCATGGAGACGTTTGGTTGTGGGGAACCTCGGCTTTGAGCCTCATGACGTCGTCTACCCTTTGGCCCTATTGCCGAATCGCATTGCAACATCTATACTGCCTCTGGCGATATTCAACTCCCTTAACGAAAACTGGAGCGGTTCGAGGCAACAACATTTTTACAGCGCCATTGTGTAGTTGTAGCACTTGGAAGCCATGGAGCTGTGATTTCTTAACTTATTGACCTTGCAGTCCGTTACAAGAGTGAGCAACTCACATCTTACGTTCCAGCCACGCATTCGGCTCTGGGCTTCTCAAGATACGTGGATTGTAGATTGAAGCCTCTGGAACATTTGTCGGGACTATCAGGCAAACTCTTTGAGTCAGTGTATGCAAAATATCAGATAGTCAAAGGACGCGACCATCTTCATCGGTGCTAAAAAGTAGAAGGCAAAAGTTTGCTGCACCTATCTACGAGCAGCAACCAGCTCGTTCTAAAGCAATCGGTTGCTTCAGTTGACCTTTGGTCTAAGAACGTCATGGGAACGGTTTTGCGATGACAAACGCACTGCTGTCTCCGGAAGCAAGCAAGCGCCTGATAGCACAAAGTGCACCGAACGGCTTACATGTTTAGTTCGGTACATCTAGAGCATGCGAGCAACCGAGAAGCAATATATCCGTTAAGATTCAGGTCTAGACCATAGTTGCGCGGCTAGGCCTGGAGGGACAGACTGGGTGAACTGGTGATACAAGTACGGGTGTGTGTTGGTGTTACGACTTTAGCTAAATCGACGATGAGATCTGACGATGTAACAGTGCACATGGATAAGGGTCCAGACTATGGCAGCTTGACAGTGTTTGCTAGGATCCCACACACGCAGCGACTCAAGACCGGCCCTGTATTTGAATTGACGACTGTGATGCCGAGTTCTTGAGTGTTTGAATAAAGAAGCCATGCGGAGTAAATAGTGGACAGACAGAAGCCGCGGCTAAGGAACCCGTTCCCGCAGAAGGCGCACGGCCTCCAGAATGGTGGGGGAAGGCACAACGACCGAACGACTCCACAGACCCACACGCAGCCCTCCATCACAGTCCGACCAACCATCAGGGTGTTTGCCTGGAAGCTGGCCGTCCGCACGACTCTCGGAAAAAGGAAGAGAAAATACTCAACTACGGAAATAATCATCGTGTAGACGCCAACCGTGAGTTCACGACAGGTTCAGCTACATCCAAGGCTTACCGACACGCTCCCGATCGGTCTTGCAACCTCAACCTCCGTCAACCAACCCAGACTGCTGGGACGTCCCTCAGGCTCGCGGTGGGTGCTTCTGGATTGCGATTGGCTGGCTGGGTGCCGTGCCGTGGGGAGACTTGTACCGTCGAGGACCCATACAGCGTCATCGTTGAGGCGTGGACGGAAGAAGGGCAATTTCTCTGCAGCGTGATATCTGCACCACTTGGCCGTTCAGCTGGCAGGGAAGCCGGCCTTAAGCAAGTGTCACCGGTAGCTACTTCTCATACACAGGATGGGTAAGTGGGCCCCTCTTATATACGCATCCGTAACTTCCCCTCCCTGGCGGCCTTTCAACGCTTTTGCCATCTCCCGCGCCATCACGGTTCTGCTTCCTCTTACAACTTGACACTTTGCCTGCTGACTTCTGCCTACCAGACTCTGCAGGAGACAACTATCGTCCAAGCGACCGAGTAAGTACCCAAGTCCCTTTATCTCCGTTTCCTGCCTCCAGGCACAGGTCAGGTGGATAGCAAGGCTGCCGCATTGCGCGGCGTAGTAGGCGGGAGCGACGATCACGACATTGATGATGCCTACCTCTGAGCCTTTCCGAGGCAGTCGTCACCTTTCAATCCATCGCCCATCGCTGTCACGTGACCGTCACGTGATTGACGCTTTTGGCAACTGCCGCCGGGCGGCCTGTCGTTGACCAAGCTCCGAGCTGCCAGCCCTCACCTGCTCGCGCAACCTCTCCTCAACCCCATCAACCACGCGAGCCCGCAACTGCTCGCCATCGCCTAACCTTTAACAACCTCGCTCCCACCTCGACACATTGCGTCAATTTTGCAATCATGTCGTACGAAACTGACAACTATGAGCAGCGCGACCGCTCACCTCGTCGACGATCTCGCTCACCGCGACGCTCCAGACGCTCCTACTCCCCCCGTAGCCGCTCGCGCAGCCGAGAGGACTATCGTCGCACTGAACGCCGCTCGCGGTCCCCCAACAGTGGTGCGCAAGGTGCTGGAGGTTATCAATCTTACGGTGCTGGTCGAGGAGCTTCATCGCGACCCGTCGAAAACAAGGAAATGATGCAGAGTATTAGGGATTCTTCGCAACAAGACCGCCGTGTCTACGTCGGCAACCTGTCCTACGATGTCAAGTGGCACCACCTGAAGGACTTCATGCGCCAAGGTACGGGATGTGTTGCGCCGCGTCAAGAGCTGGACTAATGCGGAAATAGCTGGAGAGGTACTCTTTGCAGACGTGTTGCTGCTGCCGAACGGAATGTCAAAGGTAATGGATGATGGCTTGTCTTGATCGTGAGAAGGATGGAGGTTGACTGGCTTTTGCTTGGGTGTAGGGCTGTGGCATCGTGGAATATGCCACCCGGGAGCAGGCGCAGAACGCTGTTGCATCGCTCAGCAACCAAAACCTTATGGGCCGACTCGTATACGTTCGCGAAGACCGAGAGGCCGAGCCTCGATTCAGCGCCCCCGGCGGCGGCGGACGCGGAGACTTTGGCGGCGGAATGGGCGGACGCGGCGGCTATGGAGGTGGCTTCGGCGGCCCAGCTGCTGGAGGCGGTGCCGGACGACAGGTCTACGTCGCCAATGTTTGTACCCCTTTTATACTCCCAATGCTTACGTCGACAGCCTGTACTGACCCTACCATCTAGCTTCCCTATAACGTAGGATGGCAGGACCTCAAGGACCTCTTCCGCCAGGCCGCTAACAACGGTCAAGTGCTTCGTGCTGACGTCCATATTGCACCTGATGGCCGCCCCAAGGGTTCCGGTATTGTCGCTTTTGAGACACCTGAGGATGCCCGTAACGCCATTACTCAGTTCAATGGCTACGATTGGCAGGGCCGAAACCTAGAGGTTCGTGAGGATCGCTTTGCTGGCGCTCCTGGTGGCTTTGGTGGTCGTGGCGGATTCGGCGCCCGTGGTGGATTTGGTGGTGGCTTCGGTGGCCGTGGAGGATTTGGCGGCCGTGGCGGTTTTGGCGGTGGCTTCGGAGGTCGTGGAGGCTACGGCGGTGGCGGCTTTGGCGGCGGTGCTCCTGGTGGCCCTGCCTTCGACCCCAACGCTGCTCCCCCCGCGCCAAACCCATTCACAGACTACGCTACTGCAGGCGGAGAGCCCAGCAACACCATTTACGTCCGCAACCTACCCTGGTCAACCAGCAACGAGGACCTCGTCGAGCTCTTCACTACAATTGGCAAGGTCGAACGTGCTGAGATCCAGTACGAGCCCAATGGTCGCTCCCGGGGAACCGGTGTCGTCGAGTTTGCCCAAGCTGCAGATGCCGAGACCTCTATTGGTAAGCTCATTGACGCTCATTGCTTTTTACTCACTAACACATATGTAGCCAAATTCACTGGATACCAGTACGGTGGTAGGCCTCTTGGCTTGGCCTATGTCAAGTACACTAACGTGGGTAACGGCGATGCCATGGAGGGTACCGAGCATACTGGTGGATTGACCCAGGATCAGATTATGTAATGGGATCAGTCTTGTACGGTATTTCTTCAAAGCGCAAGCATCAGAGGTTCGATGCACACGGATTCCTATCTGCTCTTGTTAGGAGCATCGTCATGTTAGGAACTACTTTTCTCTCAAGTCTCACATGTACACACATGACGGAGCTTTGAAGGGATTATGCTACCTGGTCTTGGTCATGGGCATGTTTTTGTAGCGGACCAAAATTTCCTTATTACTCAAAAAGGCTCGGTGTCGAAATGGAATAGTCACCTAATGGTTTCATAGCCCTGGCCTTCAGCAATCACAATTTGTCACTATGCACTCATTTTCTTGAATCTGGCAACAGTAGGCCAAGCTATTTGTTATTGCTGTAGCATCTTCATCATCCACTCGTAAACAGCCCACTGAACGGCATTAACCACGAACGCCCGTATACTACATATCCCAAGGCCGCGGAAGAAAACGCCTGCGCCTTCTGTCCGGTAGGCCTGCCTGGCAATCTCGACAGAGCTCAAACGCGTCCTAGGTGTTTCTGCTCCTAATAGCGAGCTCTGTTCACCGTGTTGTACGGGTGCATGTAGTACCTGCGTTTGTACCCTAGTCTTGATAACATCCAGCGGAAATATGGATGCCCATGTTATCACTCCAGCCAGACCTCCACACAGCAGCACTTTCATAGCCGTTTCCCTATCTGAATCGTCTGGTGAGCTCCAGGCTTGTTTCGAGAGTTCGTAAGACCAGAAACTAAGTAATTGGTCAGTCAATGTTCTTTGTCGTTGTTCGATCGCAATAACAGGTAAATACTGACTAGAAACCATATCCCACTGCATCTCTCACACTAGTAATTCCGCCCCCGTAGTACAAGCCCCTGATGCCTTCCGCCTTCCACACATCTCTCGCTACACTCCATGACGTCGTTGTCGCGCTCGTGGCAACTTGTGCACGGCACTTGACGAGTTCAGTGGGTGCGCTGACCACGAAGGATGCGAGGCCGCCTGTTGCACCTGCTAAAAAGACTTTGGAGAAGTTTTGAGGAGAGGCAGGAGAGTCGTTAAGGAGCGAGAGAGTGCGATTGTATGTCATGAATAAAAGGGCGTTGAGCGCGCCGTAAGTCAGAATGGGTGCTGTTGCGCCTATACTGGACAAGTCAAGTCAGCCTAGTGATCTTGGGGTTGTTTGCTTGATATATTCACTCACCTCTTACGAGAGTCCCGGCATTTTCAAATTGTCCCTTGTACCCCTGCGATGCTGTCACCGCACCTGTCGCCATTGTAGCTTCGACATTTTGCGCTGATTTACCAGCTTGCAGACGCGTCTTTATTAGGTCAAGAGGGTTGCCAATAATTATGCCTGCTGCGCCGGATACGTAGCCCGCCCAAAAATCCGCCGACATGGTTTTCTTCAAAGGGCTGTGAAGGAGACAGATTGGAGGGGTACTTGGGGAAGGGTTGCTGGAGAGATGCGGGTTGTGGGGCACGAGGTTTGGATGCCGAGGCATATCGTAAGAGAGATTGTCATAGTAAACAGATGCCTTGAAGATGCGCACATAGCGTATAATTGGCAATTGTTCTGATTGCTACTAACTTCGTAATTGACGTCTCGCATACGGCGGGTATCCAGGAACGCTCTTTACCTAGGCATCTCAATCCATTGTTATGCATGTTGATGGACAACGAACTACCTTGGATTAGAGGCTGATTTGGGTCCGGGTTCCATCGAGGGTACTTGTAGTGTAATTCTGGAAACATAAATCTGAGTACCCTGCATCGTAGATTGCATAGATCATGTTTACTTTCTTGGCGATCCATCCAGTTTCTCACGGGACGCTTGACGTCGTTCGTGCGCTCGACAGCACCAACGAATAAGCAACAAGTGAAGAACACCATGACATCCTGCTGTCTTTCCGATGATTAAACTCGATGTACAGGCTGGTTTGTGGCACGATCTAGATTGGCGTGCAAGAAGCCCAATAAGCTGCACTCGGTTTGTATGTGTCATTCGTGGTGGCGTTGGCATGTCGACCCGACCCGAATGATTCATGAGCACTGACCTTATGAGGCTGAGACACAAGTGACTACGTGCCGATCACCCTCACCCCGCCGCCACCCAGAGCTCACTTACTTACCTCTACCCTCGCGCCACTCTCATTGTTCAGTCACTACTTATTCCTTCCTCTTCACTCGTGTCTGGAGCCCTCGGTTCAGCCTGGCGACACTCCTGTCTTTAACCTGTCGCGATAGACCATGAGCGTGCGACTGAGGCCATTGTTTCGAGATCAGTTACACGGTATGTTTGGCATTTATTACGATACAGAAGGCGCGCCCGTACTTGGCTCGTCGAGGTTCTATCAGGCTGTACCATACGCTGGTGCGGGTGGTAGCCTTGAGCGCCCTAACCATGGTTCGTCGTCCACATAACTAATAATGGCCCAGTGTCATCTGCACAATAGCACCCAAGTCCGTACGACGAACACGCACGAAAGCTAAACCCCATTTCACTCGCCGAAAACGATCAAATGCCTTCACAACCGCCCGACTCCGGCTGGGACTTCAGCTCCGTTATCAACTTGATAGACTCGGGAGCCCAAGACGTTAGCAGCCCAACGCTTCGGCCTGCGGCGCCACCCAAAGCTTCTGGGCTGAAAGATGGAGGAATACGCCTAGGAAGCTTCTCCAAGCTATTCGAAAGCTTAGGCTTTGCCGATACCGACGCCGCGCCACTGCCGCCACTCGATCCTGAGTCCGAACTGAGCAACTCTGATGAGGCGTTACTACCATCCCCCACTTTAGAGTCCACCAAGACGCCTGCCAATCATATCGAGAGTCCAGACGAGGAGCCCATAGAGAATACGGGTTTGACCAAGACCCAACGGAAGAAGGCTCGCAGACGTGCCGAGAAGGAACTGGAAGAAGAGCGAAATCGTCAACAGGCTGTTCAAGACACCTTGGCTCAGCTTGCAGAGGAGCGCGAGCAAAGAAAGCAGCAAGCACAACAAGCGTTATTGCGGAAGCAATTGAACGATAATACCGACATTAATACCAAGGTCGTTGATGTGCCCGAAACGCCATCCAAGACCTCCCGAACACACTCGCGATCCAACGTGGGCGCTAAGATCAGGCCTGCGACTCCTACCCCGGTAGCAGCACAGGATACATCCGAAGCCCCTCAAACGCAACAAAAGCAGCCCAGGACCCCCAAGTCCCGCCCCAGCATACTCAAGCGGCCTTCTGTGGCCCAGCCAGCAACCCCTCGACCCCTTCAACAAGTGCCGGTCGTAGTTCCTTCCACTGCACCCGCACCCGCCCAGATCCAATACAAGCCATTTGGCACACCTGCACCAAGCCAGGACACTTTGGCCGAGGCTCAACAACTGCCCCGTGCCATCACACCAGTACATCATGGTCTTGTTCCCCGCACTGTTCGACCTGTCACTCTACCACGAACTTGCTCCCAACCTGCTGTTGCTCAACAGCCACCCACTACCCCAACGCCAAATGTTGCCTCACTCAGTGGACGGCGACCATCGCTCGCGATTAGATCGCAAGTAGAGCGTCATTACCATTTGTTTAACAAATTGTTGAACACCTTCCCCGAAGACCGAAAGTGGCTAGTATCGCCTATGCAACTTCTCAGTGAGCGAGAGTCGGCGCATGGATTGCATGTCTTTGTTGATGCCTCGAACATCATGATAGGGCTGAAGGACATGCTCCGAAACCACGGATTGCGACATGATGCGTACGACATGTCATTCGACAGTCTTGCGCTTCTGATGGAGCGTCGCCGGCCTGTCGCAAAGCGTTTCTTTGCTGGGTCGCACCGTGAAGCCAATCCTCTGCCACATGTGGCCAAGTTGGTTGAGACATCCAAGGCCGTCGGTTACGACAGCATCATGCAAGAGCAGGTACTCATTGTACGCGAAGACTCGGACAAGAAGAAATTCTTCAACGATGTCAAGAAGATGGGCTGGCACAAGGCTACTCAAATGCGTGCTGAGAGCGGCAGCGACTCTGAAACGGGTCCGCCGGCTCCCAAGACACCTTCAGCCCCGAAATGGGTTGAGCAGGGTGTCGACGAGATTCTTCACTTGAAGATGTGTCAGAGCATCATTGATACCGAAGTGCCGAGCACCATGGTTCTCGCGACTGGAGATGGGGCTGTTGCAGAGATGTCGGACGGCTTTCTTGCCCACGTTGAACGGGCCCTGAAGAGAGGCTGGAAGGTGGAGTTGATTAGCTGGGGACAGCAGATCAACAGTGGATACCGGAAGCGCCAGTTCAGGTCCAAGTGGGCGGAACAGTTCACGATTATCGAACTCGATGAGTTCTTGGAGGACCTTATCGACACACCCTAGGATAGTGATGGACATACGTGACTTGATGTTTTGATGGAGGATGCGTTTTGTGGATGTTAGCACGCGATACGATATACGAACGAGCATGGCGTTTGCATGTCGGCTTGACTGGGTTTTTTCTCAAACGGTCATGGACAGCTTCGGCTTGGTTTGTAGAGCGAGTTTTGTATTGCATCTTTCTGTGAAAGTATCGGCGTTTTCATTATGTAGCATTCTCAGCGCGTCTGATGGATGTAGAAGTTCAGATTTTCTTTAATTATATACGGAGTGGATTTTGTGACAGAGGGCACTTTCCGTTCATTGGACGACTACAGACAACTTCACGGCGCGTCCTGGCCAAAGGGTACAAAACGGTACAAACGGCATTGCTCCGTGCAATGCGGTACCTGAATATCATCCTTACATGGTTCTTTAATGGAGTCTCCTCCGTGCCTCCCTATTGACTCTTCCGAGACTTCCGAGATCAGCATTGCAGTGTTCATGGCGATCAGCGACAACCTAAGCTCGCGTGCCGAACGGCAGCGAGACGGCAAGAAAGCGATGTGCAAGGGGAAGGAAAATTACCCGACTCCCGCCTTTGCAGAGCGCGACAGTTTATGTGCGCTCGGGCCTTGACGGGGTCCGAGACCGCGTACGAGAGGTGAAGCGGGAAAAGAAGAAATCAAAAGACTGGATACGTTGAATACGAGCCTACTGGGTTCTGCGCGACATTTTCGCGCATGTTGTTCCTCGCGTGCAAGACCGTTCTTGGATTCTTTTTAGTGAAACACTCGTTGACGCCGTGTTTTGTTCTTCCGCATCAAACGGGCGGAGAGACTGCGGGCGGGTGGTTTGTTTCGCACATTGTCGTTGTTGGGGCAAACTGAGTCAATGCACGGGCATGGCATGTTATGGCATTGTCAGTGTAAAAGGGGATGATGTACATGGCATTGTTGGAGAAGGGACGTGGAGAGTCAGACAAAGGCAGGAGGGAAATTGCGATGGTCGCGATCTCGACTCTTCTTTTGTGACTTGGCCTTGAAATGGAACGTTTTCTGTTTAATCGAATTTTATTGGATTGAGTTTTCTTTGACTCGCTAAGAGGTTTTTTTCTTGACCGCTGACTAGCTTGGGGAAGGCGAATGTCGTGAAGGGTTGGCATGGAGGTTGTGTTCGTCCGAGCCTCCGCCCTGCTTAGGTCCGAGATGGCGAGATGCATCGGCGATTGGGCAGCGGGCGGATCGGACAGGAAAAAAGAAATTGCGCATGGCATGAGCAGAGGGCCGTTTAGAGGCGTGCGGGTGGAACCATGGCAATGGAAAAAAGGGCCCTAGGACTTTGCATGTGTGTGCAGCCAAGAGGGTGAAGGGTAGCACGGCTTGCGGATCTTACGAGATGCCGAGGGCGCCTATTCAGACGACGTCGCGAGGGTACGGCAGAGTACAGTCAGCGGTGGCTTTTTCGTGCAGGTCAAGGTGGAGGGGTGTGATTGGTAAGTAGCGTGCAAGAGGTGAGAAAGTTTAGCAATGCAGTGGAGCCCGGGGCGGACAGGTGGTGAAGGTGCAGCGCATGTTTCGTGTTCCTTTAAGGCTGGGGGTGGTGGCCTTGTGAGACGATGATGACTGCGACAGCGCAGCAAGGCTTACCAGCAGATGCCCGTATCTCG
The DNA here is from genome assembly GCF_001642055.1 of Alternaria alternata. Taxonomy (NCBI): domain Eukaryota; kingdom Fungi; phylum Ascomycota; class Dothideomycetes; order Pleosporales; family Pleosporaceae; genus Alternaria; species Alternaria alternata. Next base: position 488,084 of record NW_017306209.1, read on the forward strand.
TAAACAAGACGACAGGGATGTACAGGTCGATGGTCGTCGATTGGGTCCAGTTCCTTCACGATGTGCTTGACGGCACGATGCCGTCACCTGTATGTTGATGTCATGACAGGCTCACCAAGCGTCTAACGCACCGCCGCATCGCTCTGGCGCCAGTCCAGCAGCAGTTTTGCAGAGACGGGCCCTGTAGGCGATGACAAAGCCATGCGTGACGGAAGACCGAGAAACGTGATAGCGATGAGTGCTGCAAGGGTCACATGCATGCAGATACAGCCCTGGAGTAGGCTGCCTGCCTGTCGCATGTCAGCAACCATGGTCGAGGTGAAGGGTCGTGTCTCCACGGCCACGATGCCATGTGTGTGTGTGTGCATCACAGAGTTCAACCACGGCTACGCAGACTGCTTGGCTCGGCCGTGACGGGCAGCGGGTCGAAACATTGATGCGAATCCTGGCGCAAAGACACAGCGTCGTCGCGTTGTAAACGAAATTGAGAGCACTTGGGCCCTAACCAGCTCCGTCGTAGCCGCTCACGTCGCGGACCTAATTTGACCCCCCGGCACTGTGCAAGCCTCAGCCATCCGGAGCTTCCACTAAGTTACGGCTGCCTTTCATAATCCTTAGTCCGCCCTCTTCCGCTTTCCTTTCCCTCTTGTTCGCCCGCCCACCGTCTTGCGCAGCTCCAAAAGACAAGACAAGACCCGACGACTCCCCCCGCCTTTGGTCGCCTGTCTGTTGTTGCCCTGTAACTGCGCCACAGACCATCACCCCCCGAGCGACCGAGTCCTTTGTCACCTCACCACCATTTCACCATGACCAACAAGAGCTACCTCGCATTCCTCGACAACAGCACCGCGTCCGACATGCTTTCGCGCACCTCGGTCCCCGGCCTGTCCGCCCTGCCCAGTCTTATCCCCCATCGCGTGCGTAGGAAGTGGAGGGCTACCAAGTCGCGCATACGCAGTCGCCAGGCCCCAACGTCATCCATCGCCGGCCTCGAGACGTCCTTCTCGCCCTCGGACACGCTGCGTTCGCTGCGCACCCACTCCTGGTCCATATACGATGCCCAGTACCTCTTCCTCGCCATCGTCGCCATCTTCTCCCTCTCCGTGAGCGAGGCGCCTGGGCCCTTTGCCAAAACATTCATAGCCACGCTGCTCATGACCGGCCTGTGTTTGCCCATTACACGACAATTTCTCCTCCCATTGCTCCCTACTCTTACCTGGCTGTTCCTCTTCTCGAGCTGCAAGTACGTATCATCTTTCTTATCCAACACGTAAACTCGCAGAACGAGCTAACCTCCGCCCCAGATACATCTCCGCCGACTACCGCCCTGCCATCTGGGTCCGCGTCCTCCCCGCTCTCGAGAATATCCTCTACGGCGCCAACCTGAGCAACATTCTGTCCGCACACAAGCACACAGTCCTTGACATCCTCGCCTGGTTGCCCTATGGAGTCGTACACTACGTATCGCCTGTTATTGTCAGTGGATGCATGTTCATTTGGGGCCCCCCTGGCACCCTACCCATCTGGGCGCGTGCTTTTGGCTACATGAACATCACAGCTGTTCTGATCCAGATCGTCTTCCCATGCTCGCCTCCTTGGTATGAGAACTCATATGGATTGGCCCCCGCCAACTACAGTATCCCTGGAGACGCCGCGGGACTCAAGGCAATCGACAAGCTGACTGGAATTGATATCTACACTTCCACCTTCCTCGCCTCACCCATGGTCTTTGGTGCTTTCCCCTCATTGCACTCCGGATGGGCTACCCTGGAGACGCTGTTTATGGGACATGTCTTCCCCAGGCTGTTCCCCGTATACGTTTTCTATACCATGTGGCTTTGGTGGTCAACTATGTACTTCTCTCACCACTACGCCGTTGACCTGGTAGCTGGCAGTCTGCGTAAGTTCCTGTTTTTACTCCCATCTCTACCATGGCTAATCTTTCCTAGTTGCTGGTGTCTGCTACTTCTTTGGTCGCGCCAAGTTCCTCCCTCGCCCGCAATCCGACAAGGAGTTCCGATGGGACTACGACTACGTCGAGATTGGCGACCCCAAGGACGGTGCTGGCTACAGCATGCTCGACATCTACGAGGAGTTCCAGCCTCACTCCGACTCTGACGACTGGGCCAGCGGCTCTTCCTCATCTTACTCTACTGGTGGCAGGAGCCCCATCGGCGCTCGATCCCCTACCGACGACTCTCAAAGCCTCTGGGAAGGCGACACAGTTGGATCCGATACCGAACACACCCTCCGCAAAGACTAAGACCACGACTATCTACATCTACATCTCTCGCCACAAACTTATACTCATCCCTACGTACGCACATCACCTCACGTCCTCAGGTGACGGCCTTTACGACCTATGCATTGGAGCGGAGTTTTATTGTTTGCGAAGCATTTCAGCGATCCATTCTATAATCATGGATTTGACGGCATAGAATCACTGGCGTCGGCAGAAGACGCTGCAGCATGCATCGGGGAACCACACCATTCTTCTCGTGGATATCCCCTTCTAGCGCCACAGTGCGCGGTTTATTGTACCCCCTTTTTGATACCCAAGTCGGTCGCTTACTTTGGCTTATTGGCACTGTAAAAAACTTTACAGTCATGTTGTATACATTCGCTCCAGCGCCCGGCCGCCGCCCCTTTCTCCTTTTTTTGAGCGGCTGGATGTCTGCAATAGTGGGATTTGACGATGTTGAGGGTATGAATTGAAGGAAGACAATGCATTTGTTCCAAATGCTGCATTGATCTCACCATCACTATGGGCGGTATGAATGGCTGGTTTGAGCCTACCGCCTCGGAATGGGAATATTATTATTAGTGTAATGCTTAATGGAATGGAAACGGTTAATGAACCAATATCATGGACAACACCGTGCATCAGTTGTAGTGCTGTATTAGTGAACTCAGCAACACTCAGCATGGAACACGGAAGGAGTACTGTTCTTGCGTAGCGGTATAGCCACTATCAGCCCTCGATTTGTATACATGTCACTCGTATCAAGCCATGTTCCCTAGCGCCAGTAGATGCTCACTAGACACACGTTTCGCTAACACAAAACACTTGAACGCACATTTCCCTCCAGGGCGGCTACCTAGAACAAGTCCAACAGGTCCTGGTTGCTCTTCTTGCTTGGCTCGCCGCCTAGTTGCTGTGTTGGTGGAGGGGGCTGGCTTGTTTCCATGCTCATGCTTGCGAATCCATTCATAATATCGTCGTTGCTCATCTGCGTAGCCTGTGCAGGTGCTGCGGCACCACCACCTCCATCTCCAAACAAGTCTAGCAGATCGTCCATGTTTGATTGTTGTTGAACAGGCGCGTTTACTGCAGGAGAGGCGACACGTTGGGGGGTTCCTGCCAGTCCTTCAAGACCCGATGAGCCGTGTGTAGGTTGCTTCTGCATTGAAGCGGGCGCAGAGCCGTCAAAATCAATGTCCAAGAGGTTCTCCACGTTTGAAGGCGCTTGTCCACTGACTGCTGCCGCTGCTGCTGCCGCTGCAATCGGATTTTCTCTTGCTTCTTCTTGTTGCTCTTCAATGGCAGCTCGTTGCATCGCCTCTGCGCCAAATCTGCCTTGTCCAAGGAAAGCCTCTGGTGGCTTGTGGTACACCGAAGCCAGTGTTGACAGTTCTGTAAGCAGAGTCTCTAATAGCTGAGGAGGCAATGATCGTATTGTGGAAGAGATTGGGGGTTTGTCGGAGAGTACAATTTCCTTGGTGATCTCGGGATCACTGGACAGTAGTCGCCAATAGACGTATGCTCGATCTCGGATATCTGGGTTGTCATTGTCTGCAGTCGCGGCCTGGAGGACCTTCGTCACGAGGCCCTGTGCCTGATCTGGCTTCTTCAAGAAGAGCTTGACAACTGCTGTGAGTATTTGAAGTTGTGTCTGGCGTATGTTAGCTCCTGTAGTACTCCGCCATGCATTTTCAGACATACTTGAGTGAACTCCTCGGCAAATGTGTCGACAAAATTCGACAGGATCTCACCGGCATTGTTGATCTTTTCCGCGTACTCTCCAACGATCCAGATAAGAGATGCTCTGGCGTTCGGCTCGTCCAACTCATCTATGCACTGGCAGAGTGTCGGTATTATGCCTTCATAACCAGGGTATTTGCGGAAGATATCCTTGATGACCACAATCGCCTCCTGAACGACGTAGTTGACTTTGGTGTTGATGAGGTCCAGCAGCGTGTTGACGCACTTCTCGCTTGCGCTCTCGATCTTAATCGCGACCTGTCCAATGGCTTTGACTGCTCGTCGCACGAAATCCATATCCACTTCCATGGCGTACTCCTTCAGCTCGGCCAGTAACTGATCGACATTCTTGTCATTCGCTATCCGCACCATTATTTCCAGCTTTTGCATCTTCAGGTACGGCGGGTCATTGTATTTGCAGAAGAAAACGCGCATCTCTTTGCTGAGAATGTCTGGCTGTTTCTGGAGCAGTAGGTCGATGTTCCGGAGCGCAACGTATTGTACTTCGGGAGCAGAAGACACGAGTGTGACTACAGTTTGTTAGTGATGGCCTGTTCTGCGTCTGTCATCAACATACCTAGTGGCGGAGCCATCTTCTTCGCATACGACTTCATCATCTCAGGAGAGATGTTTCGCATATGCAGGAACACAACCTTGACGGCTGCCAAGACGACACTTGGATTGACGTGCTGAAACTGTGGAACAACTCTTTCGCAAATGTGCTCTGCCTCCTTGATATCCACTGGCTTGTAGTCCGCGAGAGTAGTAAGGAGAGTAACTCTGCCCCACTCTGTACACTCGTTCAGCGCCAAAAGCATCTTCTTCAGTTGTTGTGATGAAATGACGAGAGCTTTGGTTTCCGGTGCTGCCTCCTGAATCTCTACCAGCGCAGTGACCGAGTTTGCGACCACCATGGGGTTTGGGTCGCCAACAAGTTCCTGCAGCTGTTCTAGGAAACCGTTCTCGATGCACATGTTGGGTGCGAGATCGAAGAGCTTAGCCACGCACAGAGCTGCGGTTTTCCGTACATATGGAGATTCGTCTCTGAGTGTTTTCCGCAAAGGTTCCTCCATGTAATCAGTCATCTTATCCACGCGGATGCAGCCCATAGTTCGGATCGCCAATGCTCGTATGAGTGGGTTTGCGTCTTCGGAGTCTTGCACGAAAGTGTTTACGGCGAGAATGCAGAGGTCGGGATGTGATTTTGCGTAATTCCTGGTGCATGTTGTCAGTTTCCGCTTGATGCGCAGCCTGGTTTGTACGCACATGAGGTATAGATATACCAGCTTCTTCTGGTCAAGGTCCCCAGTTGCAATGTTCTTCAGAACGTCAGGGAAGAGCGCCGAGACATCCTTGCCCAAAGTCATGGACATGATAGTCTTCTGAATGGCTTCTTTCCTGACATAGTCTTAGTATTTGCTCCAAATGCGTCTTATAGTTCCATGTGCTCACCGTTCGTAAGCATATTGAGAACTAGGGCAATAGTCAGTTATGAACAGCTAAACCGGTTCTTGGGTGATCATACACCAGACCTGCCCTCAATTCAAACGTCTCTCCCTTGCGCGGGGGCGCGAATGCGCCTCTTATCCTGTTGACAGCCATCTTTGTAGGACCGCAGAGGCCAGTCGCTCAGCCAAACCCCTCCGACTCCGGCTCGTAAGGTCTGCAACCTGTGCTGCAAGGGGCGGGGTATTCGAGGCGCAGTCTCTTGAGATTGTATGTAAGGGTATCCGAAATTCGGCGTCTCTGGGTCGGGCGGCGTTGCAGAGGGATTATGCGGGTTATGTCAATGCTCGTGGAGCTTCGCGATTGCCAGACTGCCACCTTGAGGACATGGTCCGTGCACATTTGGGGCCCCATCCATGTATCGCATCTAGCCCAGCCCGGAAGTGCTTCGACGCTCCCGCTGCGCTCACTGTTGCACCAAAACATCAACATGGTAAGTTGAGCATAGCAGCCCGTCTACACTGCAACTCTAATGCGAGATGGTAGCCTTCCAATTTACCGAACCTACGTCGACTGTTCGTTGAGGCGCGCAGCGAGTCCGAGGAGAGCGCGTACTCGAGGAAAGCTGTGCGTTCTCTCCAACATTCTCAATCTTGGTAACATCGTCAAGCTGATGCGAACTCAGTTCTACAATCTTGCCATATTCATGTCATCAATCGCCGTCTTTAGCTTGGTTGCACAGCGAATGACTTCTGCAAAGGCCATCGGCTGAGTACCTGAAGGGCCAATCACCACATAGCGAAAGTCCTACCGAATTGATCTCGTCAAGAACAAGTGTAATGCTCCTCACACAGCCCAAAGGAGTAAGCGATTTCTGGTGCCCTTCGTAATGGGGCGACCATGTGGCCGGCGCTTACACGGACAGCCATCTCCCTTGGCGCTTGCAACATAGATGTCGCAAAATTAGATGATACATTCTCCAACCAATCTAATACCGGGTGAATCAAAAGCCCACCGCAAGTGAGTGAGGCGCGGAATGATACCATTCCTCCTGTCTATTCCTGGTGTGCATGCATGGGACCCTGAATTGCGGCGAAGCAGCATCACACCGTATCGATAGGAGGACATGGTGCTTCATACTTGTCGACATATACCTCCTGTGAGGTAAGAATCTTCTGTATTCCAGACATGTTTCATTCCGCGGCCTCGAAATCACCAGAGCAGGAGAACGACACCAAAGACCGGTCCCGGATCCGAGCATCAACGAACTTCTATGACCGGATCGTGACTGATTGGTGGTGGTGGGAGATACTCAGCTGGATTATTAGTTTCGTCTGTGTGGCGGCTATATTGGGTGTACTGTGGTATTATGATGGTAGAAGACAGCCAGAACACTTGATAACAGGCATCACGCTCAACGCATACGTTGCAGTCTTTGCTGCGGTTTCAAAAGCAGCATTAATAATGCCTGTTTCCGAGGCGATTAGTCAGTTGAAATGGATCTGGTTCCAAGAGGAGGCTGCACTATGGGATTTCCAACTTTTTGACGCGGCCAGTCGTGGGCCTTGGGGTGCGACTATGCTACTTATCAGAACACGATGCAGGTAAGTCCTGGCAATGTACCCAACACTAGACTTTTACATACTGATACCTATGTAGGCATGTTGTATCCTTGGCTGCCTTGATCACCATACTAGGCCTAGCATTCGAGCCTTTCTTCCAACAAATCGTCACCTATCCCGATCGTACGATGATCGTTGGAGGTGGCTCGACATGGGCTGCATCAACTTTTGTACCCCAATCTCTACCGAGCACTCGCCGGCTTGGTTTTGACAACAATAACAGAGACCCGACAATGACTTTGGCGATCGACACCGTCCTCAACACCCCAGAAATTGCTATGAGACCCTCCACGGCGCAGTGCTCTACGGCAAACTGTACATGGCCTTCGTATGCCACACTTGGCGTCGGTCATACATGTCAAGACGTGTCTTACCTGCTCCAGTATATATGCGAAAACAACACAAAACTAGCCCTGCCACAACAAGCCGTCTCGGCGGTGGATCCCTGTGGCTACAAGGTGAACGATACGTTCGTTACTGGCGTCGAAGGTAATCTCGGTTTTCGCAAGGTGACCAGTTTATCGACGTTGGTAGTCGAAACATTTGATTTTGAATCTAGTGGCAACCACTTCTGGAACACCACAGCTTTTCACAATTCGACTCTACCTATCTTGGATTTCTATATCGCTTATACGCCAGGAGGTCCAGAAGCGGCGCTCAGAAACCAAACACCAGTATTGCTAGAATGTTTACTCACATGTAAGTAAAGTCGCGTCTCCAGGTCGCATGCATCGTCAGCTGATGCGAGTGATTGATTAGGGAATGTTCATACTATTGATTCCCGCATTGTCAATGGTATGCTACAGGAAAGGGTACTAGATACTGTCGTCGTACAGCCCCAGTCATTGGACAATAGCACCGCCTGGCCTATAACCGCTAGTTTGGGCTCGAACAACACATTCCAAATTCTCAATGGAAGCACTCAACTCCTCCGCGATTGGATCTTGTCGGATTTTCCCTTTTATCTGGATCAAGATCCTGCATACGATTTTGAGCTCTACTCTGGCATGTGGAACTTTCATCAGATCCCGCCCTACGACTTCGAGAGTCATATCTCCAACCTTACGAAAGCTATAACAAACGACATGAAATCACGGTCTTCTGGTATGAGGCTCATAGAAGGAATAGCGTGGAGCTCGGAACGTTTTGTGAAGATCCGCTGGGCCTGGATCACGTTGCCCGCCGTATCGCTTGTAGGAAGCTTGGTATTAATATTTGCAACGATTGTACAAGGAAGAAGGACCAAGGCGCCGCTATGGAAATCATCTTCTTTGGCCACATTACTACATGGCTTGTCGGAAGAAACTAGAAACCTCGTGGATCCAGATCTGTCTCCCAGTCAAGTTGAAGCCATGTCCGCAAGATTAAGGGTACGACTTTCGTCTCGGAGTGGAAGCGCGCGGTTGATAGCTTGAAGACGAAAACAGCCTGGTCGTCTATGTACAATTATTCGAGAATCTGGTTCGGCCTGTCACGCCTTTGGAGGGCTGCACCTGCACGCTTGATTTCTGCTTTCTTGATGCATAAAACTGCGTCATAAGATCCTTCCACTTCACACTCCATACCCATGTCTTTCGTTCCTCGTCCCAGCTTAGGTATCCAGGCACACGCATCGCTATGCCCGTCAGCTGGTTCCGAGTGAAGTGCACCCATGCCGTAGCTGCCTGTAGTCGTTCTAGTGGCAGCACAGAAGTGTTTTTGAGTTCTTCGACGCTTGTTGCGTTTGTTCCTTCTTTGAGTACACTCGGCGAACGGAACAGGGCAAAGCTTTCATCGGCATTGAGGCCGTCGAACGACATGCTCAATTGCGCGCGGGGTATTGGCGCACCTGGCCAAAGCAGAGCTCCAGAAGTGGGGTCGCGGCGCGGAAGTGAAAGCGTGATGGCGAACATTGGGAGGTAGATCGACGCGAACACTCGTTCAACAAGATCCTTGAATTTCCGTGACACATGCCGTACGGCAGTCCAGAGGTGACTTGCTTCGTAAATGCTTGCTCGTTCGAGGATATGCAGCCATAATTCAACTGGTAAGATAGATGTGGGTGCGCACACTGCAAATAAAGTCCCAGCCTGATTAGACGTTTCGCTCGTCATTTTGCTTTGCTGTTGTTTAAGGACTTGTGCAGGAGGTATAATCAGCACCATATATCCACGGTGCATCACTGTTGAGTCATCCACGGTTGGCCTTACCTAACACAGCACATGCTAGTTTTGCTAGGCGCTGACACATGCACAAAGACGCGGAAAGGAGTTTCTACAGACAGGGAAAAATACATTCCATGTCCTATGTGAAGGTTGATGTGTCTGAGGGAAGGCTGATCTACTCCGTTTACAAGTAGCGGCATGTCTCGGCTGGCTTGTCCCCACCATATGTCGCAAGTGAAAAGTTGGCAGTACCTGAAACACACGTGCCTGAGCAGTAGCCTGAGACAGCAACGTCTCGTCACCTTTAATGCGTCACAGGCCCATGAAGCCTAGGGCTTGGAATGTCATGCACATGCTAGCAGAACTGAGGCCCTCGTGCCCCGAGGTAAACTGGAGACCGCGTTTGTCATTACAACTTCAATAATTTTACATTTCATAACTGTAACTAAGCGCCAGAGAAGGAAATAGCGCCCTTAGAACCAGTCCAATGAAGCGCTCCGCTTCAATCTCCGTAGAGTGACCTTCGGTGCCCTTCTAGGGACAGAAGTACGTTCTATGTTAACTACAGTAATAGAAGTTGTCATCAAAAAGGAAAGCACCATTACCGCGTGTACCGCCTCAAACCCCAAGCCTCATCATCCGTCTCATCCTTCTTGAGGCGTTCAAGCAACAAAGTCGCGGGCGGCGAAGCTGCGGCGGCCGAATCGTCCACGTCCGCGTCCACGACCGAAGCCACCAAAGCCGCCCTGGCCTCCCTGACCTCCTTGCTGACCTCCCTGTTGACCTCCCTGTTGACCTCCCTGTTGACCTCCCTGTTGACCTCCTTGCTGGCCACCTTGCTGACCACCTTGCTGACCACCTTGCTGACCGCCTTGTTGACCGCCTTGTTGACCATTGTTCTGACCGTTGCCGCCACCGTTGTTGCCACCGTTGTTGCCGCCATTGTTGCCGCCACCGTTGCCCTGGCCGACAGTGAATCTCACACAGTCATCCTGGGGACCACGTTGAGCGACTGGCATGACAACAGGCTGATGGTTGCTAGCAGAGGTGATCGAGCAGACACGGTAGTTACCAGCAGGAAGACCAGCATCAAGAGTAGCAGTGAGAAGACCGTTGCCATCGCCGGCGTCGTTGATACCCTTGAAGAAAGCAAAAGTCTGAGCGTCAGGAGGGTTGTTGGCATTGTTGCCCATATCCTGAACGGAAATATGTGTATGACCAACAACTTTACCTCCCTGAAGGGTCTGCGGGGCAGCGTAGTAGGTGTTGTCGGGGTTCGTGAAAGATCCCGCCTGCAAGTTGTTGATCTTCACCGAGAAGTCAATCTTCTGGTTCTCTTGCTTGACGTCGTTGTTCTTGGGATCAGTGAAGACCGCCGAGATCATTTGGCCGACAGCAGGGATATCTCCCATGACTATTTGTGATTAGTGACTGGGTTCACTGTTACGCTTGTTCAAAACTTACCAATACCGTTGCAGGAGCCTTCCTTAACTTGGAGACCATTGGTGAGGGTCTTGCCTTGACAGAAGTTGATGAAGTTGGCTTGGTCACTTACAAAGTTAGTAGGGAACTTGTAGATGAATCTGTGTGCCAACATACGTGAGAGACGCGGCTTGTCCGTCCTCTTTACCCTGGTCGAATCCGTCGGATTGACTGGCCTTCTGAACGACATCGGCATTGAGGGCCAAACCACCACCATTACCACCGTTGTTACCACCATTGTTGCCACCGTTGTTACCGCCGTTGTTGCCTCCGTTTTGACCGTTGTTTTGACCGTTGTTCTGGCCATTGTTGCCGCCATTTTGTCCATTCTGGCCGTTGTTCTGGCCTTGACCACCACCTTGACCACCGAATTGGGCGTTGGCAACACCGGCCGCAAGCAGCAAAGGGACGAGGGTAGAGAAGCGCATGATGAATGCTCGAAGAACAGAAAGTAAGACTGGTAAAAAGAGTGGAGTCCGGCTAGCGGTGGATTACAAAAAGGCAGACACGTTCAACGTAATCTGAATGAATAATTAAGAGGAAGAGAAAGGAATGTAACCCTCAACTGCAGAACCGGAGTGTAATAGGACAAGCGACTGATTGATGGTGAGGACGCCAGATATCTTGGAGGAATCGCATTGCCTTAAGTCCTTGGCGACGTAGAAGGCAAAGAGTAACCTAGTAAGGCGGCTCGTGGTTCCTCGGGCATGAAACCCACGATGAAGGCAGAGACGTCTCAAACCCACTCATACCGGCATCTCTAAGGTCGCGCACGGGGCGCTGGCATCAACTGGCGCCCTACTATTGACTGAGGCTGTCATGGCAGCCTCTCCGGAACAAGAGTACGCCAGGCATTGAAGAGGAGGTCCGAGAAACGGTTCGTGTATGAGGTGTGCAAGAACCACGTTTGCGCTAACCCGAACAGGATACGCTAAGCGCCTTCTAGGACGAAGCCAGGCATCCTCTAAATTTTGAGGAGGGCTTGCTCAAACTCCTATGATGCCTTGCCATGCGCCATACGACAACCGAATGCACGGCAGGAATGTGTGATTGATTCCGATAGCCGTTCGTCACCACCGCAACGCCAGCGGGGAGATTGGTTTACTTGCTGCGGCCCACTCTGTGACCCACGCCTCCCCCAGAGCCTCACTGGAATGTCGGAGGTGCTGGGCTACACAGACGAGCAAGGTTAGTTTGTGCTGTCACTGTCTCGATTTTGACGGGCGTGACAGGTGTCAGCAGGACTACGGAGTAACAAGTACGATCCTGCGCCGTATCATTGCACGCACTTTGTTGGATGTCGTAATCAAGTTGCTCTTCTTGCGAAGACCTTCAATGACGGCAATCCTTCATCCGAGATCCATAATGATCGGATGTGCACGATGTTTGCTGTTTGGGATGTTATCGCTGCTTGCCAAGTCGTCTTACCACCCGGTCAAGACGACTCACCAGCTCCACTATGAACGCGGCGCCCAGGCGAGAAGTCAGCACATTCCTCCACCCATTAGCAGAATTGTGTATACCCATTCTCGAAGATCTGCATCTTGCTCCATCGACTCTGCAAGCGAAGATACCCCTTTGGCCCACATTCAAAGACCGTGCTCCCGGCAAATCGGTCTGAGACAGCTCATGTCAAACCCCCGCTACACGTTCGGTCCTCGAGCGTTGTCGAGGATTACGGAATCAGGATTTCCCTATGTAGTTCGGCGTTTGCGGGTCATTCGGCATGCCTGAGGCAAGACGTGTCTTCAGGCATAATGGATCTACATCTGTAACCAACACCCGCAGAAACTTCTCAGGTTGCATTTTCTCTAACGTGAACCCTCGATGTTGGGTTCTTTGATTAACGATTTGAAGCTCCCTTACACGCGTACTTTCGGATCTATCATCTTCCATAGTCTCAGATGGTCAATCGGCCCTCCATTACCTGCACCGCGCCGCCTTCGAGAAACAGCTGCGATACAGCTCCGTCCTCGGTCATCTCGACTTCGATGAAGATCTCGCTTCTTCTGCCCATCTCTACGCCCTGAATAATTTCGTACTTGAGCGTCTTAGATTCTCTTCCTGCTGTCAACGAAAGATATGCTGCCAAATCGCTGGCGGCGCTACCAGTGGCCGGATCTTCCAATGGACCCTCGATCATCCTGGTCCTTACTCTGGTCACGCCCTCGTTGCTTTTTCCCGTCCGAACAAAGAAATATGTCCCGATGAACGTCTGGTCCCAGCCTTGATCCAGGCCTTGGATTTTGAGAGACTGGCCAGCTAGCGATACCATACCCAGGGCCTCTTCACTCTCCAGTTCGACTAGAACAAAGGTCATACCTTTGACAATTGAGACAATAGCAAAGTCGTCTTTGACCCCGACCTTGCCTTCCTGATGAGCTTCTGCTAATCGAGGCTGTAGTGCGAACAGCTCGTCCTTGGTGTATCTCTTCTCGTGGATATGACTGCACTAGTCAGCCGACATACGTCCATTGGAGTTCAGGTCGCCGAATTGACTCAGGCGGTTGGTCTGGAACACTGGGTGCTAACACCGGTAGTTCAAACTCCAAAGCCCGCCGAGGAGAACAGTTCTAAACACAGCACGTACACGTCATGAGGAATGGAAGCCTTTGCCGTCATCTTGCCGCAGTCGTACCGCAATCCAACATCTCCGGCTTTAAGGCTGAAGCTCGCTTCCATGACGCCGCTGTGGATACCACGCTCCCGAGCCGTCCTCTCTAAAGCATAACACGCAGTGCCTACGGTCGGGTGACCCGCAAACGGTAGTTCCTGCGATGTCATGAAGATATCGACGGTCCATTTGTCCTCCGTCGCACCATCCGCATTCTCGTGTAAGAAGGTGGTCTCTGATAGGTTGAACTCTCGCGCGATGGTTTGCTTTTGTTCCTGAGTTAGTGTCCGGTCGTGCGGGATGCGAACGATGGCCAGCGGATTGCCGCCGTATGGCTGGGACGTGAACACGTCCACGGTCACAAATTCGAGCTGAGAGGATGAGGCCATGTTCAAAAGGTCAGGGGATGTTTGTTCTGAGATGGACAATTGATGGTTTGAGTCCAGGACTACTGTTGCTGCGTGAATACATGGGTCAGATGACTCATAAAGCACCTGCATACTGCATCGAAGAATCTAGCAACCCCGCCATGATGTTGACTCAAGTCTTGAGATGCTCTGAACCAGAAGCTGTTCTGGGTGATTTGAGATATCCTTTGCCGTGATATCCACCGATCAGTTCGATGGAGGTTTTGCGGCAACCCGAGAAAACGGTACCAAAGTTGACACGCCAAGCATAGCGAGAAGGCTCGAGAGACGTACGCATGGCGTCGGTAAGTGCCTTTGTCATAGCATAGCCTTCGGTCTTGGCGTACTTTTTTATGACCGATGATGAGGCTGCGATCGTGAGGCTGTGCAGTTGCTGTTCAAATACCAACCAAGGATCATTAGCTCCACATTACGTGTCCTTCCGGTATGCCCGAGGTATCCTGACGCCGAACAGTAAGGTCAACCCTACCGTATGCATACAGCAGTGTACCTGGATAATATCACATTCAAGTTCTCAGTAGGCCTGCCATTGGCACACATGTCCAGCAATGTGCTAATGAGGAAACTGAGTTTTGGTACTCCTTGGCCGGACCTCGACTAGTTGTTCCCGCGACGACCCCTCGTGTTACGGAGAAGAGCGAGTGTGGTGGAAACCTTCGCGTTAAATCTGATGAATCGGTCACAAATTCTTGTAACTGTACCAAAGTTCATGGCACACATCTACGATTTCAAGATCGAGCCCGATTACGCCACGAAGAAAGGGCATGACTGCATGGCGACGGCGATGGCAAGAATGTGATTTGAAATTCAGCCATTTGTTCGCCTCAGCTACTCGCCATCTCCGTGGCGCACTGAAGTTGATCTTCAATGCGCATAATTGTTGTTGCAACAATGGTGTAGCTCGCAAAAGAGGAGTAATCTTGGGCTGCGACGAATGAGAAACTGCAACGTTAGGTGTGGAGACAAACTGGGGTGCTGGTCATGGTCTGCCAGTCGCGAGCAGATCGACGCGGAGATTATTTTCAACGGTCTTTATCGATTCATACTCGCGTCCTGGCATTGTTGGCTAGCTGCGTGTGTACCTGCGCGGCTGGGGATTGTTGAGGATACCTAGGTACACACCGGCATTAGTACCCGTGGCCGACTGGCCTGCGAGGAAATTGTCAGACGGTGGCCAGCGCAAAAGACCCAAGAGTTCGTCAATCTGGCGATGTGCAGTATGATCGCAGTGTTTCGATCGATGAAATGAGACAATCTCGGCTGGTGCCATGATGGGGATGCCCTCGACCTGATGGTGCGTGGTTTCCAAGCGAGGAGGTGCACTGATACTAGCAGGACTCAGGACTCGGGACTGCTAGGACGATCCTTCGCGTTGCCAGTACGAGTCCGATCTCGAACGCGTGCCATGTTGCTGCACCGCGGCCCAAGGCGATTGATGTGCATACACTTGTGGTTGTAGTTGAGGGGGTTCAATCACACCTTTCGGACACTGTCCGACGGCGGGATGAAGACTGCAGGCTATGTCCTAATTCATAGTGTGCGGAAGCATTAATTTTAACAACATGTCAGACGCGTCGCGTTAGTTGTTAATGTCAGCGCTGTTATGGTGCTTTTTTGTGACATGAGCAATCTTTTATCGGTGCTGCAAACACCCCACTCGGCTGCAGGCTTGGACAACGGGGGCAGGGGGCGTGGGAGGTGATAAGTTCGCATGGCTGCAGCTCCGAGTCTGCAAGGTACATCTCGTTTGCGACTGTGCTGAAGGTCAAGGGTATGAGTCGTAAGTCTAGGCTACAAGAGCCAACTTTCTGAGGTTTCATCGTCAACGGCGCTGCTACGCCGCAATGCTCAGAGGCTCGCTACACATTCGCACAAGCTGACAAGATGATGCGGATCAGGAAGCTTTGGGGCAGAGTTCACAAGTGGCCAGCTATGGTCATGGTTCTGTGGGATACTGACGTGCGAGGCGATAGAGTTTTTGCACTGGGTTCTGTGAAGGATGGAGGTGACAATTGCCGGTACAGGCTTATCCTGGCATTAGGACAACAGTCGTCGATGGTGAATTGAGTTAGGGCGGCGCAGAGATGGCGTACGGTTGGGCAGACGTAACGCGACTCAGTGAAGCAGAGGGTCCGCAGCTGTCCGACCCTCTGCGCCGTCAGTCGAGGGCTAGCTTGGGACACAATTGCTTTCTGCGTGTTTTCGACCATGGTACAGCTGCTGCCACATCGAGGGTGACGTCTCAGGGTCTTCAGGGGAGGCCTAGAGTTGCACGTCGTCCAAGTGCGAATGTGTAGCGTCAGCCATGGATTGGAGCAGGGAGCAGCGTGCCTGACTCGGGGCGGGGTCGGCAGGGAGCTTGATGCACTCGAGCTGAAAGGCGTTGCCGCCGGCGCGCTAGGCCAAGGTCGTCGTGGTTCTCGGGGAAGCTGGAAGCCCCTGTCACTGACGCCACTCATGCAAGTGCGAAAGCGACCATCACGGGCCCTCGCCCAGGGATCATGAGAAGAAGCGTTGGCTAGAGCAAACGCAAAACCCTTTCTGTATACCTACCCGACGTCTGCCCGTTCCAGCCCTCTGCGACCGTCTGCTCCTCATAATCCCGCCCTACACCACCACCGTCTCCGCTCGAGCATCGTCGTGTTTGTCCTTCTTTTTTGTTTACCGTGCCTATACCGTGCCCATTCCAAATCCCTGCCTGGTCGCACATCCCACCACCAACGACACTGGACATTTGTCACTTGCAACACAACTTATAACTTGGACCATCATCTCCGCCACACCACTTGCCTGGAGCGACTCGCCGTGGATCACCCAGAGCTGTAGCACCGTTTATCTGCAGCATTGCCGTCGTGCTTTCTTCTCTTGCCTCCTTTGCTGGTTGCGCCTTCCTTTCTTCTCGTAAACGCTACGACCACCCCACCAAAACCCCACGCGCCCGCTAGCTCTCTCCCACGGACCGCCTTCTCCTCTTCGACAACACCCTCAAACTCAACTTCGCTTCCCCGGGGATCGCTTTCCGTCTTTGCTTCTCTGCGATACGCGCAGGTTTAGCGCTGCGCCGCCGCCTGGACCCTTTGATTGCCCTGCCACGCTCACGTGCTCAGCACTATGGCATCAAATCATTCCCGCAGCGCGTCGGATGAGAACCACAACTCAATGGCCTACGTTCTCGAACACGTCTTACAGTACCCCGGAAGCTACGACATCCCCCTCAAAACCATGTACGAGCTCAACCGTGTGGACCGCGCCCAACCATTCCCCAAGAGCCTGGCCAAGTCCGGCAGCACATCACCAGTCTCCAGCCAATTCGCATGGAACCCTACCGAAGCTGCCGCCATGAGCTTTACCTCATCTTTGATGAACCAGCTCAAAGCATTACCCACACGGACCAGCGCACTCCCACCCGCTTTCATCGTAAACTTTGTCAGCCGGACCTTCATGCCTGAGCCAGCTGATGTTGACTGGAGCCAAGCCTTGACAGCTCTCGACTACCTCAAAGATCTCGAGACGCGCCGACGGAGGGAAATGGCCACCACCTTCGAGGCCCTTGATGTCCACAGGGACACATGGGATGCCGACATGGCCCGTGTAGCCGAAAAGGCACCGGGCATTGCACTCTGGATCAACAATCTTGAGGGCAAGAACCGAAAAGCTGAGTCGTACTACGCTCAGCTCTGGGTCGGACTCCGCCGATGGGTAAGCTATGCCACTCCTTTCACACGTGATCTACTAACATCCGCTGGCAGATCATGATCAATCACCTTTCAGATGAAGAGTTCAACAAGCTCAACTGCATCAGCTATCTCAACACCCTCTTCCCTCCTGTTCACGGCCAGACCAAGCTTCCTTCACAGTTCCTGAACCACGAAGCCCTGAAAGAAGAGCGCCAGATCTTCTTCGAACTGATTAGTCAGGTGCAAAAGAGAGGACCTGATGTCTTGCTGCCCCTGATCAACAGGGACAAACGTCCCGAAGATCGAACCGGTTGGCCCACTGTCCAGAGGATTGTCGACAAGTACCTCCGAGTTGCCCAGAATATGATTCAAGACTGCATAGCCACCCATGGACCCGAGTCTTTTGATCGCTACATGAACGGACCCGGAAAAGAGAAGAAGCATGATTCTGGTGTGAGCTTTGGTTCCGAACGCCGGCCCAGTGTAGGCTCCAGCATGCATGGCGAGCAGGCATCCGAACCCATGCAAAGCTATGCCCCGGCCCCCAAGGGCCTCAGCAAGCTCGAGAGGATTACTCGCGAGTTCAAGCGCATGCGAGTCAAGCCCCGGCCCGAAGTGGAAGAGATAACGCAATTCAGCCAGCGGGCCGCTGCTGACTACGTCCCCCCGACCGGTGAGAATGCTGGGAAGAAGTCGCTCAAGAAGGCCCGATCATTAGCAAGTCTCAAGTTTGGCAACGGCAGCTCTGCATCTCTGTCCAGCAGAAAGGGCAGCGATTCTATGCCATTCGACGCAAACGAGATGAAGAAGCACCGAATGATGTACGAGGCGTCAGTCAGCAAGAGCACCACCCAGGCGTAGACAGCCGAGCGGTTGATTACGATGGCCGTTACGATTTCATGACGACTCGCATCTTCACCACGAGTCAACATAGCATGTTCACATGCACCCACGAATCCCGGGTCGTTGTAAGCACGATTCGGACCGATGCCACGGCGCGATCCCTGGACGCAGGACGGAGACGTCGCATCGTCGCAAAAGCATGCAGGTTGGTCGCTGGTTTCGACTCATTTTATTAGAGTCCCCATTGTTCTTTGTTACGAGGCTGAGAGGCCTTTGATTTTAGCGGGCGTTGTCAGAAGCAATACCTTCGCGGGTCAAAACTTCTATTTTCATGTTAGTACATCAGGGCTTATGTGATCTATGATGGATAAAGCATGGCGTTCAGGAACTGGGTGCATGGCAAAGGCGTAGTACACGATTGTTTTTGCTGGCATGTTTCTTTTCTTCGGCTGTACATACGAAAAGGTACGCGAGTGCCTTGATGCGGAACACGCATCGATATCCGAAAACTTTAGTGTAATCGTGTCATTTCAGACATGGTAGAGTAATGGATAATACATATCACAATCACACTGTTTCAACACTGCACAGTCCTGCACGCGTGTCATTGGCGGCGCTCGCGATGAGGCGAGAAACGAGACCATAAGGAACGAGGCTTCCGTTGTTGACCTTCCCTATTGATCCTGTTTGTCTCGCGTAGAGCTCATAACACCCGATGGTAAAGTTTGTTTTGCAAAATCAATTGAACGGCGATTCAAGACCCTAGGCAAGGTAAACTTTGTTTTAATCACACTGCCCACTGAGCCCGCAGCTGTTCCCACATGCATCTGCAAGCATAACAACAACAGGGTAAGTCGCCCCCGCCACACTTTGCCGCATGGAGCACGGCTTCGGGTGCCCGTTGCAACGTCAATGGCCATCAAGTTCCTCACGTGCGTTCAGCGGGCATGCGAAATGCAGTCAATCACATCCCCGGCATGAAGGTGCCCCGAAGCTAACCGTGAAGCACGATCAGCACCCGATATGGCCTCATCCATCCCGAACACGGAGCTGACCTCTTGCGACGCCCGCGATGCCGACAGCCCATCCCACGCGTCTGGCCCATCTCAAGTAATCAACACCTCGACGCGTACGGCCGAAACTCGTCAGCCTCGCCAGCCCTCCCCAGCTGCCGCCACCGCACCGCCACGACGTTTCTTCGACCCCTGGAACAGCTCCAGTACAGGCCATCAGCGCGCTGAGAATCGCCTCTCTGGTTCTACGTCATGGCGCGCGTCGCGGAGCCTCAAGCTGGGAGAGCAGTTCAAGGCTGGTAGGGACGGGGGTAGACGGGTCGCCGACACGGTTGGCGCAGGCAGTGAGGATTTTGGCAAGGATGGTCGCAAGGACAACGGCAGCTGGGAGAAGGGCGCAAAAGGTCTCAGGACAGGAGGACAGAAGAGCCTGGCCGAGGTATGGGCTGCGAGCAAGGCAGGCAGGAAGCAGTCCCAACAGAAAGACACCAAATGTGTTGCCATGAACGCGCATGACATGTCCAACCATGGGCAGACAAATGCGCCTCCAGTGTCCTCTGATGCAGGAACAGAATCAGATGCACATGTCCACAGCGACCTCTCCCAATCTTCGTCAAAGCCTCCTGAGAACCAGATCTTCGCCGGACTCTGCTTCTACCTCAACGGCTCGACCGCTCCCCTAGTCTCTGACCACAAGCTCAAGCGGCTCTGCGCCGCTCACGGCGCTAGACACTCGATATCACTAGGCCGTCGAACCGTAACGCATGTCATTCTTGGAAGAGTAAATGCAAACGGCGGCGCAGGCGGTGGCTTAGCTGCAACCAAAATCCAAAAGGAGATTACCAGGACAGGCGGCAAAGCTGTCAAGTTTATCAACGCAGAGTGGTAAGTAAGCTTTGCACATCTCCCGCTCTGCCTTTCTCTCTGTGTTTCACATCCGATTGCGCACAATCAGAGTTCATGCATAACACCTGCCGTGGCATTTACTCAACTGACATGTGCAGGGTCCTGGACAGTATCAAAGCGAATCGGCGCCTCCCAGAGTCACGCTACTCGCCGCTGAAGCTGGCGCCCAGCACTCA
This sequence comes from Alternaria alternata, assembly GCF_001642055.1. NCBI lineage: Eukaryota > Fungi > Ascomycota > Dothideomycetes > Pleosporales > Pleosporaceae > Alternaria > Alternaria alternata. Next base: position 508,417 of record NW_017306209.1, read on the forward strand.
AAACAGCATCTTTGGCATGATGGGCGCAGCAAGTTCAAAGCAGGAGCAGGGATGAAGCCAACCTCCCTTTGCAGCAACTCTCCCGGATCGACGAGGTTTGCCGTTGAAGCCTCGCCTGACGTGCCAGGACTAGGAGGAATACGGAATATGCCAGAACCAAAAGGGCAAAATTCCTGCGTCACAAAAGACCCTTGAACGATAACAAACTTTCGGTGCTCGAAACCGCATCACATGAGCTCGTGGTGATCCACTTCTGTTCACTGAAACGTTGTTTGTGGGGAAGTCGGGTCCGACGTCGATCAACAACTTAACATTCATGAACCCTTGAAAACCTTAAGTGGCGCGATAACGTGGCGCCATGTTCGCGCAGAGTCATTAGTTTTGTTACTCACGCCATACCTGCCATGGTTTCCCAGTCCCGAACTCTGTTTCTTCAATCGTAGCGGCAGCGGCTCGACTTGGCCTATTACGCACTAGCGTGGTTTGGTTATCACAGTTTGAAAGCGAAAGAAGAAGAAGTTTCCAACCCACAAAGCTTCTTGCTCGTTGCTTTGTAGTGTACCATGTTGTTCTTTTTTCGGTAGGGTAGCCGGTTGCACTTCACCAGCGTAGTGCTGTTATCTCTTCAAACGCGGATGCTTCCGCTAATGGCGCGATTGCTGTCATGGAACCGGTTGGTGCGCCACTGGAACCCACTGGCGTGAACTCTTTGTCTGTCAAAACAATCAAGTCCGGGTTCGTTCGGTTCCTTGAAACGTCCGGACTTTTGCCGTAGAAATTCAGCGGTTGCTCAACGATCACTAGTACCTTGATAGCCGTGGACCCTGCCTGTCAGGGTAAGTTCCGTGTTGGTTCCTCGAGGGTTTTTGCTGAGCTTGTTGCGTGACTCGAAAGCGGATGGCGGATGATCCCTTTGGGGTAGACCGTGATAGCCCCACTAAGGAATCTATTGTTACATGTTTATTGTACTTTTCTGCGCCTGAAATTCCGGTGAAGGCTGTTTCGCTGCTATCTAGCCTGTCGAAACCGTAGTTGCGGATGTAACGGGTGATGTGTGCTGGTGTCGAGAGAATAATATGTGATAATGAAGTGTATTAATGTCTTTGCATGATTTGTTCAGTGCCTGTGTTCAAGTCACGCATAAAAAGCAGTAGTTTGATACTGACGATTACAGGAAGTAAGTCTGAACGACTACCCTGTATAACTCGCAAACTACAACCTTCAATATCACCATCACCCCACTCAGCACTCTCGTTATTGACAGGCATGGCCACATTGTTGGTCAGCTTGCTTTACAAGAGTAAACCACTCTGTTTAGCCACAATGTGTCGAGTATCGCAACACGCTGAATCTATTCTGAAGTTTTCTGTGCGCGAAAAGCGATACAAGAAGATCAGAGCGGGAGTACATGCGTAGGAAAATCTTGAAATATACGAATCGACTAAAGCTTGTACTTACTACAGGAACACAACAAGAGAACCACCAGGCTAAAACATGGATATCTCACTTTACCATGTAGCTTTTAGACCATCACTGTTGTGATAACATCTGAAATTGTATTTTGACATTAGAAAAAACTATATATCAAGACGCAGTCATACAAATGTAGTAACAAAGCGTTTTGCACTTCATAATACCAGCTAGCGCGTGTGCCTTGAAAACGCCGTAAGCCAGCAGGTATCACTATTCCATGAACGCCAGCTTCCCGTGCACAAAAATCTGACTTTGTCCTCCAAGCAGCAACCAGTTTCCCTTAGCCAGCTGTCCTCGGCTTAGCCTTGGCCTGCTTCTTCGCCTTCGCGTCAGCCTTTTGCTTCTTTTTCTTCTCTTCAAGCTTCTCCTCAGCCTTGCGTTTCAGACTGGCCTTTTCCTCGGCCGTCTTCTCAATGGGCTTAAAGAAACCCTCCAACCTGCTCTGTTGCGCTGTCTTCATGTTCTTCTGTAGCTTAGCTGCTCCATTGCGCACCCTGTCCTCGTTGAAATGCTTCTCCTCGACCAGGAACTTAACAAGACCTTCTACGTCTGGGGCTTCCCACTTGAAGTCGCATTCTGGGTCATCGGCAGGTCGGACGTCTGGTTCAAGGAAGAGCAGGCGCGCATCGGCGAAGGGCCAGTCGTCGGGGATAGTGAGCTTCTTGGAGGATTGGGACTTGATGTGTTCAACGACACCTTCCAAGTCATTATGCTCACGGATGAGCTTGAGAGCGGTGCTGGGGCCAATGCCTTTGATAGGGTCGAGATAATCACAGCCGAGGAGGATACAGAGGTCGATGAACTGGAAAGTGGTTAGTAGGTGAGAGTTTGGAAGCGCCCTTAGATGCCGTACCTGTTTCCGCTCCATGTTCAAGCCTTCGAGTACCTTGTCCAGATGAATCTCCAGAATGGGTTCTTTGCGTTGCTCGCTGAAGGTCAGATGTCGCAGCAGGATGGGTGAATCGAAGGTCAAGGTGTCCATATCCTCTGAAGCGGCGGCATAGACCTTACCGCCTCTCGCCAATGTCGCGCATTGGGCTTCAGCTTCGGTCGGCGCAACAATGTACGGGATGCCCATGAGCTTGAGCAGGCGCTGACACTCCTCGTTGTGTTCCCTCGTCACCCTGACGGTCCGCCGCGAGAACTTCTCGACGTCTTCGGCTGTACCCGTCTCTTTTGCCTCCTCAGCCGCAGCGTGTGCCTCTGTCTTGCGCTGAAACCGCTTCGCGAGCTCGCCGGACTTGAGCTTGGGTGGAGCGCCGTCGAAGACGTAGAGGGGCTTGATACCGTTGTCGACCATGCGCATCGTGCGGTAGAAGAGACCCATGAGATGTGATGTGGTTTCGCCTGTCTCGCTCATGAGCTGCTGACCATCAGATCGGACAGCGATGAGGAAACTGTAGATGCTCATAGATCTACACGATGTTAGGTTCGAAGTGTCATTGGAGGTTTGATATATGCATACGCATCCTGCACACGTTAGCAAGTGACCTGTTACTCCGAGAATGCTGCGAACGAACTATGGCAACTTTGCGTCCAAACTGGTTCTTGATCTCGCCCTTCTTGACTGCCTCGGGCGCATGCTCCTCAATGAGCTGGTACAGGTGTTTAATACCCATCTCTGGTGTTTGCCCTAGTGCGTGAATGTGTATCGGGTAGAACTTGGTGATGTCGTAGCCCTAGATTGTTGTGTGTAGAAGCGTAGGCGAGGGCGTGGAGGCTGGAGAAAGTGACGCCAACCATTATCACGACGCGTCCGCGTCTCACGCGCAATCACGGTCTACATTCCTTGGCACTGCTACCCCACATATCGCCTGTCATCGCTTAGTGAGGCTCAGCAGGCATTCTCTGGGGATGCATCTCGAATCCTGTATTTAATCTCCCCAGATCTTATTAGACGCCCCAGACGCTCCAGGCGCCGCGTGTTTGATGTGATGATGCTGGCTTTATTGCCACCGCGCGCGGAGTGCTTCCGAACCGCGGTTCTTTCTACGTGGGGTTTTCCGAGGCCAACATCATCCAATTACGGATATCTTCGTTTCGACCCTAGTATAATAGTCACTCTTGTGTAGCCAGAAGACTTTCTTCATCCTTGATCACGACTTCAACATGCTTCGACCAACATACAGACATGCCACCCGGCAATTGCGCACTCCACTCCGATCCGCGGCTCTCGGCAAACGATACTTACATGCTCCTGTGAAGTTTGACTGGCAAGACCCATTAAACACAAGCAACTTATTTACAGAAGAAGAGCAAGCCATCTCAGAGACGGCTGAATCATATTGCCAGGAGCGTATGCTTCCGAGAGTGCTAGGTACGCGAGACATTGCCTCGGTCTCTATAGCCAGCTGACGTAGCTCAGAGGCATATCGCAATGAGAACTTTGACAGAAAGATCATCGAAGAGATGGGTGAGCTGGGACTGCTAGGTGCAAGCATACAAGGCTATGAGTGTGCCGGAGTCAGCAGCGTTGCTGCAGGCTTGATCACCAGAGCCGTGGAGAGGGTTGACTCAGGTTATCGTTCAGGCTACTCTGTTCAAAGTTCACTTGCTATGGGTGGTATTGAGGAGTTTGGATCTGAAGAACTAAAAGAACGCCTGCTGCCAAAGATGGCCAAGGGCCAGTTGCTTGGTTGCTTTGGCCTGACTGAGCCTAACCACGGATCCGATCCAGGCTCTTTGGAGACGGTTGCGAAGCCTCATCCTACGAAGAAAGGTTACTACTCACTGTCTGGTTCAAAGACCTGGATTACGAACTCGCCCATTGCCGATGTCCTCCTTGTCTGGGCGAAGCTGCAGAGTACGGGCAAAATCCGTGGCTTTGTCATTGAGCGCGACCAATGTCCACCCGGTACTCTCGAAACCCCACCAATCAAGAACAAGAACGGTCTACGGGCGTCCATCACTGGTATGATTCAGCTCGATGAATGCCCCGTGTCCGAGGCAAACATATTTCCGGAAGTGGAGGGGTTGAAGGGACCCTTCAGCTGTCTCAACTCAGCCAGATATGGTATTGCCTGGGGCACCATTGGTGCTCTCGAAGACTGCATCGCAAGGACCCGAGAGTATGCACTAGAGAGGAAGCAGTTCAAGAATAACCCGATTGCCAAATACCAGCTTGTGCAGAAGAAGCTGGCTGATGCTACGACGGATGCTGCGTATGGTATTCTGGCTGCCCACCAAGTCGGACGCCTGAAGGATGAAGGTAAAGCTGCGCCAGAGATGATTTCTATGATCAAGAGACAGAACTGTGACAGAGCGTTGATCAATGCACGAACGTAAGTTGTACCGAGTGCTTGCATGATATTGTACTGACTGTGGGCAGACTGCAAGAAGTGTTTGGTGGAAATGCAGTATCGGATGAGTACGGAATCGGAAGGCATGTCGCCAACTTGTTTGTGACACAGACATACGAAGGCCAGAGCGACATCCACTGTGAGTCTAACAGAAACACGGCGGTGATTTTGGCTAATTCAAAACAGCTTTGATCCTCGGTCGAGCCATTACTGGATTACAGGCCTTCTGCTGATTGTAGCGAGGTTGCTCCAACTTGAATCTTTCCTGCTGTTGCTGTACTACCAACAAAAGTGTATGAAGGCGCATCCAATCACAAGTAGCACGTTAGCTGTAGGCGCCTAGAGATGTTATGCATGCAGACAGAGTTTATTTAGAAGTAGACGCATATCAAACCATGTGAAGGTCGATGCACGCTCCCGAGTTGGCCTCGAACGCGGCAAGTGTCACTTCTGATTGCTCGTATCCACAGTGCAGTTCGCCACGCGAGTTCAGGTCGAGCGACTGACCAATGTACGGTGACTAAGTGCAGTCAAAGACGACTGTGAAGGTACATGTCAGCCTTGACGCATCTTCTTGCGTCTTCGATAGGTTGCCACCAAGCGCGGTTAGCTGCACAGGGTAGAAACGCTCGGTGAATTTTGTGGGCAGCGACACTGTGCAGTTGGGCGGTCAGCTCTGTGTCGCCTCTTTGCGGCTGGGTCTGACACATGATAAATACAAACGCCCCTGCCTGAGCCCCATACTGCAGACTTTCTCTTTGCACAGCTCGGCCGCCTGTCTTGCACCCACAGCGAGTCTTAGGTACGTGAAGGCGTGTGGCGGGTGAGCCTTCCGCTGATACGCCGCACTTGCTTTCTTTGGACCCCCGCTAACTAACCGCCTTGCCTGCGCAGACATCCCACTTCAACTCTTCAACACCAACTCGCTCTACCGCAACAACCGCGATACCCTCCCATACCAACCCACACACATACACACAGCAGCCATGGCTCTCAAGCGCATCAACAAGGAGCTCACCGATCTCGGCCGGTACGTGATATCTTTTCCCTCGACGGCGAGGCTCGCTTGCTCTCTTTTGCTCGCATGGGCAGCGACATGGCAGCGACCGGGTGCGAGGCCGTACGCCAGAACCCGACGCTGCTGCTTCGCAAGACGACCAAGAGTGGAATATTTGGCTGACACCCTACCTCTAGTGACCCTCCCTCTTCCTGTTCGGCTGGCCCTATTGGAGATGATCTGGTACGTCACTCTCTGTGCACGACTCCCGCGGCTGAGACACTCTCACCGACATGATCGTGGAAAAAAGAGACAAGGCCAAACACATGCTAACTGTGCGGCAGTTTCACTGGCAAGCAACCATCATGGGTCCTGGCGACTCACCATATTCCGGCGGTGTCTTCTTCCTAGCGATCCATTTCCCAACCGACTACCCCTTCAAGCCCCCAAAGGTCAACTTCACCACCCGCATCTACCACCCCAACATCAACTCCAACGGCAGCATCTGTTTGGATATTCTGCGAGATCAATGGAGCCCAGCCCTCACCATCTCAAAGGGTAGGCCATCCTGAAATTCCCACGGGAATCCATAATCCATGCTAACGAAAATTGTAGTGCTACTGAGTATCTGCTCGATGCTGACAGACCCGAACCCTGACGACCCGCTCGTCCCCGAGATCGCACACGTCTACAAGACCGACCGGTCCCGCTATGAATCGACGGCGCGTGAGTGGACTCGAAAGTACGCCATCTAGGTTGAGCGGACGCAAGACTGGTGGCGGAGCGTGGTTTCGTTAGCACCTGTGATGGGTTATGAGACGATGGTTAGGGTCGATTTCAAGGCATAGTGTCTGATGGGGGTTTCTTGTACACGGCATGCATGCTGGACTGCGTTCATAGCACTGGCTATCATCACTCTTAGCAGAACAGGCTCGATTTCTTTATCCGAGATGCGCAAATGTGAAGGTTTCAATATCATGGTGATTTCACATTTTGGGGGCTTCGGCGAAGCAGATTAGGCTTTCTTCACGTCATCGCCTTGTCCTTTTATGTTGTTGTTGTTGTCTCTTTGGCTTGTGATTCCTCCTCGACCGCCGGCATGCCTGGGATGGTAGCCATTGCATCACCGTGCTCTAACGCTGATGCCTTCTCTGCTTTTTTTCTCAACCGCTCATTCATCTCATCCGTAAGCCTCTGCCAATCTCTATCCATTTGCTCTCTTGCTAACCGTTGTTTAGTCTCTTCTTCTTCTTCGTTCTCTTTCTTTAGAGCCGTTTCTTCTTCGTTTGTCTTCGGCGCCTCTTCGTTTACAAGTTGTGGTGGCATCGACTGCCCCAATTGATTCGCCTTCCTAACTGCCTCTGCCTTTTGAGAAAGCATTTTAGCTTGCTTATCCTTTAGGTCTCGGCCGTATTCTCGTAGTTTGCGACGGCGTTCGAGTTGCAACAAGTACGAGTTGCCTACCAGAGGAGCGAGTAGAGATGGCCGTGTGTTCACTTTGATGTCGTTAACGAGTTGATAGTGTAGATCTCGGAGGGTGACTTGAACGTGCTTGATAGCCACGCCTTTGCGACCGAGGTCGTTCGTCTCGTCGGCGGGGTCGCGGAGGGAAAGCATATAGTCGGGCATGGGATCGATTTTTCCATTCTAGATAGTCGTTAGCGTGTGTGTGAAGAAGAAGAAGAACTGAGTGAATTCGTACCTCCCGTTTGGCCCTCTGTACGTCAGTCAGGACAGGATGCTCCGCTTTGTCGTAGAAGTAAGCCGGTTCAATAGAAATACCCCGCTTTGCTGTATCGAACTTGCCCCAGAAGTGAAGAAAGTTGAGGAGAGCTCGTGCGGAATCTCCTGGCGGACTCGGCGTATGCTTTAAGCTAGCGACGACCATCATGAACAACGGATATGACCCAAAACCGCCCCGAAAAACGTCCGACAAGCCCCTTGTGTCGAAGATGGTCTTGACCACGCAGTATAACTCCCGCAGATAGGGTATCTCATCCATGTAGCCTTGCATGATAACTCTTGAGATCGACGTGTCGTTTGCAAGTACAATCTGAATATCCAAGCCAGACTGCGCGTCCTGCGCGCTGATGAGGGGATAACGTGCGTGACGAACCACAGGCAACAGATACTCCTTGTTGTTGCGGAATCCTGCATAGCGTAACTCCTGAAGCATCTTGATATTCTTGTTTCGCTGTGTTTGGCTCGGTGGAAGTCTCGCCTGCGCAGGGTCTAGCGACTCCGACTTTGGTACCAGTCTAAAGTCTAAGTCTGATAAAGGCATGCCTATACCAGTTCGTTCCGAGCCGAACACTTCAACTTTGTAGTCTGGGAGCCATTCTCGAAGGTGGTTGCGCACCCGTTCGACGACGTGTTTCCTGGCAAGAGTTTCGTGGTGGTCGGGTGTGGTGTAGTTGTAGAATTCTGTGATTTCCAAGCGCAAACTGGAGATGTCTTTAGCATAGCACTATCAGTTGGAAGGTCAGTTTCGAGACATACCGACTGACTCCTGGCAGCGCTCTGTCCTTCTCGTTCAGACACCATGGAAGTTGGCTTTCCTTGATAGACGTCTCGCTCATCATGGGCTGCACAATGACGCCCTTGTAACTTTCCAATTTACTATGCGCGTGTCTTGCGGCGGCCAGCAGTTTCTCATGCTCTTTGAGCAAGGCCCTGGGCGCTTCTCTTCGCAATTTTTTGTTTTTGGCAGTCGAAACCGCGACCTTGCTGGACAGCCACGGCCCTTTATCTGTTCTCATCATCCTCAGCTTCCATGGCTTCGCGGTCGGTTCCTTTTCCGGCTCTCTTGTTTCTACTTGAGATCTTTGGGCATCGCGAGCCTCGGGAGAAGTCGAGGATTCGGATTCGGCATGCTTGCCATGGGCGGTGGCATCATCTTGCGTAGCTGGCGTTGCAGTGGAGAGCTGGCGCCGGTCGCGGGGTTTGGATGGATTGGCTTGGACAAAGTGCTGCCACAGCGCAATTGATGGATTGAAGCGGTCGTGGGCGCGACATATCAGGCCGGTGTGCGAGCGCTGCATGAGACCCAGAGTAACGCTGGCGACTCGCAATGCGGTCACGATGGTGGTTTTCCTCACTCTACACGAATCTTCTCCATGCATCTTCGCGCGCACCGTGCCAAGCATCTAGTCCGCTTTGGGCCGACGAGGCTACGGCGGAGAATAGGCACTCCCGCGGGCATGCTGCACTGCCAATCGCTCTTGCATACACCCGGCGTTTGACAGCTTGACACGTCTATTGTTAGCCCTCCATCTGCCATGTCCGCTGTGTGAAGAAGCTGTGTGAGCCGGCCAGACTGGCCCCAGTACCCCGCAGGCAGAGGCCGGCCCACGATGTTGTCTCCGTCGGTCCACTTGCAGCACTTGCTCAGGCCCACACCCTCGTCCGATATGAAAGCTGCCTGACATCATATTGACATTCTCAACAAAACTTCGCGAAGCGGTCAAGAAGCGGAGCGCGTGGAGGCACGAGCAGTCAGTAATCGTGCGCTGCTATCCTTGCTTGCAGCAGAGACAGCGAGGCCCAAGCTGCTCGGTTCCAACGTCACAGCTATGGCTTAGTGGGGCGTGAACCATCCCACCACGGCCAGCTTTTCTCCCCCCATTGCCCTTCTCAAGTTTCTATCAGCTTCTCGACACACGTCGTGTCTTCGCGCCCTTCTCTTTTTCCCACACCCCTTCGTTTAGGTCCCCTAAATTCCCCTCGTTCTGTGACGCCCGCAGCGCAAGACCTTTGCGGAGCTCCTTCCTCTGACTATCTGGCAGTACAGCGACTCCAAGACACCAGGTAATACATGTTTCCACACCCATCTTTTGGTTGCGCCGCTCGCCTGCCACCTGACATACCTCTCTTACCTCTTATCATGCCTCCTGTCATCTTTGCGTCTACAAGTTCCTAACATTTCCATGTATAGCAGCATAACGGAACCTGCCTAATCCCATCATGGCCCCTCCTGCAGAGGAGAAGCCTCAAAGGCCTCAATTCGAATCAAAAGCAAGCACACATCCCGCACTCAACCCCGAAATTACCAATGTGCCCGTCACACCCGGCGTGCATCTCTCTGGTAAGACCGCTTACTTCGACGAGTCCACTACCGAGAAGACGAACAATCTGCCCTTCGATCCCGAGACTGCCACCCCAGGCCCATCATGGAGCGCCAACTCCTACTTCTCCAACAAGCAAAGAGAGGACCAGGCTGGCGCACAAACAGAGAAGGCCGCGGGCGCACAATCTGATGGAGAGGTCAAAAGCAAAATGGGCGACACTCCCAACCCAGATGCGAAGACTGAACTGGCAGATGTAGATCCGCGTGCTGCGCATCCTAATCTGAACCTCAGCGGTCGTGTTATCAGTGCGACGTTTGCCATACCCTATTCTATCGGCTACTCACAAGGTAACGACTGGGAACTGACCCCGCGACGCGGAACTTCGGCTCTGTTCGATTCCTTCTCCTACCTAGCCTCAAGTTCCTCTCCGTGGAACCACACACTTGTGGGCTGGACTGGCGAGATCTCCAACGCGAAGACGGCCTCTGTCGTAACCGCACAAGCACCTACGAACAAAGCTGCCGCACCCATTCCCGTCGACCCCAAGAAGCCGACACAAACTCCTCAAGCTCCAAATAGCTTCCGTATAGGCCCAGAGGATCGTGAACGATTAGACAAACAGCTCGAGCGTGATCATGGAGGCAGAATTGTGCCAGTCTGGCTCGTCGACGAGGTTGATGATGGGAAAGATGAATACATCCTGAAAAACCAGAGTCATTGGCGGACATACGCGGAAAACGAGCTCTACACTCTGTTCCACTACAAGCAAAACGAGCCGGCTGATGGGCGCGCTGCACGGAAGTCGTGGGCCGATTACTACCGCATGAACAAGCTTTTCGCAGACAGGATTCTCGAGATCTACAAGCCGGGCGACATCGTCATGGTGCATGACTTTTACTTGATGCTCTTGCCGAGCTTACTTCGACAACGCCTACCAAGTGTCTACATTGGCTTCTATTTGCACATCCCCTTCCCTAGTAGCGAGTTCTACCGCTGCTTGAGCCGGCGGAAAGAGATTCTGGAGGGCGTGTTAGGTGCCAACATGATCGGTTTCCAGTCATACAGCTACTCGCGACACTTCTCGTCCTGTTGTACTAGGATACTGGGTTTCGATTCGTCGTCCACAGGAGTCGACGCCTATGGTGCTCATGTAGCGGTAGATGTGTTCCCCATTGGCATCAACGCAGTCTCGACGCAACGACAGGCTTTCGGCGACCCAGAGATCGATGAGAAACTCAAAGACATCCGTGAGATGTATGCTGGCAAGAAACTCATTGTCGGTCGTGACAGGCTAGATGCTGTCCGTGGAGTAGTTCAGAAGCTTCAGGCATTCCAGCTATTCCTCGAGAAATACCCTGAGTGGGTAGGCAAAGTAGTACTCATTCAGGTTACAAGTCCTAGCGGAGTGCATACGGACAGAAGCGATGGCGCACAGGAAAAGGTAGTCAACAAGATCTCGGACCTTGCGGCCAAGATTAACGGCACATACGGTACACTTGACTTCACTCCAGTCCGTCACTTCCCACAATATCTTTCCCGAGAAGAGTACTTTGCTCTGCTCCGACTTGCAGACATTGGCCTTATCACCAGCGTGCGAGACGGCATGAACACCACCAGCATGGAATACATCATTTGCCAAAAGGATAACCACGGCCCGCTCATTCTCTCGGAATTCTCTGGTACATCAAGTTCCCTCAGCGCCGCAAGTCACATCAACCCCTGGGACATGGGCGGAGTTGCCGATGCGATCAACGATGCTCTGAAGCAGAGTGACGAACATCGCGCCAATGTTCATGCTCAACTTTACAAGCACGTCGTACAGAACAATGTTCAGGCTTGGTCGAACAACTACCTAAAGCGTTTGATGACGAATCTTTCATCCTTTGATCAAGCGTTCGCTACACCGGCATTGGATCGGGCAAAGCTACTCTTTCAATACCGTGAAGCCAAGAAGCGGCTTTTCATGTTCGACTATGATGGTACCCTGACGCCCATTGTCAAGGACCCACAAGCAGCTATCCCATCTGACCGAGTCATCCGTACTCTCAAGACTCTGGCAGCAGACCCTGCCAATGCTGTTTGGATTATCAGCGGCAGAGATCAGGCTTTCCTGGATGAATGGATGGGTCACATCCCCGAGCTCGGTCTGAGTGCCGAGCATGGCAGCTTTATGCGACATCCACGCAGTCAGGAATGGCACAATCTGACCGAAACTACCGATATGAGCTGGCAACAGGAAGTCATTGATGTGTTCCAACACTATACAGAGAGAACTCAAGGTGAGCTTTCTACGTTCTTCGCCAAGAAGTTTAGCACTAACAGATGAACAGGTTCCTTTATCGAACGCAAGAAGATTGCTCTAACGTGGCACTACCGGAGAGCCGACCCCGAATACGGCGCATTCCAGGCGCGTGAGTGCCAGAAACACCTCGAGAGGACCGTTGCAAAGAAGCACGACGTCGAGGTTATGACAGGCAAAGCCAACCTTGAGGTTCGTCCGAAGTTTGTGAACAAGGGCGAGATTGCAAAGACACTTGTGCAGAACTACGGCGAAGGTAGCGGTAATGCGCCTGAGTTTGTTCTCTGCATGGGTGATGACTTTACAGACGAAGGTATGTATTGCACTTTGAGGTTTTCTGACCATTCCGCTAATACGTATAGACATGTTCCGATCGCTGCGACAGTCCAAACTGCCAACGGATCACGTATTCTCGGTCACTGTTGGCGCCAGCTCGAAGCAAACGTTGGCAAGCTGGCATCTAGTCGAGCCTTCGGATGTCATTTCTGTGATCTCGTTGCTAAACGGATCAGCCGACGCAGGCAATGTTGGCGCGATTGCTGTTGTCGACGGAACGGTTCCTGAGTCTCGGGTGGTTGCATGAGGTCATAGGGCGAGGAGGCACTGACAAGCAATTTCAACTGTAATGGAGCACGGAGCATGGGGAGGCTATAGATCTACGAAATGCGGCATGGCGATCCCGGGGGTTTTCTAGCACTGGGTCTGGAAGAAGCAATCACATCCTATGTCATGATAGTCGTCCTCAGACTGCACCTGCGTGAAGGAACATCTCTGTGTCGCGATCGACGATGTCGATTGCTACCCGGTGGATAATTCTGCTGCATGGCGATTACCAATGCGCCCCTGGGACGAGCGTCTGCTGCCAAGGCGGTGGCGGTCGGCACGTCTGGGGCCTCGCCCAAGACCCCTGATTCCCACGTGAGAGCTGACTCGGGAGCCACGAAACCTTGGGATGCGAACAGTGGGAGCGTCGGGGGTTTTGAGCGTTTCGGAGAGATTTCCGCAGCACGCGAGAACTTGTAAGACGCCCAGGACACCAAGTGACAGCTCGCCGCACCTCGCAACAGCAATGTCTACGTCGGCAAGACAGGCACAGCACACGAAAGCGGCCCACGACTCACGATTCCGCAACACGGGCACGATGGCTTCTCTAGGCCTGGTATGTTTTGGCTTTCGGCTTTACTAGCCCACATTTATGCAACTTGGGGTTCGAGAACTGGCAGTGCATGAAACCTGGAACGCCTAGCAGTCGTCCCGCCCCAACAGCCTATCCGAGGGATGTTCCTCCTTCCTCTTGGAACTGCGTACCGTTGTCGTTGATCCGTCTTTTACCAGCCATTCCGTTCCTTTTTGACCACTCGTTATCCCTCCGCACTGCGTCGACACTCGTTTACCAGCTATACTCCCACCCACTTATTTTGAGCGACAATCTTATATTAGTGAAGCGCATCGCTGAATAACACAAATCAACACCTGGTCTGACCTCAATCCGATACTGCATCTGCAACAGCGCAACAGGGAACTGGCTGGCGAGCACATTGCGACATTACAACCGTGCCATATCTACAATACGCCTCTCCTTGGTATTCCTTCTTCGACAAACACCATATCTCTCGGCGCGCGGATAACAAGGCACAACAAATTCCACACAATACACAATGGGTCTCATGGAGAAGCTGCAAGCTCGTATGTCTTACCTCGCTTCGCCCTATCTCCTCCCGGCCCTAATCCTTTACGCCTTGGGACACTTTACTAACAGCCGCCCACCTTAGGCCTCGAGCTGTACCGCCTCGAACAGCGTTACACACGCCGTGAGAAACGCACTACTTTTATCAGCGAAGCCCAATACGTCGACGGCGAATATGTCTATGCCTCATCGCCTTCTTCAGCAAACTCATCCACCACCACAAGTAGCAAGCGCTTCAGCAAGATGCCTGCTATACGGATAAAGGAGCTTGGCCGTATGGGCACAGGACGATCGTAAATATTCTCTCGGATTCAGCTGCTCATTGCGCTCCTACATGGTCGACGATGATAGACGAATGTTTGCCCGCCCGGTCAGGCCGACAGAAACAACAGCATCACAGTCCGATTGAGGAAGAACGTGCGACGAAACAAACCTCACACAGTACTGGAGCACACCATGTACTCATGCCGTGAAGGAGTCGCACATGAATACATACGCCATGTGCAGAGACAGGAGACGACACGCCTCGCAACACCAGCGGGTGGAAGATGTAATAACGCAACGAAATTAACGCCAAAACAACTATCGACGAAGGACGGGAAGGCTAACAAAAAGTTCTTTGTACCACTTCATGTCGATATCTTCATTCTTTACAACACCCTTTTCCTTTTCTCCATCTACCTTTTTTAGTCATGTTGCGCTATTAGAATACCCCCTTGTTCAGTTACCACTGAAACGCATCAATACAAGTTTATAGGCAAATCAGAACCCTGTATGCAACTTGAAGTGGAAGCATTTTTGCAATCGAGTCTCTTTCATTGCATGACAAAATAAAGTGCATACTCGACCCTGTCCTTATGAAGACTTGTCCAATCTTGCTTAGCTTCTTGGTTTTCCTCTCTAGTAGTCAGTACCGCGGACTTTGTAAGGCTGATAGGTAGAGTACCAGACGGCGGTAGAACGGTTGCCAAGAGTAACGTGCAGATGCGTAGGGCGTGGGAACCAGAATGCGTCCGAGGGGTAAATGCAAATATGGGCGCAAGGCGTGTGGGCGTAAGGCGCGTGCAGATTGGATGCGACTCTGTAGATAGGCAAGGCGTGCGTGCACTTGCTTCTGATGTACGCAGACTGTATCTGTTGATACAAGAGTATCCTGAGAGTAAGCCGACAGACTGTCATCAAGCATGATCCATCCATTTTTTCCTCGTCTACTTCCGCTTGATATTGTACTTACACTGGCTACTGGAAAGATGTTCAAGAAGTCGAACAAGAATACGCCTGCGACGACGATCGTCGAACCGCACGACCAACATCTGCCCGTTAGGTCGGGCTCTCAAGAGAAAAGTATTGAGCATCCCAAAGACAGCATGATCGAAGTAACATCGAGTCTACCACCCATGGATAGAGGAAAAGATGCTTGGCTTTTTCTAGCCGCAGCCTTCACTGTCGAAGTCCTAACAGTTGGTGAGCCCATCCCAGCACACAGCACCTTTTCATACTAATCCCGCAAAATACAGGCTTCTCTTTTTCCTACGGCCGTTTCCAAGAACACTACAGCACCACGCCTCCCTTCTCGGGCTCTGATAATATCGCAGTCATCGGCGTTTTGAATCAAGGCCTCATCCTCATCAGCATGCTTCCCATCGTTCAACTCGCTCGCCGGAAACCGCATTGGGCACGCTGGATGGCAACAGCAGGTCTCCTCGGATGTGTCGTCTCAAACATAGCAAGCTCCTTTTGCACCAGTATAACTCAGCTCATCGGCACCCAGGGCATACTCCTCGGCATCAGCGGAAGCGTCGCTTTCTGTCCTCTTCTCATCTTCGCAGACCAGTGGTTTGACAAGCGCAAGGGCCTGGCGTTTGGTATCATAGGCAGTGGAAGCGGATTCGGAGGTCTCCTCCTCCCTCTCCTTATCAACGCCTTGCTTACCAGAGTGGGATTCCAGACTACCATGCGTATCCTGGCTGGTATGATTTTCGGTCTTGGGATGCCACTGGCTTACTTTGTGAGACCCAGACTACCGCCGGCTGCCACGGATACAAAGAAGCCATTCTGGAACTGGAGGCTTCTCCACTCACGATCTTTTCTCCTTCATCAAATTGCTAATCTCGTTCAGGGTGCTGGCTACTATCTGCCTGGCATTTATCTACCTACCTTCACCCGCCACGTCTTTGGCGCTTCGGATTGGTTATCAACTCTCTCGCTTATGCTCTTGAATTTGTCTACTATGATAGGGCTCGTCATAATGGGCTATATGACTGATCGGTTAAACTCCCGGAAATGCATTGCCATGTCCGCTGTGGGTGCTACTCTCTCTGTCTTCCTTTTTTGGGGCTTGGCCGTACATGTTGCTGTCCTTTTCGTCTTCTGCATACTGTTCGGATTGTTCGGGGGTGGCTTTCCCGCGGCTTGGCCGGCTGTTATGAGAGAGACAGCTGAGAAGGCGGAGGCAAGGGGTCTCGGTCATGTAGATACTATGCTGATATTCTCTCTGTTTTGTGTTAGTAGAGGGATTGGAAACATCGTCTCCGGTCCTCTGAGCGAGGCGCTTGTTGATCAGATGCCTTGGGAAGGGGATGCAATTGGCGCTTACGGAAGCGAATATGGTGGACTTGTCGTCTTCTGCGGAATAAGCTCTCTCGTAAGTGGCATGAATGCGTTATGGTATCATCGTTTATAAGAGTTGGAGCATTGCAATGTACAAGGAAGTTGTTTGTACTGTAACCAAATCCATTTCCGTAACACAGAAGAGAACATAGATGTTCTCACATCTAGAACTATGTCACCTTCATGTGCTACGCGTACGAATGGCCGATGACAGACTAAGAGACTACAGCTTAGCAACCACGTATCTCTTCATAGCCGTCTGAGGCACTCGGCTACTTCCCAGTATTACAAACTATATCGTTTACTCCCACTAGACAGATTCAAAAGGGAAACATTGTGCGAAGTGATCCGCATCTAGTTAGTCATTGGATCGCTAGCATTGCGAGCATGAAAGCCTTGCAGCATGGGGGTCACGTAAGCAGGCGAACCGCACTCACATGGCTCCCACATCACCGATCAATCAATGCAGAGAATAGATAAAAAGAAAGGACAGTGGAGTTACTACGATTGGTGGTGTGGAACTAATTGCGGATCCGCGGGCCAGATATGACCTGCATTGCATACACATGCACGCTAGTGGAAGAGGGTTGTGACCATTGATACTCACGCGGTGACCTTCGTACTCAGTGGATGAGAGAAGGTTTCTGAATATGGAATGAATGGTATTAATGAAGTACATTGCGCTAAGTGATAAGAACATTCGCGTAGGTTTGCTATTGAGTACGTGGGTGGCTTCTTTGGGGGTATCATCCGATCTATGGGTACTTTGCTCAAGTGAATGGGTTTGCCCCCTGATGTCTTTCCTTCTAAGTGGTGACTCCGAATGCTCATGAGAAACGATGAAAGTAAAATGCAACCCAAAGAGTGGGCAACGCTAAAGAACGAAGGATTGTCCACCTCAGTATAAACGCCCGGAAAATCAAACCCGTCTATCAGTATTTTCAGATGTCGTTAAAGTCGTTATGTTTCGATTTGGCGATGCGCCTCTAGTAGGGATAGGCGAGTGTGACGTGGACTCGTCCACTAAACGGTGTCGTAGTCGCTGAGAATGTCCTCTGGGTCCTCTGGTGGAAGCATGTCGATGGTATCGCTTGTGCGTGGGCCAGTGTACTTCTTCCTTGCATCGGCGTACCACCAGACCGTGCTGAACAAGCCAATGAAGGCTGCCACGCAGATAGCGTAATTCATGTTGTCGGCTCTGACTGGCTTCACAGTTGGGAAGAACAGCACAACACTAATGAAGATGACCCATGTCACTGCGATCGCGTTGACCGGCTTGCTCCATCTACCCATTGTGTATGGTCCAGGATGGAAGATGACGGTGTTTTCATACCATCGGTGTGCGATGATGACTGCGATGTAACTGATGTCCAGAGCAGGTGCTGTGATGTTGAAAATAGCCGTGATGGTGAGGGTGCTTCCGATTCCGATTAAGTCAAGACAGCTGCAGAAGATGACAACCAGCCATACTGCATTGACCGGGGTGCCTGTGTACGAATTGACCTTACTCCAGAAACTATGCATAGTCAGCTCCGATATAATAGCGCCGATTGGGGGCGGTCACTTACCCCGAGAATGGGAAGGCTGCATCGCGGGAAAAGGCCCAAGCCATTCTCGCGTTGGCCAACATGGCAGAACAGCCGGTGAAGAATTGGACCAACATGACGAAGAACCACATGATGGTTCCACCTGTTCTGCCACCGGCATTAAAGAAGATCTGGGCGACGGGAAGACCAGTCGGTGTCGCCATAATCTCGTCGTAGTCTGACATGCAGAAGCAAAAGGTGACTGTTAGCATCCATCCTACGACACCGGACACGAGGATCGCCGCTCGGATCGCTACAGGGCCACGAATAGCGGCATCGTGCGTCTCTTCCGACATGCTGTGTGACACTGATTAGATTGGCTGATACGCAGGATTGTAGGGCTGACCTACTGTGTTGTGCCGTCGTAGTCTGTCATTGTCCATGCAACAGAGAGGAAACTGTGTATGGTTAGTGACGTGTCTGCACACATGCATTGGTTAGGCATACCCGAGAAGGAAGGAAAATCCTTTGCTTCCCCAACCCGAGCCGTCCATTACTGTCGTAAACACCCATTGCGGGCTTTGTTTGTTCGGTGTGAGGATGAGAAGAGCGATGCAGATGCAGATTGATGCAATGACTACTTATTGTCAGACTGTGCCGAGACTAGCTTTCCAGTCCACTTACTGTTGATAGGTGCAAACCATAAAATGATGCGATGTAGCCAGTTCGTGGGGAACGAGCAGATTGTGCCAAACATGCACAATACGAAGATGGCGAGAAGGACAGTCTGATATGCTTGCCTGTATTGATCGGTAAGCTGCTGCAGGTCGTACAAGCGGGGTATGTCTCACGGCTCAAAGGCAGCTTCCCCATTGTCTAGGGTATGCATGACGGCGGTCGCCAGTATCATCTGAGAGATTGTGTATGCCAGACTTGCCACGCCAGCTGCTTGACCAAGGAAGTTGCACCACCCAATGATCCACGCCCAGGCTGCGACGTGCTCAGGTGGTACAACATGTTTTGTGACATAGTACATTCCTCCAGCGGTTGGGTATGCGGATACCAATTCGGCAACTTGATGAAAACTTAGCTAAGGTTCCTTCGGGGCTCTGTCCAACATACCTGAACTGGCTATGCAGTATGCCATGACACTGCCAATGAACCAGGCCCATACTGCTGTCGCTGGTCCGCCTGAACTCATCGGGGCACCGAAGGTTGCAGGTACCGAGCCCAATACACCTAGAATTGAGATGGCATATGAAACAGTAGACCATCTTGAGAAATGTCTTTGTAGCACCTGTACACTGTTGGAAGATGCCTGAGTGGAAGGCTTGGAGCACTTACTGGAGTGTATCCAATGCGTACCAGTAGCCTGTCGTCGTCATCTGCGATTGTGGCCATGATGCTTTGATTTTGATTGTTTCCTGCCGCTTTCGACTGATTGGAGGTGGTAGATTGGAGCGCTCTTTCTCCAACGCGCGGCGCGCTCGATCCTAGTTCTTTGGAGTCTGGATTGAAACCCATGGTCAATAATCAACAGCTAAGCATGAGAGGTTTGAAGAGAAACAAGAAGGGTCTCGGCGGCGGAAGCGTAGAAGGAATTTAGAAGGGTGTAAAAGACGGTGGGCCGTAGGCGGAGACACACTAGGAGGATTGACAGCCACGGCATAGACCCACAAACCCAGCTACCGGGGAGTTGATACTCGAAGTGGAAAGGGTGGGTGGTCGGGTGAATGGTAGTAGAAACATGGGAGGCGTGTAGTGGGTTATATGATGTCCTGGCTCTGTGAAACCAACCATGCAGAGAACGGTGCCAAAAACGATCCAGTAGCATCAATTTGCGAAATGCAACCTACAGTCAGGGTAATAATTTCAGAGCATTTGCCATGATGACACGTGCAGAGTGTGGTGCTCCAGGCGTGAACGTGGGAAAAGGCAAGTAAGGAGTGGGACGACAGGGTGCGAAAATGCAGCGAATAGCATGCAATCAGCTTCTTTCCACAGACGGGCAGATCCTGGAGTCGCTGAAGCGATTGTGGGTTTACGGTACTGTCATTTGCGCACGAAGACTGGTGCCGAACGTTTGAAGGAAGTAGCGTGCTCGAGCCAAGAAGAGTGGTGCCGCTTCGGCGACCCAAAGTGGCGGGCCGTTTACCTCGCATTTCTGACTGGGGTATACTCAGCCCTGGGAACAATGTGTAGCCCACCTCATGAGACGCTTGTGACGCCTGTCAAAGCGGCGTGGGTGATTCTTTTGGTAGCTTGCTGTGATTTCTCGACTTGGTGTCGCGAAACACAGTACCAAGGTAGATTACTCAACGCGCTCGCCCACACCGATTTCTTCCTTAATGTCCGGGCAGGAAACTGCCGCGGTCTAACACGTTCTTCAGAAGCTATGACGCAGCCCGTGGAAGTGCGGCTTGTCTTGCGTGAGCTCACGAGCGGTACGACTCGGGCGTTACTACGGTCTGCCTGTAACCGGTTCCCCCTGGCTGTTCGTAAGAAATCTTCATTTAAGCGGTGAAGACGAAGAAGTTCATTGGCCAGCGCGGCTGTTATGATACGATTGACGCTGGCCGAGGAGCGTACCTAATGAGGATGATATCAAGAAATTTTGTAAGCCTCTGGCTGGGCTCTTGCGGAACCTAGACTTCGGAGTCGCTCCATGAACCGCGACGGGAGCTCTCATCCGTAGCCTTGATCCCTGACTTTCGCCTGAAACGCTGGCCGGTATTCCTTGGTTGTTCTGTACACTCGACGATTTACTTTGAAGGCAAAAGTCTCGTTGAAAGCTTATCGTAGAAATCCTCGCTGTGTAACGTTTCCTAGACGAGTAGCATAAGCGACACATGCTTGCGATGCGGCACACACGCGTCTTGCCTGTAACAACCAATGCACATGTAACACGAACCCAGCGAGATCGTCAACGGAGATTTGCTTTTGATTACCATTACGCTGGGCCTCTCCTACTTCGCAAACTGTGGTTAGTCGCACGCCTTCATGCGCGCCACAAATATTCGAGGGTCCGTTCTGAACAGCAGCACGGATCGTCTCTGCTGCAACCAGCCACGATGAAGGATGGATCCGCAATATCGCCCTAAGTATGCACATGGCCAGGTGATCATGATGATTGTACCCAGGCCAGGACACCAGATACTCGCTAGACGTCTTGAAATGTTGGCAAGATCCGAAAGAGCGGTGGAAGCTCGCGGCTATTGATCCGTGGACCTATTCCAGGGTCCTCCTGCTCGAGTAAGTCCGCCTGACACGGAGTACAGCACGAAGCAGAGCCGTTGGGCGAATCGTCAGAAAACCTTGGTCTTTAACCTTTGTCAAGCGCTCACGGTTGCGACGGAAGACGATGATGCGCCGTAAGATGAAGATCCGCCTAGGATTTCGCCATGGGATATACCGATATCGCTTGCAGCTGCCTCATCGAAGAAACGGTTGCACATCGTCATCCTGTGTCGGGCTGTCGGTCGTGTTAGCATTCAGTGGTTAGCCTGGTACGGCGCAGATGTGAGCCGGGGAAGGAGCAGAGCCGATGTTTAGGGGCCCACTGTGGGCATCATCGCATTGCTAGCTGCAGCGCCAGTCCTCATGCTACCACTTGCTGTTCACATCATATTGACCGCGATTCCAACCGCAATCGCATTAGCAATTGCCCTTTCGAAGCACCGCCGATGGTAACAAGAACAGACGTCAGAGGTGTTCCTGCATCATGCGCAAGCAGCGCGCCTTTCGTCCGGCCGTATACTGACTCGCCCTGCTTCTCAGAGCGAATCTGGCGTCCCTTCTAGAAGATACCTCTTCCTTTCAGCGGTTTCACAATAGCGCCGAAGCCATGTGCGGACCCGTCCGTTAGGCCGGCGATCAGCCTGGCATCTAAACTGGCGCAAGCCCACACTGGGCAGCTTCTACTCCCATACGGTGTACAATTTCTAATATAGTAACTTGAATAATTCCTGCTTGGACTGACCGGATAGCGGCGCTCTTTCCTACATGCTCCAGAAGGATGCTAGCCTCGTTCAACACCATCAATCTGGATCTGAGGTTTGCCTAATCTTCATGCAAGCCTACAGAGACGACAGCACATAGCGCTGATCAGAACTCACCGATCGTACAAGGCGCTACCGATTTGAGTCATCTACAACAGCTTTCGCCCACACCCTCGAATCCATAGTACAGCCGATATCGACAACGCAGAACCAAAACGAAGCAACCAATCCAAGAGTACCTTGTATTGCTGGCTCAAATAGGCTTTGCGTCCGTCTGTACCGTGGCGAGCGTGACCATATCCTATCCGGTACACGCTTCTGAGAAAGATGTGCAACCAAGATGATTCGAAAGCAGATAACCCAATGCGAATCAGGACTGAACACGTAAGACAGCGGATAAACGGCGGAATGGAGGTTCAGGACGCTTCAAAGCATAGAAAAGGAAACAAAGAAGGCCCGAGATGGTTGTACATCTGACCAGAAATCTGCGTCCACACCTAGGTTAAAAGGAAACGACCTGCCTCCGCGGAGTGAGATATCCGAAAGTAAGACGACAATGCCAGTTGGCCTCCCAGAGGCATGTGAAGTAGATACGCGAGCGTGTCTCCGACCGAGGTTGGGAGAGCTATCGCTTGTAAAGAAAAAGGAATAATTACGAGTCGTCCGCGGAACACAAGTTCAAGATAGGAAAACCACTTCGACATCCAGGACGGCGACATTGGTACAGCAGTGATGATATACCCGTCATGATAGACGCATGTTCGGTACGCTCGTTAGGGTCCTGTCGATTTCCTGGAATTCAACACACCTTGCAGGATGAGAGTCGTAGTGTGACGCTTCGTTCCCAGCGCATCGAGCAAGCGCACATCAACGAGGTTGCCAGCGCGACAAGCTCTACTAGGCCAGTGTATCGAGATCGTCTGGTGAACATTGAGGATCATGTGTGCGAAGTATAATACGGGCGCGAAGCTGACAGAGACAAGACTGTTTGAGATGTTGCAAAGATCCATTCATGTCAATGCAAGGACTATATACGATTGCGAATATTTACAGTGAAGTGTGTTTCATCTCAGGGATACTGATCAGCGAGTCACCCGTCTAGCAGGTGAACTTCTTTGGGCCAGGGATGGTGTAGGTGGAGGCCTTGTAGGCATCGTAAGTGATGCCAGCGTCAGAGCCCTTGTAGGCGCCGGGGAAGGAAACAAGACCACTGGGCTTTGTGCTTCCACCACCAGTGACCTTGAGCTGATGGCAACCAGGGTAGAATTGGGCACCAGGGTACTGGTACGCGGCATGTAGCGCAACAATTTCGTGGCGAACGAGGTAGTAGCCAGGGGCAATGCACTTGGGGATAGTGTAGGTGACGGAACCGCCAGGAACCTGGAGAGCGTCGGAGCCCCAGACATCTGAAGTGCCTTGACGGCCATCTTCCTGGACCTTGAACCAGACAGCACTGTCACAACGTTAGCACGACGAAAGTTGGACGAAAGAGAGTGTCACTTACGCAGACTCGGGCATCCAGTCGTTACAGCCAGTGTCGGGGCACTTGGCCATGTATGTGATGGTAGGACCCATATGGCTCTCAGGCCATAGCGTCCAGAAGAGCTCAACATCAGAACCAGCGGCAGCCTCAGCATGCAGGGCAGCAGGCTTGGAGCCGTTGATACCACCAGCAGCGTAACCACCGCATTGGATATCAGAGATGGCAACGTCCTCAACAGGTCCGTTGCCCTGGATGGGACGCGAGATACGCTTCACGTCGGTCATGTAAGGGTCCTGGTAAGGCTGGTAGAAGACGTATTCCTTGCCACCGATGGTAGCGTTGTTGACATAGCCGTGAGCTGCAACGGCAGTAGCGAAAGCGAGGGCGGAGGTGATGTACTTCATGGTGGAAACGTTCGATTCGAAGGACTTGAAGAGAGAAGTGAAAGTGTGTTGAAGATACGATCCTGCGTAATGAGCGTGGTATAAGCCGAAGAAGTGAAGGACTTTTTAAGTTGGAACAAAAGAGTGAATGGATGCAATGCGATCGGTACTGAGTGACCTGGATGCCGGAATAGATTGCTCGAGGTTGCAGCTCTTATAGTACACATGGTTTGCTCGGTGGTAATTACTCCACGACACAGGGCTGCTGTGCGTCACACAGGATTGTAAAATGTTTGAAACTTGCCATGGCGATGCATGCTGGAGGGCGATCATGAAGGAGGGTGCGTAGATTAATCACGGCACGCTAGCGACACATGGTGGTCTTGGTGACTCCACAGTTCCCCTTTGAGGCTTGATCTAGCCGTTGTCCCCGTAAAGGAACACGTTGGAAGTAAGCGAGATGAGTGTTGGTAGTAGAGTCTCTTGTCAGACGTCATATTTATCGAGTCCAAGCAAACATGCTTTTTGCGAGGAAACAGAATCAAGGGCGATACGCCACAGGGCGGCGGTTGCGGACGAACTAGAGTGGAGTCTCGACCGTCTTTGAAACATGGCGTGCAAAACATGTCAACGACGCTTGCGATTCACGATTGGTGGACATGAGTAGATGCTTGGTCGTTGTCTCAGATTAGAGATGGCATACACGTGATTGCGGATGTCGCTACCGGGTTATCCTGCGTCGTCGGAGAAATTAATTTGTATGTTATATAGAGAAAGCCGGGTTGCCGGTCGACATTGTGTCACGATGCCACTACCTGAATGCCGAACGCCTTAGATTGCTGCGGGATTGCTGCGATGCGGCCCGGGGGGTTGGGGATAGGGTTTGGAGCGGACGCCATGTTAGATTGCGATGCGCTGGACAAGATCTTGGCTTTGGCTAGAAGGTGTGGGCGAAGGAATCCGATGAAAGTCACAAATTTATGTGCATGGTCAATGTGAGGTCAGACACTCGGTGCTGCGTTAAGTATATAAGTAACAGTGTCGAGAGTTGCGTTGGGCTCATAAGGCAGCTGACTATCATACTCGTGCGACCAAGGCTTCGGTGACTATGTAGCACATTAGCAGATACAATGTTTGCATGACATCACTGAACACAGTCTTGGCTCATACTCATGAATGAAATGCAGAAGCATTCATAGGCATCAGAGAGTAAGTATTAACACAGCTGCATGAAGTAACCTGCAACCTATCCATGAACTCCGAGTTATGGCCGCAGACGTTGGAGTATGCCAACACCATGCCCTGAGCTCCAAAAAAAGATCGCCATCTACCCATGTCGTGATTTCTCTAATATCCAGTGGCACCCGGTGCCTTCTCATCTTTCTTCAAGCTGAGCAGTAGTTCTCGGAATCGGGCCTTTTCGCTACCTGATGCGCCGCCCTTGGTGCCCTTTCCACTCAGATCAACCAACTTGGCGATGCGCTCCCAGCTGGTGCCGCCTGCAGTGGTGTCGTCGCGGTTTGCGAGGAACTCCTCAGCCTCCTTTCGTGTCTTGGCAATCTCCTTGTCCTTCTTGTTGTTGTAGTTCTCGTAAAAGTCGTCAATGTTCTGCTGGGCCTCCTTGATCGTCCTCTCTTTGCGCTCGTGGGAAACCTCGTCGCGGTGCTGGATCTGGAGGTCGCGGCGCTCGCGCCATTCCCGAATGACGTCGGGTTCGGGTGAGTCTGATCGCTGTGGGGTGAAGGATGGGGCTGGTTGACCGGGGAGGAAGGGCAAGCTGGAGCCTGTGATGGTGCCGCCGGGAGCCATGTGCTGCTGAAGTCAGTAGGTTGCGCCAGAATATGGTTGTTCCATGGTCAGTCAGATCCCAGCTGGCAGAGGGAGTAATTGTACATCGAACATGCCAGATCGCATCCTTTCGCGGGCTGCTGTCAGGGAAGCAGACGGTGCTTACATCGTTGGTCGTGTCGATGGCGGGGAAAGAGCTCTCGAAGCCGCTCATCTCCTGGCCGCCCACGTTGGCCTGGCTGAAGTCTCCCCCAAGCAGGTCATCGTCGCCATCCTCAACCGTCGCGGCCCGGTCGTTTTCTGAGGCAAACTGGTCGGCATCGTCTCCGAGGAGAGCGCGTTCACGGTCCAGAAAGTTGCTGGCATCGTTGTCATCGCCGGCAATGTCGAAGTCTGCTGCATCGCCGCGCGCTTCAGTCTGGCCTGCGAGGTTTAGCATTGGATGCGGAGCTGCTTCGGGGGTTCAATGGCTGAGCTCACCAGCATCAATCTCGTCTAACGAAGGAAATCGGTCGGCCATTGTGAGGGTGGTGTGTGCGGTGGGTATCGTGAGAGGGGAGAATACAGAATTGGCGACAGTGGATTGCGTACAGGTGTCTTGTTGTTGCGTCAGGCACAGTTACCGTCCGTCACGGCCAGGGAGCTGCTTGGCGCGACCGAGCCACGTTTAGCCGCATACCACTTAGCGTCAAGAGCTTCCCTCACCTCCAGCTCTCTCTTCCATTCCCATCCCCAACACACGTCATCACTGTAGTCGCGAGCACTCGCAAAGCATATATCGCACGCTGAAGGCTTCATCAACACTGCTGCCATCACTTGCATCGCCGCAACTTAACTGTCGTACTAGTCGCGTGCGCGCCGTCTTTCAGTAGCTGGCTGCAGCTTTTATTCGTGAAGACTCTAATCATGGCTTTCACCGAGGACAGCCTCAAGGCAAAGCTCTCATCGCTCAATGAGACGCAGGACGCCATCTCCACCGTTGGTCAATGGATCCTCTTTCACAGGTAAAGCCTTCCATCTTCTGCCAAGACCACATTGTGAGGTTGGCGCAATCACTTTGTCTGCATCCATGTGCTTCACGCGACGGACTTATGCTAACCGCACGTGTACAGACGACATGCCGAGCGCATCGCCCAAGTATGGCTCCAACGTATGAAAGAGGTGCCGCCAAACAAGAAGCTGGTTCTCATCTATCTCGCCAACGAAATCACGCAAACCTCCAAGATGCGCAAGAAGGAGGAGTTTTTGCGCGCATACGAGCCCATCCTGGCCGAAGGGACGACAGTAGCCTACAAAGGCTCCCCCCACGAGATACAGAACAAGATTCGGAGAGTAGTCGAGGTTTGGAGGCAGCGCAATATCTTCAACCAGGCTGTACAGCAGGCAGTAGAGAGGTCAATAGACGACGTTGATCGCACCAAGTCTACGCGCAAACCTGCTCTTGGCGGATCGCTCTTCTCCAGCTCGACAGTTCCGCCTGAACTCACGCCTGTCGCGCCGCTGGCCACCACCCTCCAGAAAGCCGACCTCGCGACAAAACCCGCCGTCACCGCCGCCAACCAGGACTATGAGAAGCTCACCAACCCGAACGCTGCGATTCCATCCCCGCCCATGCACGCTGCAGGGCTCGCTGCGCTCTGTAAGAAGCTTGCGCTGGCCGAAGGTGCTGTCGCTGAGAGCATCAAGGCACGCAAGGCCCTGATCACCGGCCTTGAGCAACTCCTCGAGACGAACAAGAGGAAACTGGTTGACGAGGAGGCACAGGAGGCTGACCTGAAGACGCGCAAAGACGCTATAGAAAGCCGAAAGCGCGCCGTCGAAGAAGCCATCCTCAAGGGCTTGTCAGCGGCAGAGCAGAATAGGATCTCGACTGCGCCTCTTCCAGTTGCTACGACCTCGCCGGTCGCTGCTACCTTCTCAGCTGCGCAGGAACGCCCTGAAGTCGAGGAACTCACTCCTCCGCCTATGGAGTCCTTCACGCCTGTTGGATCCCCCCAGCAAGCCCCCGCACCCAGAAACGACCCCGTACCGGCCATCCGCGACGACGAAATGCCTCAACCCGTTGCTCACCCTGTCGTGCCAGAGACTGCCCCTGCGCCCGCACATCACACAACCCAGCCAGAGTATGCAACCGCAATTGGCGAGCTGAACCAGCACCCAGCCGCAGACCTCCTCAAGAGCCTGCAACACGCGCGACCAGGTGCCGAAGGTGGTGTCTATGGCCAGCAAGCGTATGAGAATGCGCACAAGAAGAGGAAGATGAGCAGGAATGCGGACGATGACTTTGCCGCATTCGCTGGCGACCGAGACATGGCCGGTATTGACGACAACTTTGCCGAGCTGATTTAGGAAAGCTGTTGTCTCAGCATGGCCAGAGGAGTTGGTTGTTTGTAAGCATATCTGAGGCAACGAATTAGACGTACGGATAGCTATAGGGGAAAAGTCAAAAGGCGCACACATGTAGCTCAGAGCACATGGCCATGTCGAAAATTGTTATTCAAAGATACCAGGATCCATCATAATGTACAATTACAGCATTCATGCTACCCCATATGTCCGTCGTCATAATTCATTCTAGCATCGCAAGCCGTCAATAGGCGCGCATCTCACGCCTGTCCTGGCATCTTCCTGTTCTTCTCAATCTCGCCCATAATCTGCTGACCCTCCTCGGTAGTTGCGTCAATAACGCCCTCCTCGAGGCTCAGCATGCCACCCTGACCCAGCTTCTCTACCACCTCTTCCGCCTCATCCACACTCATCTTGGCTAGTACCTTGTTTACCTCGTCCAATTTCCCGCTCTCAAGCGCTCGCTGCAATCCTGGTGGGAAGCTTTCGAAGATCTGCCTTGCTTGCTCTTCTGCCTCTTTTTCTTGGGGGTCTGTAGCAACCGACTCCTTGGGCGGAACAGAAATGTTGATTTGCGTGTTGGGGTCTACGGCGTGGAGTTGGATCTGCTCTACACCTGCGCCTTCCGACTGTGGGTTCTCAGCGCGTTCTTTCAGGATCTCAGCAGCGCGTGTCTTGATACGGTGGTATGTAGAATCCACATCGTCATTGAACATCTTGCCGGCCTGGTGATCTTTCGTTTGTATGCGCTTGAAGAAGAGCTCCACGCCTTGCCGGCCACCAAGTTGACGGCAGTACTGCAGCAGAAGACCTTGGTGCACGCATTGTCTAGCGTGTTTTGGCTTGCCATCGAGTTCGGAATTGAAGGCTTCGACAAGGAGTCCGTCGGTCTCTTTTTCGGCCAGGATCTCTGGGTGCGCCATCAGGAATTGTAGACATGCATACCAGTCTCCGACTTTTATCTTTGCAAATTGCTGCGCGAGGGGTGAGGCGGTGATGTCGTCGTCGTCATCTTCCGGGGAGGCTTCAACGACGCTCCCCTCTTCGATGTCGCCATCTGCGCCCGATGATTGACCTGTGTCTGTCCGGGTGGCTGCAGGCCGTTGCGGGTTGTTAAGCAGTTCGACTGTGGACTCCTTCTTCGCTATTGTCGAAGACGACGCGGCGGCGGCCTTCTTCTTCTGCTCTTCTTCCGCCTTCTTGACGTTGGAGTAGCTGAAGCCCTCGTGGATGTCATCGCTAGTAATGTGCTTCTTGTCCTCCTTTTCCAGCTCGTCCAGCTTTGCCAGCAATTGACCCTGGAGATCTTGTATGCGCGCCTTCTCCTTCTCCAACCCTTGTATGAACAGTGTGTACCGTGGCTCGTCGCTCTTCTGCTCGTCAATGTCCTTCTTGACCGCGTCTACTAGACTCGCCATCATCTGTGGGTACGTGGGCTTGTCCTTGATATGCTCGTGAACGCCCTCTGGTGGTGGTGGCGGCCGATCTGAGCCGCCGTCCTTGTCGATCTTCATGTCCATCATGCTCTCCATCATGGCCTGGAAGACGAGCTGGTCGTCATTTGCGCCATTTCCCTCGGCCTGCTTGTCCTTGTGCGACTTGAGCGCGGTGAGGAGACGGTCGACGCGTTCGGTGAGGCCATCGTTGATGATGCGCTCATACTTGAGGGTGCGTATTTGGTGGCGGCGATGGTCGCGTTCCTGGTGTATTTGGGCTTGCTTTGCGCGAATGAAGGACTTTTTGTCCACGTTGGGGTGTACTTCGATGTCGCTGTCGTCAGAGAGCTCCAGGGCGTCCTGATGCGATGTCAGAAGCTGCTGCCGCGGAATCACAGAAGCGCATGACTCACCCATTTGCTGTAGTTGATCACCATCTTGGCTGAGATCTGGGTCGTGTGCTACAGGTCGGTGCTTGTGTTGCTACTCGAGGCTGCACGGTGTTTAGTACGATTGCGGGGCTGAAGTGGCATGTCGCGTTCGGACCACACTTCGTCATCGAGAATCTTCGACCAACTTCACTTTCACTCCATGTCATCCTTCACGCAGCGCTGCTATCTCCAGCAACGTCTCACTTCGCAGACAAAATGTCACGGGTACAGAAATTCGGTGATAGACCCGTATCTCAAGTGCAGCCTCGGTTGGACCATCTACTATCTTTGTGTCGGTCTCGTACGCGAACTGGAAAAGTGCCTCCGGTCCTTCCTGATGATCAACTTTGAGAAGCATCTCCTGGTTTTTGGCTTCCCTGAAGTTTTGCGATGCCTCCAGGAACACTTGCTTGCAGCACTGTATCAAATAGGAAAAGTAAACATCCCTTTTAATAGGAGTACTCCTTCGTATTGCAATAAGGCATATTGAGAGCTGTTTTGATATAAACAGAGAATCTAGAAGATTACAATACGATTAATTTTTGCAGGTTTTCTTGTTAGGAGATGATATAGGCTATAAGGTAGAGCTTGTTATCTCTGTACCTGTCTAGTTTTTTTTCTTGTATAGGTGCAGAACAAAGAGCAAGGCGATGGCCGTAGTCGATAGTGACATCCAAGCGTGGCAGGCTTTACTACCAGATAGAGCTGGTATGAGACCTTGGTTGAACTGGTTTGTTGGTAGCTTTTTTGCAAGGGTTAGGCCTGGGATTGGCCATGACTGCAAAGTTGACAAAAGAAGTATCACGAAGGGTACAGTCGTAAGCATGGCCAAAATTGGAATGCTTAGAGTACGTTTTACTCGATGGTTGGCTATGTTGTGGCTGAGGTATGATCATCTTGTATTGCAAAATCGCTCATATATATGCAGCTCCGATGGTCACTTGCAACCACTAAAGACGAAGTGAAAAGTGCGCCGGCGGGTGTGTTTATGTTCATGATATTGAATGATGTTGCTAGGACATGAAACTTCAGGTATAGTTGACGGCCGGGAATAACTTGTAAGAGCGGTACGCCGAGACGTGCGTCTGCATTGAGTAAAACTTGCTCTCGAAATATGGTACCTGTTGCTAACATTCATCCCATATTATCAAATCACCAGTAACTATAGAAACAATCGAAGGCAAGAGCTGAGGTAAAAAGTTGTCCATGAAGAGGATAATCTTTCACGTTCCAGTAAGACATCCAAGATACCTGAAATTAGGATGTGCTACACGCACTGATCAAGTTGAGTAATCGTCAAGGGTGGGGAGCTTCCCAGAGTCACTGTAAAATGAGCCGCATCCTGAACGCATTGATGAACACGGGTTGGCGAATAGTGGTGTAGAGATACGGGAGATGGCTGGAGAGAACTATCGGAGAGGTGCGATGACACGTCCCGGTCCTCGGAACGCTAATCAACGCGCTTGTCACTCAACAGGCAGGAGAAAGCCCACATCAAGCTTTTTGGCATCCGGCATCGAAGACTTGTCAACGGCAAGCTCCAAAAGCTTATCTTTTTCTCCAATGACAGTCACACGTGCGATCTTGCCGCTTCCGCCCCTGCGTTCATGTTTGTCTGACGGCGTGGGTGGCGCAGCCGACGCGATCTACATTCGCGTACCTGCCGTCAAGGCTGTATAAGAAGACGACAGCCTACTTGCTTACTGCCGCGCACTGCCATTCACTCTATTTTGACAATGCGGTCTTTTGCCTTTGGCGCTTTCGTCTCCATAGTAGCGCCTGTGTTGGGCTGCGAAGGTCATCACAGCTGCTACGGACCGTTGAAAGACGATGTCGTCCTGACCAGAAACGTTCGACGCATGCAACCGGACGCGCAGAACGCGACCACAACACCCAAGGCGCCTCTCGAATGGGGCCAAATCAACTTTATGCATACTACCGACACTCATGGATGGCTTGAAGGCCACATCAAGGAGCAGAATTATGGTGCGGACTGGGGTGACTACGTTAGCTTCACCAAGCACATGAAGCAGAAAGCTCGGAGTCTCGGTGTCGACCTGCTTCTTGTAGACACAGGGGTTAGTGTCTCTCATGATGCCCTGGCGACGATCAGGGCCACGCACGTGGTTGAGAAATATAGCAATTCCACTAACATACGACAGGACCTGCACGATGGTGCAGGATTGAGTGATGCAACGTCTCCCAATGGCAACATTTCGAACGTTATCTTCGAAAATGTCGACTACGACTTATTGACCATTGGAAATCACGAGCTCTATGTTACCGAGATCGCCTACGAGACCTTCAGCAACTTCTCCAAGGTCTACGGAGACAAGTATCTCACCAGCAACGTACAGATCATCAACCCAGCTACTGGCCAGTTCGAGTACATCGGATCTCGTTACCGTTACTTCACCACCGAACAGGGTAATTTGAATGTCTCTGAGAGTGGCTGAATGCTGATATAGACAGGGCTCCGAATCATGGCTTTTGGTGTTCTCTTTGACTTCACTGGCAACAGCAACGTCTCCAAGGTTATCAAGGCAGCCGACATGGTGAAGCAACCGTGGTTTCAACAAGCCGTGAATTATACCGAGCCGATTGATCTGTTCGTGATCACTGGTCACAACCCGGTACGGACAAGTGTCTCCAGCAGCACGATGGGCACTGTCTTCAAGGCTATTCGCAGCATCAAACCAGACGTGCCTATTCAAGCTTTCGGTGGACACACGCACATCCGAGACTTTGCTGTATACGACAACAAAGCTACGGGACTTGAGTCTGGTAGGAACGTGTGACAAGTTCTGATGTACTTATCTAACATCATTTCAGGTCGTTACTGTGAAACTCTAGGTTGGCTCGCTATGTCCGGTATCGAATCGAAGACCTGCAAAGCACAACACAACCCCAAGGGTGTACCAAATCCTACTCGTAGCGCGGTAGTACCAGCGAGTACAGGGACTGCATCTGCCAGTGCGCATCTGCCTACATCTTCTTCAAACTCCACAATCCGCTACGCTCGGCGATATCTTGACTGGAACCGTAACACGTTCGCTTATCATGCTGAGAACAGTCAACCCTATACCACATTTGACACATCTGCTGGCACTAGCATCAGTGCCGAGATCACTTCAGACCGAAGCAAGCTCAATTTGACCGATTTGTACGGGTATGTGCATTGACTATTGGCACGATCTAAGACGTCGACTAAATCTCAAACAGTTGCGCACCAGAGACATACTGCCAGTACTGCAAGCCTTTTCTGGCTGAAGGTAACATCTTTGGACTGCTACAGACTGCATTGGCTACAGTCGTCGTGAACGAAACGCGCAAGGATGTTCCAAGACTCATCATTATCAACACTGGATCTGTTCGCTTTGACCTTGCCAAAGGTCCCTTCACATACGATGACTCTTTCATTGTATCTCCCTTCGATGATGCCTTCCAGTTCATCCCCGATGTACCCTACGAGCAGGCTTCTCAGGTACTTGGTATACTGAACGCTGGTGCCTTCCAGAAGAAGAAGCGGGATCTTGAGACCGCCGACTTTGGATTCATCCCCATCCTCGCAGACCGAGACACCTGCCTCGACCCGCCGCTCACTCACCACTACGAAGGGTTTACCCGCCGATCGAAGCAAGGTGGACGTCTTATCCGCCGCCAATCTACTGCTCCTAATCCAGGTTATACGACAAAAGACGACTTCGGTACCGATGGAGATGATACAATACACTCGGCTATCCCAGACTACTCGCAACCCAACGACCTTCAGGCCAATGGCTCTTTTCCGCTTGATGGATCCATGCCAAAGACCGTTGATCTTGTGTTCTTGGATTTCATTGCTAGCTACATTGTCAACGCTCTAAACCAGCCAGATGTTGGAGGAGACTTCTCGCTCAGTCAGGTATCGTACTACATGGACAAGAGCTTTACTACCAACAGCTACCTACCAGCGTATGCTAAGATCGCCTGGCAGGCGAATGTACCAAACTGCCCTGTCGGAGAGGGAATTGGTGCCTCGTAATGTACAAAGTACTAACCGAGATATTACTGTACTTGTACAACAGTGTATGGAATGTGAACCGTGAGGAGATCGTCAGTATAAGAATAGCCATAGCAATGTCAAACCAGCGCTTCCGCATGTGTTACAAAATACAACCCCAGGCCATGCTTCTCGCAAGATGAAGAAGACGTCAAACCAACTACTCAAAGTCTGCGCCATTACCCTTGGGGCTTTTTCGGGCTCATGACACGAAACCTTCGATCCTTTTGTGGGATGATCACTCGCTGTCAACGAAAGAAGTTAAATCGCAAGGCGACGAGCTCCTTCGTGCAGTGCGCCATACTTCTCTGAATGTATTCCAATATACTATTCGGCATGAGCCAAGGTTCATGAATCCTCTATCAATGAACAAAAGGCCCTTTCAAGCTGCCGAAAGACCCGAACTCCTCCAATTCTAGATATCGTCAGGAAACTCCCAGGGGTTTTTGCAGCAAAAGACAAAAAGAAGGTTAGTGTGACGCGCTAACGACGCGAGCACAGTCCACCCGCCTGGACAAGAACCTGAGGCAAACAGAACCATTTCTCTCACACTACCCGTTTGAGAGTTCATCCCGTACCAATACTCCGCTGTCTTATCGCTCAATGGACCTATGACAGCTGTAGCGCATGCAGCATGCGCCACATGCACAGCAGACTAGGCCCGACATGTGAGTATGCGACGCGAACCACGGGCCGAGGAGCTTAGGCCTACCACGCGTGGTGCAGCTTTTCTCTACGAAAGCAACCTGCCCACGGCAAAAACGCAGGTACCGTGTCTGATTTCTATAGCAGACTGAAGCTAGCGTTGCTTGGCTATGCTGGTGGTGCAATGAGTTGAGTTTAATAATATGGCTGATATCCGATCTTCGTAGGGGTAGGTATCTTCCGTTTCCTCTTTGTGGATTCTCTCCACAGGTTTGCTTCTATATCTTCGTCGTTTACACTCGCTGGCGAGGGTTCTGAAGTTCGGTATACGCTCCTTGACTGCCGTTCGTTTCGTTATATCTTTTAATACTCGTCTTATCGTTCTTGTGCTACTTGGGCGTCATTTCCTACAGATATCTTTGCAGATCACAGGCACTCCTTCCACTCTTTACTTGACAGGCTTTACGCACGCGATATGCAACTCTCTAGCCTTCGTGGCACTTTGGTGGTTTTCTTAATCGCATACCTTAACACCGATGTTGCTGCGATCTCGAGAGATGATCTCGAGACACACCGGCTGCTGCGAGCGGCTACGAAACGGTCAGACCTCTACAGGAGAGGCGTGAGGATCACCAAGAGATTTGAGACCGAATTGTCTTACGTTGAGAGTATGCTGGAGTCGTCACGTCCTTCCACAATATCGCTAATAGTGCGCTAGATGAGAACGTCTGGAATGACGAGTCTACATTTGCTTCACAGGTCAAAGTCAGCTCGCAGAAACCTCTGCTCAATTTGGAAGAGCATGAACACCATCTGCAAGATGTACAGTGTGACGACGACACGATGAAACTGCACTTTGTAGATACTTCCTCAGCACGAGATGCCCGATCGGCTTGTCATGGTGCTCATGGAGGCCTAATTATTACGTCACATAAGAGCTGTAACAAGGAAGGTGAACGATCGGTATATCAGTAAGCTTCTGACAAGTATCTCAAAGACTTTCTCTGATGATCCCAGGGTATATGATGTGTCATTCGCTAAGGATGGAGAAGCCCTTGAGCTATCCGTCTCGAAGACGACATGGCAAGCAGCATTTGACTACGTGGACATCTCATTTGGTCACACTACGGAGAACCACGTATACCGGCGCCATTCCGACTTTACGAGGCTCCGCCGCAAGCGACAGAATAGGATCGACATACCTGCAGACACTCCCGACGATGTCAACACTGTTGCCTTTGACCTGGGATCAGAGCTTCTCAACAAGACCTTCGGCCTTGAATCCTTCTTGTCAGCGATTTCTCCCGGCAACCCAGTGCCCGAATCATCGGTACCAATTGAGATTGGATGTAAGAGGTGTACGACAAGTGGACAGCTCGCTCTTACACAGGGCGCCTTCAAGATTGACGCTTCACAAATTGATCTGATTCCGGACACCTTCGAAGGAGGAGATGATGGGAAGGAAATCACGAGTGTGATTACTGGTGGCTTCGTCGAGCTTGTGGCTACTGGTGTTGGTGCACGACTTGAGTTGTTTGCCAGACCAGTCAGCTCTGGTGAATTCGAGATCACCTTGTTCCAGGTTCCAATTGCTGGTTTCGTGATTCCTGGCGTTGGCAAGGCTGGAGCTATCTTTGAGCCAAGGATTGCGTTCGACTTTGAGCTGAGCGGTACACTCGAAGTCAACTACGGGCTTGAGGTCACGGTATGTATAGTCTTCTGGATAATCGTGGCCATTTGATACTGACGTTATCAGGTTCCTGATGGTTCCAGCCTCCGAGTGGAACTTACGGATCTTGCCAGTAGCAGTCTCACTGGTTTCCAGGAGTCCAGACTCACTCCGTTGCCTGTCGAAGTCAATGTGACTGATGCAGAGATTCTACTCGGTCTCGCCTTCGTACCTTCGATACCGATTGGGTTCGAATTCCTGGATCAGCTGAAGGCTGAAATAACACCTTCTTTGCAGTTACCCCGTCTGGACGCGAAGCTATCGAGCAAGATTGCAGAGAACTGCGGTAATGGCAGTAACAACACTCATTCAGATGCGCCATTTGCGAACCACACGGCAGGACTATCCCCCGAACTCATCAAATTAGGCCCTCTGGCCTTGGTCGAAGCAAACGTCTCTCTTTCGATCGATATCGCTCTAGACGTTTCCTTGCCACCCCTTCCACCACCTTTCAATGCAGTTGGAATTGAAGAGAATATTTTCACGGCAGTCTTCCCTTTGTTATCGTCCTGCGCATCGCCCGACGATGCTTTCAACAACGCTACAGGCGTCGTAATCCCTCCCTCAATGGCTAGCCACAACGCCACGGCACCGATGCTGAACGCTACCATGGGAATGGCGCGTGCTGATAACACAGCCGCACTTGTCAGTGAAGAGGCGGCGGCTCCGACACTTGACCCGAGCATCTCTTTTATATTCGCTAGTGATGTGGTGTCTTCGACTTCGGAGTTGGTTGCTACTTCGACGCCGATCAGCACTATCTTGTCAGCAACCTCTCTCACAAGTACTACACCGACGCTGATAAGTAGCACGAGGTCTAAAACCTATCTTGCAAAGACTACTTCGACACGGGCAAGTTATACTGCTTACACAATTTCTTCACTGAGCACTACTTCTACAATAGTGAGCGAGACAGTTTCCACGCCTTGCACTTCTTCTCTGTTATACCCTACTTCGACGATTGCGATCGAGAAAACCTCTACTACTTGTACTACTTCTCTAAAACCCACTTCGACACTGATCGAATACACTGTCTCTGCGACATCATCACCATGTACTACTACATCGACAGCGGCCTATGGCTACACCACATCGTCAACGTCCCCTCTGGAGACTACGACAACGCCATGCGACACTACTCGGACGAGTCTTACCACAAGAACAACTTACATCACTGTGCCTGAGTCTATAGCGACTTCGACCCCTTGTTCGCTTACATCAACCCTTACGACGAATAGCTCGACATTTTCGGAATCGCAATATGCCACTGTGCTCCCGGTTTATTCCACAGAAACATCGGTTGAGTCCGCATCGCCGACTTCATCTCCATGCCCATCTTCATCGTTCATTCCTGCTTATAACACCTCAAGTTCGGCAACTCCAGTTTCGTCATCTGCAGTATCGGTTACACCAATTGCATCCACACCCATCATACCTGAGAACCTGCCTCCACCAGCACCGGTAGTTACCATGACGGTTGGGTTCTTAGTCCCAAGTAATGGCACCGCCGCACCCAGAAATCAGACAGGCCTCCCAGAGTTTACTGGAGCTGCGACAAGGGTGGTGTCTGTGTCCAAGACAGAGGTCATGATGGGGTGGTTGGTTGGCGTAGTCGGCTTTCTAGCCGTTGGAGCACTGTTCTAATCTCAGTTCTTTTCGACCTGTCAAATAGATACCCCTCTGCTTGACTTGCCCACCATCCTGCTCTGCTTTGATCTTTTGCCCGTTGTAAGCACAAGGATTTCTCTTGTAGTGCTATAGGATTCTGATTGACTTCTGAAGCTTCGCAATTGTAGCCAATATGTCTTTGCGCCGAGACACTACATCCGGTCTGTATATGTCCACAGAGATTGGAGCTGAGTATATGCCTGCCTCGTGTACGATTAGTTTTATCAATCATTTCCAGAGCAATATCTGCTTCCCTCGAAAATACTGGTCCACTCTACTTGCTCTCAAACCGCGATATCGTGATTCATCTCGCCTGATTGTTTGTTTCTCTTTTGTGGTGAAGACAAAATTCGCCTGCAAAAAGACATCCCGCAACCTACGCCGACTTCATTGGCATCTCTGTATCAAGCCTACGCCATCCAAAATATGGCAATGTGGCTTGCAATAAAGAGCTTGTTGTTTCTGTCTGTTCGGGCTTTCCCACTGTGAGGTGCTTCCACCAATCTGCGCTCTGGCTCATACGACCACCAGCCATCTGCGATACTGAGCCTCTCGCAAAAAGAAGTATACAGCATCACAGTCATGCCAGGATGCTGCGATTCCAAAAAGAAATGACTCAAGCGAGGCTCGAACTCGCGACCTTTCGCGTTGGACATTGTGAATGTGAGGCGAACGTGATAACCAACTACACCATCGAGCCGATGTTGGATGTTGAACGAGCAAATTAGAATGAATATGTTTCGTGGTAATAGAAGGCGGCGAGCAGGCTGGGAGCAGCACGGTGAGGCTCAGTGCGGGGCATCAGGGGTTCGAGCTCGTGTAACTCTGTCGTCCCTCACAAACGCGAAATGGCTGTTCCAATAAACGTTTCTGTACAAGCCGAGGTATTTTCCATCTTGATATTCTCGATGACGTGATGCGTCATCTGTGACCGGACGTAGCCATGGTAATATTGCGTTTGTATGGCCAGCATGTTGTGTAAGGCCCTTCCACAGGGCGTTGCTTACTCCACACTCAACCCAGTATAACATCTGACAAGGTGCTTCCAATCTTGCAAATCATCTTCGTTTCCAGGCTTCTCCTGAGGTGTACCCTAGTCTGCAATGTCGACGCTCAAAGAACAGCTGCCATGGACGTCGTCGCCGCTAATCATGAACGCGCCTATGGCGGGGTTCGCAGGTGGTAAACTCGCGTCGGCTGTAACGCTCGCGGGTGGCCTTGGTATGATCGGAGGTCTGTTCAACATGGAAGACGTCAAGAAAGAGCTGCGTACTGCCGCAGAAGCCTTCAAAGCCAAGCCTGACCTCTCGACATCGCGTACCCTTCCAGTTGGTCTCGGCTTCCTCCCTTTCGTGCTAAAGCTGCATGACATTCTCCCAGTAATCGAAGAATTCAAGCCTGCCGTGGTCTGGCTATTCGTTCCGAAATCATTAGACGACTTCGCGGAATGGGTGTCGGCGATACGCAAAGTCTCACCGGAGAGCAAGATCTGGATTCAACTCGGTAGTGTGACAGCAGCTCTTCACGTCGCGAAGATCGCGCAGCCGGACGTTCTGTGTCTCCAAGGTGCGGATGCTGGGGGTCATGGCTTTGAGAAGGGTGCAAGTATCGTTTCACTGTTACCAGAGGCGTCGGATGCACTTGCCGCGGGAGGCTTCTCACGTGTGCCCATCATAGCATCAGGCGGTATCGCTGACGGGCGCGGCGTTGCTGCCGCACTCACACTGGGTGCTGAGGGCGTAGTGATGGGGACGCGTTTTCTGGCTTCGGAAGAGGTGAACGTACATCCCGTGTACCAAGCTGCAGTCCTGGAAGCACAAGATGGCGGTCAAGTGACGACGCGTTCGAAGCTGTTCGATCAGCTGCGCGGCCCCAACATATGGCCAGAGCTGTATGATGGACGCGGCTTGGTAGCCCAGAGTCATCGGGATTTTGCGAGTGGCATGAGCCTAGAAGAGATACAAAAGTTGCACAACGAGGCTGTTACAGGCGAAGACAAAGGATACAAGACGGGCTTGCAAGGGCGCGCGGCGATTTGGGCTGGCACTGGTGTGGGTTTGGTCAAGGAAGTGCAAAGTGCGGGAGAGATTGTGCGGAAGGTGCGACAAGAAGCGAGAGATATTTTGGCCAGGGTGGCAAAGCTGTAGTAGGAAGGAGTGGTGGTGTGTGCGGAAAACTACTCCATCACGGCATATATTCATTCTAATTTGCTTATTCAGCATACAACATCGGCTGGATGGTGTAGTTAGTTATCACGTTCGCCTCACATTCAGAGTGACCAACGCGACGGGACATAGTAACCGTCCTGCATTCTAGCCTTAACGACTACTGAAAACTCATACCCAGAATCCACGGCCTTCTCTTCTCCAAATCCAAGATCATCTGCCCGAACAGCCCATTCGCCCAGCTGAACCACTGCCGACTCCACACTGCTTTATCCCTCGCATGCACGCTCTCATGCATGAGACCCAAGCCATCCGTACTCTGCACTAGCCACATCAAATTCTGAACAATCTCCGTGTCGTCTTCACTAGTCAATATTGTCATGATAAGCGCCATAGGCCACGGTCTGCCAGGTAGTGTATGCGGACTCCCAACACCAGTGATTACAGGTCCGACAGCATAGTACGGATTATCCCTGCTCAGAATCTTGCGTCGCGTGTTCTGGTAGATGGGGTCGCGCAGCGTCGTATAACCAAGAAAAGGAGCTGAGAGAAGAGAGGGCACATTGGGATCATCCATGATATTGACAGAACCGTAGCCGTCGACTTCGTAGGCGTATATTTTGCCATAGGTGGGGTCCGAAACTATTCCGTACTTTTCTATGCCGCGATTGATGGCCGTACTCAAGGCTTGCATGCGTGCTGTTAGGCCGCTGGTGCGGGGCATG
This sequence comes from Alternaria alternata, assembly GCF_001642055.1. Lineage (NCBI taxonomy): Eukaryota > Fungi > Ascomycota > Dothideomycetes > Pleosporales > Pleosporaceae > Alternaria > Alternaria alternata. The sequence goes on from NW_017306209.1 coordinate 549,214, forward strand.
ATTCGCGATGTTATTGTTGAAGAGGTGTTGAGGGCGGACGAAAACATCATGTTGGAAGGGATAAGGTACTGGTATGTACACGCATCGTCGCTGGGGCGGTGGAAAGAGCGTATGAGACCAATGTTTCCTCTGTGAGGACTGCCATTACAGTTGTTGATTGGAGTGCCGCCGTAAGGTGCGCAGTAGGTGTAAGGGGTATGTTGCCATTCGCCGTCTTCGGTGTAGCTGTCTATAGTCATGCTTTCTGCTGTTTCAAGCACGACTTCAACGGCTTTGGTCCAGTTACTGGAATTCTGGAAGAAATCATAATCCCTTGTTGCAGTCACATAATCGACAGAGAGCTGCAGGAACGAAGCCAGGGAATCTAGCTCCCATTGGCAGGAAAACACTTTGTAGTAGTCGAACAACGGTGTGATGCGGTCGCTATTCAGACTGCTTTTGTGTACGACGCCACTTTCATCAGGCGCTTGGAATGCATTGCAAAACGCATTCTCGAGGATGTAGCGTGCTTGCAGATTGATGGCGCCTCGAAAAAGACTGGCCAGGCTGTCTGGGCTGTCGTCTTTCTTCAAGACGGAGACGTATGCTTGAAGCTGGTTTGCCGAGTCGCGCAACCACATTGCTTCGATGTCGCCGGTAATGACAAAAGTCAGTTCTTCCGGTTTCATGCTCATGAGCGGACCTTCAAGCTCGTCTAGGTTACTCGTGGTGTTTGACCACCCTCGCCATTCAATCGTCGTATCTAGTGTACTGGGCCAGGAGTTTTCGAAGATCTGTGGTCGAATCAGCATGAATTGCAACACAGTGGCGGTGCTCGTACGCGAAAGAGATCAACATCTTTGATTACACCTCTCAACCTTTCAATCGTATCCTCAACCTGTCGCGAACGAAATGTCCGACACGGTACAATCGGTCTGGCGTAGCTTAAGTTCCATGTTCCTTCTGTGTAAGGCTCATGGTAATGGGCGGCGTAATTCTGATAGAGTGGACATTGAGCCAATGACAGGGATGGCAACAGAAGCGAAACGCAGGGAAGCAGGATCTTTGTGGTTGACAGCCACATGGCGTAGACGGCGGGCCGATAGTCGCCTGGCAACCTAGTAATACGGTACAAAATGGACAACAACTAAAAATATCGCCGACACGTTAAGGAGTAACTGATCGCGTGTGGTGCTCCTAGTGAAAGGTGTTCAAGCAGAGCCAAGCCGGCACGAGCCACAGGTGGTCGGCCGCGACGGCTAGCAGCGTGCTACTAATATGGACCGTGTACAAAAGGAGCAATCGCGATACGAAAGCGTCCCTCACGGAAAGAAAGACGATTAATTGCGGAGTATACCCACTACCGAGGCAGTCCAGAGTATTTCATTTGTATAGATTGCATGCCAAGAATTTCCTAGTCAAGACTACGGAAACTCTGCACCCCGCTCGCGAAGGCCGAGCCACACCATCTCATCAACCTTTCACGATAGCTCTTACTCTCTTCCTCTCCTCAGCATCCAATACCCAGGGTATACCTGACTCGCCTGACGTGTCATCCGCCACTTCCGCAAATTCGTCGTCCTCCATGTTTAGAATCAGAGTCATCTGAGTACTCTTTTGGAATGCATCGCGAAGTGAATACGCGCCACCGCTTGTAGCGGCTGTGATAATACCAGCAACGTCGCGCTCGAGCCTAACAGCACCCAGCTCGTTGACTCTACCGTAGTAGCTTTTGATGCGCTTTTCGAGCGAAGATGCGAGAGAGTTCAATCCCAATGCCAGGAGACGATCAAAATTTGCCGAGGTCAAGATACGCTTGATAGGACGGATCACGACTCCCCAACCGCGGTCAAAACGCGACTTTACCACATCGACATCGTCCTCTTCTTCATCCTCATTTTCGCCATCCTCGGGGTCGTACTTTATGTCTCGGAACGCTTCAGCCAGGATCGGTCGAATGCGAGGCTTGAGGACGTTTGAGAATAAGACAGTGATGCCATCGTTGAGCAGATCTCCGCTCTTGGATGCAAATGACTTTTCCATTGCTTTCAGTGTGTTCTCAACGAATATAGCGTCGTGTCCGAATGGAAAGAGGTCGTGCAAAGGTGATTTTGTATCCTCTTCGCCAGCTTGCGAGTGACGGCCGAGCTGCTGCGAGACTATTCGTTTGACGTAGTCGTTCGCAATGTCCAGGTTGTTGATGAGCACCAAGAAGGCAATAACTTTGTCTTCGGGAGGAAGACCGCCCTGAATAACGGGCTTGGGGTAACTTTCGTCACGCATTTTCCGTTGTATCATACCGATAAACTCTGCGCCCAGGATATGGCTTACCGCAGGCACGACACTAGAGACGACGGCACGTTGCGAGGTTGCCAGGGTTCTCTGAATTACCTGATTGACAATGTACATGACATCGTCGACTGCGGAGGTGATGAAAGGTGGGTTGGACCCAAGAGGTTTGGTTGGATTCAGCGTGAGATCTGCTGGCGCTTCGTCCAACTGAAAAGCCTTCTCCACCGACCTACGAAAGAAAAAGGTTGTCATGGCATTGACAGGCTCGATAAGATGGCTGTTCACTTTCTTGTGGAGATTACTGGTAGCTAAGAAATTGGGCATCACTAAACCGTAGTCGATGCGGTCTTCAGGCTCGGCGGGCTGCAAAAGTAAGTTGTTGAAAGCGAACATGTACATTTGCCACTTACTGCACACTTGTCAGAGAGGAAACGCGCATACAGCGCATAGCGTCCTAGCATTAGTGCGCCCTCTCCAAGCAAGCCATCAATCTCTTTCATGTCCACTCCCTCGTCTTCGCTGACTCGGCCAGCACCGTTGGCTGGCGAGCTGGAACGAGGTATTCCAGAAGCAGGTTTTTGGGAGGGAAGAAAGCTTTGGACAAGGAAGGAGAAGGCATAAGATTTGATGTCAGTCAGCTTGCGGTCTATGTGACGCTCTTCATGCCATGTGTCGAGCACGATGCCGCCTTGCACATCGGCCTCAATTTGTAGACGTTCAATAACCTTCTGCATCATGCCTGATCCGTAGTGACGCTCGACCAACGGCTCATGGCTATCAACAATCTGAGCGATATGCTCGAAGAGTTTTGTGATGGTGTTGCCGTAGAAGAAGGGCTCATTCCTCTGAGCTGGCGCAGCCGAATTGAAGTTTGTCCGCGCACGCGAAGCTACTCCCTGGCAAACATATCGACCGTATGCATCCAGGCCTACATCTGTCCGTCCGATCAAGGGGAACAGTTTGAAGAACCTCGTCACCTTGGAGCCGTCGCCCTCTTGCGCAGCCTTTTCGAACTCGCGCAAGAAGAGGCCACACAGCGACTCTGCTGCTGCATCTAGCGTCACGCGCGGCGGATCCGGCACTTCAGCAGTCGGCACGATCTCGTCTGCGAAACTGCCGTTTACGACGTCGTCGGGTATTTTGGCGGCGCGGTGGAGATAGCCAGCAGCCGTCTCCCAGTCTTGTGGAGCTCCCATGGAGCCATGGACGCCCAGCACACATGCCTTGAGTTCTGCCACCTGCTCCACCACCTCGAGTGTTGCCTTGACATTCGACTGTTCCTGGTCTAACCGCTTGACGGCGCTCGATATCCGGCTCGCAGTCGAGGCGGCGTCGGAGAGCATGCCATTGCTGATGGCGCGCGTGTTGACGGCCTGGGTGCCGAGGTGGGCGCGGAGCAGATCGAGGCGACCGAGTTCGCGCGAGAGATGCTTCTGCGAGGCGATGAGGGCGTTTAGGCGCTGGGTGATGCTGGCCTCGTGCTCGTGCAATTGGCCGAGGGCTTCATGGATCTGAGCCACGCTGGCGGCGGCGAAAATGTCTCGGTCGTCAATGTCCACTGCCATGTTCAATCATGCTGCAGTTAGGGTGCAGATGTCGAGGAACATCAAACGTCGCGTACTGGCTCGCGACTGTTGATCGTCTATTTCTGGCCCTGCAAGCTGTCAAGCGTTGGTGGGCGAGCGCCGATCTCTTGGCCGGTGACGTCTCAGGGCCTAGGACTCGCACGATCAATGCACCCGTTGCCCCTGCAGCGAGATTACATTACATGTTGACGGGCAAGGAACGACGCGGAACGGCCTCCACCGTCGCATGTTTCTGTTTACCTGCCCAAAGTCCCGTCGCAAGTTTGGTATATTAACGTTTGCTGCCTTTGTCTGCGGCACGGCTTTGGCCCCCAGCTGCTGTGTAAACACCACCAACCTGCGCACCAATCACCCTCGCATCTAGACCTCTCAGCTGTACGCACCACGATTACGCACCAACGGCCCGCATCTGCACCGAAAGACTGCGCCTTCCTCGTACTCCAACAAAAGAAACCCCTTCACCACCCGCGCCTTCCCCTCCGCTCTCTGCGACTTCCCTCTGCGACTGCGATTGCGCCTTGCTCGTACTCATCTCCGTGGTGCCCTGGACCCTGTCCAAACAGACTTCCCAAAGCGTTCTTGCCTCCGGTCATTCAGCGCTCCTCCACGTGCAGCCCAGCCTCGTGCACCTCACCCAAGACGTTCCAGTCGCAAACACTATTATTCATGCTTCCACGGTAAAAAAGCACTTTACAGTCAACTATACCATCAGGTCGAATCGCCGGTGCACTAGCACTTGGCAGCATCCACTGCGACCCACCTCAAGCCATGGACTCGACCGCACACCTCCTCTATGCCGCCCACCAGCTGGATGCCCGCGCTGGGGGCATGGGCGGCGATACAGGAACCCGCCCAGGCTCATACAAGATTATTGGTCTAGTCCTAGCCATCGCATCGGGAGTCTTCATCGGGACATCATTCGTTATAAAGAAACACGGTCTATTACAGGCGAACAAGAAGTACAATGAAGAGGCGGGAGAAGGCTATGGATACCTCAAGAACGCTTGGTGGTGGCTCGGTATGACACTCATGATTGTTGGAGAAATATGGTAAACACCACGAAGCGTCAGATCCGGACCTCCTACTAATACCTGGTAGTAATCTCGTCGCATACGCCTTCACCGACGCCATCCTCGTAACCCCCATGGGCGCCCTCTCCGTCGTCATATGCGCTATACTGTCCACTATATTCTTGAAGGAACGCTTGAGCTTTGTAGGAAAAGTAGGCTGTTTCAACTGCATCATCGGGTCCGTTGTAATTGCAGTAAACGCACCCGAGCAGTCGTCTGTTGCGCGCATTCAAGACATGAAGAAATGGGTCATTGCTCCAGGTTTTCTCAGCTATGCAGGTGTCATCATCATCGCATGTGTTGTTATTGCTCTCTGGCTCGGCCCCAAGTACGGAAAGAAGACTATGATGGTCTACATCACTATCTGCAGTCTGATCGGAGGACTGAGTGTTGTCGCAACCCAAGGTCTCGGTGCTGCCGTCGTAGCGCAGGCTTCTGGCACATACGGCGGACAGTTTAAGGAATGGTTCCTCTACGTGCTACTAGTCTTTGTTGTGGTCACGTTACTGACGGAGATCATCTACCTGAACGTAAGTCCATCTCTCTTTCTTGGCCATGTGGAGAATGCTAAGCTTTGCCCAGAAAGCCTTGAACTTGTTCAACGCTGCTTTAGTGACACCAACATACTACGTCTTCTTCACGTCTGCGACAATCGTCACTTCGGCTGTCTTGTTCCAAGGATTCAAAGGCACCCCACTCCAGATCGTCACTGTCATCATGGGCTTCCTACAAATCTGTTCCGGCGTCGTTCTGCTACAACTCTCCAAGTCGGCAAAGGACGTGCCGGACTCAGCTGTCTTCAAGGGCGATCTTGACCAAGTGCGAACCGTCGCAGAGATGGAGGAGCCCGAGTACGAGCCCCGAGCTGACACTCTTCGTGGTGGCGCAGCAATCCTCAGGTCACTGTCAAAGGCTAGGTCGCACAAGGAGCTCGCTGAGGCTAAGAAGATTCAAGAAGAGCACATGGAGCCGATTGGCGAAGGCGAACAGGTCGAATTTGACGGTCTCCGAAGACGGAAAACGGTCCTCGACCCCAGTCGTCCACCAACACGCAGCGCTACCGTCGTACGGACCATCCACCCGCCTCTCGGCATGTCCCAGTTTCCGACCGATGAATCAGACGACGATAACGATAGTTTCCACCCTGGTTTCTTCCAAAGATTACGCTCCCGGGGCAAGTCTACCAGTAGTCGTGGTAGCTCACATGCTCCAGGGACTTCGGGCATGGGCATGCAGACGTTGCCCTCCATCCCACAGGCCGATGGTGCTTCGGATCGCGAATCAGACGCCGGATCCTACAAGCAGACCATGATGACGCAAGATACATCCTACAAGCCGCTAGACAGCCACATACATTTCGCCTCGCTTCCTGATCCGCCCCGCCATGGCCATGATCGTCAAGACTCCAGCGATTCACTCGCTCCCCCAAGACCACCTCCCCATATGGCCAAACGACAATTCTCTTTCCAGAACGTCTTCTCCCGGAATCGTCCTGATTCAACAGGCGAATCGTCCAGTAGCAGACGACCGGCTAGTAGGCATAGTCGGAAGAGTAGCAAAGAAGGCAAAGCAGCGGCTACCGCCACTGAAGAAGAAAGACTGGGGCTTGTCAAGGGCGACTCAACAAATCTCCTTCCCATCGCCAGCCGTGGAAGTGATGAGTTGGTTGGACCACCAGGTTATTCAGATGACTGGGATATGCCCAGAAGTTCAAGTCCAGGATACTCACCTGAGCGGCCGCACGTCATGCCACCACCGATACGCAGGGTTGATACGGACATGTCAGAGCTAAGCCCGAGAGATCCCAAAGAATTCGAGAAAGGTTCTGGAAACGGGAACACTTTCTTATAGGGCGTAGGATGAGAACTTTCCCATCTTCTCTTCTGTTCTCAATTAGTAGGTGCTGTGGCATAACCAGTGTCTTGTTTAGCTTCTTGAATGTCGTTTTGCATAGTGGACGGTGTTGGTTTCGATGTTGGCGGATTCTTCTTGGGCGCTGGCTGTATATCGAGCGCTTGCGCGGCCGACTAGCGGTGGATTTCGGCCTGTGAATGTCGTAACGACCCGCATCGGACGTTAATGAATACTGTTACATACATGAGCAGATAATGCCCCATGGGCTTGTATACGTAGATAGCAGAAGGAAGACGACTGAGATACATGGTCGTAAGGTACATATGTAGATTTATATCATGATGATCACTACCACCACTTTTGGAAACCATGATTGCACGGAGTCCTACCGCCCTACTCTCTCGTCATATGTTTTGAGATTCGTCTTCCATACTACCTCAAAAACAGAGAGGAACTAGGATGTGTGTACAACGTGTTCTTTCACCTTAAATCTTGAATCCTCTTCTCATGGCTCGTCTATGCTTGATTCGGATCCTCGCTCTACGTTTTGAGGAATGCTGTTGCATGCATGTGTAGTACATGTCTCTCATAGTTTTCTAAACGCCACCAAGGTTTCCGCTTAGCTGAGCGAACAACAAATACAATGACACCAGAGCAATATCGCTAATGAACACGGTTTACTCCAAGAACCATTGAATGCATTGATAAATCCTCCAGAAGTAACGACCGAAACTACAACACACAATGACGACTTCCTAGAAAGTAATGACCGAAACGGGTATCCGACACGACCCCAGTAAAGATAAGACGCCAGCAGCTTGTGCGAAAAACTCAATAGATAAGGTCTATTGGAGTTTCCGAGCTCTCACTGTTGAGAGTAGAACAGCGACCATCCCGACGCCTATCGGTATCAAGCTCCACAAGAAGCGCCATCGCCCGGAGCAGGCATTTGCGTAGCGACCGACTGCAGATACATATCGTGCTGGAACGGGAAGATTGTTGATGAGGGGGCCATTGATAGTACTTTTGACCCATGTTTTGAATATCATGCCCTGTCCGAAGCGAGGAAAGAAGTAGTTGATAAACATGCGTGATCGCAAGGTTTCCTTGACTGTTATCGAGTTCATCATACGGCCTTGATTGACGGCGGCGACGGCTCGATTAAATTGAGCGGCCTGAACTTCTGTAAAGATCGAGACGATGTCGTCTTCCGTAAATGACTTTTCGGGTTCCTTGGCTTGTACTGCCGTAAGAAGAGTGTTCGTTAGCACGGCAGCCGTTTCGATAGCAGTGTTGGCACCTTGTGCGCTGAGAGGGTGTACCTGTTGCGACTAATATCAGCACGTTTCGTGTCAAGCTACTCTCAACTTGATTTACCTTGTGCGCAGCGTCGCCTGTCGTGATAATCCTCCGGTAGTGCCAACGGGTGAACGCATTATCTTCAACGCTTACAAGCGTCGTTTGCAATCGATTCGCATACAGGTCCTCAAACGTGACCTTGTCTGTAATACGATCCTGGAGATGCCGCTCTACCAGCGCCTGTTCATCTTCTTTTGTATACCTTGAGATGTCTTTTCCGAATGCCTTCGGCGTCTCGGTTATCAAAAACCAGTAGGTACGGTCTTCGGGAGCGGATATGACCAGATAGTTGCAGTCTTTGAAGAATGCATTGAGTCGCAAAGGCGACGCCGTAAGGCCAGAAGGCCTTTTGGAGATGCCAAAGATGCACATGGATTCGCATTGAAGGTCTGTAAAAGTGTCAACCGTGTACGTGCAGCAGCTCAGTGAATGCTAACCTCGAACTGGGTCAGATTTGAAAACATCTAACCCGTCCTCATCTGCAATCCTCCACATTTCTTGTCTGACAGCACTATGAACGCCATCTGCTCCGACAACAAAGTCACCTGTATACGTTGACCCATCCTTGGTGAAGACTTTGACGCCGCTCGCTTCGTGCTCAACTCTACAGACACGCTTATTCGTGAGAACGCGCTCCTTAGATTTGAGATTGTTGAACAGGATCTGGAGTGCGTCTTGACGATCGATGAATACTTGTGGGTACCCGATTCTAAACAGACTTGTTAGAACTTCCTTGAACAAGCAGATCGCTCTCTTAGACACTCACCTCTCCTCTAGCTTTTGGCAAACGGTCTTCTCCTCCGGATCTACCCACGATCTTCCACCAAAGAGAGTCATACACGCTTTGTAATGTGCATTTCCGACCGTCTTCTCAATTTCGTCGTAACAGCCAAGCTGGTCCAGGATGCGCAAACCAGTGGGAAGTAGTCCGACGCTTGCGCCGAGCTGATGTCCAATGCTAGAATGCCCTTCCAAAAGGACAAAGTCAATGTCGAATCTTTCCAGCATGTTCGCAAGACTTAGGCCGGAAAAGCTCCCACCAACGATGACGACTTTGAGGCTCATTCTGCACGACCCTAGAAATCCTTAATTGTAGCTGTAGTGACCGAAGTACGAAGAAAGCAAAGCACAAGTGGACTTCTGAGATTAATGAACGTTTATAAACATTGTGATCGAAGACGTTGCGTTGGTGCTGCCAGAAGGAGCCATGACTTTCGGTTGCTCAGTGGACCAAATCGTCTCGACGTAGGAAAGAGTTCGGTCACTCGAAGCAGCGAGCAGTCGGGATATAAGGAGTGTTTCGTCCGATGAACCGTGGTCACCGCGGAACAGCGGGGAGTTCGTCCGAAGACACGCGCTGTACAGACTCATAGGCATAGACACGTTCAAGTCCTAGTAGATCGGATACGGAGCTTATAGTCACACCCGGGGCCGGCGAATCGGATCATTGCAACGTAGAGGAGGGTCTGCTTCAAGTCTGGGGTGTCTTTATAGACTTGTACCTGTAGCAGAAATGTCAAGGCCTCAGCGAGCCCAGAGAAGAAACTTGTAGCATCAAACAGATATAATCATCCCGATAGGGTGCTGTCGAGAACTTCTTGTGTTCCGCCTAGCTTTGCATCCCGCGCCGTACGTGATTGCCGCTTTCGCTTGGCTAGCCTGGGCAGATGCAATGATAAGAGTGACGGACTAGAAAGGTTTGGTTCGTCTTGTCATCTCGAAGTTCGACAAGTTTTGTTATTGGTTAGATGAGAGTCTGCGAAAGACGCACCAAGTCAAACAAGTGAGCTAGAGAAATGAATCTTTACGTAAAGAGAGACTGTGGCAGATGGAGAGCTGTGTGAGTGTTTGTTTACGGAGGCATCAAAATTTCGTCTCTACCTTCGCTTTTTATCTTTGAGTTGCTGCTTACGGTGGTTGGCGCGTAGTCAAGACACCTACCCAGTATGTTGTTTTTGGTAAGTACTACGCATACATGTATTTGTCGTGCGCCTATATGCATATCCAGAAGGAGGTGGAGGGACAAATACGTGTGGAGAGGGGAAGGTGTCCGTAAAGCGTACCAATATTTCCCTGCTGGTGGTTGCAGACGCAGGTATAGGTTTTGGGAGTAGTAGATTGAACCCGTCCTCTGTGTTCGCTTCAGGTTGGAAGCTCAACAACATCGATTCATGCCTGCGCTTAGCAGATGGGAAGGGTCGGTGGTACTGGGTGACGTAGTGGTGGTCGAAGGTTCTTGCGCATATCCGGTCTCGCTGCATGAACATCGGCATCTCCGTGCCTATGCGTAAGCGTGTCTCCAACGAAGCGGCGGTGACAAGTTTGTGAAGGTTGCAGTGGACAAAGCATACAGAGCTGGTGGTTGAGGACGCGATGTGCACGCGGCTAAGCAGGGTGCTTCATGCGCGATCGCGACACCGCGTGACCCGCATCTGCAGTTCGCACATCAATGGATCTTGGGATGCACCCGCGGACCGTCGACCTGGAAAACCTGGTACTTGGATCTAGACTAGACGACGGGCCTGGTCAATACCAGAAAAATACCGGAACACTTGCTTCTGATATCCTGCATCTTCCACCTTGCATAATGCGCTTGAAGGGTGCCGGGACACGAATACTTTGCATTCGCCTAGCCAGACACCCTCACGCAAAGTAGTACATGCAAGATACGGCCCGCAGGATGCATGCATTCCGTACGTGTTTCTTCTTTTACTGTCACACAGCCAAAAGAAAACAAGACACGGCACGCCAAAAACGTGTTCCACGCGACAGAGTACCGCCCACGCCTCGACCACGACCACGACCACCTGCAGCAATGCAATGCGATGCAAAAACAGCAAAAAGAAAGTATTCTCTCCAGCGGGGAATTGAACCCCGGTCTCCCGCGAGTTGCCTGTGATGGTGACAAGCGGAAATACTGACCACTATACTACTGAAGATTGACCAACCAGAAGGTTGAGTAGTTGATTGGTGGAAGAATCAGGAATTGGATACAATATAACCTCATTCTGCGTTGCAAACGCTGCCCTGCAAAGTACCATCGCATTTCGTGTTCTCGTTGTCAGCTGGATGGTGAAAATTCTGTGAGTGGGGCGTCGAGTAGGCAACGGGCAATGGACCTGACTCAGGGGTGCTTGCGGAGCCTCGAAAACGCCATAGACTACAAACGTCAGAAAATCGACATCATTCGCCATATATCAACTCATTGGCCATGGGGTGTATGACGAGCTTCATTCGATTTGATTATATTCTATTACCACAGGAAAGCTCTGATCTCGTCATATGGAAAAGGTAATGACACATGGTAATTCAATGCTAACAGAATATCATAATTTCCATCTACATAGTTCTCGTATCGTCATTAGTCAACAACATATATCTAAAAAGACATGCTGCCGATTTAGATGCCACGCCTGTAGATAGTACCTGTACCAGTAAAGTTACCGGTCTGAGTAACAAAGTTCTCAGTGCTGCTAAAGTCCTTGACCTTTCCGAGGAGGATCTCCAACATGCGGTAAGCAACACCAGGAGTGTAACCGGGCAGCTCGTGACCGGCAAGACGGGCAGTGTAGAAGGTCATGCCACGCTCCGCAGTCCAGTATCCCTGGATACCGGCGCCAGCAAGCGCACCGCCGTTGTACTCTGGGTGGTAGGGTACGTACAGAGGAGTAGCTGGGTACTCGGAGAGACCCTGGGCGCCGTTCCAGGTCATGTTCTGGATGGCAAACAGAGTTCCGTTGGTGCTGAGGAGCATGTCAAGGTCACCAGAGCCGATGATGGTGTTGTTAGTGTACTCGATAACGTGCTGGAGAACACCATTGTTCGCAGGTCCAGGGGATTGGTCAGAACCCCTGTCGTCACCGTCACCAAAGACGTTGGTGTTTGTGCACTGGAGCCATTCGGTGCTGACGTTGGCGTGGAGCGCAAGCTTGACGTCGGTGCGGTTGAAGTAGATCTCAGCACCTGGAGGAGAGTAGTCTCCGGTGTTGACTATGCCGAGCTGCGAGTACGGGTGAGGGCAAGTCTCGGTGATGTGGTAGATGTTGAAGCAAGGGTTGACCTCGAGAATGGCCGAGTAGAAGTTGTCAAACTGATCGCAGGTGTAGTTCTCCGAGCTGTATGGGTCCGGAAGAACAGGGAAGGCACCCTCCGGGGGGGGGAACGTGAAGTACTTGTCCATGTAGTCGGTGTAGCCACACTCCTTGTGGTGCTGAGTGATCTGCTCCATGAATGTGTCGTTCAGGAACAGCAAGTTCTGCCAGAAGTTGACGAATGGGAGAAGGACAACTTGCTGCTGGATGGTCTCATCACCAATGATAGGGTCGTTGATGGAAATACCAGCAAGGTTCCAGTACTTGTCGTCCTTGGCATTGATGAAGCTGTCAGCAATGTAAGGAACATAGTAACCGGCGTAAGACTCTCCAGTAATGTATGTCTTCCAGTTGTAGAGCCCAAACAGGTCAACGAAGCTCTTGTAGAAACCACGGAACTGGTTGCCGAGCTCAACTTCGTTGGTAATGTTGGGCGTACCTTGCGAGTAGCCAACACCCACGGGCTGTTCAACCCAGAGCATATTGGTCAGGTTGGTCCATGAGTAGGGGTTCTGGACGGGCGCCAATGTACCCGACTCCCATGTAAAGGGCCCGTTCTCGGTGAGGAAACCGCTGAGCGAAGAGCAACCAGGGCCGCCATTGAGCCAGATAACAACTTCCTCTGGGGTTTGGGCTTGGGTGGAAGGGAAGAACCAGAAGAAGAGCTTTCGCGTCTCATTCGGGTCGTCCGAGATGGGCAGCAGACCAGCGTAGCTCTCGCCAACGTCGAAAGGAACCTCTGGAATTCCAGTACCGTTGACGGCAAAGGCTACCAATTGATCAGTCGAGCTCTTGTAGTATATTGGATAGATACTTACACTCGGTCTTGTTAGTCAAGAAGAAGCTTTCAGCACGCCTCTGAATCTCAGGGTGCTTGAAAGACTCTCCAGGCATACGCCTCTCAACAGCAGGTCTGACCTTGTCGAAGACACCACGCTTGTGTGGTGAGCTTCCAGCCAGAGCTGTGGAAGCACACAGCAAAGAGCCGAATACTGTAAGGAGCTTCATCTTGGAATTGACAGATGAATGCGGCTGTGAGCTGCTACGGAAGCACCGGGTCCAAGAGCTCTATTTGAACGCTTGCTATGTGACGGCATTTCTGTATACAGGCCTTGCGCTTACCCCGGAAGAGCAGGAGGTTGACGGAGTACCAGCAAGGCTCGGTAATAAACCTCGCAAACGCCACATTCTGGGTCGTGCAGGCTGTGCTATCGGGGTGAGATTCGTAGCCGAATGGCGAACGATGCGAGATGACGCAGTAGAAACAGAGGCACAACCTTACGCACCTTCCTGAAGCGCTTGTATACGAAGATTAGGCCGAGATTCTTGCATGTAGCTGGGTTGTGATTCGACGCGGCTGTGTTTAGTGCATCCTATGTGCCCAGACCAGTTCAAATGTAAGCCTCGGTAGCGGATGCTTGTCGAGGCTTGGTCAAGCTTGCGGGCTGGTGTGCGATAGCAATGCGAGCCCGGCTACTGTAGGTGTATGCGATAGCACGCAATATTCTGCTCGAGTGTGTTCGTAAAGCCGTTTACTAAGGGCCTTGAGGAGCTATCTTGTGGCGCTCAACTGTCATGGTTGTTGTATTTGCATGGTACCGCGCGTCATCAGGCCCAACATAAGCGTGACCAGGGCGGGCCGACGCATGACGATCCTGTTCAGGCTGGGAAATGAAAAGTAAGCTACAAGAATCAAGGTCAAACACCAAGGGCCGACTGAGAAGTTTATTCACTGTTCTTGAGCGCTTTTTGAAGTTGTTGGAATATGAAGCGCCACGCGGGGACAGCCGAAACCTTGCTTACGGTCGCGTGCGCCATCGATTGTGGAGGTGAGGCTGCATCGCAACCAGCCTCTCTGTAGCAGTCCCTCGGTCTTTGCCCTCTCAACACCAACATGCACCACGACTTAGGGGTTCTTCAATGGCACGTCACAATACAGCAGTAGACAAGGAAGTAGAGGTTTCCAAGTCCAGAATGTGTACCTTGTGAACTGTGGCAGGCGGCCGCATCTCGTGAGAGGCGCTCGCGTGGAGGCGTCGCCACGCGTTACTTACAGTCGTATAACATCCGATTGAGCATGACGCAAGTCACGTGTCACTCCCAATAGCAAATACTAGGCAAGGTATGTTTGCACACTGGTGGTCTCATTTATTGTCGCGTCTTCTAAATGCTCATCACTGGGTGCATGGCCTAGCTCAAGGGCCTCAGGAAGTTCATGTCATCGAGTAACTCCCTGGCATCCTCGACCTTGTCTTCTTTTTGCTTCTCTCCGCCCATATGGATGCTCAGATCTACAAGGCCGTCCGCAGGCGGGGAGAACTGACGCAACTTGACACCGCTTTCAGCAAATATCCTAGCTGTCTGGTCGTCTACAAGATAGCCTTGGTTGTAGACTACCTCGCTAATACCGACTTGTGTTATCTTGACACTGCAGGTCAGGCAAGGGCAGGTGTTGCAGTATAAGATGGCGTTCTCGCCGATGCGATCACGGCCAGCTTCGAGCAGAGCATTTTCTTCGGCGTGCAGGCAGAGACAGGTGGAGAGACCGACACCTCCTTGGGCGGCATTGTTGCAGCGGGGACCTGTGTGTTGTCAGTGGGGTGTTTTCTGGCTCGCAATATGTAAAGGTACGTACATCCGCCCTCGTTGCAGTTGGTCATGCCGCGTGGTGTACCGTTGTACCCGGTGCTAATGACACGTTTTTCCCTGACTATACAACATCCCACCCGTCGCTTCATGCAGTTGCTCCTACGTGCTGCCAGATCGGCCAGCTGCATGAAGTATTGGTCCCAGCTCGGCCGCACACGTGCTTCGTCCATGAGGTCCAGGTGCAGGATAGCGTTGCGTAGGACGCCTATGTCGGATGAGGAGTTGAGTAGCTTCAACTGTGCTCGCTGGCACAGCGCGCTGAGACCAGTCTTGGGAGCGAACAAGTGCTGGTCGTTGCGTAGAACGAAGTCCTCGAGGGTTGGCGGTGTGTGCTGAGTGGCAGCACAGCGGGCCTTGAATCGCTGCCATCGCACACTGACGGGCGCATCTACGCTGACGAGGAGGAAGAAGGGGCGCCTCATAAGGGCATCAACCACGGTTTCGTCCCATATATCCGTCAGGACGAATCGCTCTCTCCATCTCAGCGTGACGAACTCGAGCAGCGCATCGACGTCTGGGAATGTGCGCCCTGACGCAGCGGGCGACTTTGCTGGGGAGGGGACGCGAGTATTCGAGGCCGACTTCTCCTCTGGAGGCGTGGCAGCCGTTCGCACCAGGCGCAGGCGGGTGAAGTGGTGCTCCTCAACGAGATAGGAAGCTATCGACGACTTGCCCGCGCATATTCCTGTGCTCTGTCAGCATCTTCTCAAACCACATCTGACGGTGCTTGCCTCCGCACAATCCAAGAAGCATGGCGATCACGGGCCGGCCAGGTGCGGTGATAGTTGTGGAGCGAGTCGGTGGACGGGATCGAAGCTCGCTGTTACTGACAGCGGCTAAGCGCGTGCGGCTGCAGGAACGCCTTCTAGCGCGGCCCCGCCTAGACCCATGACATTGATCATGGCGGCAGCGGGGTGAAGCGTGAAGCGTGCCGTTGCCTTCGCCATCACTTGGACGCTCACTGTCACATGCATGCGCCCTTGACCGCCTCACCTGTCTCGCCCTCTGCTCTTATGACTGCTGTTGCCGTCGCATCCTAGGCCATCATATACCTTGCATCGCCACGCATCTCACAGCCTTGTCCATACCCCACCATCCACTCCACCTCCCAACATGTCCACCCTCAAGTTTGCGCCTTGGTTGAGTGATGTCGACGTCCAGTTCTATGCCGCCCTAGCACACATCAAGATCAACCATGACAGACTCGACGATTCCGCGCGTAAGGTGCTCGGCTTGTATGAAGTTCGTCCTGGAGAGCATTCGTCGCGATCTATGCGCGTGCAGATACACCCCAACGCCCTGACTTCAGACGAGTATGTCTTGACGCTTGACTCCATCCCCGCCCCTCTGACAGTTTCAGCACCCCTCCGACTTTCTGTCGCGCCGAAGGCATCATCAAGAACTGCAACACCATAGAAGACTACAAGAACCTCGATCGCGCCGCCATACTCGAACGATGCGCCCAAACGATATGGGACGCCATACACGACGGCTCCATATACGAATGCCCCTCTCTTCTCTCCTCCTTCACAGCCATCATATTTGCCAACCTCAAGAAATACAAGTTTACCTATCACTTTGGCTTCCCTGCCATACAATCCGACCCACCGTGGAAACAAATAGGAGAGGCTACGAGACTGCAGGCCAGAGAGACTACATACCTGGTGGATGCGGTACAGACGTGGCGCTACAGCTCTGATGTCCGCCAAAGAGGCTTCTTCCTAGCAAAACGCATACAAGGAGGGGGTGACCCAGAGGAGAGGCCAAAAACACCAGTCTCGCCACTCGAAGAGTTTGGATATATCTGGGCCATAGGTAGACTCGAGGCCTATGAAAAGGGCTTCTTCGACAAAGTCGATAGTCGCGATCGCTTCATCTGTTTTGCAGACCCCTCTACCTACGAATCCAACCCTGGATGGCCTCTCCGCAATCTCCTCGTCTTGATGCGGCATCGATGGCATCTGAATGATGCTCAGATCATGTGTTATCGCGACACCCATACACGGCGCGACCAGCCCAATTCTCTCATCCTACAACTACGTGCAGACCCCACTCCCGATGCGGCACCCACCTCGGAAGCATCAGAAAGTCGCCCACGGACGCCAAAGCTACCCAAAGTGACGGGCTGGGAACGGACAGAAGCCGGCAAGTTGACATCACGGAACGTAGACCTGTCCGAATATATGGACGAGCGCAAACTCGCTGACCAAGCTGTCGATCTCAACCTAAAGCTGATCAAGTGGCGCATAGCTCCCACCATCGATCTGGATGTCATCAAGAATTGCAAGTGTCTACTGCTCGGAGCGGGAACACTAGGCACATACGTGTCAAGAACGCTGATGGGATGGGGTGTGAGGAAGATTACGTTCATTGACAACGCCACAGTTAGCTTCTCGAATCCTGTACGGCAGCCTCTCTTCAACTTCGATGATTGCCTGAAAGGCGGTGCGAAGAAAGCCGAAAGAGCGGCAGCGGCTTTGCAAGAAATCTACCCAGGCGTCGATGCGACCGGGCACGTCATGGAAGTACCCATGCTGGGTCACCCGATGACTGACAGCGCCAAGACGAAGATCGAGTTCGAGAAGCTGCAGAGGTTAATCAGTGAGCACGACGCCATCTTCCTGCTTATGGATACACGAGAAAGCAGATGGCTACCAAGTCTCATGGGCAAGGCTTACGGAAAGATCGTTCTCAATGCCGCGCTAGGCTTCGATACTTACGTCGTCATGCGACATGGTCTAAAGGCGACTCAAGAGGGAGAAGTAGAGCTAGGATGCTACTTTTGCAACGATGTTGTTGCACCCGCAGATGCAAGTAACTACACGTCAGTCTGGGCGATACACAGCTAACGCAATCAAACAGTCCCTAAGCAACGCCACCCTCGACCAACAATGTACCGTAACCCGCCCTGGCGTAGCGCCCCTCGCATCCAGCCTGCTCGTCGAACTCCTCATGTCTATCCTCCAACACCCCTCAAAAGCATGTGCACCACCTCCCTCGCAGCAAAACTCAAAGTCTTCCCCCACCCCCACACCATCTCATCCCGCACTACCACCACCCTTCCAAAATCCTCTTGGCACCATACCCCACACAATACGAGGCTACCTCTCGACCTTCTCGAATATACAAGTAGAAGGGAAGCCCTATGATTGCTGCTCAGCGTGCAGTGACAGGGTGCTCGAGGCTTACAACGCAAATCCCTGGGAGTTCGTCTCTAGGGCGTTGAACGAAAAAGGGTGGGTCGAGGAGATGAGTGGCTTAAAGGAGGTGCAAAGACGAGCTGATGAGGCAGCGGCAGATGTAGAATGGGATGAGGAGGATGAGGGAGGATTGGACGAAGAGGGCGAGATGCTTTGAGGAAGAGGATACAACCATAGAGCGCTATTCAACAACAGCTTATGCTTAATTTCAAGTAATATACCCTGCTACCATACGCTTGTAGTGCACTGCATTAAGTCTTCGTAACCAGCTCATGTATCCTGACACGTGCATGAGTAATGATACAATCTCACATTGATACTACCGTACTACAGATGCCAACCATATACCATGAGAAGTAGGCAACTCCCTTACCAGCCCGCTGCCCTGAAGCTACACTCAGAAGCTCTGCTATCCAATTCGAGAAAGAGCCAAATCCATATGTTCCAGTACCCAAAGATGCTCGCTAAACTCTCTGTTACCCAACCTCATCTCTTGTGCACATACTGACATAATTCCTTGCTAGTTGTTGAACATGTCACAGAAAAGCTGGTGTATCTTCCCTAACCAAAAGTAGCCCACCTCTCAGCTTACCTGCACTACCTTCCAACGCCGGCGTACTCTTCCTCTGCTTCAAGAACCGATCTGCCATCCGTTGACCAGGGGTAACGCTCTCACTCCGCTCACCATTGAGTACAGTGTTGATAGTTCTGCCTACAGAAATGGTATCGGGAATAGGTTCCTTGCTCATGGCCAGAGAGCTTGACGAGGTCTTGACATGTAGTCCAGGGCGCCGTAGGTCTGAACCGGGAAGTGAGGAGACATTATCCAGATCGATGACAGTGGGTCGGCCAATATTGTTGGCACCACGGAGGTCGAATGCACTACGGGGCCGGCGAGCGAGTTTCTCCGGAGACATCGGGCGGAGGGTTGCGCGAATGCGGGGACGTAAAGGAGTCCCTGCTGGGCTGGGTTTTTGCTTGTTTTCGTTCCCCTCTGGTGTGTGGTGTTGACTGATGCTAGGTGAAACACGTGGGGTGGTTGACGGGCAAAGCAGATGTTGCGAGTTTGGTCGCGTCGAAAATCCCGAAGTTGACACGATAGACTTCTTTTGACTGCGTATCGAGGGAGGGGTAACGTTCTCTTTCCTTCTAGACTGCGCATCATTCTTTCTCAGTGCAGTGTCTGACACACACTCTGAGGTCTCATTTGTGGCTGGGATGGACGCATCAGTGATGACTTTGGTAGCAGGTGTCAGCTTAGGCGAGGGTTGAGACTTCGTTGGAACGTGCATAATGGTAGGTGATTTAGAATGTTGAGAAGACAAGCTGTTGCTGCTCGAGCGTCGGCCAGTATCAAGATATGGGAATCGGTCGTTCAATGAAGGCGATCTAGGTGTCTCAAGCAAAGAGCGTGGAGTAGACTCCAGGGTTCTCGGTTTTGCAAGCGGATGCTCCGTGCTGGAAAGCGACGTTGATTTGATCTGATATGGTTGATGGTCCTTTGCCGTGTCACTGGTGTCTGTTGTAGGATAGCTGCAAGTATTCTTGTCATCAATCTCCAAGGATGACGATGATCTCTCAGCGATCAGATCGGCTGCTTTTACGCCGCGCTTCTCACCATACTTGGATTCTAAACTGTCCAAGTGACGAGGAACATGCGAGTCATTTGCCTTTGTTGAATCATGGGCCCCTGGTCGCGGTGTTATTACATCAAGAGATCCTCGAAGAACGACCGTCGTATCCTCGTGCTCTGTCTGAGTTGTGCGGATCGGATCGGGTCCTGTCTTCTTAGATGGTGTTGTGTATTGATCGTGAATCCTCAAATCATCTTGACTGGTGAGCTCCATGCCTGAGATCTCATGCGACAGCCAGGCCCTCCAATCCCGACTTGTACGCGTCGATCCCCGACGTTGAGGGGAGGGTGTGCCCACTACGTAGCTTCTGACTGACTGGCTAGTGGAAACAACTGCTGAGCCACCATCGTGAGATCGATCAAACTCACTATGCCCTCCAAAAGACATGATGCTATCGTTCGGGAGAATGCTGATACCATCCGTATCCCGTGAATATATGCTGGGGGACATTGGCGTCGCCGCAACACGAGATGCTGGTGACGCGGAAGCTTTCGGAGATACGGGAAGTCTATGTGTGTTGTGATCAACAGACCTAGGTACCGATGCTACTTTCATGTCATGTTCAATGATAACTTTTGCTGCTCCTTGGGTCTGCTGAGCAAAAGTTGTGATATCGTAAGTTCTACCTGTTTCACGCGGGAATTGGAGGCGCTCGGCTTCTTCGAGTGGTGTTTTCCATCGTTCTTTCGCCTTTTCTACGCGCTTCTCAATCTGCAAGGTCGATGGCGTAAACACTTGAACAGCACAATTGCGCTCAGCACTATCACTATCGTTCTGGCTATCGTCTGATTCTGGCGCAATGTTTGACGGAAGCAACCCATCATCTCGTTGCTGCTCTCCTTCCGAGCCATACATGCGACTTGTGGCGTCTGGAGCGGGCGACGAGTGCTGTCCGATGGGTGTGACGGTGCGAATGGTTGACCTGATCACCCTGCCGAAAGACCTGATTGTGCTGGTCTTGCTCTGCGCACTTTGGGACGTGGTAGGTCTTCGTGATGGTGGTCTCTGGTCCAATACAATACTGCTTCGAAGATTGCGGTTGCCGCCTGAATGCAAGTCTCGTGGGTGAGAAAATAGCTTCGTCGTGCTGGATTCGAATACGTCGCTCTCCGCTCCAGGTGTTCGTTGAGTAGGGCTTGAGGACGACTGTTGTTTTGACGACCCAATCTCTTTCATGAGCGCAGAAAAGACGCGTTTGGGATCGACGGGCGTTGGTGACTCTTCGGTGAGGATCTCCATGGGCATTGGGTCACGAAAAGCGGAGAGAGGTGGCAGAGGCAGCGACTTCCGTCTAGAGGTAGATGCAGAAGCGTTGTGATCTCCCTCGCTTCCAATGCTATCCTTGGATTCGTGTATAACAGTCATGCGCTTCAGGGCTCGTTGAGTCAGCGTATCGCTTGTAGTGGATGTTCCCCAGCTTGTGACTCGAGAGGCTGATATGTTTGTAGCATTGGCTTCGCTATGGAGACTGCGATTGCTTCCAGTGCTATTGCTTCGAGACCCAGATCGGAGATAGACTGGGTAAGTTCCCTCGAGTGACGGCGTTCGGGCACGAATGCGGTGTAAGGTTTCTTCATTGGGAGGGGGTATGCCCAGTGCATCTTTGGCGGACGGTGGGTTATAGTGTGCAGTATGAAAGTAGTCGCGACTGGCATCAATCTGCTGAACAGGAAGGTTGGCTGATCTGCCCGATGCACGCCGAAATACTTTCTTGATCTTGCTTTTGAGAGAACCGGAGAATGATCGCTTCTCTTTTATCTCATGGGATGATATCATTTCGTTCAAAGCAAGGTCAGTCGTCGACTCGTCGGGTGTGTGCTGTTTACTTATCGGAAAGGAAGAGGATTCCGATGCGACACGCTTGCCTTTGTCTTTCCCTCTATCCTGTCTCTTCTTTAATGACGGAAGAAACATGGACGGCTTGTGTTTCACTGCCTTCTGTTGGAAACCTTGCAGATATTCATCTCGTGCCATGTCAAGCGTCATGTCAGGCTTGACTGTGACAGGCACGCGGGGGCCTGCAAGTGGTGACGGCCGAAGTGTTCGGGACGATAAAGGAAGAGACGAGGTTTCTGACACTGGACTGGCACTAACTAGAGGCGGTGTTGTAAGGTATTTGGAGGGTGGTCGAGCGATCGGAGATCCAGTTTGGACACTACTTGCGTAGTACATAGAGCGTGCCTTGCGTATTTGTTGTGAGGTAATTGAAGTCGAAGTATTCTGTCGAAACGACTTTGGTTGGGAATTGGGTCTGGCGTTTTCACTGAATGTGATAGAAGACTGTGTTGATAGATATCGCGGCACGGAAAGTGATCCATGGACGCTGGGAGCAGGATAGAAGGGCGGAAATTGCTCTGTGTTCTGGTTTGTGTTCTCTGTCGAGGACTGGGACAAGCGGTGGGTGCTTCTAGTCTGCTCAGCGTTCGGGCGCTGCAGAGATCTGAAGCTCGAATCGCGCGGTGGAAAGTGGCTGCCCTGGGAAGTGAGAGACTTGCGGCTGGCATTGCTCTTGGACCTTGCCACCTCAGAGCTACGTTTTGTGGTGCGCTCCGCCGCATCTTGGGCCTGCGCTCGAGCAAAGGCAGCTGTGGCCGCAGCTAGAGCTTGCTCTCTGATCGTATCCAGATCCGGTGATTCGGTGATGGAAGTGGGACGCTTGTGAATGGTAGACGCAGACTTGGATCGGCGGAGACGGACACCTGCATCGCTATTCGCGTGAGCCAGCATCACAATTGCAGGATAAAACTATGGTCTGGTGGAGTAGAGCGGTAAGAGCGTGCAGCCAACGTAGCGAAGTAGTGCTAAAGACGTGTTGACGGCATGTAGCAGAAACAGCGGTAATGAGGCACAGCCAACAGTATGGTACGACAGATGTGGTCTGGATGTGTGGGAAGGAGAATGATAGGGTGTATACCATGCTAAGCAGGAAAGCGCACCTCGAGAATGGTCATGTCTTGGAATGTGAAGTCCCACGTCGCTACTTCTTTCAGGTTGTGCAGCAGGCGCGTAGAGCACTGCGAATGCCACCACGAGGTGTGGCTGCTATCCCCAGTCAACACCTGCGTGTTTTGTCTGCATGTCTCGAAAGTGCCTTCTTGCGCATATTGTTGAGAATGAAAAGTTGATCTGTCCAATTGTGGGGTATCTTCAATCTAGAGCATAAAATCTAAAACACGTCCCTGTGTCTGGTAAGCTCTTGACCTTCGAGTGCACTAGTTTGTCTCTCTTCCTCGTCCTCAGTGTGTACTTGTAAGTAAGCGGGCTCCTTGTCTCCCACATCGATGATCCAAGTCACAACAGTCATGAATGCGAACACTACGACAGAACTCAAGAATGGCAAACCCAACCAGGCACCGCCAACACCTATGCCCAGTTGAAACAGCTCGTTTAACAGTGGCCCAGCGACCATTGCGCCAATGCTCTCAGCCATCGCAATGGTGCTCATGAGTTTGCCGATATCTGGGCTCGACTGACCGCCAACGACATGTATGGCCACGGATCGCATAGCAGCGTTATATCCTGTACCCATGTTGTAAAGAAGGAGCCCGACGATGAGGAGAGAAGGGTGCGCCGCGATACCCATGACGAAGAAGGCGACGGTGGTAAGGACTATAGATACCCGTGCAATCCACAGGTCCGCCCAGTGTGCAGGGAAATGCAGCTTCCTTAAAAGAAGAAAATTGACTAGTGGAATCAAGACGGTGACAGCCACAAGGTTGGTAGCGGCACGGAATGACAGCAAGTAGGCGGCTTTCTTGATCTCCCAGCTGTAACGTTTCGAAGCGTAGCGAACCAGAAGTGAAATACACTGTCTGCCCAGTCTGTTGGCCAAAAAAGTGAAGACGACCATGGCCAAGGTCCAATCGCTCTTGAGGAAATGTACTGCAGCCTGGAAGTTGCGCAATTGTGCTCGCACTGAAAAGTCGCTGGTCTTGGGGTGTAGCTCAAAAATCTGGTCGTCGCTATCCTTGGGCTCGGGCAGGTCACGGAGATGCAGCGTCTCCGGAATGAACAAGGCCACGACGACACCCACAATTTGTATGGCTAACGACAGCAATAGAGGCAGCCAGTTTCCACTTTCCATAAGTCTCGCTGCCATTATGGGTGCCAACATCTCCGCGACAAGAACGCAGGCTGTGAGATACAGAAAGATTGTGGTACGCTGTTCTGGGGGCGCTATGTCAGAGATCATAGTAATGCCGATAGCCATGGCCACAATTGGACCGCCGCCGATGATGGTGAAGGCGCTCGAGAGCCATGTCAACTGTAGAGGGAGAGACTTGAAGTAACCTGACGGTGTTAGCGCGGGACCTCAATCTTGTTGTCCGCCTTCTTACATATCAACAGCACCCAGACAAAGCCGAGCTCTATTCCGACCAAGCTCGCTATGAATATCCACTTTCTACCCACCTTGTCGGCCCAAGTACCGTATGGCACCGCTAGAAGAATGCCCGGCAGCGCGCTGAACATCTCCTGCCAGCCGAAGATGCTCGCTAATTGCTGCTGCACTACATTCACCTTGCATAGCTGCTCCGGTATGCTTCCATCGCCAGGTATCACTGAGGGGTCTTGTTCGTGGTAGTATTTGAGGCAGAGGTTCGCTTCGTAGAGACGCGTCATGGGCGCTTCGGCGAGGTAGGCACCTACGTCGATGAAGGCGATCATGACGAAGATGAGGACGACGAGAAGCACCCATGGCTTCTTGGTCGCTTGGGGCAGCGCATGGTGGGCCGATTCCGCTGGGGACAAGAGCGCATCGTTCTCTTCGATTGATGCTCGCGGCAGGTCTGAGGGCAACGCCATTGCAATGGCATGTGCGTGTACCGCAAGATTTGCGACCAAGGGCGGGTGTACGGCTGACACTTGTGCCAATGTGCCTGAGCGATGCGACAGCTAAAACAAGGAATTCACCTGAGC
Source organism: Alternaria alternata (assembly GCF_001642055.1). NCBI lineage: Eukaryota > Fungi > Ascomycota > Dothideomycetes > Pleosporales > Pleosporaceae > Alternaria > Alternaria alternata. Next base: position 573,845 of record NW_017306209.1, read on the forward strand.
AGTAAGCAAGCTGCAAAGAGTCAGTAGGTATCGTTAGCTAGGGATCATGGTGAGGATATGAAGAATGAACAGGGCAAGTCTTGTCATTTGCGACAACGCTGCAACCGTGAAACGACTCCGTGATTACTCCGGCCGTCGCGTTGATCCTTCGAACGCCGAGTGTCGAGCGTCTCGTTCATGCGGCAGAGGTTACGTCAGCAGCCAAGTTTAGCCTATCAAGTTCCGCCCCGCACCAACTACTCCGCTGCCATCAATCTGAAGATCAGGCCATTGGTGGTATGCCGGAGTAACTCGTGCCTACAGTTGTTTAAGTACTACCCGATGAAGCATGGACCCAGAGGATAGCGGGTATACGGGTTTGCTGTAGTTACTTAGTCTCAGGTATCACCCCACCGCTTTCGTAACCATGTTAGGTCTGATGAAGCCACTTGAGCAGATTTGAATGAAAGCGCAAACGGCAAGAAGGGAGCTTTGTTGCATGCACGTAGCTTCTGTTGTCTTCTAGAGATATACTGACGGCACCGCTTGGACGAATCGCATGTGATGGCAAGGTCATCGATGTCCCCTTCACGTAGAGCAAACGCTCCTGTCATGTTACCAGAAAGCAAGTGAATGTGGTTTCTTCTGGTTTAGTATCCAGAAACGACATAAAAGTATTCTATGCTACTAGACCTGAACTTCTCATCTACAGTTCATAATACCACATCCTGACATACTCTCTATCATACCTGTCACCAAAGCTCCTTCGATATCAAACCCTTCAAGACATGAACTCCGCCGACATATCTACCTCTACCAGATCCAACTTCGATGACAACCTTCAGGGTGCGGTTTCGGGTGGCGGTAACCGTGTGTTTAGGCCTCGTCTGATGTGTATCAATATATGTTAACGATTCGTTGTAGTTCCCCAGGATGCGACTGCAAGTACCTTTGTAGCTAGAAATATGACCCCTTCTCTACCTGAAGGCGCCAATGTTGCTCTCTGGAATATCCTCTGCGATGGTATGTCTTTTTCACTTCCAATCCTCAAAGCTGCTTCCGATCCACTGACTATATTACCTTCACAGGTCCTTTCACTATCGATATCGCCGCTGAGAGTGGCACCCCTCAAGCCAACCCTAGTCAACCTCAATTTCTCAAGGGTGTTACCTTCCACGCTGACAGGGAGAGCGAATGGAAAGGCACCGTTGTTCCCTACATCCGCCTCCTCACTTTTACGGTTGCCTCGACTACTGATACCTTCTTCATTGGCGCCATGCTCAAAGCCCTACCGAATATCGCCAACAACATTCTCAGAGTCGACATGAACGGCTTCCATTGGTTCTCTGGTGTTTCTGACAATCGCAAGTCTAATCCTTTTATAATTCTCGCTTCAAATTTGCCTTCACTTAGAGAAATGTCTTTCACTCTACACACTTCGGCCATCACAGATTCGATGTGGGGAGAAAGGCAGCTCCTTGAGCTGGAACGCACAAGACCCGACAAGGCCAAGGAGAGGAGGGTGAGAACAGTTGCTGAGGTTGTCGGCCGGTATGATATGGCACAAATCTTCAATAGCAGGGCTTTGGAGCAAATTCGGTTGGTTTACATCAAGAGCGAACTGATCACTCCTTCCATTGTGCAGGGCACGCCTGAGGTTGTCCTCGCCAACATAAGGAAATGGCTGATGCAAGGCTTCAAAGAGCATGGCCGGGAGATAGTCGTGGAGCTTTCGCTTGCTGCTTAAGAGATTGTGGAGAAGTGAAGTATGATGAGCTGCACTTTTTAGGACAAGATAAATTTTGAACTATATGCTGAAGACCTCATGGTCTAGTTTGGATATAAGACTAAATATGAATATGGATATGGAAGGGGAATGATCGACTCTACTATACCTCAACGCCTTTTCGCTACCTATGTTGACTTAAGAAAATTGCGCATGCCTCCAGGCATAATTTTGAAAGGAAAATGCTACGCTCAATTACCACAGTATCGTTTCTACCAAATGACCTTCACTAGATGACGTTGATCTCGTCCTCGTCCTCATCCTCAGAACCTCTTCTTGCGACATCTTCATACAGACTCTTAAACCAGCTTCCCTGGCGGTCTAGTAGCTTGTGAGGACAACCGTACTCAACGAGTTGACCCTTGTTCATGACGACGACCTTGTCGAAGTCGAGTATTGTATCGAGCTTGTGGGCGACGGTGATGAGGGTGTGATGTGGGAATCTGGAGCGGAGGAGGCGTTGGACATGGGCGTCACTTGCAGCATCGAGACTAAACGTTCATTGTTAGCGATTGACCTTTGGAAAGAAAGCGGTTGATGAACGTACTTGCTAGTAGCTTCGTCCATGACAACGACGGTTGACTTGTCCTTCTTGAGCATTGCACGTGCTAAGCAGAAGAGCTGACGTTGTCCGTGCGAGAAATGCAGGTCCTCGACTTCGACGTCTAACGGGTGCCCGTACTTCTCAGCATCGCCCTTTGCCACAATGATATCCCATAGTTGTACATCCTTCAACGCAGCCATGATGGCTTTGTCATCGGATTCTTTCAAGGGGTCAGCATTGAGGCGAACCGAACCGGGAAGTAGGTAGGCGTCTTGAGGTAGACCGATGAGTCGACTGCGAATGGTTTGGCGAGGTACCCGGGTAAGTGGAACGGAATCGATGGTGATACTACCACTGGAAAGTTCGACCATACGGAAGAGAGAGAGAACGAGCGATGACTTTCCGCTCCCCGTGCGGCCAACGATGGCAACCTTTTCACCAGGCCTGATGGAGAGGGAAAAGTTCGAGATAACGGGTTCGCCGGGCCGGTGGCATGCTTCGATGCCTCTGAACTCAATCTTGCCGGCGCTTGGCCAGCTGGCGGGCGGAATGTGGTCTTCGCCCTCAGAGTCCTCTGCCACGGCATCGGCGGTAAAGTTCTTGATCCTGGCTACACTTCCGATGTGCGTCTCGAGCTGGGTCCAGAAAGAGATGAGCAACTTGATACTCTGAGAGAACAGTACCACGTTGAGTAGCGCTACACCAACGTATCCCGCACTCAGCTTGCCTTTCAAGGTGACTACCAGCACTATGAGGATCGTTGCAACAGCTGCAACGACCAAGTCCAGTACGAGTGTCAACCAACGCTGAGCCGCAAAGAGCAGGTAGAAGGGCCGTTGACTACGGTCAAGTAGAGCTTTTGCTTTCTCTTCAACGAAACTCTGCCATCCGAATGCGCGGATGGTCGCTAGACCTTCCAGTATCTCATTGAACTGAGTGTAGAGTGGTGACTTGGCTTCCAAATCGAGGAAACGAAGTTGGCGCGATGTGCGGAGATAGAACTTTTGAACAAAGAAGACTGCGACGATGACGACAGGAAAGGAAATAGCTGCGTAGGGAGCAGCGACAGCGATAAGAATCATCTGTCCGATGACGAGGACGAATGTGGCGAAAGTGTTCAGCGCGGCCACTGGCAACTCCATGTCGATCAACATGAGATCTTGACTGAAGCGGTTGAGCGTGACTCCGGTATCTGTGGTAGAGAAGAAAGACATGGGAGACCCAAGGACTGTATCCAACAGCTTCTTGTGGAACGTGACGCCAGAACGAGGGACCATGGTGATGATGAGCTGCCAACAACTGACCATCAGGAAGAAGAGTGCCAACCCACCAAGCATGGCATAGATGCCAAGCCAGTATCCGAGTCGCTCGTTGGGGTTCTCCTCGTTGTATTCCGCCCACATCTTCACCCAGACAGTGGGGAAGGAGATGCCGAAGATGAAGATGATGATAGAAAAGATGAAGATGATTGTAGGAATCCAGCCCACAGTACCAATGTAGTAGAGGTAGATGGCTGTGTCGCCAGTACGACGATTCGCTTCAGCTTGCACGTCATCCTCTGTGAGCTGGTTGTCGGTGGCTAGACGCTCGGTGTACCTGGGCGGCTCCTCGTAGATGTGCTTCTCCGCACGGTAGTCCCAGTCAGGAAGTGCAAGGTCGAAGCCCGACACGTAGCCTCCCGACTTGTTCAGCTTCTCGAAAGGACCTTGTTCCGAAATCCTGCCGTCCTTGTCGAGGGCGACAATGTGATCAGAGTAAGGTACGCGTTTGGCTGTGGTAGAAGGGAGATGTTAGCACGTGGACGAGGTGGACGAATGACTTAATATCACATACCCGATGATGACGCAACGAGAACTGTGGTTCGGCACCGCTTTAATAGTCCCTCGTGACCAAAGAGACTGTGCCATATACGGTTCTCGGTCTGGCCATCAAGGCCGCTAAGGCAGTCATCGAGGATGATGATGTCCTTCTGAGCGTAGACTGCTCTGGCTAGTGCCTGCGGAGGGGTGGTGGTCAGTAAAGTCCAAAAGTAGAAAGAGGGGTGCATATTGGGGTGTCTCACAATTCGCTGGCTCTGGCCTCCACTCAATGCGATACCCTTGCTGCCAATCTGGGTTTGGTCACCCTGGGGCAATTGCCGTAGATCTTCGTCTAATGCGCAGCTCCGCACTACCGACGAGTACCACCGCTGATCAAACACGGCAGCACCGAGGATGCTTTCCTGCACTGTGCCGTTCACGTGCCATGCAGTTTGGTCGCACAAGGCGATCCGTAGGGAAGACACCTGCAGCGAGCCACCCATGACAGGTAACTCTCCGAGCACTGCTTTGAGCAGGGTTGACTTACCACACCCTACCGGTCCCACTACCATGGTAATCTTCCCGCGTGGGACGATCATGTCGATGTCCTGCAAGGTACCAGATGGCTGTCTGACCGGATCCCATCCGAAGTAGCCGTTCTCAATGACGATGGCCTGAGAGCCAAGAGCGCTGTACTCCTTGACCTCGATAGAACAACGGCTTTTTTGAGAAGTCTCAGAGCCTTTGTCTGACTCGGTGCCTGCGACTGAAAGGCACGCTGTGCTACCACCATAGATGGAAGGAAATTTACGGTGCTCATCGCGCGGAGCCAATGTGAGAAAGTCTTGGATTCTCTTGAACGATCCGACGCCTCCCATCAGGGAGGAAAGAGCCATGATGAGCGACCCGAGTGGTTCTGTAAGAAGCGTGAACAGCGAGAGTGAAGTAAAGACAGTTGCGGTGTCGAGGGTGCTTCTACCGTCACTGTTTTGCGCGATGATAGAGAAGACCGCAAATGCCAGAATAGGTGACACGATTGGCGAGATGTAAGCTATAAACGATCAGTGCATGAACATAGACTGCGGAGATTTGATGACTTACAGAATCCCATTGTCCAGATGAGGAGCTTTCTGAACTTCTTCGAGATGTTTAGCTCATCAACCCGGAGCTTCTGGAGATCGTCTCGCAGAACCTCGGTAAGACCACCCATCTTGACACCCTTCATCGAGTTCAGCATGGAGTTGGTGGCTGCAATGCGTCGCTCGATGCCTTCGAGCCAGAGTGCTTGACGTTGCATCACCAAGCTAGTGGCTGCTATAGAGCCGAGCAATGATACTTGAGGGCGATTAGCGGGGAATGGAGCATGGAGTTGTAGTGAAGCTTACCAACAGCAACGCCGATAGGGATCGCGCAGGCGGCACCGAGTTGTCGCTCCAAGAGGTACATTGCGAGGGCAATCTCAAGTGTATTAGACCATACCTCGTGACCAGTCTCCATACCGGTGACGATACGCTCGACGTCAGCACTCATGAGTGTGATGGAAGATGCTGGATCCATGTCTGTCAACGTGACTTCTGTTGCTTTGTTGTAGAGCATAGAGATGAGGCCACCTCGCATCTGTGTGATGAATCGGAAGGTGAAATGCATGTATTGCCCGGTGGAGATCTACGAGGCATGTTAGCGAGGCAACCTGGTTGCACGAGATTGGTTTACTGACTGCAATGCCGATGAAAACGATGATGTACGCGCCAATCAATCCATATCCGATGTTGGCCGTCTGCGCCGTCTCGGCCTCCTGGGAGAAGTTGACAGCTCTTTCGATCAGAAATGGTTGGCAGAAGTTGAAGGCAATCAGACATAGTCTGGGCGGAACAACTGCCAGTATGGGCCACTTCAATTTCCTCAATGTCGTTCCGAAGAGAGAATGTGTACCGACGTTCGCAACTATATCCCCCGGGTTAGTGGACGGTAGATACAGAGGCAGGGTAATCATAATTTACCTCTTGCCCACGACGAGCCAATTAGATGGTGCAGGTAGTCTGCTGTTAAGTGTTTGTCCAGCTGGAAAAGGTCGTCGACAGTCAGTGAAGTGGAGAATCCCTTCTTGAAGAGCGGGTTCAGCCACCAGAACGTTACCCGCCTGTAAACACCACTGGTAGCCTCCGTTGGGTTCTTGGCGAAGTCTGGGAGAAGGAGCTGTCGCTTGTCTCGCGCTTCAACTATGGCGAGAAATACTTTCACAGCAAGGCGTGAGGCGAAAACCGTGGCAACGAGGTCCAGCTCGGGTGTGAGTGCATAACTGCGGGAGCGTTCGATATCAAATATGCTGGTGAAGAATAGGTATACCGTGAGCAGGAACGATGGACGTATCGACCTCATGTGCTCAACGAAGGAGAGAAATCCCAATAAGACTGCGCCGATGAAGCTGATAGCAGCTGATGCGAGTTCGGCACGGTTGTTGCGTGTTTGTCGGTTTGCCCAGATGACGAGGAGTGCAAGCTCGAAACCAGCGAACACAGCCCATCCTATCTGTAGTACAAAGGTCAGGTCCATCATAATCAAGCTCAAGGAGAATGACATACCAGTTTGGTATATAGCAGAGTCGTCCTCGAAACCTTGGTATCCTTCCACCATAGTCGATAGATTCTATAAGGTGCGATAGCTATCAACAAGGATAGAGGAATTATCGAGAGAAACACCTCGGAGAAGAGGAGAGTGAGATCGAAGCCGCCACGGCAATGTGGGCCAGCATAGGGACCAAAGGTATCGTCGGTCAATGCACAATCGGGGTCCATAGTCGCTGCCATTGCGAACGAGAGACAATCCGTCGAGACTGTTCAGCAATGTAGATGGTGCATTAAAGCATTAAAGGAAGTAGGAATGGGATAGGAGAGTTGATATTATGGGAACCCCACAATTCCTCGAGTGGTTCTAATGACTATGCTGATCATGTGGACCGGTGGCAGAATGATGATTTCTTTATTTCCCTGCGTTGGTGTTTCTGACTACCCGCGGTGAGGGCTTGAACAACGCGGTAGTACGTTTGGGAGATCCCAAGAGACCAATGCTCCGCAATGTAACACGGACACACACCACTGGTTACCTCAGGAGGCTACTAGTAGCGCCTTACGTACTTGTTGTGAGCTGAACATGTTCCTCAGTTGCCATCTTTACAGCATGAAAGTGACTTAGCTTGCCTTGATCGTCGTCATGTTGCACTAAAGCGAGCGACTTGCAGACCCGAGAAGTGAGGGCTGAGCGTATACCGGTAGTAGGGTGCGTGACTAGGCTTTCCGTTACCTGGTGCAAACTCAGTGCATGCAGGCCGCATGCGTCGTGTTGGACTACGTCGAAGTGACAGGGGCATCACATGGTGTTCGTATTTGGTTTAGCCGTGTGTTCCACCCGGATTAGCAGCAACGACCGGCGCCACTCCCATCACCCTGCGTACTAACAGTGTTGACGGCGGCTCGGGAAGGGGATCCTCAACCTTAATTGCGCGACCACGCTGTCAGCTTGGCACCGCTGTAGCGGCAACTTTGTGGCTTGTGGCTTTCAGATCGGCGCTGTCATCCCGATGATCACACCCAAAAGAATGTAGCATTTAACGCTACAGCATTGCTGTTGGTATTCCGTGCTCTGGACTAGGGGTATCCAAAGCGTTTGAAGCGGTTTTCTTTCCTGTTTCAATTCCGTTGAATGCCAAATTTGGACATGCAAAACACGCGAAAAAGTATAACACATCGCTTGCGGCGGCCGTTCATCGGCCCTTTAGTCACCAAGACTTGGAAATTGAGCTGTATTTCGACACATGGGAATGTGACTGCCGAACGAAAATTCACTTGACGCCTACGCTAACAAATTGATGTGGAGAGACATTCTCATTGTTCTGCCGGTTCTCGTCGGCGAGTCGTGTGCAACGACGGCTGTTCAAGGCGCACTTGCTTGCCGCAGCTATCCAACTACGGGTGTCAAATGCAGCTCACGTCATAAGTGAAGGAGCATTCTCAAAATGAGGACACGTTTATGCAGTTGGCGGCCCGAGATCAAGGTTTCTGCTCGCATGCACAAAGTAACAGCGAACACGGACTGATAGCATCGTCATGATGATTTCTACAGCCGCGCGACCAAGAACCGTGGCAGCTGGCAAATAGCCTGATGACGCGGCAGTCAATCAGAAGGCCACGATAAACATCTCTCGTAAATACGAGGAAGTACAAGCGGGGGAGTAAAGCGCCCGACCATAATCACTGGTGGTGTACTTGTCGACGGTCGACGATCGACTTTTCATAAGCTGAGAGTGGCTCGTCGTTGGCCAACTACCGGAGTCATCTTGGATTAGTACGAAGGATTTTCGACGTCCACGGAACTGCACGCCGGCGGAGTGCCAAATTGGTCACCGGAGCAGTGAACCAGAAAGCTGGTTTGGTGTAGTCTGGAGTACACGAAATTGGGACCAGGGAAGCCTCTGTCGGTATTGGAAATCCATGGCGATGCCGGTATAGGTTCCAACACCGGTTGGTAGCTTGATTACAGGTTCACTGACGATCGATGCAGCGCCGATCGCATACGTCGTGATCGACCGGTGCAGCTCGCGATGAACGCTCCCAATTCTTCCGGAAGATTCCACTACTGGCTGGAAATTGCAAGTCTGTCTTCAGGTGAAGTTTATGGCTTGCGCAGCCCGTACGGATAAATCAGATTTCCTGGGGTACCTGCAGGCAGACTCCTCATCTTTTGGAAAAGGTGCATACCCCACAATGGCAGCTAAATCTAGTAATACGGGCCAGCTCCATATGAACTGAAGCTAAGTGGTTTCGTTGCGGCTATCAACTGAAGAGCGAAGGATGATGCAATAGTTAAAGTTACATGAGCGCTTGGAAGGGTGCTCGCTTTCAACGGCTGATTAACATGTCTCGACAGACGGTACGACGTGTGCTGACGGTCCGGAAGGGGTATGATCCGTCGCAGGGAGGCGATGCATGAGGATTGAGTTGCTCTGGGGTTGAATTTCCGGCTGCCTGGTACTTAGCGGCAGGAGCCGGCTAGTCGTCATCCACGCTTGAATTTCTGGACCGGGTCTAATTAAGACGTGCGGGACTTTGGAAAGTGTTGTGGGCCATGGAGGTGTACCCACCCCACCATCACAATCTTGTCTTTGGTGCGTGCTTCGCGGGAGCGGCACGCAAGACTTCCTGCGGTGTGAAGGCGCCGGGTTGAGCAGCCGTTCCAAATATGCATCTACGAGAAATGAAGAGGTGGGACGTGGCGCAGGAAGAAAACCGTAAAGGGACTGACAGCGGGGCGTGAATCGTAGTGGCGGGATTGTGCCCTGGAAGCGTTGGAGGCTCCCCAAGCTCAGACTGGCGACTATCGACTGGTAATGGAGACAGCGCGAAGCAGATTCCCCTTGGGCAGGTGACAAGCGACAGCTGGCTCTAAGCTCGTAGGCGCAGGCGCAGGGCGAATGAAGAGAGGCATGAGAAACGGAGAGCGAAGCCTGCCCCGTGGCAGCTCCAAGGCGGAGAAGAGCATCCGATCATGCCCAGGCTAGGCCAGTACCCGATGCGGTCAAGCGTGAGGCAGTTACATAAGCGCCCCGCATTTTTGTTTTCGCGCGTTTTGCCCCAACCAGCAGGAGTCAGCGAGCCACCGACGCGTTGAACCTCACCTCTCACCCATACCCTCCGCCGCGTCAGACCTTCTCGTGTTCGTACGCACGCCACAATATGCACCCATTAACCCGCCGCTACATCTGCAGAGACTTAACCGCACTCTGAAGGTCGACCGCGTTACAGCCAGCCTCGCGGACACGCGACGCTCATAGCCATGGCGATCGTGGCCCCCAGCGACTAAGGAGCCGCCTGTTGCTTTTTGGCCTCGAGCATTTTGGTCCGCACTACTTTTGGTGGAACTCGAAAAGAAACCTGCCATAGTGTCCACCGCCATCCGTCCTGGTGGTCTCCCTCGTTTGTACACCGCAGGCGTCGCCAATTACATACATCCCCTATCTGCTCATGGCCGCGTGCAGGCCCTTGCACTTAGTGCTTCTTCGTTCTCGAAGACAATGCCTGTCTGCAGGCACCGGCTGTTCGCCATCGCATACCATGCTTCTCCAGACCATGTGGCTTGAAACAGACAAGAATAACATGTAATGATTTCACCGCAATGCGGATACCCCCGTATTAGGTGGTTAGGGATTCAGGAGTATCTGTCCCTGCCTCCGAGGGGCGATCCCAGGCGGTATATGCAGGAGCTGAACTTGAGGCCCATACTGAGACTTTCCACCATTTTCATCCCAGGAATTCCGGTGTGATTGATTCTAGAATCTCTTGATTTCCATACCAATTCTGTTCTACTAGCTGGACAAAAGCCACTTGTGCATTTTCTATCCCTCTCGCTTGCAACAAGAGTTGTAAAATACGGTACGTGAACTTGACCATATCGTCGCTAATCCACAGTTCCCTGACGCACAACACATTCGATCTTGGTAAGTGGCTTCTCCGTTTCCCGTGGCTGCCTCTTTTGCTGGTGACGATGTCGTCGCGCGCGACTGATTCGAAGGGACCCTTAACACGGTCCATGCCTTCACGTAGCATCGCTTTGGTCACTAACCACCATATCCATTTGCTCACGTATCGTCCGCTAGGAACCACACACTTCCCAAGATGTCATCAACAATCAGTAATGTCGAGGAGAGCCTACAAGCTATCTGGGCTCATGTCCTCAACTTACCTCATGTTCCTCTGGATCAATCCTTCCTGTCGATAGGAGGAGATTCCATCTCTGCTATGCAGGTCGTCGGTCAATGTCGCAAAGAAGGCATGAGTCTTGGCGTTCAAGAGGTCTTGCGCAGCAAGTCCATCACACAGTTATCGGCCGCAGTCAAAGAAGTCGGGAACTCAGCCTACGACCATGAGGAATACTTTGACGAGGATTTTGATCTCTCACCCATCCAGTCACTCTTTTTCAAACGTCCGAATACAAACGGCCATTTCAACCAATCTTTTTATCTCCGAGTGGCACGTAAGACCGATGCCGGCGATTTCCAATCGGCAGTGCAACAACTCGTGACACGCCACTCCATGCTGCGAGCAAGGTTCACTCAATCGCCTGAACATGGATGGCAACAACGTCTCACAAGTAAGTCAGCCTGCATAACCATATATCCGTCAATATTCCGATCTCCACATCGTTGTATATTATCCTGCCAGGGGATGTAAATTGTTCGCCTGTTGCTGACTGTGACCCTAGACGATATCGAAGGCTCTTATCGCTTTCGTCATTTGGCTGTAACATCACAAGCTCAGATCGACACTCAGATTGCAGACTCGCAGCAATGCTTCGATCACGTGACTGGCCCACTATTTGCTGCCGACTTCTTCGATTTTGGTGAAGAGCAGTATGCATTTCTGACCGGTCACCATTTGGTTGTCGATCTGGTCACGTGGAGGTTGCTGCTCGAAGAGCTTGAAGAGATCCTCAAAGGTGGACAACTACTTGCACCTGCCCTTCCTTTCCAGAAGTGGGCCGAGCTGCAACGTGACCACGCCGAGTCTCTCGAACTTGATGAAGTCTTCCCAGCTGTTGATGTTCCTCCCATGGACTTCACATACTGGGGCATTCAACATCAAGATAATACGTACGGCAATGCTAGCCATGCCAGTTTTGAGCTAGATAAGGATCTTAGTTCCGCTTTCCTGACCAACTGCCATACTGCCTACAAGACTGAGCCGGTCGAAGTCTTGCTCGCATCCTTAATACAGTCCTGGTCACATGTCTTTACAGACAGGCCTGTGCCTGCTATCTTCAATGAGGGACACGGTCGCGAACCGTGGGACTCAGACATTGATATCACCCGAACTGTCGGGTGGTTCACAGCGCGTACGTACACTCCGTCCGCGTTGTTCGGATCTTCTCCCTCGATGCGACCGCTCCATGATGCTCGGTTGAGAATGCGCTAACAGCCAGCCAGTGTCTCCAATTCTTGTGTCACCATCAAAGGATCCTACGGATACCGTCCGAAAGATCAAAGATTTCAAACGGCGAATTCCTGGTAATGGACGTCCATATTTTGCCAGGCGATGTCTTACTGAGGAGGGCCGGGAGAATTTTGACACTCATTGGCCCATGGAGATCTTGTTCAACTATCTCGGCCAGTACCAGGTATGTTGCATGAAGGCTTGCCACCACTCATTCACTGACTTCTTCGAAAGCAACTCGAGAGGGCAGACGCCTTGCTTCAGCCGTCAGGTACCATGGCTGGTGAGACAGGCAAGGCTGGCGGCACGTCCGACTTTGGCCACGAAACCTGCAGATGGGGTCTCTTTGAGATCTCCGCCTTTGTTTTCAAAGGGCACCTCAAGGTTGCTTTCACATTCAATCGGCATATGAAGCATCAGTCACTCATCCAACAATGGGTCTCGGAATGCCAAAACACCATATCCAACATGATCCGGGGTCTGACACTTCTCGACCCTAAGCCAACGTTGAGCGACTTCCCATTACTTTCATTGACAGATGAAAGCTTCACTACTATGATTGACAGTCTCTCGGCCATGAGTATTCTGGACACCGACGTAGAGGATATTTATCCTTGTTCAAGAATGCAAGAGGGGTTGCTCCTCTCGCAAAGCAAAGACGCCGGGTTTTATGCTGCGGCAACTCTCCATGAGGTCACCACCTTGAATGAACAGATCTCGCTAGAGGCAGTTGCTGGTGCTTGGCAACAGGTAGTCGAACGGCATCCAGCATTGCGCACTGTCTTCATCGAGAACGTTGGTGCTAAGGGTCTTTACAACCAGGTCGTCCTCAAGCACATCGACGCCAACATTGTGTATCTTGAGGCGTCAGACGAGACCGATGCTATCAGACTGATCGAAGAGCAACGCTCCGTTAGTTACAACCACGGCCGATGTCCGAACCACCGTTTCACCATTTGTACGACCACCGATCAGAGAACCTACTGTTCGCTTGACATAAGCCATGCTATCATGGACGGTCATTCTATGAGTCTCTTAGCCGAAGAACTCAGGAAGGCATGTGCGAGCGAAACCCTCCTCGATGGCACCCCATACAGCGCTTACATCGCATGGCTTGCGAAACAGCCCGAGGAATCCAGTCTTGAATTCTGGAAATCTTATCTTGGAGGTAGTGAAGTCTGCTCTTTCCCGACCCTTGATGATGGACTTGGTCAGACTGTACCGAAGGAACTTATCACCATCCGCCTCGATCTCACTAGTATCAGCCTAGCCGACTTGCAGCATTTTTGCAACACCAACGGCATCACCCTGTCGAATGTCTTTCACACTGCATGGGCACTGACACTCAGCTGCTACATTGGAAGCAACGACGTCACGTTCGGCTATCTAACGTCCGCGCGTGATGCGGAAGAAGTCCATGGAGTAGAAAGTATTGTCGGCCCGCTGATCAACACACTCGTCTGCCGTGTGAACCTCTCGGACGGATCTCGCTGTCTCCTCGATATCCTCCAAGACGTACAAAGAGACTACATGGAAGCCTTGCCACATCGCCACATAGCGCTGCCCGATGTTCAGCACGTGCTTGAGCTTTCTGGTGCCAGTCTCTTCAACACTGCGCTCTCATATCGTCGTCTTCCCCAGGAACAAGGCCGCCAGGAAGAAGATGTTCATCTTCGGGAGGTTCGCCCGATCTACGACCCAACTGAGTAAGTTTGTTCTATCCAAGAAGGCACTGCCACAAAACTGTTTCAGGAACATCGCTGACATGTTGCATAGGTACCCAGTCAGCGTGAACATCGAGGTCGGAGATGAAGCTGCGGCTGTGGATCTCGACTACTGGACCGATCATCTCACCGCCGTACAGGCCAGGAACGTTGCCAATACCTTCGTGCGGGCTCTTGAGAACATCGTCTTCAACGCCAAACGTCGCATCTCGGCCTTGGATCATCTCAGCCCAAGGCATCTGCAACAATTACAGAAATGGAATGTCATGCCGCCAACTATCAACGAGTGTGTGCACGATATATTTGCGCGATGGGTTAAAGCTCAACCAGAAGCACCAGCAATATGTGCACACGACGGCGAATACACGTACGGTCAGCTGAGAGCCGTCACAGACCGCTTGTCACATCATTTGGTCCAACTCGGTGTCGGACCTGAGGTTTTCGTACCCACTTGTTTTGACAAGAGTGCTTTCGCCATCATTGCTATGCTCTCCGTTCTCAAAGCGGGTGGTGCCGCTGTGCCACTCGATGCAGCACACCCTGCCCCAGCGCTGCAGACCCGTCTCGAAGATGCTGCCGCGCAAGTGGTGCTCACCACTTCCGCGCGCGCAGAGAAGTTCGACGGACTTGTACCCAACATCATCGTAGTAGACGCTGCATTTTTGGAAAGCTTGCCGGCGATCGACGGCCCTGCTTGCCCCAGTGTTCGGCCGCACAACCCAGTCTTTGTTATCTTCACAAGTGGAAGCACAGGGCGACCAAAGGGTGTTGTGCTCGAGCACTCAGCTATAGCTACCAGTGCGGAAGCTCACGGCTCCAAATTCGGCATCAACCGAGACTCGCGCATGCTCCAATTTGCTTCGTACACGTTCGACAACTCGCTCGAAGAGATGTTCACTACTCTTCAGCGAGGTGGCTGTGTATGCGTTCCCTCCGAGGGTGATCGTGTCAATGATCTTCCCGGCGCGATTGCGAGGTTGAAGGCGAACAAGATGGATCTCACCCCAACTGTCGCGGCGCTCCTCACGCCGGCGCAGGTTCCTTCAATCAAGAGCCTCTGCCTTGGCGCGGAGCCTCTCACGAAAGCGCTGATCGAGCTCTGGAGTCAGCATGTCCACCTCGTCGGAATGTATGGGCCCAGTGAGGCGTCTATCAACTCGGCCTTCAAGGATTTCAGCGACGGTCGGGGCGAGGCCACTAATATCGGCAAGGCAATCGGATGTATTGGATGGGTCGTTGATGTTGAAAACCGTGACCGCTTGATGCCCATTGGATGCAAGGGAGAATTGATTCTCGAAGGTCCTATCCTTAGCCGTGGATATCTCAACGACGCTGAGAAGACACAAGCCGCATTCATCATGGACCCTGAGTGGGCTCGTGTCATGGGTCCCACAGGACGTAGGTTTTACTGCACCGGTGACTTGGTTCAATACACCTCTGATGGTGACATGATCTACTTGGGCAGGAAGGACTCCCAGGTCAAAGTAAGTGTCTGACTAAATTCCTACTCAATCATCAAGGACTGATTTGGCATAGCTGCATGGACAACGCATTGAGCTGGGCGAGATTGAACATCACCTCAAGCTGAACCTACCTGCCGGCGCCAAATCGGCTGTCGAACTAGTCAAGTTCAACGACAGCAACAAGACCAAGGCACTCGTAGCCTTTATGTGCTTGTTGGAGGATGAAAATCCAGCTGCAATCTGCGAGATGAGCGAGTCGGTACGAAAAGTTGCAAAGAAGGTCGAGATCGCACTTGCGAATGCACTTCCTGTCTACTACGTGCCCTCCATGTTCATGCCAGTCACTCGCATGCCTATGACGACGTCCGGCAAACTTGACCGCAAGGTGCTACGCTCTCTGGCGGCTGCTCTTCCTGAGTCGAACCTCACGCCTTTCCGCCTGGCAGGTAAGAGCGGTCGCGCGCCTGCTGGAGACGCTGAAGTCATGTTGGCGCGTCTCTGGGCGTCGGTGTTGAAGATCGATGCAGGCGCAGTAGGTGCTGAAGATTCATTCTTCCGCCTTGGTGGTGACTCCATCAGCGCCATGAAGCTCGTCACAGCGGCGAGGAAAGATGGCGTCATGCTCAACGTTGCCAATGTCTTCGCTCAACCCAAGCTGCTGGATATGGCGGCCACTGCAATTATACTGTCATCCGATGACGCCGCGAAGTCTGAGGTGGACACTCTGCCCATGGAATTGCTTCCTGCGTCCTCCCGTCAGGCTATTGTAGCCTTGGCTGCATCTGAATGTGGTGTCTTTGCCGACTCTATCGAAGACATCTACCCATGCAGCAAGCTCCAGGAAGGTCTTGTCATGCTTACCAACAAGGACCCAGGAACCTATGTTGTGCAGCCTATCTACCGATTGCCACCTGATATCGACATTCCGCGTTTCAAAGAGGCCTGGAAAGCTGTCATCGCTACCGAGGCAACTCTGCGCACTCGTATCGTATATTCCGAGGAGCATGGCTTCGTGCAAGTAGTCATCCGCGAAGACATCAAGTGGCAATCCCTCCCCGATATCCAAGATATCAACGAGACCACTAGGCAGCTTCCTGCCAAGAACGGCGCGCCTTTGACAACATTCACACTCGTCGGTGAGAACACCGACTCCATGTTCTTTGTGTGGACTGCCCATCACGCCGTTTACGACGGTTGGAGCTGGACGGCGTTGTTCCGAAAAGTCGAGGCCCACTATCGCAGTGAGGTGCAGAGCATTCCCACCACTGTGCCCTACTCGCGGTTCGTGAAATACATCTCCAGTCTGGATCAGAAGCAGTCCGATGATTTCTGGCTCTCGCAGCTCGACAATGTCACGGCTGCACAATTCCCTCAGCTACCATCCCCAGACCACCGTGTGGAAGCCAACGGTCAGTTGCTACACTCTGTGCAGCTCACACGTAATCCAGGCCTCGAGGTTACCGTTCCTTCCATGATCCGTGCTGCATGGGGTATTCTCCTTGCAACATATTCGGGTTCAGATGACGTGATTTGGGGCGAGACCAACAGTGGCCGTGAGGCTTCTGTTCCTGGCATTGAGTCTATCATCGGTCCTACCATCACAACCGCACCTGTCCGGTTACGACTCAACCGCACTTTGACAGTGCACGAGTATCTCAAGGAGACACAGAAACAGTCTTCACTTTCGCTCCCGTATCAGTTTGCGGGTTTGCAACACATCAGCAAACTCAGCTCCGAGACTGCAATAGCGTGCGATTTCCAGAGCTTCTTGGGCATCGAATCGGGTGACGATTTTGACGCTGAGAGCCCGCTATGGAACATGGTGAGCGCCAACACCATTGGAACCGACTTCTTCAGCTATGCGTTCGTCTTCAACTGCAAGGTCAACTCGACTGGTGTACAAGTTGAAGCCCTCTTCGACGACCGCGTTGTCGAGAGATGGCTGGCTCAGCGCATGGTCCAACAATTCGATTTTATTCTCACACAGTTGAACGGCGCCGATAACATTGTGCGAAGCCTGGATGACCTTGACATGGTCAACCCGGCGGACCGCAAGACAATCAGTTTCTGGAACAGCGAGCCAGTGCCAGTCATCCCTAGGTGCATCCACAGTGTGATTGCGGAGGACCAGACTGCGCTTCGCCCTACTTCACCCGCCATTGATGCCTGGGATACCGGTGTCATGTCATACCGCGAGCTTGACGATCGATCATCTGCACTCGCACATCGGCTGATCCGCCTTGGTGTAAAGCCGAAACAATTTGTTCCTCTCTGCTTTGACAAGTCAGGGTGGACGATCGTAGCCATCCTCGCCGTACTCAAAGCAGGAGCGGCATTTGTTCCCTTGGACTTCGAAGCACCTGTACTGCGCCTTCGCGAGATAGTCTCCGACAATGATGCCGATCTTCTCCTTTGTGCCCCACAGTATCAGGAGCTCTGTCAATCCATACCATGCAGCACTGTGGTTGTGGACCGGCAAGCTACTGAAACTCTCCCCGGTCGTCTACCCAGTCTCCCTTCTGTACACAGCGATTCTCCGGCTTACGCATTCTATACCTCTGGATCGACCGGTAAGCCCAAGGGCGCCGTGGTACATCACACTCATTGGGTTACCAGTTCTACGGCATTTGCTCCGGGGCTGAAGATCTCTCAGGCATCCAGGGTTCTGCAGTTCGCCTCTTATACATTCGATGCTTGCTTGATTGAGATATTCAGCACGCTCATGCAGGGTGGGACTGTATGCGTGCCTGACCAGGCTTCCCGCACAAACGATCTCGTTGGGGTCATCAATAAATTCAACGTCAACTGGGCAACTATTACCCCATCAGTCGTTCGCATGATCTCACCGTCTGAGGTACCAAAACTCGAGACCCTGTTCCTTGTTGGAGAAGCCATGTCTCAGCAGGATCTGGCCACTTGGGCAGACAAAGTCAATCTCGGCAATGGCTACGGGCCGACCGAATGCGCCGCCCTTGCGACTTCCAACATTATGATGCCTCACACGAAACCCAACAATCTTGGTAAAGCTGTCACGTCGCGAGGATGGGTTGTATCGAGAAACAACCATCACGCTCTTGCGCCGGTCGGTGCCATCGGCGAGCTTTTGCTTGAAGGCGGTGCTGTCGGAGCCGGCTATCTTAACAATCCGGAGAAGACAGCCGAGGTTTTTGTGAACCACGTGAAGTGGTCTACAGGCCTTGTGAGCGAACCCATACGAATCTACAAGACCGGAGACCTGGTCAAGTACAACGAGGATGGAACTATGCTGTATCTTGGCCGCAAAGATCTACAAACCAAGGTTCGAGGCCAACGACTAGAGTTGTCGGAAGTTGAGCATAAACTGCTGGACGATCATATGGTGCAGAGCGCCTTGGCCTCGGTACCTACGACTGGACCCTGTGCCAAGCGATTAGTCGCCATCATCTCGCTCCAGAACATGGCGGTAACGACAACAGACGCCGACAACGCATTGCGAATCCTGCCGCAAGAAAGCGCTTCACTGAACATTGCAACCATTCGAGATGGTCTCTGCGAACGCCTACCTGCCTACATGATACCATCTCTGTGGATTGCTGTCGAAAGGTTCCCATTGATGCCGTCCGGGAAGATGGATCGAAGGCGTGTACTTCAGTGGGTCGAAGACATGGACCAGCCGACATACCGGCAGATCTCCGCCATGGGAACGGATGATACTGAAGTCACAAATGGGAGTGTCGTCGAGAAGAAACTACAGGCGATTTTCGCCAAGGTTTTGAACCTTTCTATCGCTGATGTTCGTCTAAACCAGTCGTTCTTGCATCTCGGTGGTGACTCGATTGCCGCTATGCAAGTCTCGTCGCAATGCCGAGCGCAAGGGTTCCCGATAAGTGTACAAGACATCATCCGCTCTAAATCCATCTCGGCTATGGCCTCTACAGTTGATCTCTCTCAGAGCTCACAAGTGGCGACTGAAGCCAAGGAGTACGACTTGCCATTCGATATCTCGCCAATCCAGAAGGTCTTTTTCAATGCTGTGGGCGATAAACACAACCACTTCAATCAGACTGAGCTGTTCCGTCTTTCTAGGAACGTCGAAGTTGAAGAGCTTCGATCAGCACTGACGGTTCTCGTCAAAACTCATCCTATGCTCCGTGCGCGCTTCTTCAAGAACGAAGCAGACGTTTGGAAACAGCGGATTGAGAAGGATGTTCCAAGCTCGTTCAGACTTCGTCACCACCACGTCCAAGCAGGAAATGATGCCACCTTGCGGCCCATCATCGACCACAGCCAGGCGACCCTGGATATCACTAAAGGTCCAACCTTTGCTGTAGAGCTATTTGATGTTGACGAAACATTCTCTCAAGCTATAGCTCTTGTTGCTCATCATCTAGTCATCGACGTGGTGTCTTGGGGTATCCTCCTTGAGGATCTTCAGGGTTTACTCCAGGGTCTTCAACCAGCGGCTCAAAGCATGCCTTATCATATGTGGTTGCAGCAGCAGTCACTTCAGGCCAAGCAAGAGAGTGCCAGGAGAGTGTTCCCGGTCGGCGATATTGCACCAGGAGATCTCGACTACTGGGGAATGGAAGGTCGACCCAACCTCAGTGGAGATGTAGTGGAAGAGGATCTGCAGCTATCTACTCGTGACACTATGCTTCTCCTCGGTGCACAGGACGCTTTAGCTACCGAAACCCTCGATATCCTGATCGCCGGTCTCTTCGAATCTTTCCGCAAGGTCTTCTCCGATAGGCCCACTATCACGATACACAACGAGGGTCACGGTCGTGAAACCTTCAACAATCGTCAGGACCTGTCTCGGACCATCGGCTGGTTCTCCACTGTGACGCCTATCCATCTCCCTGTCCCCTTAGACGAGGCGACAGATATGATCAGTACAATTCGTTGGGTTCGAGACTTCAGAAACCGAACTCCGGACAAAGGACGTCCCTACTTCGCTTATCGAAATCTGACCGAGGAAGGACAGACACGCTTTGCCAGTCATTGGCCGGCAGAAGCCGTCTTTAACTACGTCGGAAGGCTCCAAGGCCAAGACACCAAAGACGGGCTGTTCACTGCGCTTGACGACGTGGATTCCCGCGAAGTTGGGATAGACGTGCCACGACTCGCGCTTTTCGATATCACGGCAGCAGTGTCTCAGGGTGCGATCAAGCTCTCATTCGGGTGGAATCGCAATATGCGACGACAGAGCGAGATCCGTGCATGGGTTGCCCAGTGCCGTCAGACACTTGTGGACGCTGTGGAAGAACTTCTACAGGTGCGACAGGAACAAAGCCTCAGCAACTTCAAGTACCTGCCTCTCCTCTACAATGGCACCTCCAGGCTCTCGGCAATTCTTCCAGCTGGGATCAAACTCGCTGACGTAGAGGATATATTCCCGGCGTCTCCGATGCAGCAAGGTCTACTTCACACACAGTCACGCAATCCCGAGCTCTACACTTACCACACTGTTTCGCAAGTGCAGTCTGCCGACGGCAACCCTATAGACCCTCGCCGTCTCGCCGAAGCATGGCAAGTTGTGGTACACCGCCACCAAGCCTTGCGTGCCATCTTTGTCGACAGCCTTGCAAAGGATGGATCCAAGGATCAAATAGTAGTCAAAGAGAAAGCTGGAAGGATCCAAATGCTCGCTGACTGCGATGATAGCCACGTCGCGAATCTTCTGCGAGATCAATCTTCGATCGACTGCCGAGAAGCTGTACCGCCTCATCGTATGACCATCTGCAAAACAAAAACCGGCAAGGTATGGTTTAAACTCGAGCTTAGCCACGTTATCAATGATGGTACCTCGGTGTCCAATCTACTCGCTGATCTCGCGCGCGCATACGCACGGAAGTTGACCCGGGCTGATGCGGGACCTCTTTATTCTGACTACATCGGTTACCTGCTTTCCAGATCTGGTGATGCTGATCTTGCCTACTGGAAGACTCATCTTGCCGGCATCGAGCCCTGCTTCTTTCCCACCCTCAACGATGGTATACCAAGCTCCCCAGAATCTGCCTCTGTCGACATAGAGCTAGGCAGCACAAGTCGTGTCCAGGACTTCTGCAAGCACAACGGCGTCACCCTTTCGAATGTGCTCCAGCTTACTTGGGCTCTTACCCTGCATTACTACGTTGGCACCTTCGATGTGTCGTTTGGCTTGATTGCTTCCGGTCGCGATATTCCCGTAAGCAACATTGATGAAGCGGTGGGCTGCTTCGTCAATATGGTTGTCTCGCGCCTATCCTTCTCTGATGAAACAACCATCGCTCAGCTCCTGGAAGCTCTCCAAACAGGTTCCACAGAGGCTCTCTCACATCAAGGTTGCTCTCTTGCCGATATCCAGCATGCGCTGCAACTTCCCTCATTGTTCAACACGGCTTTCACTTTCCAGAGACGCAGTCTATCGAGCGATCCGGAGGAGACCGCTCTCTTATATGAGGATATGGAAGCTGAAGATGCCGGTGAATACATCGTTACGGTCAATGCGGATGTCACCGACCAAAGTATCACGGTCGATTTCGGCTATTCAAAGGACAGGATCCTCCCATCTCAAGCGCAGAACATGGCAGAGACTTTCAAGAAGATCCTGGACAGCATTGTCGCTTGTAGTGCCAGTGAGCTTACCGTCGGCAAACTGGACGTGTTCACAGAAAGCAGCCTTGGTCAAATCATGGAATGGAACACCCAGCTTCCGCCGCCCATCCGCCGTTGCGTGCACGATGTCATTCATGATCAGGCGCTTACGAGGCCACGTACGACAAAAGCTGTGGAAGGCTGGGACGGATCGTTCACCTACCAAGATTTCGACAAGATCACCAACCAGCTAGCGGTCCATCTGCAGTCTATCGGTGTCACCACTGAGACTTTCGTTCCTATCCTTTTCGAGAAATCCTCATACGCCATTGTCAGTATGATTGCAATCATGAAGGCAGGCGGTGCATACGTACCGCTGGATCCTAAGCATCCACAAACCCGGCTTCGCGAACTCATCGAGGATGTCGGTGCATCAGTGGTGCTTTGCTCGCGTGGTTACCACACCAAAGCAAGTGAGGTCGCCAAGACAGCCGTGATTGTTGATCAGCGATCAATCAGAAAGCTAGGAGTACCAACATCTAGTAAGCCACGCTCTACAGCAACTCCCGATAATGCAGCGTACTGCCTGTTCACGTCGGGTACTACCGGAAAGCCGAAGGGGACCATCATACCCCATCAAGCATTTTGCACGAGTGCAGCGGCATTCACTCGTCGTATGAACATCAACGCAACCTCACGCACCTTTCAATTCGCTTCGTACACGTTCGATGCCAGTTGCATTGAAATTCTTTCCGCACTGACTGTGGGCGCTACCGTGTGTGTGCCAACAGAAGACGATCGTATGAACAACGCTGCTGGCGCCATCCGTAAGCTGAGGGTTAACTGGTCGCTGTTAACTCCCTCTGTTCTTGGAACTATCGAACCGGAGCGCGTCCCAGGTCTGAAGACGCTTGTCTCTGGAGGTGAAGCGCTTCCCGGACCCATTCTCAAGAAGTGGGGCAGCAGCACATGTTTCATCAACGGTATGCATAGAACGCCCTTGTCTTTTGTGAAGATACATACTGACCGTCCATAGCGTACGGACCCACAGAGTGCTCAGTGGTAGCTGCTACCGCTTACAAGTCCACACTGGATCACAAGCTCATTGTGTCCGAGCCTGGTACTATCGGTACCGGAAGCGGATGTCGGCTTTGGATCGTACATCCACGAAATCACGATAAGCTCATGCCTGTTGGCAGTGTAGGCGAGCTTGTCATTGAAGGGCCTACCGTTGCTCGCGGATACTTGAATGACGAGGTCAAGACTGCGAAGGCTTTCATCAACGACCCAGCCTGGGCTAAGACCATCTCCTCCAGCAACAATTCTTTTGAGACTGCTCGCATGTACAAGACTGGTGATCTTGTCCGCTACAACGCCGATGGGTCGGTCAACTACATCGGACGCAAAGACACCCAGATCAAGCTCAACGGTCAACGTATCGAGCTAGGTGAAATCGAGTTCCACGTGGGGAAGAACTTTCCCGAGCGTGTACAGTCTGCAGTGGAGCTTGTCGCCCCTTCGAGCACCAGCTCTGCGAAGGCCTTGGCTGTGTTCTTTGCCGTCGTCCAAGATCAACCCGTCGATGGAGAGCAAACCGTACAACCTGTTTCGACCGACTTACCAGCTGCAGACGATTTACTTCTTCCGCTCAGCGACGACCTTCGTGACATGTGCAAGAACACTGAGAATGGCCTGGCTGGCTCACTACCCTCGTACATGATACCCGCCATCTTCATTCCTGTTACGAAGTTGCCTTGGACTTCGGCAGGCAAGCTGGACCGCAATCGTCTGCGCAGCTTGGTACAGAACCTCAACCGCGAGACAATGGCTATGTATCGACTCACGAGCATCGCGAACAAGAAGAAGCCCACCACAGAAGCGGAGAAGAAGATCCACAAGGCGGTCTGTTCGGTACTGAGTCTGCCATCTTCGGCAGTAGGTATCGACGACAGCTTCGTTCGTCTCGGCGGTGACTCTATCTCTTCTATGCGTCTTGTTGCAATGGCCCACACTGAACAACTGGAGCTATCCTTCATCGATATCTTCAAGAATCCGAAGCTCTCTGATCTAGCCAAGATCGGATCTCGTGCTGGCAAGTCTAGCCAAGCCGAGAAGGTCATACAGCCTTTCGGTCTACTGCCGACTTCCCTTACAAGATCAGAGGTAACGAGTGAAGCTGTGCAACAATGCCGAGTATCCAAGGACAACCTGCAGGATGCCTATCCCACGAGTTCACTCCAAGATGCACTATTGACCCTCTCCATCAAGCAGGCAGGTGCATATGTCGCGCAGCACGTCTTGGCACTTCCAAAATCCCTGGACATGACGAAGTTCAAGGCAGCCTGGCAGTCAGCCATTCAAGAGATCGACATTCTTCGCACCAGAATCATACAAATGCCATCTGGTACATTTGTGCAAGCTGTTCTGAAGAAAGACCCAATTGATTGGAGAGAAGCAAAATCTCTCAAGGACGCCGAGGGCGATGCCACGAAGATTCCTTCGCATCTTGGCGGACATCTTGCAGCGTATACCTTGGTCACTACGCGATACGGAGAACGTTATTTTGTCTGGACACTGCATCATGCTTTGTATGACGGTTGGAGCATATATCTGATGCTCCAGCGCGTGCAGCAGATCTACTCCAAGGGGGCGTCGGCCATGCCACAGACACCATATGCCAGATTCGTGGAATACCTCTGCAACAACAGCGTCAGTGACTCGAATCTCTACTGGAAGGAGAGCCTGACGGGGCTCAACGCGTATCAATTCCCTCAACCATCTCATGCCACTACGAATGTACCGCCAAATGGGCAGTTGTTTCAGCATTCTATGAAGATTGCACATCGCAAGAACGCGGACGTCACACCAGCAAACGCCATTCGAGCTGCCTGGGCTTTACTGATTGCCGCGTATACTGGAAGTGATGACGTGGTATTCGGAGAGACCCTGGCTGGCCGAGACGTTGCCGT
This sequence comes from Alternaria alternata, assembly GCF_001642055.1. Classification (NCBI taxonomy): domain Eukaryota; kingdom Fungi; phylum Ascomycota; class Dothideomycetes; order Pleosporales; family Pleosporaceae; genus Alternaria; species Alternaria alternata. The sequence continues at coordinate 598,646 of NW_017306209.1, forward strand.
GGCAGGTATAACTGACGTATGTGGCCCAACTCTGACGACGGTTCCTTCTAGAGTGAAGATCGATCGTGGAGCCACCGTTAGCGATTTGCTCAACACGATAGCGGCAAATGTCACCGACCGGATACCTCATCAGCACCATGGTCTTTCCGCTATCAAGGCACTCGGTGATGATATGGTAGCTGCTTGTGAGTTCCAGAATCTTCTTGTCATCCAGACGGAGAACGAGGAGCTTGCCGACTCAATGTGGAGCGTTCACGACAACGAAGAACAAGGCAACTTCTTTACATATCCCCTGGTGATTGAGTGTAAGATGGGTTCGTCAAAGACCGAAGTGTTGGCCCATTTCGATGCGAACGTCATCTCTCTTTGGCATGTTCAACGCCTCATCTACCAGTTCGAGGCAGTGTTGGTACAGCTCCAATCTGTTACTCACATTCGACATGTAAACGTTCTCAGCGACCAAGACAAGCAGCTTGTGCGCAGATGGAATGCGTATGAGCCTGAGCTGATCGATGACACGATACCATCGCTCTTTTTCCAGAAGGTTGCATCTCAACCCACTGCCACAGCCGTGACCGCCTTTGACGGTGACCTTTCATACAGCGAGCTCAGTACCTTGGCATCACAACTGGCACAGGAGTTGGTGAAACTTGGTGCTGGTCCCGAATGTCTGATACCCATCTGCCTAGACAAGTCTCGATGGGCCATCGTGGCGATCATGGCCATCCTCATCTCTGGTGCCGGCTATGTTCCGCTGTCTCCGGCAGACCCGGCTTCGCGACATCTGCATATCGTCGAGTCTTGCAAGTCTTCTATTGTTGTTTGCTCGCCAACTTACGCACACCGTTTCGTTGAAATGGTCGATCATGTGTTCAGCGTCAGCGAATCCGCAATCCGACAATTGCCTACCTGTTCAATGTCTTTGTCGCAGCGTGCCAAGAGCAACAACATCTGCTACGTCATTTTCACATCTGGCAGCACAGGATTGCCAAAGGGTGTGGTGATCGAGCACAAGAGTATCGCTTCTAGCTCAGCCGCCATATGCGAAGGACTCCATGTTACGCCTACTTCCCGGGTCTTCCAGTTCTGTTCCTTCTTATTCGACGTTTCTGTCGGCGAAACCCTTGCTGTTCTTCTACGCGGCGCAACGATCTGCGTACCATCCGACGAAATGCGCACCACAAATGTTGCGGCGGCAGTAACGGATCTAAACGCGAACTGGGCCTTCTTGACCCCATCAGTAGCTAGCACTTTGGACGGTCCGAATGCTGTACCCACACTGGAAACTCTGGTAGCTGGTGGCGAGGCGATGAGTTCTGATGTTGTCGACAAATGGGCAACCGGTGTCAAACTCC